>NC_064569.1:9358636-10011363 GCF_937001465.1 Orcinus orca | reverse complement strand
ATGGCAGTGAATCCAAGATTTCGGAGTAGCAAAGCTGTCCTCTGAGTATTGTTACAGGTGGTGCAGAATATCATAAAGGAGTTTCCAGCCAATTCATTTAGAATATAAACCAGGTAGGTATCCTAAGTCACAAAGCCAAAATAATATATGTAACTGAACCTGGAAGAAGGTTGGCGTCCTGGGCATACAAATTATGTAAAAGACTAAGCCCATAGCTGCTTCTCAGTTATCCAGACCCCCAGCCGCCAGCTTTGCACTCCTTAACTGGCATTATCATTATCATCTCTGTGAACCATGAGTTTCGCACACAGCCTGAAGCCGAGCACAAGGAGATCTGTACTCAGCAAGCACGCAAAGCCCTGACATCAAAGCACAAAACTAGGTCCTTTGTCTATAAAAAAGCCACATAATAAGCAGGCAAAAGAAAAACTACCTCAAGGATGGGGTTAGGAAGGGACTGTGTCATGACTTCATTACTGTGGTTTAATATGTTGTGAATTCCCGGAATGTTTGACTTTATCAGTGATAAAATAAAGCACGGCATGAGCTCTAAAACAAACAGAAAGGACTCCAATCTGTAGCACAGCTCTTAGCTAATCAAGAGTTGACACATTTTCAGATGTCTTGGTGAAGAAGGAGAGGGAGAGGCAGGAATGATCAAAGCAAACACTTTACCTTGAACTTAGAAGGAATAAAAAGATAATATTGCTGTAACTTTTCAACCGTCTGGTATTTAGAGGAAACGGCACATTTCACAGGATTCTTCAGCGCTGCTCGCTGAAGTTTTTGCACCTGAAGAAAGAAAACCTAGAGTAGTACACTGATTCCTAAATACTCTATTTTTATTATTGTCACTGTGACTGTTTCCACTTATCAATTCTTATAAAGAAGAAAAGAGAAGTCCTAGAAAAGTTCACCTTCTTGGTCATCGTAGCAGAGAAGAGAAATGTCTTCCGATCTCGGGGAATCACTTTCAGGATCTTGTCAACCTAAACGGCAGAAAGAGCAACAGTACCAACATAACATTTAGACTGGACACCTGCAAATGCTGCTTGTGAAGGAGATGAGGGGTAACAAACTAAATACATCACTGTGGGGATTTGGGGACTCAAAACTTTGATTCAGTTCAGCTAAAACTGACTATTTACTATTTGATACCATACCAGATGCTACCAAAAAATAATGCCAGTCAGAGAAAAGCACAGTTTAAATCAGCAGAGTAGAGCTAATCTAAGAGAAAAGTAAAGAATAAGCATTAATCAACTAAATAAGCTATGATGAATGGGTCATCAAAGAAAAGATGGAAGAGGTTGAAATCAAATGAAATGGAAAAAGAAAATCTGGTTTTGGTATTTCTCATCTCTGAAATCAAAGTCAGTCTGTATGTATGTATGTATGTATGTATGTATGTATGTATGTATGTATGTATATATATACATGTTTTTTGCCCAACTGTCTTTTTTAATTGAAGTATAGTTGATTTACAGTGTTTCAGGTGTACAGCAAAGTGATTCAGTTACACATACGTACATATTTACACTTTTTCAGATCCTTTTCCATTATAGGTTATTACAAGATATTGAATGTAGCTCCCTGTGCTATACAGTAGGTCCTTGCTGTTTATCTATTTTATATATAGTAGTGTGTGTATGTTAATCCCATATTCCTAATTTATCCCTCACCCCCCAAGTCAGACTATATTTGAAAGAGGATGCTGAGACTATTTACAATACCCAAGAGATGGAAGCAACCTAAATGTCCATCAACAGATGAATGGATAAAGAAGATGTGGTATATATACAGAATGGAATACTACTCAGCCATAATAAAGAATGAAATGATGCCATTTGCAGCCACATGGATGGACCTAGAGATTATCATACTAAGTGAAGTCAGACAAAGACAAATATCACATAATACCACTTATATGTGGAATCTAAAATATGATACAAATGAACTTATTTACAAAACAGAAACACATTCACAGACATAGAAAACAAACTTATGGTTACTAAAGGGGAAAAGAGGGAAGGATAAATTAGGAGTTTGTGTAGGTATATGTATATACACACATACACACATATATATATGTGTATATATACACATATTTATATATGTATGTATAACTGAATCACTTTGCTGTACACCAGAAACACAACATTGTAAATTAACTATACTTCAGTAAAAAATTAATTAAATTAAATTTAATTTAAAAGCAACAAGGATATATTGTACAGCACAGGGCAATATAGCCATTATTTTGTAATAATTTTAAATGGAGTATAATCTACAGAAATACTGAATCACTATGTTGCACCTAAAAATAATATAATAATATAAATCAACTATCCTTCAATAAAAAAGAAAGAAAAAGTAAATAAAGAGGATGCTGAGGCAGACAGTGTAAAGAGCATCAAGAATGAAAAAAGCAGCAGAGATGTTAAATTAACCAACAATGGTTAAGTGCTCCACAAAAGCAGGTATGCAATGAACCAGATTTTGAACAGATTTTGAGATGCTCTAGGAAGAGGAAAGATGTTGAGCTCACCTCTGTCTCAAAATCCATATTCAATATTCGGTCTGCTTCATCCATGACCAAGTACTTGAGAGCTCTTAAGTTGAAACCTTTTGTATTTTCCAAGTGGTCAATTAGTCGACCAGGAGTTGCTAACAAGAAAAGTTGAGGAGAGAGGGCAATGTTTAAGAAAAAGGACAGAAAGAAAGTGACCACCCCCTCCCAACCAGAATTTCAGAAATTAAAAAAAATTAAACAAAAAATTAAATCCATTTTTTGAACTCTTTCCGCACAAAGAAGTTGCACCCAATATCAGTAGATTTTCTCCAATTCATCATCACCAGTGTCTTCTACCGTTGTCATTACTCACCTATTACTATATGTGGCTTTTTGGCCAGGGCCAGAGATTGGGACATTGAATCAATTCCACCTACAATCACAGCTACAGAAAGAAAAAGAATATTGAAAAGAGATCCTTAATTTTTTTCCATAGTTCACTGTAAAGCCAATGACACATTTCTACTTTCATTTTTCTTCCCTTACAATTACAACTTTCCCCGAAGCTAAAATACCAAATCAGCCCTTTAGGTCAATGAACTTATGTTAACGACACTTCCTTCCATTCTCCTTTCACACTCATTCTCAACCTGTGAAGAAATTCTGAAGATTCCTTTCCTCTGGACACTTACCACATTGCACCCCAATAGAAGACCCCAGGGCTTCAAACTGCTCTGAGATCTGAAAGGCTAGCTCCCGAGTGGGGGTGAGAACTAAGGCAAACAAACGCTGGGGCGTCTCCAGCAGCACATTCAGAATGGGCAGAGCAAAGGCCCCTGTCTTCCCAGAGCCGGTTTCCGCCAGCCCAATAATATCACGACCTAGAAGACAAAGAAAACACCTAATAGCAAAGAAATCATCTCTGCACCATTTCCACATTATTCCACAAGGACCCAATGCTGGCACAAAGTAGACCATGAATAAATATTTGATGAATTCAGGGGAGGGGGAGTTGATGAGACAGAAGACATGGTCTCTGTCTTAAATTAGCTCAAAATCCAGGGCTGAAATACACAAGTACGTTCTAATATGATAGGTCCCTACAGGATACAGTGAGAACAAAACGGAATGAGCAACCTACTGCCAGGAAGAGTCAGGAAAGGTTAACAGAGGTGATGAGTAAATTAAATCTGGAAGTAAGCAAAGAAGGAAAGGAAGGGCAGTCCCTTATAAGGAAAGATGCTTTAAAGAACACAGCATGGGACTTCCCTAGTGGCGCAGTGGTTAAGAATCCGCCTGCCAATGCAGGGGACACAGGTTCGAGCCCTGGTCCGGGAAGATCCCAAATGCCATAGAGCAACTAAGCCCGTGCACCACAACTACTGAGCTTGCGCTCTAGAGCCTGTGAGCCACAACTACTGAGCCTGTGTGCCACAACTACTGAGCCTGCGCTCTAGAGCCCAAGCTCCGCAACAAGAGAAGCCACTGCAATATGAAGCCTGTGCACTGCAACGAAGAGTAGCCCCCGCTCTCCACAACTAGAGAAAGCCCGCGCACAGCAACGAAGACCCAATGCAGCCAAAAATAAATAAATTAAATAAATTAATTTTAAAAAAAGAACACAGCATGAGTTCAGAGAGGGAGAAGTACAACGTGGCCAGAACACAGAAGTCAAGGGGGAAAGGGAGAAGAATAAGGAAACCCACAGCCATACTAAGGAGTTTTGACATCTTCCTATAAGAGAGAGGACCTGAAGGATTTTAAGCAGGGAATATCATGACCAATGTTATTCATTAAGAAGATAAACCCCAGGCCTGATGGCATAAGAAGGACCCAAGGAGCCTAACAGTAAAGCCACTTACACTGCTCCTTCTGAGGGAAGAATGCCAGAAGTAATACCTTAGGAATGGGTCCCCATGGTTTGTTGTCACCAATCAAGCCATAACTGAGAAGATCTGGCAATCAATTTCGAAGCCAAGACCACCGCCTCTGTGCTGCAGCTCCCAAAGTAGCTGAGCACTAGGACAGCACCCAGTGGGAAGCCTTCCTGTCGAGTAATGACTTCCACAGTTGACTGCTGAGGCTTCCTCACCTAGAGAATAACCCGCTTTCCCTGAGGTAACCTGAATATGACTCTCTTCCCTACAACTTAAAATGAACTAAAGTGCAGAATGGGGAACACACAGGAAAATCAGAGCTCAGTTAGGGTACCAGGGGAGCTATGATGGTGGCCTGAATGGAGGCCAGCCGAAGTGAGAATTACAAAGTACGGAAAGAGGTCTGTGGAACCAGAGAGTTGGCACCGCAGGCAACACCTTTGGTATTTATGCCTTATGTCTTTTTCACACCTTAATTCACTGGCAAGCATCCTTCGTACCAAGTTGAGCCAAGTGCCTAACAGGGTCTTGGTGCTCTGGCTGGGTGTCAGGCCTGAGCCTCTGAGGTGGGAGAGCCGAGTTCAGGACACTGGAACACCAGAGACCTCCCAGCTCCACGTAATATCAATCGATGAGAGCTCTCCCAGAGATCTCCATCTCAACGCTAAGACACAGCTCCACTCAACGACCAGCAAGCTCCAGTGCTGGACACCCTATGCCAAACAACTAGCAAGACAGGAACACAACCCCACCCATTAGCAGAGAGGCTTCCTAAAATCATAAGTTCACAGACACCCCAAAACACACCACCGGATGCGGACCTGCCCACCAGAAAGACAAGATCCACCCTCATCCACCAGAACACAGGCACCAGTCCCCTCCACCAGGAAGCCTACACAACCCAGTGAACCAACCTCACCCACTGGGGTTAGACACCAAAAACAACAGGAACTACGAACCTACAGCCTGCAAAAGGAGACCCCAAACACAGTAAGCTAAGCAAAATGAGAAGACAGAGAAACACATAGCAGATGCAGGAGCAAGATAAAAACCCACCAGACCAAACACATGAAGAGGAAATAGGCAGTCTACCTGAAAAAGAATTCAGAGTAATGACAGTAAAAATGATCCCAAATCTTGGAAATACAATGGAGAAAATAAAAGAAACATTTAACAAAGATGTAGAAGAACTAAAGAGAAAACAAACAATGATGAACACAATAAATGAAATTAAAAATTCTCTAGGGCTTCCCTGGTGGCTCAGTGGTTGAGAGTCCGCCTGCCAATGCAGGGGACACGGGTTCGTGCCCCGGTCCGGGAGGATCCCACATGCCGCGGAGCGGCTGGGCCCGTGAGCCATGGCCGCTGAGCCTGCGCGTCCGGAGCCTGTGCTCCGCAACGGGAGAGGCCACAGCAGTGAGAGGCCCGCGTACCGCAAAAGAAAAAAAAAAAAAAAAAAAATTCTCTAGAAGGAATCAATAGCAGAATAACTGAGGCAGAAGAACCGATAAGTGACCTGGAAGATAAAATAGTGGAAATAACTACCGCAGAACAGAATAAAGAATGAAAAGAATTGAGGACAGACTCAGAGACCTCTGGAACAATATTAAACGCACCAACATTCAAATAATAGGGTTCCCAGTAGAAGAACAGAAAAAGGAAGGGACTGAGAAAATATTTGAAAAGCTTATAGTTGAAAACTTCCTGAACATGGGAAAGGAAATAGTCAATCAAGTCCAGGAAGCAGAGAGAGTCCCATACAGGATAAATCCAAGGAGAAACATGCCAAGACACATATTAATCAAACTATCAAAAATTAAATACAAAAAAAAAATATTAAAAGCAGCAAGGGAAAAGCAACAAACAACATACAAGGGAATCCCCATAAGGTTAACAGCTGATCTTTCAGCAGAAACTCTGCAAGCCAGAAGGGAGTGGCAGGACATATTTAAAGTGATGAAAGGGAAAAACCTACAACCAACGTTACTCTACCCAGCAAGGATCTCATTCAGATTCGATGGAGAAATCAAAAGCTTTATATTCAAGCAAAAGTTAAGAGAACTGAGCACCAAGAAACCAGCTTTACAGCAAACACTAAAGGAACTTCTCTAGGCAGGAAACACAAGAGAAGGAAAAGAACTACAATAACAAACCCAAAACAATTAAGAAAATGGCAATAGGAACATACATACTGATAATTACCTTAAATGTAAATGGATTCAGTGCTCCAAACAAAAGACACAGACTGGCTGAATGGATACAAAAACAAGACCCGTATATATGCTGTCTACAAGAGACCCACTTCAGACTTAGGGACACATACAAACTGAAAATGAGGGGATGGAAAAACATATTCCATGCAAATGGAAATCAAAAGAAAGCTGGAGTAGCAATTCTCATATCAGACAAAATAGTCTAAAATAAAGACTATTACAAGAGACAAACAAGGACACTACATAATGATCAAGGGATCAATCCAAGAAGATATAACAATTGTAAATATTTATGCACCCAACATAGGAGCACCTCAATACATAAGGCTAATGCTAACAGCCATAAAAGGGGAAATCAACAATAACACAATAATAGTAGGGGACTTTAACACCCCACTTTCACCAATGGACAGATCAACCAAAATGAAAATAAATAAGGAAACACAAGCTTTCAATGATACACTAAACAAGAGGGACTTAATTGATACTTATATGACATTCCACCCAAAATCAACAGAATACACTTTCTTCTCAAGTGCTCATGGAACATTCTCCAGGAGAGATCATATCTTGAGTCACAAATGAAGCCTTCGTAAATTTAAGAAAATTGAAATCGTATCAAGTATCTTTTCTGACCACAATGCTATGAGACTAGGTATCAATTACAGGAAAAAAACTGTAAAAAATATAAACACATAGAGGCTAAAAAATATGCTACTAAATAACCAAGAGATCACTGAAGAAATGAAAGAGGAAATAAAAAAATACCTAGAAACAAATGACAATGAAAGTATGATGGACCAAAACCTATGGGATGCAGCAAAAGCAGTTCTAAGAGGGAAGTTTATAGCAATACAATCCTACCTCAAGAAACAAGAAAAATCTCAAATAAACAACCTAACCTTACACCTAGAGCAATTAGAGAGAGAAGAACAAAAAAAAAAAAAACCCTAAGTTAGCAGAAGGAAAGAAATCATAAAGATCAGATCAGAAATAAATGAAAAAGAAATGAAGGAAATGATAGCAAATATCAATAAAACTAAAAGCTGGTTCTTTGAGAAGATAAACAAAATTGATAAACCATTAGCCAGACTCATCAAGAAAAAAAGGGAGAAGACTCAAATCCACAGAATTAGAAATGAAAAAGGAGGACTAACAACTGACACTGCAGAAATGCAAAGGATCATGACAGATTACTACAAGCAACTATATGCCAATAAAATGGAAAACCTGGAAGAAATGGACAAATTCTTAGAAAAGCACAACTCTGAGACTGAGCCAGGAAGAAAGAGAAAATATAAACAGGCCAATCATAACCACTGAAATTGAAACTGTGATTAAAAATCTTCCAACAAACAAAAGACCAGGACCAGATGGCTTCACAGGCAAATTCTATCAAACATTTAGAGAAGAGCTAACACCTATCCTTCTCAAACTCTTCCAAAATATAGCAGAGGGAGGGACACTCCCAAACTCATTCTATGAGGCCACCATCACCCTGATACCACAACCAGACAAAGATGTTACAAAAAAAGAAAACTACAGGTCAATGTCACTGATAAACATAGATGCAAAAATCGTCAACAAAATACTAGCAAACAGAATCCAGCAACACATTAAAAGGATCATACACCATGATGAAGTGGGGTTTATCCCAGGAATGCAAGGACACTTCAATATATGCAAATCAATCAATGTGATACACCATATTAACAAAATAAAGGATAAAAACCATATGATAATCTCAATAGATGCAGAAAAAGCTTTTGACAAAATTCAACACCCATTTATGATAAAAACTCTCCAGAAAGTAGGCATAGAGGGACCTAACCCTTTAATAAAGGCCATATATGACAAACCCACAGAAAAATCATTCTCAATGGTGAAAAACTGAAACCATTTCCACTAAGATCAGGAACAAGACAAGGTTGCCCACTCTCACCACTCTTATTCAACATAGTTTTGGGAGTTTTAGCCAGAGCAATCAGAGAAGAAAAAGAAATAAAAGGAATCCAAATCAGAAAAGAAGAAGTAAAACTGTCACTGTTTGCAGATGACACGATACTATACATAGAGATTCCTAAAGATGCTAACAGAAAACTACTAGAGATAATCAATGAATTTGGTAAAGTAGCAGGATACAAAATTAATGCATAGAAATCTCTTGCATTCCTACAGACTAATGATGAAAAATGTGAAAGAGAAATTAAGGAAACACTCCCATTCACTACTGCAACAAAAAGAATAAAATACCTAGGAATAAACCTACCTAAGGAGACAAAAGACCTGTATGCAGAAAACTATAAGACACTGATGAAAAAAATTAAAGGTGATACAAACAGATGGAGAGATATACCATGTTCTTGGATTGGAAGAATCAACATTGTGAAAATGACTATATTACCCAAAGCAATCTACAGATTCAGTGCAATCCCTATCAAACTACCAATGGCACTTTTCACAGAACTAGGACAAAAAATTCACAATTTGTATGGAAACACAGAAGACCCCGAATAGCCAAAACAATATTGAGAAAGAAAAACGGACCTGGAGGAATCAGGCTCCCGGACTTTAGACTATACCACAAAGCTACAGTAATCAAGACAGTATGGTACTGGCACAAAAACAAGTATAGATCAATGGAAAAGGGTAGAAAGCCCAGAGATAAACCCATGTACATGTGGTTACCTTATCGTTGATAACGGAGGCAAGAATATACAATGGAGAAAAGACAGCCTCTTTAATAAATGGTGCTGGGCAAACTGGACAGCTACATGGAAAAGAATGAAATTAGAACACTCCCTAACACCATATACAAAAATAAACTCAAAATGGATTAAACACCTAAATGTAAGCCCAGACAATATAAAACTCCTACAGGAAAACATAGGCAGAACACTCTATGACAGCAAGATCCTTTTTGACCCACCTCCTAGAGAAATGGAAATAAAAACAAAAATAAACAAAGGGACCTAATGAAACTTCAAAGCTTTTGCACAGCAAAGGAAACCATAAACAAGATGAAAAGACACCCCTCAGAATGGGAGAAAATATTTGCAAATGAAGCAATTGACAAAGGATTAATCTCCAAAATATACAAGCAGCTCATGCAGCTCAATATCAAAAGAACAAATAACCCAATCCAAAAATGGGCAGAAGACCTAAACAGACATTTCTCCAAAGAAGATATACAGATTGCCAACAAAACACATGAAAAGATGCTCAACATCACTAATCATTAGAGAAATGCAAATCAAAACTACAATGAGGTATCACCTCACACCGGTCAGAATGGCCATCATCAAAACATCTACAAAAAATAACTGCTGGAGAGGCTGTGGAGAAAAGGGAACCCTCTTGCACTGTTGGTGGGAATGTAAATTGATACAGCCACTATGGAGAACAGTATGGAGGTTTCTTAAAAAACTAAAATTAGAACTACCATATGACCCAGCAATCCCACTACTGGGCATATACCCTGAGAAAACCATAATTCATAAAGAGTCATGTACCACAATGTTCACTGAAGCACTATTTACAGTAGCCAGGACATGGAAGTAACCTAAGTGTCCACTGACAGATGAATGGCTAAAGAAGATGTGGCACATATATACAATGGAATATTACTCAGCCATAAAAAGAAACAAAATTGAGTTATTTGTGGTGAGGTGGATGGACCCAGAATCTGTCCTACAGAGTGAAGTCAGAAAGAGAAAAGCAAATACCGTATACTAACACATATATATTTAATCTAAAAAAAAATACAAAACGGTTCTGAAGAATCTAGGGACAGGACAGGAATAAAGACGCAGACGTACAGAATGGACTTGAGGACACGGGGAGGGGGAAGGGTAAGCTGAGATGAAGTGAGAGAGTGGCATTGACATATATACACTACCAAATGTAAAACAGATAGCAAGTGGGAAGCAGCTGCATAGCACAGGGAGATCAGGCCATGCATGCTTTGTTACCACCTAGAGGGGTGGGATAGGGAGGTTGGGAGGGAGACGCAAGAGGGAGGGGATATGGGGATATATGTATACATATAGTTGATTCACTTTGTTATACAGCAGCAACTAACACAACAATGTAAAGCAATTATACTCCAATAAAGATGTTAAAAAAAAAAGTCATAGATAAAACTTACTGAAATTATTTCTTACAATTCTTTAAACAGGCATTTAAAATTGTTACTGTTGAATATATTCAGAGAAATAGGACAGATACTCTATTTGCATAACTTTTGCTCTCAGTTTGGAACATGAACAACAAAATGCCGTGATTAATGATTTTTACTATTCTTTTTGTTTTCCTGCAGATAGTTGGCATAAAAATGGGCTATCAAGCACATCAAGTTGAAGTTAGTAGGAATAAAATACATCAAAATCCTTAAGTTGAGTCAACTACAGAGTCAGAATATGATACTCCACTGGACAAATTTGCATCCAATTTTGGGGGGCAATTTTTGGTCATCAAAATAAGTGCATTTCCCATTAAGTTGGCAATAAAGCTTGAGGGAGAAAGATCATATTGTTTACTGTAAAACTGATACGATAAAGATTATATGAGATCACATGTATAGATACAGATATGTAAACTGTGATGGGATTTCAAATAACAATAATTATGAATTTCATATTTTCGTTTATATGCAATAAAAGTTAATAGTACAGTATAGATCCAAATCTCTAGGCCACAGGCAGATAACCTGCTGTTAACATCAGTGATTGGAATTTTGTTTAAATAATAGCTATATAATTAGGACCACACTGCCTGACAAATGTCTGGCACATACAGCTTCCTAGGTTTCACACACCTTGGAGAGAAAGAAGGAAACATCTAACAAAAGCTGATAATAGCCAAAACAATGTGGAACAATAAGACCTTCCTTCCTCCCTCCCTCCCTTCCTTCCTTCCATTCTTCCATTTATTTTTTTGTCTCTACGCTGGAGAATATGTGTTAAGTGAGCTCTCTGATGTCTTGCCTTGAGGCTCATTTTATGCTTCTAAAACTGAATAATGGGATGGCACACCAGACTGCAGTGGGGAATTTTCCTTTGTAATCAGAGCTCTGAGGAGATATGTTATACTGTATCATATTAGAAAAATTAAAAAGGTCATCCATGCCTTTCCCGACTATTCTGTTCTCCCTTAGTGGGCAAGAGTCGAATTTCCTGAGGAAGGATGCTCTCTGTCAGGCAGACAACCCAATGCCCAACCAAAATAAATGAATAAACAGATTAGCTAATTAATTAATTTAAAATAAAGAAATAAATCAAAGGCTCCACTTTGCTACTTTATCCCAGACTGCCTTTCAACCTTAAACACCAGACTCTGCCTGGGGATCTCAAGCCCTCTTTAGGTGGTTTTTCAAGAGCTGCTTCCGTAACACTAGGCCTGACGTTAAATGTTACGTGGCTGGTTAGAGACTGAAAAATCATCAAGCTGTAAAAGTCTATTTTGTTGCTGAGACTCCAGAGGACTAAGCAGTATTGGATAATAAACTCAAGTTGTATGAGAATTGGAACATTACAAAGCATTACAACATGAAATTCTAATTTATTTGAATCAACACATATATGATTATTCACAAAATAACCTCTCTCGTGAGTGTTACTTTGTTTCTATAGACCTTTGGAATCATTCTTATGTAGAAAGTTCATAGGTGTGATGTACACAATTTATTGTTTCTGCTGGTATTACTACTGTTGGCCTGTTACTTATTCTCATCATATTTTCCATGTACATTTTTGCAAATATAAATGTAAAGTTCACGTATTCTCAAAATTGTTAAAAATATACTGAATACATTTTCTTTCTTCATGCGACTTCCAAAAAAAAAAAGGAAAGAGAAATTAACACAACATTGTAAATCAACTATACTTCAAGAAAATAAAAGAATAAAAGAAAGTAACAAAAGAAAATGTGATTGACACAGAGGTTTCTAGCTTGGGAAACTCAAAAGCCATATACTGAGATAAGGGCTACACGGAAATTACTTCTGGTGAGAAAAATAAGGACTCTGTTTTGGACATAGGGAACTTGAGATTCCTGCAGTAAGCTTAGAGAAAAGTATCTAAAAACCAGTTGGACATACTTGTTTGGAGCTCAGCAAAGAAATGTGGGCTAGAAATATAGACATGGGAGCCATGAGCATCTGACCAGTGCTCATGTGTGCTCCCCCAGGGGAAGACACATTAGAATAAACTATTAAGTTTTTTTTTAATTAATTATTATTATATATTTTTTTACGTTTGGCTGCACTGGGCCTTCATTGCTGTGTACGTGCTTTCTCTAGTTGCGGCAAGCAGGGGCTACTCTTTGTTGCGGTGCACAGGCTTCTCATTGTGGTGGCTTCTCTTGCTGCGGAGCACGGGCTCTAGGCACGCAGGCTTCAGTAGTTGTGGCTCACAGACTCTAGAGTGCAGGCTAAGTAGTTGTGGTGCATGGGCTTAGTTGCTCCACGGTATGTGGGATCTTCCCGGACCAGGGCTCAAACCCGTGTCCCCTGCATTGGCAGGCGGATTCTTAACCACTGGACCACCAGGGAAGTCCCAGAACTATTAAGTTTTGTATCTATATATGCCTAGGTCCCACGCCTGGAAATTCTAATTCAGAAGGTCTAGGTTGGAGCCCAGAAATCGCTAGTGTTTTAAAAGTTCCACAGGTGATTCTAATGAGCACTGGCTGAAACTCACTGATGCAAACAGTATTAAAGCTTCAGGACTGGATGAGAAATCTTAGTAACATTTTAGAGTGAGAAAAAAGGATAAAGACAGAATTAACACCGCAAGGGAAAGGGAAAAGAGCCAAAAGAAACTGAGAAACAAAAAGCTAGAAAAACAGAAGACAACAAACCCCCTCGTAGAAAGTAAGCTCCGTAAAACTGGGGAATTACTGTTTCAAAAACCAATAAGCCGTGCTTCCCTGGTGGCGCAGTGGTTGACAGTCCGCCTGCCGATGCGGGAGACGCGGGTTCGTGCCCGGTCCGGGAAGATCCCACATGCCGCGGAGCGGCTGGGCCCGTGAGCCATGGCCGCTGAGCCTGCGCGTCCGGAGCCTGTGCTCCGCAACGGGAGGGGCCACAGCGGTGAGAGGCCCGTGTACCGCAAAAAAAAAAAAAGCAATAAGCCACAAACTTTTTATCTTTAGGGACCATATTTTATTTCACTTGACGTATGCAAAGCAATAGCTCTCAAAAGTGGTATTTAATTGAATATGTGTAACTTCATACTGAATCTGAAACAGGCCACACACTTAATTTCAACCTACCCTGTAAGGCCAAAGGAATAGCTTCAATCTGGATCTTTGTTGGCTTTGTCCATCCCAACTGGTCACAAGCTTCACACAACACATCTGTCACACCCTTAGAATTCGGAAAAACACAGTTTAGCAAAGGAAAACACACACTCACCTCCCACATAATTAAATGACTGTTAGGGCCGCCTTGCTGGCGACATGTGCGTCCCCTACGCTTTCATTCAAAAGGTTTTTGTTGTGAGTCTACCCAGTCTTCTCCTTAACTCTGAGAACTGGGACAGGAACTTAAGACTTACCAATCACTCTCCACTCGCCGGGGCCAAAGCCAAGTTCTTTGCCTGTGTTACTTCATTTAATCTAAACAGCTCTATGCGGTACTTATCATAATCCCCCATTTACAGATGTGGAAAGTGAGGCACCGAGATAACTTGCCTCTAGTCAGTGACTGGGTCAGAATTCAATACCGGTTCATCTGAATCCAAAGCCCAAAGATGCACAAAATTCGGATTCGCCGCATGGACAACACCCTGCACAGACACAACGCTGCCACACCGAGGTGGAATTCAAAAGGGCAAATGGGGGCTGCCGGGCACGGCCGCCCTCCCACTACCCAAACTCAGAGCCGAGGGAGCTCGTCCGGAACCCGAGCTTCGGACACCCCGGGGGAAACCTGAGCTAGGCCCCGGCTGTTTTTTGCACACCAGCGGCCTGTATCGAAGGCAACCGGACTCTGCCCGCGCCTGGCGCCAGTAGGAAAAAGGGAAACCGGCGTCATCTACACTTACCAGGTCTTTAAATGTTTTCGTTTCCGCCTCCTCCACCGCCATCTGGGGCACCTCAGCCGGTGAATCGCGCTCCTCGGACGCCGCCATGCTGTCCGCGGGCTCCGGAAGTGGATCGGCGGCGCGCGGGATGCTGGGAAATGTAGTTCTCGTTCTCCCGGGTGGCGTGTTGTGGGCGCCCCCTGCGGGCTTGGAGGGGTTTCGCGGAAAAGCAGTTAAAAAAAATTAGGTATGGGTATAAGCGTCTGGAGTTGCGGAGCTGAGCCAAGTGCAGAAGGGCCTGATGACCAGGACCTCTAATCTGCCCTTTAGGTCCCTTTAGAAAGTTTTCCCCACCTTTCACAACCGCTGTGCTCCTCCCTCTTCTAACCATAGAGTTTTGAACATGTTCATATTACAGTACTATTTATTTATTATAAATATTATTTCATTCATTTATTCAATAATATCTTGAGAGGGCTTCCCTGGTGGCGCAGTGGTTGAGAGTCCGCATGCCGATGCAGGGGATACGGGTTCGTGCCCCGGTCCGGGAAGATACCACATGCCGCGGAGTGGCTGGGCCCGTGAGCCATGGCCGCTGAGCCTGTGCGTCCGGAGCCTCTGCTCCGCAACGGGAGAGACCACGACAGTGAGAGGCCCGCGTACCGCAAAAAAATAATAATAATAATAAATAAGTAAATAATAATAATAATATCTTGAGAGCCTACCATATGCTAGGGCTATGCTAAATGCCTACTGAACAGGACAGCGACCTCTACCGTCATGGAGAAGATAGATGATTAAATAAGTGATCACAGATCATTTCAATTTGTGGAAAGTGTGATGATGCAACAGATATAAAAATGATAGAGATTTGATTTGCATTCCTCTAATAATTAGCGATGTTGAGCGTTTTACATGTGCCTGTTGGCCATCTGTATATCTTCTTTGGGGAAATGTCTATTTAGGTCTTTTGCCCGTTTCTCGATTGGGTTTTTTGGGTTTTTTGTTGTTGAGTTGTATGAGCTGTTTGTAAATTTTGGATCATTTATATGTGGATCTAAAATATGACACAAATGGGGACTTCCCTGATGGACCAGTCGTAAAGAATCCGCCTTCCAACACAGGGGACGTGGGTTCCATCCCTGGTTGGGAAACTAAGATCCCACGTGCCGCGGAGAAACTAAGCCCTCACGCCACAACTACTGAGCCCGAGCACCTCAACTAGAGAGCCCACGTGCCGCAGACTACAGAGCCCATGCGTTCTGGAGCCCATAACCAGAGAAAGAAAACCCGCACGCCACAACTAGAGAGAAGCCTGTGGTGCCGCAACGAAGATCCCGTGTGCCACAACTAAGACTGATGCAGCCAAAAATAATAAATAAATAAAATAAATAAACATTAAAAAAATATGACACAAACGAACTGAGCTACAAAACAGAAATAGGCTCACAGACATAGAGAACAGACTTATGGTTGCCAAAGGGGAGGGGGTTGGGGCAGGGATGGATTGGGAGTTTGGGGTTAGCAGATGCAAACTACTATGTATAGAATGGATAAACAACAAGGTCCTACTGTATAGCACAGGGAACTGTATTCAATATCCTGTGATAAACAATAATGGAAAATAATATGAAAAAGAATGTATATATGTGTATAACTGAATCACTTTGGTGTACAGCAGAAATTAACAGAATCTCGTAAAACAGCTATACTTCAATAAAATAAAATTCTTTCAAATGATGGAGAGCAACTTGGGGGGGTGGATTATGGGGATAACAGCAAGATTGGGGAAGGCCTCTCTGAAGTAGTGATGTTTGAGCTGAGACGTCACTGGGAAGCAGAAGAAAGTTCCTTCAAGAACCCAGGGGACAATGATTTCAGGCTGAGGGAACAGCAAGTACAAAGGCCCTGAGGCTCGGGTCAGACCCTGCAGGGCCCTAGAGTCGAAGGTATGGGGATTGGATGTTATCCTAAATATGAAAGAGGCCACTGGAAGGTTTTGAGCAGGTGAGTGACATGATCTACATATTTAAAATATCACTCTAACTTTATATGCAGAGAGGAAATAATGAAAAAGAGAAGGCCATCTAAGAGGCAAGAGATGATCTGCATACCCCCAGCCTGACACGAAATAGACACCCAGGAACCCCACCTGGATGAATTACAGCTCAGCGGAGCGTTGGGATCAGGCAGGGTGGCAGATCAGGAAGGACATCGCTGGCTGTTTCTTTAGGGAATGAAGTTGTTTCCATCTTTGAGATTACACCACTGCAGAATAGGCCTTTTGTCTTTTTATGTTGATTTACTCCAAGTTAAAGGTAAGGAGAGAAGACACACATTGTATGAAACAAGAGGTCACCTTGAAATCGGCTCCACCAGGCAGTCGGAAACAGGTGCTTACGCCGTGGCAGCCTAAGGTGCTCAGGCCCGCTGTTCAGCTCTCCCTCACGGCCACCTCTCCATTTTCCTAGGACCGGGATTAGGCCACTTTAGATGATGTCCAAAGCAGATAACATGCTTTGAGATAAGAGGGAGTTGATTTATCCTAAAGAAAACCCACCCAAAAAGCTCTGTCTCTTCCTCTTCCTGTTGTGATAAAAACAAAATTCAACTGAGTATGAGACAGGCTGGGACCCGGGTGTCAGGAGCAAAAGCAGGGTACTACCCATGGTCCCTGCACACAGCACCACCAAGGGGGTGGGCAGGCCACCTAAGCCGCCCCTCTGACCCCACCCCTGTATCCACCTCTACGCTCACCCCATTTAAGGGACCAGCTCCACCACTCCGGGGAGTGAGCAAGGGAACCTGTTACTTATTTTCACTCCCTTGTTCCCTCGTGCTGCAGCACGAGTCCCAGTAAAGCCTTCCCTGAATTTCGCATCTAGCCTCTTATCAATTTCTTCCCCACCCCCCACCCCCGGACCAGGAATCGAACCCATGCCCCCTGCAGTGGAAGCACGGAGTCTTAACCACTGCACCAGCAGGGAAGTCCCAGCCTCTTATCAATTTCTATTGATTAAGGAGTCCAAGAACCCTGGTCGGTAACAAGTCCATTTTAAAGATCTTACTGGCTTTATTCAGTGATTCATGAATTGGGCAGCATCCCATCTAGCAGATAGAAAGGAGCTCTAAAGAGTTATACAAAAGGGCAGGCTTTTATAGGCAGGAGGAGGTGGGACAAGGAAGTTGTTCTATCAAAGAGCTGATTGTTTCAGGCCACGTCATCTTCCTTTGGGGCACAGTATGGGTCTATGAGGCCAGTTACCTCCCTAGTTCTGACCAGGTAATTCTAAAGTGACTGGTTAAGATTACTTTCCTGAAAGCATCTGAAATTGCAGTTAGGTTAGGTATTAAGTCTGGATTTGGTGACGTGGCCTTAGCATAAGTGACTCCATCTTGGGCCTGTTGTTTCTTTTTTTTAATAAGTTTATTTATTTTTCGCTGCGTTGGGTCTTCATTGCTGCACGCAGGCTTTCACTAGTTGCGGTGAGCGGTGGCTACTCTTCGTTGCAGTGCGCGGACCTTTCATTGCGGTGGCTTCTCTCATTGCAGAGCATGGGTTCTAGGCACACGGGCTCCTGTAGTTGTGGCACGCAGGCTCAGTAGTTGTGGCTCGCTGGCTCTAGAGCGCAGGCTCATAGTTGTGACTCACAGGCTTCGTTGCTCCGCGGCATGTGGGATCTTCCCGGGCAAGAGCTCGAACCCATGTCCCCTGCATTGGCAGGCAGATTCTTAACCACTGCGCCACCAGGGAAGTCCCTGTTGTTTCTTTTTTTAACACTGTTCTCTGCTTTGTAGACCTGCTGGGGAATCTGTGCTCCTTGTTTGACAAAGGAGGAACTCGAGTCCCAGAAGGTAAAAAGACATGTCACATGGCAAGGTAACAAGAGACAGGACTAGAACCCAGGCCTCTTGAGACCCAGACCAGTGCTTTTACTGAGAGAAACGTCGCTTTACACAACAAGTAATTTCCCCTCCACAGTCACACTCGGAATTCCTCTGCCACATAGATTTTTCTGTAAAAACAAAGAGAGAAGGACTTACTTTGCTTCCCTTAGGCTCACACTCTGATTTCATGTAGGAGAGTGGAATGGGAATTAAAAGTGCTGGGAAAAGGTGAACGACTCAATCGTAAAATTCAGGGAAGCAGAGCGAAGAGGCCTGGAAAAGGGGACCCAGATGGAAACAATTGGGAGGACTATAAAACTGTGTATAATACCGGGTCTAAAGTTACCCAAGTTTTGGTAAAATGTGTTACAGGAACGAAAAAAAAAATTAGGCCTAAGATTTCTGGGACTCTGGGGCTGCTCTAAAGGGAAACTGATTTAAACCACCAAGCTGCTATTATAACAGCAAATACTGCTCATTTTAGCCAGGAAAAAGTTCTTCTGTGTGTTCTTGGATAATCAGACATGGGCTCCTTTTCAAACTTCCTCTGGTGCCAGTGCCCACCTCGGTGACAGGATTCACGTCAGACCAGCAGGGTAAGCACAGGCGGATTCCAGCAGAGAGGACTGTCTGCTTTTGACTATTCCTACCAAGTCTGGAGTAATTTGGACATTTACGTTCTGGTCGTGGAAATAATAGAGGTCCATTCTAGTAACTGAACCGTGTCATATCCTGTACTTGCAGAACAATGAGAAAGGTTAAAGAGGAAATCCAAATAAACATTCAAAGTAAGGGACAAAGCAGGCCTGAAACAATACACTGGCCCCAGAAGGAGAGGTCAAAGTGACTGACCCCATCTCCCTCTGAAAGGTTTTTTTTTTTTTAATTTCAATTTTTTTTATTGAAGTACAGTTGATTTACAATGTTGTATTAGTTTCAGGTGTACAACAAAGTGACTCATTTATACACATCATATTCCTTTTCAGATTCTTTTCCATTATAGGTTATTACAAGATACTGAATATGGTTCCCTGTGCAATACAGTAGGTCCTTGTTTATCTATTTTATATATAGTAGTGTGTATCTGTTAATCAACAAGTAACCATAACCCTCCGAAAGGTTTTCATAGGCCTTCATGTGCCCCTTCCTCCAAACACACAAAAATATCTAGTAAAAATTATAGTTTATCACTGCCTTAAAATAAAGATAAATATATTAATGTATATTATAATATGTTCTTGGACTTAAAAGTTTATCTTTTTCTTTTGATTTTTTAAAAGAAATTAAACCTTGGGGCTTCCCTGGTGACTCAGTGGTTAGGAGCTCGCCTGCCAATGCAGGGGACACAGGTTCGAGCCCTGGTCCGGGAGGATCCCACATGCCGCGGAGCAGCTAAGCCTGCAAGCCACAACTGCTGAAGCCTGCGCGCCTAGAGTACGTGCTCCGCAACAGGAGAGGCCACCGCAATGAGAAGCCCGTGCACCACAACAAAGACCCAATGCAGCCAAAAATAAATAATAAATTAAAAAAAAAAGAAATTAAACATTAATGTGGGCCTGTGAAAGTGTGGTGGTCTCCCAGGCACTGTGGCTCCCGGCCCTAGTGGTTGAGGGAAGGGCGTGAGGACCACAGGGAAGCCTTCAACAAACCAGTGACACAGGCTGCTGTGGGGTGAGAGCATGTGAGGATAGAGGTGGCTCCTGGACCAAAAGTAACATGAGCCCAAAATTACGACAAGAGTTCTGTGGAACTGATTCAGATAAGAATAAATTCTTAATCAGTTTCTGCTCAAGATCTTCCCAGAAGCTGCATACCCTGTAGTCTGGAGAGTTTTGGAGAGAGCTCCCTCTAACAAAGTGTCCTATACTCATCATGAAGGAAGCAATGCAAAATTTAATCCATCAAAAAATTATCTTTAACTTATGAATTGTTTTTTATTCCCTTTGGCTGCCCCGCACAGCCTCTTAGTTCCCCGACCAGGGATCGAACCTGTGCCCCCTGCAGTGGAAACATGGAGTCCTAACCACTGGACAGCCAGGGAATTCCCCATAATTTATGAATTCTAATCTGTTATGAGTAGGTATGTCCAAGGGGAGAAAGGAGGTAGATGATGTAATAATGAGGGCAGAGAGAGAAGAGGACAGTCTCCAAGGAATCTAGAAAAAGAGAGATGATGTACAAAATACTTCATGATCGAACCAATTTGTGACTAGGGAAAAAAAGATAACTAGCTCTGGTTACTTGTTGATTTCTTTCCTTTTTTTTTTTTTGTCTTTAGTTTGGAAAGTTTTTTAAAATACAGAAAATCTGTATGTTTCTTTTTTTATTCAACAAACATTCTCAAACACTACGGCAGGCCACGGACCACACATTAGGAACCAGAAGTAAGCATGGAATTTATGCTCCAGTGGTAGGAGGGGCAGCCTATGTTTTAAATAACAATAAATAAATAAATCCTCACAATCAAGTGGGACACAAAAAAGTAAACACAAGTGAGATGCATGGTAAAAAGGAAAAGAGCAAGATGCTAGAGCAACGTATGATGGGATGACCCGGCCTTTCTCTGCACATCGGGGACATTTTCCTCGTGGAAGGGACTTTTAAACTGAGACCTGGAAGATGAGCACCACTCACTGGCTGTGTAGGGAGCGATTTACTTTGTTGCTGCAAGTGGGCTTTCTTTAGTTGCAGTGAGCGGGGACTATTGTGCATTGTGGTGCGCGGGCTTCTCATTGCGGTGGCTTCTCTTGCTGTGGAGCACAGGCTCCAGGTGCGCGGGCTTCAGTAGTTGTGGCATGAGGGTTCAGTAGTTGTGGCTCACAGGATCTACAGAGAGCCTGCCTTGGCAGGCAGATTCTTAACCACTGTGCCACCAGGGAAGTCCGATGATGGCATTTTGGACCAGATAGGGGCAGTGGGGTTGGGGAGAACTGGACAAAGTTCAAGGGTGTGTAGAGGTTACATAAATTCTCATGACTGATTTAACATGGAGGATGAAGGTCAGGGATGTGTCCATGATTTCTAGGTTTCTGGCTTGAGCAAGTAGAGACTTGGTGGAACCTTTACAAAGCTAGAAAACACCAGAAGAGGGGCAATTACGTGGGAGGATAGGGAAACAAGGTCATGATCAGAGGGTAATGGTTACTGTAGAAACAAAGACTTGCACCCAAGCAGACTGGTTTGAGATCCCACACTCTTACCACCATAGTGTATTGTCACTGTGTTTCCCCTAGTGTGACAAAGGGAGTTGGAAATATAAGTAACGTGCCCTTAAATTTTTCAGTTAGCTTAAGCCAAATTATTGTGTCCTGTGTAGTTACACACCCCAAAGGGTGTCTCTTCTGTGGATAGCTTTGAGTCTTAACTTGGCCTTGTCTTCCAATGAACATTAAGACACGAGCATCTGGATTTCTCCTCCACACTTGTTTCTCTCTGCATCTCTTCGTCTCACCTCTTCCTTTCCTCCAGCCTCCACATCAGCAAGTCCTGCAGACTCAGCTGCCTACATTTATCTTGAGTCCCTCTAGGCCTCCTCCCTTTCCATCACTACCACCTAGTCCAAAATGAGCTTCACTCTATTGTCTGATTTGCTAGCAGACTATAAGCACTCCATTCCCAGCGCCTTGCACAAAGCAGGCATTCAGCAAATTTTTGTTCAATGAATATGAGAGTGGTTTGTAAATTAGTCTCCTGTGAGCGTGCTTGGCACGAATAAATCCCCAGAGCCTATTTATTCGCTAACTATCTGAACAGGGAATTTCTGAATCTCGGGAAAAAAAATGGAGACACTGACCTTGGAATGTGGTCGTTTAACAAGGCAGGCTGCAGCCACTCCCATGGTAGGCATCACCCCGTAGGCAGGGGCCAGAAGCAGCTCAGCATGGCAGTAAAGCCACTTCTCTACCAAACTTGCCACTTGGGCCCTGGAACAGTGGTCAGAAACCCTTGTCTACTACCATCCTTGGATTTTTAGGATGAAAGATTTTTATGTCCAGTACTTGAAAAAACCTGATGTCTCAGACTGAGAATTACAATGAAGAGATCAAAGATACTCTGAGCTGTAAATAAAATATGTAAGGAATGGGTTTAACCTGAATTCAACAACAAGCAGGAAACTCAAATGTTATTTTATAATCCTTACAAACCACAGAGGCTAGAGTTTCAAGGTCACTTCATACTACGGGGTAGCTAATAAAGGGAAGGCAGCTTGGACTCATTTCCTGATTTCCTGGTTGTTTCGTATTCCTTTCATATGAGTCTTATTTTAAATGAGGACACAATTGTTTAGAAAACAACTTGCTAGAAATGGAGGTATTTAAGAAATTCCTTGGCAATCCAGATACCATTGCCGCAATGAAATAGTAAGTATAATACACAGCAGCTTCCAGCCACACTTTCAAATGGAAGCGTAGGAATTTAAGTAGAAGTTTAATGTCTAAGTGTTTGAAATAAACAGATAAAATAAAGCATTAACTGCTATCCTGGACAATTTCTCATGCTTGGTGATAGCCCAAAATCTTTTGAACAATTTTCCAATGATGTGCAAATTTCTCCCCGTACAAGTCCTTCTCCTTGAGTGGAAACCAGAAATTCACTCTCCCACTCTCCCTCGCACCCAGGGCACAGACACATGACTTGCTCTCTACCAAGCAGACACACCCCTCCGGAGCTTAGTTCAGAAAAGAGCAATGCGAGGAAGTGGACACTGACATCGGCACAGGTGTCCAGCTCAAGTGGGCAGCAGTGGCAAAGGTTCTGGTGTCCAGAGCGTCTGTGGGACATGCGGTCTGAGGTATCCTAGCTTAGTGACAGTGGCACTGTGATCTCCAGCTTGGGGCACTGTTTCTGGCTGCATTGCCCCCAAACCTGACTTTCACCTTCTTGGAGACTCTTCCTCGTTATGCTTTAATGCATTAGCAAGTAATATATAACGTCTAAACATAAATGAATAAATTCCTTTTCTGCTTAACTAGTTGGAGGAGCTTCTGCTCTTTGAATCTAAGAAACCTAACTCGCCAACCTTCTGAGGGAAAAGAACTATGCTTCCCCAATGATACATCATTAAAACACATTCACCACACTGTCCCTCTGTAAGTGGCCCTTCATGCTTCCTGGCAAGCTTAGTGCATTTCCTCAGCCCATCCTCTCCTAAACGACCTGTCAACCATCCCGTGTTCCTCTCCCATTGTCACTCTCATCCCATGACCTCACTTCCTATTTCAAGGGAAAATGAAGAAAACCTCACGTTTTCCACTACAAGTTCCCACACCCATCTAATCACCTGCCCACCTTCCCTCTCGTTCGGAGGATGTGCCTTTTTTTTTTTTTTTTGGCATGCGGGATCTTAGTATCTTAGTTCCCCGACCAGGTATCAGAACCCAGGCATCCTGCAAAGGAAGCTCAGAGTCTTAACTGCTGGACCGCCAGGGAAGTCCCGGGTGTGCTTTCAATGCTCCTACCAAACGAAGGCCACGCCTCCACCTGTGCTCTGGGGCTAAATCCCACCCCCACTTACTCCTTCCAGGACGTTCCTCTCAAGTCTCCCTTTTCCCTCCCGCACTATCAAGTCTTCCCTCTCCACTGGATCATCCCCATAGCATACACACGTGCTATTATTTCTCCTCATCTTGAAAAACATTTCTCATGACCCCACATCCCCCTCCAACTAAGGCCCACTTCTCTGTTCCCCTGGACAGCAAAACTCTTCAAGAGAGAGGTCCACCTGTGCTGCCTCCAATTCTTGTCCCTCAAAACCACTTTCGCCTCTGTTTTCCCACTTGGCAGGTCAGGAGTGACCTCCATGCTGCTAAACCCAATGGCCAATTCTCATCCTTCATTTGACTTGACCCTTCAGCAGCATTTGGCGCTGTCCTCCATGAAAAATCCTTTTCACTTGGCTTCCAAGATACCAGAGACACCTGATTTGTCTCCTACCTTGCCGGCTACTCCTTCTCAGTCTTCCCAGTTAGCCCCCTTCATCTCCACTGGCTCCTCACTCAACGGTAGAGGGCCAGCTGGGGCTCGAACCTAGTCTCTCTATTCTCTAGTTCCACTTATTCCCATAGTGGTCAATCTACTCTCATGGCTTGAAATGCCTCCTGTTTGCTAAGAATCCTCAAGTTTATAGCTCCCCCTACCTCCTTCCTTGAACTGCATATATTCATATATTCAACTGTCTCATCATCTTTCCTCCTGCATACATCAGGTAGCTCAAACCTGACGTCTCTAAAACTGAACTCCTGATTCCACTTCTCCATGACCCGCATCTCCCTGTCCTCTCCATGGTAGGTGATAGCAGCGTCACCCTTCTAAATGACTCAGGCCCAAACTCCTCTCTCTCTCTCCCCTCCCACATCCAATCCGTCAACAAGTCCTGTTGGTCCACCTTCACCATATATCTGGAATCTGACTACTTTTCTCCACTCCCAGCCACCAACAGCTCTCACCTGGATTACTGTGATAGCCTCCTAACTAGTCTGCTTGCCTCCTAACTAGTCCACTTGCCTCCTATCTAGTCTGCTAACCAACCTCCTAACTAGTTCGCTTGCCACTATTCACACTCCCTTAACTGCGAATTCTCAACATAGCAGCAAAGGCATTTTTTAAAACCTAAGTCTGATCAGATCACTACTCTGCCCAAAACTTTCCAAAGATTTCCCATCTCAGAGTCAAAGTCAAAGTCCTTACAGCTGTCCGTAAAGCCCTACATGTTCCAGCCGACATCCCTCCGAACTCATTCCCTCCCTGCACTTCCCCTCCCCTACTCCACTCTCACTGTTCCTTAAACACATCAGGCATGCATCTGCCTCAGACTCTTTGTCCTTTCTGTTCCCTTCACCTGGCATGCTCTGTCCTCAGATACCCCCTTGGCTCTCTCCCCCACCAACTTCAGGTCTTCACTCAAGTGTCACCTTGTCATCAAGGTCTTGCAAACCATCCCCTCCCCATACTCTCTCTCTCTCTCCCTGTTTTGTTTTTCTTCGTGGCACTTATCGCCGATGGTAAGCAGAATAATGACCCCAAAGATGCACACGTCCCAATCCCTAGAGTCTGTGAACATTTTATGTTACATGGCAAAGGGGAATTAGGTTACAGATGGAATAAAGGTCACTAATCAGCTGACCTTAAAATAGGGAGAGAATCTTGGATTGTCCAGGTGGCCCCAATGTAATCAAAGGGCCCTGAAAGTGGAAGAAAAGGCAGAAGTTCAGAGTGGCACAGTGGGGAGGCACTCAATCATCATTGCAGGCTTTGAAGAGGGTGGAAGAGGGTCATACGCTGAGGAAAGCAGCAGCCTGTAGACGGTGGAAAAGGCAAGAAAACAGATCCTCCCTGAGATCCTCCAGATAGGAGCATAGCCCTGTCAACTACCTTATGTTAGCTCAGTGAGACCCACATCAGACTTCTGTCTGTAAGAAAATTAGTTTGTGTTATTTTAAGCCACTAAGTTTGCAATAACTTGTTACAGCAGCAATCGCAAACAAATACACACCACCTTGCAAACCAGACGTTAATTCCTTTATGTCTGTGCTCCGTCATCACTAGAATCAAAGTCCATGACAGTCAAGACATTTGACAGTTTTTGTTCACTACGCTATGCTCAGTGCCTAGAAATAGACCAAGCAAATAGTAGGCACTCAATAACTATTTTGTTGAATGATTATCCGAGTGTCTGCAGGTGTGTAGTGTATATGGGCGGGGTTGAGAAGGAGAGATGAAGCAGCCATTGTGATGTGGAAAGGCCATATCCTTGTGTGTAAAAGATGTCATGAACTAAACTGAGCTTCTGGAGACAGGTTATTACCCTGAGCCAAGCTTGGTCATTCCTGCTGAGGACAAAAGCCCGACAGCTTTCCTTGTGTAAGGCAGTGGTATGGGGACAAGGTCCACTCTGATGGTGGTACACAAAGGAAAAACCTCACTTAGCAGCTCCTGCACACTGGTGTCCCCCTCTCCCGTTCTGAGAGGTGAATGTGGATTAGCAACTTCAAGACAGAGCTTACAGAACTGGTCACATTGGAGAGGAGGGACATGGAACCCCAGGTCACTCTGAAGCCTTCTCTTCTTTGGATAACATGCTTTTAAAAGGAGGCCTCTCTGGGGAGGAAAGCTTTCAGAGGTCAGGAAGTTCATTGTCAGCTCCATAGATTTATGATTCAGCTACAAAATAGTGCTGACCTAGATCTGGGCGTGCATTTTCTTTTTATGCCAACTGCACAGGTTTAAGAGCCTGTGGAGGTGAGACATCAATTTCAACCACCTTTCCTCTCTGCTCCTGTTTCTCACCACTGAAGGTCCTGCAAACAGTTTGTTTTGTTGGTATGTGGTGGTCTGATTCTTCCCTCCAGGTCGCTCAAAACCAGGATACCTGCAGCTTCATGGAGGATATTCCCCTAGGGATGGCCCAACCCTGCCTATCCCAACTGCTTGCCCTCTGCTTTCCACCTTCATCCCCTTCCTAAGGCTCCTCCCCCCTTGGACCTGTTCTTCCAGACCCTTTTTGCAAAGTCCATAAAGTACTTTATTGTTTTTTCCATTAAAACCACGGGATTGGGACTTCCCTGGTGGTCCGTGGGTAAGACTCTGCACTCCCAATGCAGGGGGCCCGGGTTCGATCCCTTGTCGGGGAACTAGGTCCCACGTGCATGCCCCAACTAAGAGTTTACATGCCGCAGCTAAGAAGTCTGCATGCCACAACTAAGACCTGGAGCAACCTAAATAAATAAATAAATAAATGAAATGAAATGAAAAGAACTCCACAGGATTAAGTTTGTCTTAGCCCTTCTCAGCATCACCCATCATAATCCACGGTTAAAATATAACAAACATCGCAGGAACCCTCTCTGGGGTGTGTATTCAAATTCAGACTCAAGTTTTAGGTAAGGTGATGTTCCATTAGACTGTAATATGAGGAAATCCATGATTTATGTCAATGAATCAGGATTGGAGTATAGCATGAATTTGAGCGGAAAGAACCTGGAATCGGGAAAACCAGTTTGAAGGTTGTTGGAAGCGTTAGGAGGTAAAAGCCTACATGGGTTAGGGTAGCAGTAGAATGGATCAGAAAGCACTAGAGAGACATTTAAGGGGAAGGATACACCTTGGCAAAGGTATATCAGAGAAATAAGGGAGGGAAAGACTGGGAGATAAGAATGAGATTTCAAGGTAGGCAGCTGGGATACCGATGTTGCCTTTTTTTTTTTTTTTTTTTTGCGGTACGCGGGCCTCTCACTGTTGTGGCCTCTCCCGTTGCGGAGCACAGGCTCCAGATGCGCAGCCTCAGTGGCCGTGGCTCACGGGCCCGGCCGCTCCGCGGCATGTGGGATCTTCCCGGACTGGGGCACGAACCCGTGTCCTCTTCATCGGCAGGCGGACCCCCAACCACTGCGCCACCAGGGAAGCCCTGATGTTGCCTTTGACAGAAGTAGAAGGGTTGTGAAACTGGGCCAGTTTTGCAGAGGAGAAGGAGGATGTGTCTAGCTTTAGATGTGCTGAGAAGCGATGCCCATATACCCATGTGGATGAACAGTGCTTTTTCGTTGGTTCATTCAGTCGACAAATGCTTATGGAGCATCTCCTGGTGCACAAGCTGGAGAGACACTGTGCGGAGGCTTAATGATATCTGAGACATTGTTTCTGTCCTAAAGAGCCTTCGAGTAGGCACAAATATCTCTAATAAAAGGTACCATGTGACAAGTCTGTTTGAGACAGAAACAGATTGCTCTTAGATATCCAGATAAGTACAAGACCACATCTGGCTGAAATCAAAGTATAGCACTCCAATGAGGAGAACAGGGTAGGAGGAAACAGCTTGGACTGTCTTTTTCATACATGCTCCCTGCACCTGCTTTACTCAGTCAGGGATCTTCACCTTTGTTTTTATCTCATCTAATACCTAACAAATTCAAACTGACACAAGAGAATCCTTTAACACTGCTTTCATTCATACCAACATTCAACCTAGGACTAGTGAAACACTGGATGTGAAAGACTCAGACTACATGATGGAAGTGGGAGAGTAGCAGGCTGGTATGAAGTTTAGGAATAGAAGAGAAAGAAAGCAATTAAAGAAGCTAAACAGAGAGAAAAATAAGAACGGCATTACAGAATTCAAGATAGAAGGGTCTTCTAAGAACTGGGTAGTCAACAATGTCAAAACTGCAGAAAAGTTAGAAAGAATGAAAGTCCTATTTATTGACCATCTGCACATGTTTTTCCCTTTTTATATTGTCTGTTAATGTCTTTGTTTGTTATTCTTTTGGGGTACACAATTTTAGAGAAGACTGAATCCTTTCATAATATATAAATAAATGTGAAACAAATGAAAGATAAAATCACTTTTTATACTATTTCACCTTTTTACAATGTCACCTAAAATATTCAATATACTCTAAAATTCTACTTAGGGGAAGAAAGTCTTAAACATAAATTAAATTGTAGTTTAAAAGGTTAGTAATTTTTTTTCATATAGCTACATCAATCTTAACATATCTGCTTCAGATTTTCCAAGACTTCATGCCCAATCCTGCTCCAGTGATTTTTTTTTTCTGGCCATGCCACACGGCTTATAGGATCTTAGTTCCCTGAGCAGGGTTCAAACCCAGGCCCCTGGCAGCGGAAGCACGGAGTCCTAACCACGTGACTGTCAGGGAATTCCCTCCAGTGATAATTAGATGATGGTAGAGTGTGAATTGCCAGAGGTGCTCAAACATCAAAGAAAGGTCCTTTGAGTAACAGAGAAATCAACAGAAATGCTTTCCTTGAGGTCTTGAAAATTAATAACTTGTTGATGGTTGAAAAAAAAAAAGAAAGCAAGTCCAACAATTAATAGTGTTCGCCATGCAAAAGCTCAGGGAGCAATGTCAAAAACAAATCATCCAGAGACAAAGCATTATTATTTTGAATAATTTTATGATTATTAGAGTCTTATTCCTATTCACACCTGTCTACTCACCCACAAGTGTCCAGCAGATTTAGTTCATAGCTACCATACTGAAATTGAATACACACCCCTAACAGGAAGAAAACTGACAAGCAGGTTCAGTGGTAGTTTCGATGGAATGACCCCAAGAAGTTTCATTTTCAGAGGTTTTTATGCAAGATCTGGAAAGACCTGTTGAACCAGTAATTCCTTTATTCATGTCTGTGTGGGCTTTTTCATACCTTCATCCCAACACATCAACAGTTAGCAAAACTCTCTTATTTAATCACATCCTTCCGTTTCACGTGTTTTGTTCACAAGAATGTTGCCATGTCTGGGACGTCTGGGGCAGCATTACAAAATACCTATGCACAAGTTTTTACAATCCAAACTGAAGTTTCATCATTCTCAAATTGCACCTATATTGCTGTTCGCACATCCTAGCCATTTGCAAAACTGCATTCTAATTTCTTATCAATTAACCTACTGGTATCAGAGTATACCCTACCTGAATGACTAGATTGTTGGGGCCATAAGATCTAGAACCCTGTCTGCATTGCTCACAAATGACAGCAGGTGATGCAAGGTGAGTACTCAATAAATGTTTTCTGGATGAATGAATCTGTCAGCCTTGTTATTAATGTTGTCACTCTTGTGGGCCATTATTTTACATTAGGAATATACTTGGTCTCAGAAGAACTAAGGGCATAACTCCGGAGTCAGGCTACCAAGATTCAAATCCTGGGGCAGCTCTTGCTAGCTGTACAACCTTTCAGCTCTTTACCCTCTTTATCTAATAATATGGGGTAATTATAGTGTCTACCTCATAAGATGTTTGTGTGATAACACATGTCAAATTGTACTTAGAACAATACCTAGTAAGTTTTCCATAAATGTTAACTATCATTATCATCTTTAAATATCCACATTTATTTTCTAACTTTATTATCTAAATGTCATTTTATTTAAGTATTTAGAAAAGTATTGTTCTGTAATGAAATTTTGACAGTGCAGTTTTTTGTTTGTTTGTTTGTTTTGCGGTACTGTTGTGGCCTCTGCCGCTGCGGAGCACAGGCTCTGGACGCGCAGACCCAGAGGCCATGGCTCACGGGCCCAGCCGCTCCATGGCATGTGGGATCCTTGCAGACCGGGGCACGACCCCGTGTCCCCCGCATCAGCAGGCGGACTCTCAACCACTGCGCCACCAGGGAAGCCCCGACAGTGCAGTTTTTTTAATTTTAATTTTATTGGAGGATAGTTGATTTCCAATGTTGTGTTAGTTTCAAGTGTACAGCATAGTGATTCAGTTATACATATATTCATTCTTTTTTAGATTCTTTTCTCATATAGGTTATCCCAGAATATTGAGTAGAGTTCCCTGTGCTACACAGTAGGTCCTCGTTGGTTATCTATCTTATATATAGTGTGTGTGTGTGTTCATGCCAATCTCCTGATTCATCCCTCCCCCACCACCCACGTTTCCCCTTTGGTAACCATAAGTTTGTTTTTGATATCTGCAAGTCTGTTTCTGTTTTGTAAATAAGTTCAGTGCAGTTTGAATAACAAGATCAGTTTTAATAAATGTCCCCATGTCATCCAGGGAAACTGGCACAAGAAATTTGGAGCCTAAAAGAAAGATTTTAGATATCACTGCCCTTCCCCAACTCCCTTGACACAAGAAGCTTCTCCCAATTACAACTGTTTTATTAATTCAGCAACTGGATGCGCACAAATGCTGGAACAAGTCCTGCTGTGGCTGCCCTGTGCTCTTGAGAGTCAGAGGCCTTGGCCATGACTCATTGCTAAAGTTCTGGGGCAAATCAGGTTGCAGACCTGCCGGCACTCCCATCCCTGGGGTTACACTGGAAATACAGAATGGGATTAAACATCATTCTCTGCAGGCATAGCTTCGTATGGACAAGCTTTTTCTGTACAGGCAAGACCACGCTGGAGGGGCTTCTCTCCACAACCCAGTGCTAATGCCAGTCAGAACTGGGGGATGCTGAGGGTCCCTAAGGTTCATTCCTGCCCCTTAGGGGTCTCGCTTCAACAGCACAATTTCCCCTCTTCTAACAACTCTCTGGTTGCTAAGGGATTATTTCCAGATCTTAGGGCTCACTCTTTGTCCTAGTCCAGACCACAGCAGGGTTTACTTTCCTCTTATGAGTTTGCCAGGAGCAAAAAGTAACAATTTTCCAACCTCCTGTCAACTCAACAAGGAGAGATTTATTGCAACTAACTAAAAGGTTACTTCTTATGACAGGAATACCATATGCTTTAGCAAAGATATGGTCCCAGCTTGTGGCTGGCCTTTGCAAACAGCCAGGATCCTGCCAGCACAGCCTTTTTTTTTGTTTGTTTTTTTCGGTTGCACAGTCATTAACAGTGCAACATCCAGGGATGTTTCCAAGATGCGGACTCAGGCTGGCACTCAGATGACGAGATTACCTCCAGGTTACCTTCAGCAGAAGTTCTCAACTCACTGCAGCAACCACTGTAGGCTCTTTGTTTGGACTGCTGGCCCCTCGACCCAATGTCCATCCTACTTTTTGTCCTTACAAACAGAATCCTAGGTATTTTGGGAACAGCTAGTTCTTAGCTAAAAGGACTACATTTCCCAGCTTGCTTTGCACGGTTAAGATCAGTGACTTGCCAGGTGAAGTCCCGTGGAGACTCCTGGGAAAGTTTTGCCTTCCTAATATAGATGCTGGCCCTTGCCTTCCCTCTCTGCCTCGATCTCTAATGTTTGGGTTTTGTGAAGCCTAATTTGGCTGATTCTGGGATTCTTTTCAATTACTTCTCAGGTTGTAATTATGTTCAAAGGTTTGAAACTGCTGGAAGTCTGATTTCTAGATAATGAGAGAATTCCTATACATGAGTCGATAACTCTTTAAAAATTGATCTAGGGCTTCCCTGGTGGCGCAGTGGTTGAGAGTCCGCCTGCCGATGCAGAGGACGCGGGTTCGTGCCCCGGTCCGGGAAGATCCCACATGCCGCAGAGCGGCTGGGCCCGTGAGCCATGGCCACTGAGCCTGCGCGTCCGGAGCCTGTGCTCCGCAACGGGAGAGGCCACGGCAGTGAGAGGCCCGCGTACCGGAAAAAAAAAAAAAAAAGAGGTTGGGAATTCCCTGGCGGTCCAGGGGTTAGGACTCGGTGCTTTCACTGCCGGGCCCAGGTTTGATCGCTGGTTGGGGAAATAAGATCTCACAAGCCAGCATAGCACGGCCAAAAAAAAAGAAGAAGAAGATGTTTGAGGACTGGGCAATTTATTTCAATAAAGGGAAGGACTGATTTTGCTACAATGGGAAAAAAATGTGGAATTCAAAATTTGCTGCATTTAATGGTATCCCCATTTATCTCTGCACAATGTCTTTCTCTCAACATCTCCATTCCTTCTACTTTCTTTTCACGCCAAGGCTTTGAGTGAGAAATATATCAAGTTGGCAAATTGTTTGACATATCTGATCTACAGTGCCTTCTACACCACTCTTCTCTCTTTTTTCTCCCAGTAAATACTTTTGACTTTGACATTTACCACGTTGAAATAACAGGTGCCTGAGGACAAATGCATCAAAGTGATTAGAATCAGAAATGTCTGCTAAGGATTATCTTTTTAAGAGAGTAGAATGTAGCTTTATTGAACCCTTGAAATGCAGAACCAAATGAATCTCCTTTATTGTGAAAGAAAACAATCCGCAGGATTGTAAACCCCAGAAACCAACAGAAGCACTTAAACCTTCAATATGAACATATTTATTTTTCGAACTCGGGTATTTTTCTGAAGTACACTTGTAATCTAAATACCCCTTTCTCTTCTTCCCTTTACAACATACCATTTCAATCTGTTTTATAGAACGAAGGCCTTAAGGAAAAGCCTTATTCACATTCCCACAAAAGAAATAAAGAAAATGCTTGTCTCTAGGATCCATTTAACTGAACTTGACTTAAATCCTGGTAGAGGCTTCCATCTTTATAACAGACACATAAGAGGATAGATGCTCTTTCATTATCAACAAATTCCTCTTAATATGGTTAAGCAGTTCATTAAATTATTCAAATGCATTTACTGAGCTCCTATAACGTGCAAAGTATTGTTCCAAAGCAGACACCCTGCCTTAGATGTACAGTGGGTCACTGAAATTATAACTTCAAGAGTTTAAGACTTTGATACACGCAAAATACCCTAATAATATGAAATGGTTGCTGTTACTGCCGCTGAGGCTGGGGCTTCCAAAAATGCCCAGTTTATTTCTAGGGAACAGCTCAGGCACTGGAAGAATATAATTTAAACTTAAGCATTAATAAAAGATGAGGTTAGGCAGTGATTGTACCTTTATAACATAACACAACCCTGTGAAGTACATTCTGGTCATCTAAAATGCTAGCATCTGTGCAAGGCAATCTAGGAAATGACACCAGTTTAAAAAAAACACAACTGGTACCAACTTCAGAATAAACCAGGATACAGATCCATTGCCATTTATAGGAAAAATAAAAATATAGAAACATCAACCCCTCTCCCCAGCACTGAAATTACACTTCCTCAGACACCCTGCCATCATTGGGAAGCATGAGGGTCAACTGGGTAAATTTAAAGCATATTAGATAATTAAATAACACAGCCAAGTTTTATTGTGCGTGTGGTCCCAAAGACTTTTCAACAATACATTTGTAGGAATGGAAATTGAAGAAATTGGAAGTATTTTCTAAGAGACAGTTTACAGATTTCTTACAGCTCCCAAAGTGAAAATATAACACATCACCATCATAACACAAGCTAATTTGTCTAGTGCCCATAAAACCCAACTTCACAGGACATCAGGCTTCCAAGTGCTTCCTTCATATGCCTCTAATTGGTTTTTCTCCCCCCGAACGAAATAGGGAAGGCTTTTCAGGTCAAGTGTTATCTGCTGGCAAAGTCTTGTACCTTCAGGATAGATACGCTTGCATCATCTGTATATTGACAAGTCAAGCCTCCGTCTGTAAGCTTAAATTCAGCTCCTGGTCTCTCTATTCAGAACTTCCCACATTTACTTAAAAGGTTCATTTAAAACACTGGGGGAAAAAATTCCCCTCTGAAGGAGAGAGACTTATTCAAGGAAAGCAATGCTATTTTCAGCTCATGGCCCACCTTAGAAAGGCAAACTCAACTTCATCTCCCGAAAAGAACCTCAGTAGTCTCCCATTCAGCAACTTGCTATTCCTATTATTTTCTAATGTGGTTAAATAAAATTAAAGGTTAATAATAAACAGTAATTAAATAAGAAACTTAAAATAAATAATTAAAAATGGTCTGGAGGTTTTCAGAGAAGGTAATAAAGGTCAATTTCCATTAAATTCACATTCCTTTCTGTACCAGTTTTTACAACGAGTGGGCAACACTGCCCTCTAAGGGCTGATTCTGTTACATCCCTTAGTTCACCTGGCAGGAAATTGCCCCGGGAAGCATTGACACAGCCGTCCCCACGCACCTTCTTTCTTTTACCTCTGGGACACTGTCCTTGACCTTTTGTGAATGACTCTGAAGACCACGGAGCCCAGAGAGGCTATAGACTTCGTGAAAGCTCATCAGAGGATCAGAAACCAACATCCCTTGCAGCGGTTTTCAAACCTTATCCGGCATCAAATCACCCCAAGAGCTTGTTTCAACACAGGTTGCTGGCGCCCCACCTCCAGAATTTCTGACTCCTTAAGTCTAGAGCTGAGGCCAAGAATTTGCCTTTCTAGCAAGTCCCCAGGTGATGCTGCCAGCCCAGGGGGCCACACTATGTGACCCAGACACCGTGCTTGGCACTTTATCTCACTTAATACCTCCCAACAGGGTGAGGTTTTAGCATCCATTTTACAGACCAGTAAGCCAAGTCTTAGACAGTAAACCCAGGACTAACTCAAAAGCCATTGCTCCCTTCTCTGCGCTATGATGTCAGTAAACGAAGCTGTTAGTCATTTCCTCTTCCTTGGCCTCAGTTTCTTCTGCAAGGGGGCGGGACTTAGGTGACCATTTCGTTGGTTTCCCCTCTCAGAGTACCTTGGAGGTCTGGATATGAAGACACCCAGGAAGCTCCGCTCCATCTGCAGGCTGGATCTATGAGTGGGCACGCTGAGAGGGGAGGGGACACGTGTTAGCGGGAGGTGCCTCTCTTGGGTTCTGAACCCTCCCACACAGTTCCGAGAGGGTCTGATTCGCTCTGGATTCTGGATTTCTTTGTACTCAGAAACTCTGGCAGAGAGGTTTTAAAGCTAGTGTCTCCTCTTAGAGGTTTTTTGAGGACTTCAAAGCCTAGTGGGGCTTGGAGAAGACCCAAAGGGTGGCAATGTCTGCACCCCTATCCAGCCTCGGCTCAAACCACTGTTCTCAACCTGTTGAAGAACAGTTTTTCTCATCCTTTGCATTCAGCTCCTAACCCAACTTGGTGTTTTCCTGAGGGAGCTACAAATCTGGGGCATCCCATGGGGATGGTTTCTGGCCTCGGTCATTAGGGGGAAAAGATATTCTCAGAAAAACAGCCCAGCGGACTGGTTAGCAGAGATCTTGAGGTCGTGGCCACGGCTGCTCTTCGTGTAGAGCTGGACTCTGGACTCCAGTTGCTCGCTGAGCTTGTCCAGAGCCCCGGTGCAGGACTCCAGGCTCTCGGCCAGTTTCTGGATCTTGGCCTTCAGCACGGCCTGGCTAATCCTGGTGGCACCCTCGGCCCGCCTGGGGATGAGGAAACCGCGGGAGCCAAAGAAGACGATGAAGTAGACCGAGTTGTACAGCGCGATGGAGGCGTTCCTCCCGCTCTGCAGCAGCTGGCGGTCCCCGCGGCCCTGCCCGCGAAGGAAGAAGTCGAGGCAGCTCAGGATCTCGCGCATCTGGTCCTGGCAGGTGGCCGCGATCTCCTGCACCCGCCGCAGCTCCCGGGAGTTGCAGAAGATCAGGGAGAGGTCGGACGTGATGGTGACGGCCCCTCCGGCGGTGGCCACCCCCAGCCCCACGGCCGACGCCAGCAGAGAGACCCCCAGGGTGACGGGGCTGAGCGAGAGTCCCACGATGGCTGCGACCGCGCCCGCCGCGCTCAGCGAGCTGCCCGCCACGTTGGCCGCCAGGGAACGCCGGCGGAGACGCTCGAGGCGCCGGGCCACCTCGCGCAGGCGCAGCAGCTGCCCGTGCAGCATGCCGCGGCGGTCCAGCAACAGGCCCTGGAAGCGGCGCAGCGCATCCGCGCCCTGCAGCTCCCGGGCCTCCGGCCCCTCCATGCCCTGCGGGGACACGACACGCGATTAGCCCGGAGTCAAGCACAACAGCTGCTTCCACCCAAGGGGAAACGGGTCATTTTCCAGTGAGTCATGTGTCAAGTTCTGAAAGACCCGTTCTATAATCTGGGACAAGTCCTCCAGTTCTCAGGACCTTAAATCCGAGTAAGCCAATAGGAATAATGCTCTTGTCCGCTTTTTCTCCCAGGGTACGCCGAGGATGGATTTTCTTATCTGTTAATTAAGGGAGTGGTGGTATTAGAAGTCCACTGCAATTTTAGAAGTCCACTGCAAGCCTTACGTTGTACCCCTTTACAAGGCCCTTTCCTTACGTGAAGACTGGGGTCCTAAGAGTTTTGCAATACTCTTATTGCAAAAGGGTTGTTTTCTTCTTTTTCTCTCTGATGAGTGAAAAACGCAAGCCACCAAAAACTCAAAAATCACACCGTCTATCAAGTGTAAGGAAACTAATCTTTCTAAGTTAGATGCTCGCCTGAAGCAACTCTTCTGCTTGTTTTTTTTCCCTGTCTCTTATCTTAGAGTCAAGCCTAAGATGTGGCTTGCGCCACTTCTTCTAATTAAAGCTCATCGGGTCTTCAGAAATTTCATTCTTTGATGTGTACTTAATTAAAAATAAATCACATTAAATTAACACCACTATGTCCCTTTATTATGAAAGCTTCCTTTAAAAGTGAGGAACGATTTTAAAAGTGGCCAAAAATTTTTTAACAACTCACTGAGGGCTACCTGTACCAAGTTGAAATGAAGCCAATTGAAGATGACTGACAGAGAGAACTGTACATCCTGGGTAAAAGTACATCCTTCCTAGTTGCCAAAAATCCCTCCCTTCACATCCACTGTACTCCTTAGTATCAGGAACTTCTTGGAAGAGGCACAGAAGCCACAGAAATGGAAGATTTCACTACTGTGAGATATCAGGGCAGAAATCATCATTCTCAACTGGAAGATGAGGAAATCGAAACACAGACACATTCTAGATGCAGCTGATTCTTCAGAGCCCGGTCTAGAATCTTGGTCTCCTGACTCCTAAGTCTTCACTTTACTTGCATGCCTCCATAATTCCACCCACCACTGACAAATTTACAGATAAAGACACCTCTGAGCAAAATGAGACAAAGTTACTCGAAATATATAACAGACCAAGGATATAACCCCAGTATTACAAGTCCAATGGCTATTTTTCAGACAGCATCCCTCTGGCCTCCCCACTTACCATTCACTTCGGGCTATCTCCGGGAAAGAAAAATCTGAGGCTGTTTCTGGATGAGCACGCTTTATAGTTCCAGAGAGCCAATGACTGCACTGGGAAAGCCTTGTCTCATTCTGAGAATTTGCCATTTCCTGTCCTGGCCCCTGCTGCCTCCATCCAGAAGGATGTGACATGGTGGAAAATGACACACCAGCCTCGCAGCACATCCCGTATTTAGGAAATGAACATTGTGTGTTCGCTTTCCTCCAAATGCAGGAAAAGAACCACAGGCTCTTCCCCAACTTGAAACAAGTGTTGTCATTGTCCCAGGGGGCATACCCTGCCTTTCCTCTCCTCTCCTGAGAATAGCTAATGACGTTATCTGGTAGGACATCTAACGCACCCCAGGCTGACCAATTATAGTGTTTCTTGAGAGCCTACCATTACAAAGTCACTTTTTAAAAAGAAAAAGGAAGGAGGGGATTCTCTTGTGTCTAACAGAGCCACTCACAACCCACTCCTGTGTTTTAAGAGAAGCACCGTGAATCTGTGAGCATTTGAAACACGTGATTCACTCTGCGCGCAGCCCTCAGAATGCAATACTACGCCCACAGGAAGTGCTGCGTGCAGTTTGGGGCATCTCCAGCTGTGGAGAAGATATTGGAGGTCCCAGAAAGGGCACACCTCAAGCCAAATGCGTCAGAAGAATCAATGGGGTCAGGCTGCACAAGGAGCTAATTATACGCTTTCAACAGCAGCAGGGATTCGGCTTCCTGGGTTTTCATCTGAAGCAGCAATTGTAGCCCAGGCAATAGTTATGTGAATGCATTCTACCCCTCGTAATGAAGCAGGGGCTGAAGGGCAATTTGCTGGATCATTCGGGAGAGGAAAACGTGTATAGCATCTGTGGATGCTTTCTGGGGCAATCACATAGGTGGAGGCAGTTCAGCCTGGAAGCTTCCTACCACAGGGTCCCAGATATCTCATCCTTCTTCTAACACTCTTACCTTCAAATAAGGAAGGCCAGAGTGGATTTAAACTTAAATAATTTTTGTCTCAGCTCTCTGGTTCATCTGGAAAACCTTAACAGCCATATCTTTCTGGAACACAATTAAATCCACCACCATTATAACTAGACATTGCATTGATCAACACCATGCCATTTGCTGCTCTCACAATCATGGTCCTTTTGAACTTGATTTTTCTGAATTTGATCCAAGTCCAAATATTCTGGGAACAGCTCCTCAAAGGATAAACATAACCCTTAGTCAGATGCCTTCAGTGTCTGTCTGTGCTTTTGAGGTAAGAAATAGGAAAATGTCTTCCTCTGACCCCATAGACATAATCACTCCAATGGGAATGTAAGGCAGGGTGAATGGGGAGTAGGGTAGGCAGGAAGTGAGACAATGTAACCCTGATTCTCAGTTCCCATATGCTCCTGTAACTGCCCTGGACATTTTCTTGTGTGTTTTGGGTTTAGATGAGCAGAAATAAATCTTTATTTCATGGATGGCGAATGTTGCTGGGACACAGAGAGGGTCATCACCTCCAGAGCATCAGTAACCATAGTACAGAGCTAGGAAGAAGAGGAGAAGGTACAGGAGAATGGACAGCACGGGTACTGACCTCAGCCCACATCCTGGAATTTGTTTTTCTCTGTGTTATAAAGCCATATTCTTCAGGTTTGTGGGGTTTTTTTGTTGTTGTTGTTGTTTGCGCTACGCAGGCCTCTCACTGTTGCGGCCTCTCCCGTTGCGGAGCACAGGCTCCGGACGCGCAGGCTCAGCGGCCATGGCTCACGGGCCCAGCCACTCCGCGGCATGTGGGATCTTCCCGGACCGGGGCACGAACCCGTGTCCCCTGCATCGGCAGGCAGACTCTCAACCACTGCGCCACCAGGGAAGCCCCAGGTTTGTGTTTTTATGAAGCAAAAAGAATTCAGTCACTTGACAGTTTGGGCTTGTTGCGGTTTTACTGCTTATAAAAACCTGCTACTTCACATCATTTCTAAGAATGGACACTTGAACATAACACTTAGATTCAGTATTTATTTACTTTCATAGATTTAAGCACAATAAGAAATTTGAGGAATAATTGAAGGTATTTTTATTAAAAGTGTTATATAGGCAGTTCCTCCCAAAATCTGTGGACCGCACCCTCAAACTTCTTTTCTAAATTGTTTTTTGGGCCCTTATAACACATCACCCCGGAGAGGTTCTATTGAAAATGGTGATTGACCTTCAGATTAGCCTTCAGATCTGTTAAACCTATGATGCAGCTAAACCATACAATTAACAGTACTAGCTTGAATTCTGAGCCCTGGAACTGTAAGAAAATACAGTGCAGGAAAGAAAAAAGGAAGAAAGTTTTTTAAGCATAGGAATCTCTAGACTTCAGCCCTGGAGAACCTAGGTCCTGGAGTGGGGTCTGAAAAAACATAGGTGATTCTGAACCAGGGCTGTGAACCACCTCTGTAAAAGCTGTGACTTTTCTGACCACTGGTTACATGGCAGCAGAAACAGTACATACAGCTAGTAGATAGCAGTTTGTAAGTTAGGTGTTTACATAGCTAAGTTATTAACAACCCATTAATTTGGGGCCCCTAGTTAAAACTATCACATTGTAAAGATAAAGTGATAATTACATTCTGGGCCTCCCAGAGATCTAGAGAGGCCTGGGCCATCTCCATTTTTTAAGGGTCTCAGTGAATTTTTTTAAAAAAGAAGAAATTTTATAAACAACAAGGTCCTACTGTATAGGACAGAGAACTATATTCAGTATCCTATGATAAACCATAATGGAAAAGACTATTAAAGAAAAGAATGTATATATGTATAACTGAATCACTTTGCTGTACAGCAGAAATTTTTTTTGTGTGTGGTATGCGGGCCTCTCACTGCTGTAACCCCTCCTGCTGCGGAGCGCAGGCTCAGCGGCCATGGCTCACGGGCCCAGGTGCTCCGCGGCACGTGGGATCCTCCCAGACTGGGGCATGAACCCGCGTCCCCTGCATCGGCAGGCAGACTCTCAACCACTGCGCCACCAGGGAAGCCCTAGCAGAAACTTTTTAAATTAATTTTTATTGGAGTATATAGTTGATTTACAATGTTGTGTTAGTTTCAGGTGTACAGCAAAGTGAATCAGTTATACATATACATATATCCACTCTTTTTTAGATTATTTTCCCATATAGGTCATTACAGAGTATTGAGTAGAGTTCCCTGTGCTATACAGTAGGCTCTTATTAGTTATCTATTTTATATGTAGTAGTGTATATATGTCAATCCCAATCTCCCAATTTATCCCTCTCCTGCTTCCCACTTGGTAACCATAAATTTGTTTTCTATACCTGTGACTCTATTTCTGTGGGGGTTTTATTCACATCTTTATTGGAGTATATCTGCTTTACAATGTTGTTAGTTTCTGCTGTACAAAAAAGTGAATCAGCTATATGTATACATATATCCCCATATCCCTTCCCTCTTAAGCCTCTATTTCTGTGTTGTAAATAAGTTCATTTGTACCATTTTTTAAGATTCCACATATAAGCGAGATCATACGGTATTTGTGTTTCTCTGTCTGACTTACTTAGTATGACCATCCATCCTGGTCGCTACAGCAGAAATTAACACAACATTGTAAATCAACTATACTTCAATAAAAAATAAAAAAGAAGAAATTTTAAAGCAAGATATAAAAATTTGTGGTTTATTTCATTTAATTGCAATTTAATATATCTTACAATGTCAATATCTTGCTATTCACAAGATAATCACAGATTTATAAAACAGTGCACTACATTGGCAGTGTGACACAAGTTTAAAGTGATGGGATTGGCTTTTTCCTTTTAACCTTTTTCAGTATATCTCAGTGACTGTACATAAAACCCTTTTTGGAGACAATATCAAAAGTGTAAAATTGAGACAATTTGTGAATGTGAGATTTAGGCCAAAGATCTTTCAGACTTTCTTTTGTACTAGGTCCTAATGTGTACAGTCCCAAATAAACAAAAATAAGTTAAAATAATAACACACATCCACCTGAGGATCTTTGCCCATGTTTTTTGTAAATTTCATGAGCATGTACGTGCTCTAGCACATAGTTAAACTCAGATTTGCTTGTTGAATGAAAGTATTTTGATCCCTTGAAGAAGTGTCATTATTTTCATAATAATTTGATGAACCTGGTAGGAAATATAGAGCTCTTATTCTTTTTTTAAATATTTATTTATTTATTTATGGCTGCGTTGGGTCTTTGCTGGAGCGGGGGCTGCTCTTCATTGGGGTGCAGGGGCTTATTACAGTGGCTTCTCTTGTTGCGGAGCGCAGGCTCTGGGCACATGGGCTTCAGTAGTTATGGCAAGTGGGCTCAGTAGTTGTGGCTCACGGGCTTAGTTGCTCCGTGGCATGTGGGATCTTCGCGGACTAGGGCTTGAACCCATGTTCCCTGCACTGGCAGGCGGATTCTTAACCACTGTGCCACCAGGGAAGTCCCTAGAGCCCTTATTCTGCAAGATATCTATGTTGCATGAGAGCTCAACTATTATTGTCATAAACTCATGGAGCTGCACAGGAAAGAAAAGACCCAGTGAATATTGAACACCATGCATTTTCATTTCTCCAAATTGGCCTCTGATCCTCATTAACGTACCCACACATCCTTAACCACTAGTGTTTAAACACTGGTCTGTGTTCTTTTTTCCATTTAACATTCCTCCAGATACACACTTCTCCATGATGACAGAGTCCTCACCCCTGTCTTTTTTTTTTTTTTTGCGGTACGCGGGCCTCTCACTGTTGTGGCCTCTCCCGTTGCGGAGCACAGGCTCCGGACGCGCAGGCTCAGCGGCCATGGCTCACGGGCCCAGCCGCTCCGCGGCATGTGGGATCTTCCCGGACCGGGGCACGAACCCGTGTCCCCTGCACCGGCAGGCGTACTCTCAACAACTGCGCCACCAGGGAAGCCCACCCCTGTCATTTTTAATAGCTATGTTATAATCCCATTGTTTGCTTAGTCATTTCCCTATTAGACACTTGGATTGCTTCCAGTTTTTTTCACTATTTTAACTAGAGTTGCCGGGAACATCTGCATAAATTTTCCCTGTTTGGATTATTTCTTTGGGGAGTATTCACAAACAGGAAAATACCAAGTGAAGGGGAATGAACATTTTCATGGTTTTTGTTGTATGTTGTCATACTGCTTTCCAGAAGAACCAATTTATAATGTTTTTAGCTTTGGAAGAATCCCAGCTGCGATGACACTACTCACAGTTTTCTTATACTCATGGTTAATTTTTTTGGTTTATTTCAGCTCCACAAACATGTATTGAATACCTACATGTGCCAGACATCATGCTAGATTCTGAGGATAAAGAGCTGAATAAGATACCGTGTCTGCCGTCCCAAATGGAGGCAATTCATTGGAAAGAAGGATACAGAACAAATAATTTCAATACCATGTGGAAAGTGGCAGGGATGAACGCACCAAGGAAGCACAGGGAAAGTGCACGCCTACAGAGCACTGGGTACAACCTTCTAGAAGCACTGATATTGAGCTGAACCTTGAGAGTTGAACAGAAGTGATTATTTGGACAAAAATTAGGAGGAAGAAGAGGACAAGCTAAGAGAACAGAATGGACAAAGGCATGGTGCAGCGTTCGGGATGCTTTAGGCAGTTTCCTATTGCTCAGCATAAAGTGGGAAGCTGGGGATGTCCAGGGATGAGGCTGAAGGGATAGGTAGGAGGCAAGTCATGATGGCTCTCAAATGCCATGTCGAGGAGAGGAAACTATCGAAGGCTTTGAATCTGTGGCTAAGGTTAGATTTGCCATCACTGACAGATGTGTGAGGGGTGGATTTCAGAGGCACACAGCTAAAAGCCAGGAGATCGTTAGAAGGCTGTTGAAGTAGATGAACAAGTTCAGCATGGGTTTGGACAGTGCTGGTAGAAGAACGGAATGGATAATGTAAAACATATATTTTGGAAGCAAAATTTGGCAAATCATTCTTAAAGCTTCTGCTCAGACATGATACCCATCATATCCACTTATATTCTATTGGTCAGTCAAGTCACATGGCCAAGACAAGGTCAATGGGTTAGAGAAGTATACCTCTCCCGTATTAGGAGGCAAGAGGAAGAAATGCAAACCATCAGACCATCTACCAGAGTGCTTTCCTTGTAAAGGAGATAGGCCGAGATGAGCTGTGACACCACCAACCATTTCATGTTGTCTTTTCTTTCATCAGTTATTTCTTTGGAATTGCGGTCTCCACATGGGTATGGAAAGAATCTCACCCTGGCCAGGATAAACAAACTATTGCTGTGAGTCTGAGGAAACATGCTTGAGATTGGGAAAGGACCAAGGGCTCTGTAGTACCAGAGCTGGAAGAACAGCAGCTGGTCTGTAGTTGGAATGACCTGTTCGGGTGTCACTGACCAACCACTGTTCTTTTTTTTTTTTTTTTGGCGGTATGCGGGCCTCTCACTGCTGTGGCCTCTCCCGTTGCGGAGCACAGGCTCCAGACGTGCAGGCTCAGCGGCCATGGCTCACGGGCCCAGCTGCTCCGCGGCATGTGGGATCTTCCCGGACCGGGGCACGAACCCACCTCCCCTGCATCGGCAGGCGAACTCTTAACCACTGTGCCACCAGGGAAGGCCCACTGTTCTTTCTTGTCCTTGCATCACAATCAAAGTTCCAGGAGTGACCACTGGATTGGCTGAGCTTAGGTAAAGGGCCCATCCCCTGGCTGTACTGGGTGGTTAGAGAAAGGGTAAATCACCTTCAGCTTCCAAATGGAAAATAGTAACAGAACTTTACCCTCCCACCAATACTACATATAGTCAGACAGAAAAAAATTCACACTAGGAAATTATGGTTGGGGTGGTATATTAGGGAGAGGGAAACTGATGCTTGGAGGAAAAAGAAAACATCTTTGTTTTTTATCTAATTTGACCCACCTGGAGTTTATTATAGTACATGGTGGGAGTTAAGCTATTCTTGCCCAGAATGATCACTTTTATAAAATAGTAATATGCTTTTCTATAGATGTGTTATTACTGTCTTTGTCTTTTATTGATTTGTTACTGTTGTTTACATCTACTTCTAGAAACTCTATTCTATTTTACTGATCAGTTTACCTGTTTTTAATTCAATATAATATAATTTTGAAAATCACTGCTTGATAATACGATTTTTATTTTTAAAGAGAGAATCTATCATAATTGCCTCTTCCTGGAAAATCTTGCTTGTTCTGCACAAATCTGACACTGGGAGCTCTTCAATTGCCCCAGCCTCCCTAATGTGATAAACTGAAGCCAGTTTAAGTTTGTTCCACTTTCTCTTCCACAGGTGTGCACACATGCACAGAATACCTGGGATTATGTGGGTGAAACATACATTACATCATTAATACAGATGCGGTGGCCCCATGGGCCCTATTATAGTAACATCTTTACCACATGCCTTTTCCTCTGGTGCCAGAAAGACTGCAGCTGAGTCCACATCCCTTCCATAGCCGTAAAGATTCTCTTATCTCCCAGGACACCAGGAAACAATTACCTTTGTCTCTTCCTTTCCCAGGCTTACTCATTTTCTCCCAAGTTAGACATATGCAACAATCATTGCAACCTGGATTATAACACCTGCTTGTTCTGTATGTAGAGAAGCATAATAAATCTTAAGTGCTCCCTCAAATCTCAGATATTTGAATAGTTTCATTTTTAGCATGTCTCTTGTAGACAAGAGAATGTTAGATACTGGTTTTCTTTTTTAACTTTGTTTAAAGCCTATTTTTAATAAGAAGAATTCAGTCATTCCACATTAAACATTATAGTGAAGCAAGGGTGTATATTCTAACACCCTGAAAGTTGATTGTTCATGTTCTAGTTTTTGCTTTTTTAAAAATAAATGGTTATTATAGTGGGTTTTCGACTCTATTTGCTTTTGAGTTAGATGAGAAAATAACTTTTCATAATCTACTTTTCCCCTAAAAATTTAGCACTTTAAAAATTATTTCTGCCTTTACTTTCTATGCTAAAAAAAAAAAGTTTAAACCACCTTTGAAAATGAGGGAAAGTAGATTCCTATAAGGTAGACCTCTATGTATACAGTGAAAACACGGGGCTTGAATCCTGAGTCTGTGGTTCCTGTGTGACTTTAGGCAAATCACTTAACCTCCCTGAGCCTCAATTGCCTTTACAGAGTTTTCATGATTAAATTAGAAATTGAATGTGGAATCCTTTTGAGATCTAGCAATTTGGGTGCAAATATAAGTTATTGGTACCTTTTCCCAAACCAGTGACTATTTGTGATTTCTGATGACCTTGTAGCCTTTTATTTATTTACTTTTAATTTCTTTAATTAATTTATTTATTTATTTTGGCTGCGTTGGGTCTTCGTTGCTGTGCGCGGGCTTCTCATTGCGGTGGCTTCTCTTGTTGCAGAACATGGGCTGTAGGAGCACGGTCTTCAGTAGTTGTGAAGCCCTGCTTTCTGATCTTTGCAACAGAGAACTATAATCAACACCAGAGCGGTTAAGATTGACTCTTTTACTTTAACAATAAAAAATAAGGGCTTCCCTGGTGGCGCAGTGGTTGAGAGTCTGTCTGCCAATGCAGGGGATGCGGGTTCGTGCCCTGGTACAGGAAGATCCCACATGCCACAGAGCAGCTAGGCCCGTGAGCCATGGCCGCTGAGCCTGCGCGTCCGGAGCCTGTGTTCTGCAACGGGTGAGGCCACAACAGTGAGAGGCCCGCATACCGCAAAAAAAAAAAAAAAAAAACCCCAAAAATAATAGGGTTTCCCTGGTGGTGCAGTGGTTGAGAATCCGCCTGCTGATGCAGGGGACACGGGTTCATGCCCCGGTCCGGGAAGATCCCACGTGCCACGGAGCGGCTGAGCCCATGAGCCATGGCCGCTGAGCCTGAGCGTCCGGAGCCTGTGCTCCGCAACGGGAGAGGCCACAACGGTGAGAGGCCCGCGTACGGCAAAAAAAAAATAATAATAATAATAACAGACTTTGGGGGGTGTTTATGCAGTGCCCTTAAGTGAATTAACTGTTTAACAACCATTTAGGGGTCTCTCGTACCTTTGTCTTCATATTAGGCATAACGGTGCTTTTTTTTTCATGGAAAATGTAGTTTATTTTCCTAACCACAATAGAAATAGTTCTTGTAACAAATTCATATAGTATAAAAATGTCGAAAAGTTAGAAGGTTTTCCCCCTCCATCTGTTTTCACCCTCTAGAAGTAATATGAAGGTTTGTAGTTTGCTATGTGTTCTTCATAATGTCTACAATTATACAAATATGTGGCTGTGATTTTCTTTTACAAAATAGCATAGTGTTTATGCATTGCTGGGCAAATTTTTTCCACTGAGAAAATATGACCTAAATATTGAGCCTAAATATGACCTAAATAGAGTCATTCTCTATCTCCACAGATTATTTTTTGCCCTTTCCCTCTGCCTGCTCTGTGCCTGTCTCCTGTGTACTGCCTCACTCAGCTTCCACTGCCAGATGCTTCTGATTGGGTCCAGCCCATGGGACATACCAGCAACAGATCAGAGCCTAAGAGGAAAGAAGTCAGAGTATTCCTTCCCTGCTTTCCCTTGCTTCAGCTCTGTCTTTTGCAATACAGTCGGCCCTCCATACCCTCAGGTTCCACATATATCCCTGTGAATACAGAGGACCAACTGAAAGGGACTAGAGCATCCACAGATTCTGGTATCCGTAAGGGGTCCTGAAACCAATCTCCCACGGATACTGAGGGATGACTGTAGCTGAATCCCGCGTTGGCTATAGTTCCACTGGGGGCCCTGCCCCTATGTTCCAAATTTCACTGTACTCCTATTATTTTTAAATTTTTTTTTATTGAAGTAGAGTTGATTTACAACGTTGTGGCAATCTCTGCTGTACAGCAAAGTGACTCAGTTATACACATAGAGACATTCTTTTTTTTAAAATTTATTTATTTAATTTATTTATTTTTGGCTGCGTTGGGTCTTCAATGCTGTGCGCGGGCTTTTCTCTAGTTGCGGCGAGCAGGGACTCCTCTTCGTTGCAGTGTGTGGGCTTCTCACTGCGCTGGCTTCTCTTGTTGTGGAGCAGGGGCTCTAGGCATGCGGGCTCAGTAGTTGTGGCGTGAGGGCTCGGTAGTTGTGGCTCATGGGCTCTAGAGCGCAGGCTCAGTAGTTGTGGCACACGGGCTTAGTTGCTCCTCCACGGCATGTGGGATCTTCCTGGATCAGGGCTCGAACCCATGTCCCCTGCATTGGCAGGCAGATTCTTAATGCACCACCAGGGAAGCCCTAGACATTCTTTTTTTTATATTCTTTTCTGCACCACCAGGGAAGCCCTAGACATTCTTTTTTTAATATTCTTTTCCATGATGGTTTATCACAGGATATTGAATATAGTTCCCTGTGCTATACAGTAGGACCTTGCTGTTTATCCATCCTATATAAAATAGTTTACATCTGCTAATCCCAAACTCCCAGTCCTTCCCTCCCTCTCCCCCCTCCCCCTTGGCAACCACAATTCTGTTCTCTATGTCCGTGAATCTGTTTCTGGTATTTATGTCCTCTCTTATGTACCTTAAGGCCTCTCTTAAGCCCTAGAATGGTAATAGCTTTCCACTATTGCTAGTCTGTAGGTACGTCCTCATCCCTTCTTCGTTTGCTTAACACTGCTCAACCTTTGTAAGTAAACCGTTCCTTAAAATTTCTTCCTTTGACCCGTCTGGGGGTGAGTTCTGTTTCCTCCGGGGACCCTCTCTTATACAAACATTTTTCTAAGGTGATACACGTAGCTGTCGCTCATCCTATGGACAGGTCGTGATTTATTTAACCATTCTTTTATTGATGGACGTTTATCATATTTTCAATTGCATTGTTTTTTACAAACAATGGCTCAGCCACCATCCTTGTTTGTGGGTATGTGTATGTGTGTGCAAAGTCTTGGTGACTATTTTTGTAGGAGAGATTCCTAAAACTGGAATTGCTGAAACAAAAACATACTAATTTTAAATTTGATAAATATTTTCTCTCCCCGCTGGGCAGAGAGTCAACAGTTTCCTCTCCCTGAAACATACTTACATTTAATGAGCAACAAACAAGCTATAGCTATGATGAATGAAAAAGGAAGGCTCTGGTAAAACATGCATGTTTAGACCATTAATCCAAAAGAAATCATGGCTATTTTAAAACCTAAAAATAAAGTAAGTCTTTGTAAAGGAGTTTCTGAATCCTACAGCTATTCAGACAATGTAATCCTTCAATCAGCTTTATTTCAAGGAGAGAGAACAATTTCTGACTGTTTGAACTAATCTGACCAGAAAAAGTTCCTGTAGTCCCTAAGTGTATTAGATTAAGCCCATGATTAAGAATAAAATCCAAAGAACATTCTGATGGTAAGTTTCAGAGTACATTCACATAATATGCAGCTTCCATTTGGGGCCCAGATACCAAGATGTTTGCTGCTACATTCTAGGTTTAAGCTTTCAAGATTTAATATCTCAAAAGCAGAGATAGATTCAAGAATCCAAGACAGGGGCTTCCCTGGTGGTGCAGTGGTTAAGAATCAGCCTGTCAATGCAGGGGACATGGGTTCCATCCCTGGTCCGGGAAGATCCCACATGCCGCGGAGCAACTAAGCCCGTGAGCCACAACTACTGAGCCTGTGCTCTAGAGCCCGCGAGCCACAACTACTGAGCCAGCGTGCCACAACTACTGAAGCCCGTGTGCCTAGAGCTCGTGCTCCACAACAACAGAGGCCACTGCAATGAGAAGCCCATGCACGGAAAAGAAGAGTAGCCTCCGCTCGCTGCAACTAGAGAAACCCGCGCACAGCAACGAAGACCCAACGCAACCAAAAATAAATAGAAAAAAAAAGAAGCCAAGACCGAGACGTTCATTGAGCATTGTATGTAATAAATTAAAAATAATCTAAATTTCCACCAGTCTGGAAATGGTTAAATTTCGGTACATCCACACTATGGAATTTTATGCTGCAGTTTTAAAATGCACTCCCTTGATTATGAGCAAATTTGAGCACCTTTCATATACTTAGGGTGGGTTTTTTTTTCATTGAAAGTGAATATTTTAAAGTTTATTGACTATAAAATGCAATTTTGAAGATGATTGTAGGCAATTTTGTGGGGGAAAGAAAAACAAGAAAACAAACAAATCAGTAAAAGCATATTAGAAAAATTACATCCATTAGAAAAATACCAGTGACCCAATATTAGAAGATACGGCTAAGAAACTGATTAAAGCATGCGAACGCATATCAAGACTACTGAATTATTCTGCTTATTGTATTTTTAAATATTCAGATAATTAATATGAAGATTTTTAAAATATTTGTATACATACATTAGTTTTTAGAAAGAAATAAAATTTTTTTTAAAAGCTATTTGTCAATAAGTAAATATTCCAAAAATTACACAACTTTAATTACTTTAGTGACCTCTTTCACCCAGAGTCCTAGTTTGGATGATGACTTATATGGTCACACACAATATTGGTGTGAACTCCAGTAAGTGATTCCATAATCAAAGAAAAGTCCTTTGGTCCTCATTTCACAGATGGGTGAAAAATTGTACAATTCTATTTCTAAACAAGTATACGTTTAATATATCTATGCATCCTTCTTTTTGCTTGTAATTATCTGTTTCATTGATGAACAGGCTCAGCTGGGATTCATTTTAGTTACGTAGAACAAAACCAGTTGGAAGAAACTAGATAGAAGTTTATTTCAATCACAATATAAAACGTAATACGTGGTAAAGCTAGGATTTGATTCAAAATCTGTGCTCTTATTCACTGCATGGTGTATAGCAGTTACAATGTGTTCAACTGTAAGTAACTGTAAGGCATGTTATCACACATGCAAAATGAGTCTTCTATGGGAACATATACAGTTGTGTTTGAGCTTCTTTTCAAAATAGTCTCAATTCTCTTGGATAAGTTAGATACATGCTCTACTTCCATACTGTTAACTTAAATAAGTCTTATTGAATACCTAATATATGAAAAGTAATCCATGAATTGTAGTAGGATATAGAATGAATAAAGTATGATTTCTGTCTTTAAGTATCTTAGATTATAATAAGCTTAAAGATAATTATCATCATTTAAGCCTGTGACATAATTTTATTTTGTAAGTAGAATAAGTTTCAAGAAGCACCTAGATCTATCAAGAAGCACCAGTAATTCTCCTATGGAGAAAAACAGCAATTGCATCAAAATTTAAAATTTTCCAGTAGTGTATGTCCTTTTTTACATTTAAAATAAAAACCCAGTCCAAGTTTATTTAATAAAGATGCTGTCCTAATTGGCAATCTGTGTGGAAGAAAACAAAGTTAGATCCCTTCCTCACAACGTGTATCAAATTCCAGATGGACCAAAATTTTAAAAAGAAATATTAAAGAAAACAGGAAACATGGCAGAAAACAAGGTAGAAAACTTAAGAGCCTAAAGGAAAAGACAAATGTAATTCATCACAGAAAAATAAATATAAGTTAATATGACAAAAGACACCAGAAATGAAGTCAAAACACAAATGATAGTGTGAAAGAGCAATAATGGAAATCACAGATCAAGGGTTATATCCCTTAGGGTAGTCTTTGTTTTGTCTTCCCCCCCCATATCCTTCTATATGGACTATCTGTTCATTATCTCCTTTGCCTATATTTCTATTGGGTTGCCTTTTTTTCTTATCTATGTATAGAAGGTTTATTATGACATGGATACTAATTCTTGTTATGTATGTAGTAAATATTTACTCCCATTAAGTTGCTTGTCTTTTTCTTTTAATTTATTTATTTTTAATTTATTTATTTTTGGCTGTGTTGGTCTTTGTTGCTGCGCGCAGGCTTTCTCTAGTTGTGGCGAGCGGGGGCTACTCTTCGTTGCGGTGCGCAGGCCTCTCATTGCGGTGGCTTCTCTTGTTGCAGAGCATGGTCTCTAGGCACACAGGCTTCCGTAGTTGTGGCTCGCGGGCTCTAGAGTGCAGGCTCAGTAGTTGTGGCTCATGGACTTAGTTGCTCTGCGGCATGTGGGATCTTTCCAGACCAGGAATCGAACCCGTGTCCCCTTCATTGGCAGGTGGATTCTTAACCACTGCGCCACCAGGGAAGTCCCTAAGTTGCTTGTCTTTTAATTTTACTCATGATGTTTTGTAGTCCTGACATCATGTAATCAAATTATCAACGTATCAGTATGGCTTTTGCCTTTCTGTATCTTCTAATAATAATAGACTCTTCTAGGTTCTTAATACGACCTTAATTAATATTTGTGAATAGTAAGAAGTAGAAATTTAATACCTCCTTCCCAAAGGAAGGTTAATTATCCTGACATCTTTCCCAGAAGCCGCAGTGAGTGAATGTCTTCTTGTCTTTTATGGACTCTGGTCATGCTGATCTCTAAGCTAGTCACTGTGGGCTGGGTGACTGGATATGCTGATTGGTTTAAGTTAATCCAGGCAGCAACGGAGCTGAAGATGAGGTCAGTCCATCTCAACACACTTCAATAAGGCTCAGTGAGGAATGATAGTCAAAATAAATTTTGGGAAACTGTTCCTAGTAGAAATGTTACCATGCATGTTAGCCTCAGACTCTAACCCCCGCTTCCCTGAGGGAATGTAAGCTGTGGGGAAGTGTTATCTTTGTCTCACAGGAAACCATCAGAAGAGAAAAACAGGAGGCCACCAGAACTGGTTAGAACACGCTAAACCCAAGATGGTGGAAGAGCTGATCTCCAATACGCCTTGAGATCCATTAGCATACATTAGCATGCTAAATGACATACCCACCTGCCGCCATGACAGGAAGTAGTGGACCATAGAAAGTAGAAAAAGAGGTGGCACCTCAGTTCCAGGAAGAACCCCACCTATTCCCAAAAAACCAATGCTTATGCTTCCCCCTCATCAACCCTACCTTTAAAAATCTTGCCTTGATCACCCCTGATAAGAAGTTGATTTGCAAACTAAGTTCCCAGTTCTTCATTCTATGGTCATTGTTGTTGTTTTTTTGGTTGTTGTTGTTGTTGTTGTTTTTGCAGTACTCGGGCCTCTCACTGTTGTGGCCTCTCCTGTTGCGGAGCACAGGCTTTAGACGTGCAGGCTCCGCGGCCATGGCTCACGGGCCCAGACGCGTGTGGGATCTTCCCAGACTGGGGCACGAACCCGCGTCCCCTGCAACGGCAGACGGACTCTCAACCACTGCGCCACCAGGGAAGCCCCATTCTGTGGTCACTGAATAAAGCCTGTGCTGTTTCAGTCTCCCAGAGAGTGTCCTTCAATATAGATCTTCACCACCGGGTCAGCTTCATCTGAGAGCAGATATTTTCATGCCTTTCCATTCAGAGTCTCCCCTTTGCTCTCAGAGTTCGTTCTTCTGCCTTGTGTTTCGATTCTCCAGAGAAACGGAACCAGTAGGATATAGAGAGAGAGAAAGAGTTAAGGAATTGGCTCACAGGATTCCAGGTGCTGGCAAGTCTGAAACTTGTAGAAGAGGCTGGCAGGCTAGAAATTCAGAGAAGAATTGATGTTGCGATTTAGAGTGTGAAATGTACAAGCAGGAAGCTCAGACAGGCGTAGACGCTGCAGTCTTGAGGCCGATTTGCCTCTTCTTCGGGAAACTTCACTCTTTGCTTTTTAGGCCTTCAACTGATTGGATGAGGCCAACCACATTATGGAGAGTAATCTGCTCTACTCAGAGTCTATTGATTTAAATGTAAATCACATCTAAAACATACCTTCATAGCAACATCTAGACTGGTATTTGACCAAACAACTGGGCACCAGAGCCTAGTCAGGTTGACCCAGAAAACTAACCATCACATGCCTCATTCTCTAATTTGTGGTCCCTTGTTGCCAGCAGGTCCAAGGGACCTCTTCTTCCTCCTGCTTCTCCAGAAACCATGTACGGACCACTCCAGAATCCTTCCCACCAAAGGACTTTTCCCTGGCCTACCATATCTTTTAGCAGCAATGAGACATACCCATCCACCAAATGTTTGCCTCCTTTTACTACCCCATGTACTGTATCACTGCACTATCTCTTTATCCTGACAGAGCGAGTGCTCTTCCGGGCTGATGCAGCTTTCAATCAAACCTCCTTCTGAACCAGAGACTTTTCTTAAAAATCTCTTTTCAAAATTAATTTTGAACTGTGGCTCATTTTTAATTTAGGAAATTGCTGTTACTTAAGCGATTATATTTTTACCCAAATGGAAAAGCTATAGAATTGTGATTCTTGCAGTAGTGTTTTTGTAAACAAAGTTGATTTAAATTTAAAAAAAAAAAAAAAAGGTTGTTGGTTTACTGCTGTTTTCCCAGCTCCCAGCGCTGTGCCTTGCATGTAATAGGAGTTCAATAAGCATCTGTTGAATGAATCTGTTAACATAGTGAATTAGTCACATTCTCATTTAGACTCTTCTTGCATTCTAAGATAAATTCTAATCAGTCACGATGCATTATTCATTCAGAATACATCTAAATTAAATCTAGTTCTTGAGTGATTGACCCTTCTGTGCTCCATACGTGATTGGGCCTGTTTCTTTTCTTATGCTGTCTTTGTCCTTGCTGGTATCAGAGTTAAGTCGGGCTTATAAAATGAATCACATAGCTTTCCATTTCATTCTGTGCTCTGGAAAGACTTGGAGAGGTTGGGGATTATCTGTTCCCTGACTACTTGGGAAAATTCGTTGTAAAACATTTGGTCCATATGCCTTTTTGGTGGGTATTTCTTAGACAACCATTCCATTTCTTCTGTGGTTATGGGCCTGGTCAGGTTTCCACTTCTTGCGGATTCAGTTTTTAAAATTTAGGTAGTCTTCAATAATTGTTCGCTTTTTAAAATATATTGTTATACATTATATATAACGTTCTTTAAACTCTCCTCTATATCAGTATTATGTCTCTTTTTTAATCCCAGCATTAATTTTATTTTTTCTTTTCTGTTGATTAAACGTCACAAAATTTATCTAATTGCTTTTTCTTCTCAAAAAACCGGTTCCTCATTTTTATTCATTTAGGGTTGCCAGATTTAGCTAATAAAAATATAGAATATAAGTGTGTGCCCTCATTAGTTTCCCATTTTATCTTTTTTTTTCTTTTCCTTTCTTTGTTTTTTTGTTTGTTTGTATGTTTTGTTTTTCCTAGCTTCTTGGGTTAAAAGCCTAGCCATTTATTTTCAGTCTTTCTCATTTTCTAAAAATCTGTTTAAACCTACAGAGATGTTCTTCTTTCATCCCATTCCACGGGTTTTTGTTCAATTCTAAATAATTTGTAACTTCTATCATTACTTTCTCTTTAATCCAAGATTTATTTCGATGTCTCTTTTGATTTTTAATTGTTAAGTGTGTATATAGCTTTGGGGATGGTTCTTTTTATCCTCAGTTTCTGATTTTATTACATTGTAATCATTGCATGTGGCCTGAAGTCTGTCAAGATTTTCTTTCTGGTCAAGTACCTGCTTCCCAAATTTTTTGGTATTGTGACACATGTGGAAAACCATATTTGTGCATCTAATTGGGGTAAACCAAAAGGAATTGAGAGTCCCAGATAAGAATGCTAGTGAGGGACTTCCCCGACAGTCCAGTGGTTAAGAATCCACGCTTCCACTGCAGGGGGCAGGGGTTCAATCCCTGGTCAGGGAACTAAGATCTCGCATGTCCCATGGTGTGGCCAAAAAAAAAAAAAAAAATGCCAGTGGGAGACAGGTCACAGTCCCCAAAAGCCTCTGGCCCATTCTGGATCCCATTCAGTCACCCATGGTATACAACTTGAAAAACGTGCTCAGTTTTTGTGAATGTTTTATGTGTATTTGAAAAGAATGCTGTTTCTCTTCTTGCTGATACGTACATATATATGTATATGTTTGCATATATGTTTAAGATTTCAATGGTCTGATCAAATCCTCTATAGTTACTTCTTTTGATCTGTTTTCTTGGTGATCACATCCTCTTCTTTTACCGCTAGTGGTAAACACTCTCCTGCATTTGGTGCTTATCATTCCATGCATTTTATTATGCTTTAAGTCCTACGTATTTCATGTGAATCAGTATATAGTATTCAATTGCCTGTTTTAAATTTTATATAAACAGTATCTTACTGAATATCTTTTTTAGCAATTTGCTTTTTTCATTCAATATATTTGCAAAAGCCATCCCTATACTGAATGTGTAGCTCAAGTTTAATCATAATCTAATCAGGTTCTTTTGTAGTAATCTTTATTAATGAATCCAATTTAACTACTCATTTTCCTATTGATGTATATTTCTAATATATGTTTCTTTTTTTTTTTTTACTTTTACTATGCTGCTCTGAACATTCTTGTCCAAGTCTTACTGACTTACTATGGCAAGAGTTTCTCTAGAGTACATGCCTCAGGGTGGAATCCTAGGCCCTAGATTATGTGCATGAATAACTCTTCTAGACATTACCAAATTGTTCTCCAAAGTGGACATACCAATTTATATTCCTTCCAGGGGTGCATAATAGGTCCTCTGGCTCCATACTCTCACCGGCAATCGGCATCTTCACATTTATATTTATTTTTGCCAAACTGGCTAAAAATTGAACTTGGTTTTTATTTTCATTTTTATAATTCCTAGTAAGGTTCATCATCCTATGATTTGTGATTTGGTTTTTCTTTTCTGTGAATTTTTAAATTTGTGTCTCTTTTTTCCCAGTGGGTTACTTGTATTTTATTGATTTGTAGGAGTTCTTTATGTAATCTGGATACTAATCCTTGTGTAACATTATATATGTTACAAATATCTTCTTTCAGATTGTAAGTTTTTGTAACAATCAATTTTTATGATGTCTTTTAATAAACAACTTTTTTTTTTTTAATGTAGTTGAAATTATCAACCTCTTCCTTTGTGATTTTGGCTTTCTTTCACCTTAAAAGGCAAGACCATAAAAATATTCTCTAGTTTTTTCTTCTAAAAATTGCTTTACACTTTGGGTTCTTAACTGAAATTCATTTTGGGTGTATGATCTGAGCTAGAGATATAATTTTGTATAATCGGTTATCCCAGCATCTCGGATATAATAGTTCATCTTTTCCCTATAGATCCAGAGTGTCAGTTTTATATAAGTCATGTTTTCATAGATAGATGGGTCTGCTCTGTTCCTAATTGTCCAATTGTCCATTCATGCACTAATATCACACTGTTTTAATAACCATAGCTTCATATTAAAGGTGGAAGTCTGGTAGGAAAAGTTTCTCCATCTCTTTCTTCTGTTTGATTGGGCCTAATAGAATCCTAAATTAAAAGTTACTGTCTCTTAAAACTGTGAAGATAATATTGCACTTTTATTTTTTAATTCAGTGTTTCTGATGAGAAGTCTGATGTCAATTTGATCCTCCTTCCTTTGTAGGCAGTCTATCTGGTTTTTTTTTTTCCTGGAAGATTTTAAGATTTATCTTTTTATCTTTTCTATCACAAATCTCACACTATTTGTAGGGATTTTGTAGGGACCTTTCGATCCGAGGACAGAATTCTCTTATTTAAATGTTCTGCTTCCCTTCCCTACTCCATATTCTTTCTTTCTAGAATTCTTATTAAATGAAAGTTAGAATTCTGGATCTGTCTTCCACATCTCTTGATTTTTCTTTCATACATTTTATCTTTTTCCTATTTGGTCTATGTTCTGGGAGAATTTTATAGCTCTGTCTTCCAGTTCATTCATTTGTTCCTCAGTAAATGAATTTGGCCTTTCTATTAAATTATCTCAACAATCGACTTCCACAATCCTTGTTTATTCTTATTTATATGTGTATTAAGTTTTCCCATTTGATGACACAAATCACACTATTTCAAAGCCTTAAGCTTCTTGCCCTATTAACTCTATTTTGTCAGATAGAAGTTTTATCATCTGTTGGGTTCCTTATCTCTCTTTCCTGGTGGCATTCTTTTGGCCATTCTTGACTTTTTCATTCATCTCTTTAATGGACATTTCCTGCTAGATCTATGTTGCATCTGTTTTCTTAGCCTTTTCTAAAGAAGCACAGAATTTACCACTGGGTATACCTTGAAGGCTGACGTCCTGATATGGGTGTTCCCCACTCCTCCAGGTATTGCCAGACACTGGGGGTGGGGCACTGCCTTATCTTTCTTGCTGCCACCCTCCTACCCATTTTTCTTCACCGAAGATAGAAACCACCATCACTGTTGTTTGACTGAAGGGATAGAAAAGTAGTGGTGAGCAGCAATCAAAGTATCTAGATAGTCCTGCTGCAGTACCTGAATTGATCGATTTATTGGTTATCTTTGAACTTCTTCCTGCTGCTAGCATCCATCACTTTAGGGCAAGGAACATTCTTGGCGTCCCTACTACATTTTGCAGCAATAGCCACTGTTCTAGTTTTTTTTTTTTTTTTTTTTTTTTTTGGCTGTACTGCGTCTTTGTTACTGCACGTGGGCATTCTCTAGTTGAGGCGAGTGGGGGTTTCTTTTCATTGTGGTGTGCAGGCTTCTCATTGCAGCAGCTTCTCTTGTTGCAAAGCATGGGCTCTAGGGGCGCAGGCTTCAGTAGTTGTGGCGCACAGGCCCAGTAGTTGTGGTGCACGGGCTTAGCTGCTCCACGGCATGTGGGATCTTCCTGGACCAAGGCTTGAACCTGTGTCCCCTGCATTGGCAAGCAGATTCTTAACCACTGCGCCACCAGGGAAGTCCCACTGTTCTAGTTTTAGCTCTGGTTTATCTCCAGCGGATTCTGTGTCATGCAGGGATATGTCACAGTGTCTGGTCCCTAGAAGTTTCCTCTCTTATTTCCCATGCAGCTGTGATTTTCTTCATTTATCTTTTCCATTACTTATAGAAATTTGGAGCTGAAGAGAAGATTGTATCATTTTTTTCAATCCATTATCTTCAAATTCACTTTTTCACCACACTTAAGGTATGCATAATGAGAGAAATAAGACAAAGAAGTGGTCTGTGGAGGCCAAAATGTCACCTTATTCTGATACAGCTACTGGGGAATGTAGCTTAGCATGAAAGCCAGATGAGCTTACTAATACTGACCACAGAATTATATAAACTGAACCAGCCTGGCCCAGCAGCACCGACTAGAGCAGGTCTCATCATATGGATGGCATTCTGTCCTGCAAGAAATAGAACTGTGCTTTCTCTGCCTGACTGGCTCCCAAAGAGGAAGGAGAATGAAGCTAATTGTGCTCTGCTTATTATTCCAGAATTCACCAATCAGATTAAGTGACCCTCTCCAAAAACACAGATGTACTAAACTTTGTCCCATGGAAGATGTATTCATGTACTATTGCCACTGTAACAAATTACCACAAACACAGTTGCTTGAAACAACACAAATTTATTCTCTTATAGTTCTGGAAGTCAGAAGTCCAAAATCCATTTCACTGAGCTAAAGTCAAGGTGTTGGTAGGGATGGCTCCTTCTGGAGACCCTAAGGGGAAAATCTGCTTTCTTGCCTTTTTTAGGTTCTATGCCCACCTGTATTTCTTGACTCGTGGCTCCTTCTTCCATCTCCAAAGCTCATCGCTCCCATCTCTGCTTCTGTCATCACATCACTCTCTTCTCCAACTCTTGCTCCTCCTGTGTTCCTCTTATAAGGATCCTTGTGATTACATTGGGACAACCAGGTTAGCCAGGATCTTTTAGCAAATTAAGCTACATCTCACTAGAATGGGGGCAGTTCCTACAGGGCCTCCCAATTAGAACATAATAATACCAACCAAGTCTGTTCCGTTACATTGGGACAACCTCAGGATCCTTAACTTAAGCATGTCTGCAAAGTCCTTTTTGCTGTACAAGGTAACATATTCACAGGTTCTGGGGATTAGGATGTGGACAAGTTTGGGGAAACATTATGCAGCCTAGGACAGAGGTAGTATCAATAGCTGGTTAAGAATGATTCCCCGCTGATATTCCCTTGATTCTTGTTCCCTTAAACCATTGGTTTAGCCATTAAGCCTATGTCAACCAGAAGTGTGTCTCACATCTTCAGGAGAGAATCTTGGCAGCCTATCAGAACAGTCCTGTCCCATTTTCTTGAGGCTACCTTTCCCTCTTGTGTCAACCAACTTTGTACCCTCCCAGGGACACTAGTAGGAAAGAGAGATTTTGCTCATGAAAAGTTCCAAAAGAGTTCCCTAGTATGTATTAATTAAATAGTTCAATGCCATTCTGTATCCAAGGCTAAAATTTCATTCATTTTTCTATAATTTTTTTATTATTCCTATCCGTATAGTCCATGTAGCATATCAGAGGATCAGCAATGACATTAAATGACAAAATTACACTAGTCTAATAATAATATGCACAAAGAAACCTAGAAATAATCATCAGGGAAATGCAAATCAAAACCACAGTGAAATACCACTTCACACCTGTTAGAATATCTATTATCAAGAAGACAAGAAATAACAAGCATTGGTGAGGATGCAGAAGAAAGGGAACCCTTGTGCACTGTTGGTGGGAATGTAAACTGATGCAACCACTATGGGAAACAGTATGGAGGTTCCCCCAAAAATTAAAAATATAACTACCATATGATACAGTCATTTCATTCCTGGGTATTTATCTGAAGGAAACGAAACACTAACCTGAAAAGATATATGCACTTCATGTTCACTGCAACATTATTTCCAATAGCCAAGACATGGAAGCAACCTAAATGCCTATCAATGGATGAATGAATAAAGAAAATGTGAGATAGATAGATTATATACTATACTAAGTGAAATAAGTCAAATACCATATGATCTCACTTATATGTGGAATTTTTAAAAAGTGAATTCGTAGACACGGAGAACAGATTGGTAGTTGCCAAAGGCAGTGGTGGTGGTGTGGTGAAATGGGTGAAGGTGGTCAAAGGTACAAAATTCCACTTATAAAATAAATAAGTCTCAGGGATGTATGTACAATATGGTGACTATAGTTAATAATACTGTACTGTATATTTGAAAGTTGCTAAGAGAATAGATCTTAAAAGTTCTCATCCCAAGAAAAAATTTTGTAACTACATGTGGTAGGGCTTCCCTGGTGGCACAGTGGTTGAGAGTCCACCTGCCGATGCAGGGGACACGGGTTCGTGCCCCGGTCCGGGAAGATCCCACATGCTGTGGAGTGGCTGGACCCGTGAGCCATGGCAGCTGAGCCTGCGTGTCCGGAGCCCGTGCTCCGCAGCGGGAGAGGCCACAACAGTGAGAGGCCCGCATACAGCAAAAAAAAAAAAAAAAAAACCCTTTTCATTTTCCCATCCTTTTTGAACTTGAGGTGCCGGCACTGCAGTGTTGTCGTGAAGGTGAATTCTGTCTAACAGAACTCCCACAATAACCAGTAAACGTTTTTCTTCCTGTGCTGCAATGGCTCTTTCCACTGCCTCCTTCTGTGGAATTCCTTAGGCTTAAGAAAACCATCACCTGGGGATGATTTCTCCCTCATATCTAAATAACCGGTTTCTAGCAGCCTTGAGGACAAAAATAGAGGGAGTAATTCCTGAGCCACATGAATTCAAACTTAGTCCATCTACTCCGCCCTCTTTTGCCCTTGAAGATGGTTCAAAACAACATAAAAGCGGAATTTAAAGTCGGGCTGTTTGTTTATCTTACCTGCCTAGGCTTAGCACTAGCACATTGAAAATTAATCTCTCACTAATGCTCTGTGGTCCAGAGAGAACCCAGCTGCCCCATGGTTTAAAAACAGTAAATATTTTCTTGCTCCTTTAATATCTAAAAGGACGGTATATGAAAAGACTGTTTCTTTCTCCTTATAATTGAATCCTTGCCCCAGCTGTAACTGCTTATTAAGGCCTCTTCAGCCCGCTGGCCCCTGCTACGTTCCTCTCCTGGTCCCTGTGCTCATGCCAAGGCCCTCTTACAACCTCTGAGTGGCTTTTCCAAGGTCTTTTCCCCCAGCCACATCTCTTAAGAGCCAACTGCACCATCATAGAAAACTACCTGGTCCAATATAAGCCTATACAAACTGCCAAGATCAAAATGTCCTTGGAGAACAGACTAGTGGTTGCCAAGAGGGAGAGGGCTGGGGAAGGGATGGAGTGGGAGGCTGAGGTTAGGAGATGTAAGCTTTTATATAGAGAATGGATAAACAACAAGATCCCAGTGTATAGCACAGGGAACTGTATTCAACTTCCTGTGATAAACCATAATGAATAGTTCACAAAAGAAGGTATATGTATGTATAACTGAATCACTTCACTGTACAGTAGTAATTAACACAACACGGTAAATCAACTATAATTCAATTAAAAAAAAAAAAAAGATCAAAATGTCCTGCACACACACTCAAGAACAAGACCCCAGGGCCAATGCCAATCCTTTGCTTCTCTAGAAGCCGCGATCCCTCTACATGTACTCATTGCTTCTCCCTGACCTCCTTATTGGTCATATACCAATTTTCTGGCCCATGCATCAGAAGTGGGAACACTGAAGGGGTATCCAATCGAAAGCACCCTTCCTCCTTTTCTGAGTTCAAAACAAATTAAGAAATAGGATAACGGAATGGAAAAAGAAAACCAGATCGATTACTGAATTCCTAATAAAGCTGGGTTGCAGGATTCGGTTTACTATGAGAGAAGAGCTTCCTGACATGAGGCCCCAGAATAAGACGCAGCAACTCTGATCCAAAGTAGACTTGCCTCACCGAGGGTGGGAGCGTCAGCTGCTCCTACAGCGGACCTCATGCTAGCTGGGAGCCAAAGAGGAAAGTGGGCGGGAATGAGTTACGCAAGTCCACTTTACTTCCCCCAAATTTGCCAATTAAATCATGCCCTCCTTCAGTTCAGGGCAGAGTTAAGAAAGGGCCAAAAAAAGCCAGGTGTCACACTAATGCAACTCCCTTCCCCTGAAAGGCAGTGTTTGAGTTTCTTTTACTAGTAAAATATATGTATGTATGACTTGGGTAATTAAATAACTTGATTTTTAAAAAAATTTTATTGGAGTATAGTTGCTTTACAATGTTGTTTTAGTTTCAGCTGTACAGCAAAGTGAATCAGCTATAGGTATACATGTATCCCCTCATTTTTGGATATCCTTCCCATTTAGGTCACCACAGAGCACTGAGTAGAGTTCCCTGTGCTATACGCTAGGTTCTCACTAGTTATCTATTTTATACATAGTATCAATGACATAGTGTATATATGTCACTCCCAATCTCCCAGTTCATCCCACCCCGCTTCCCCCCTTGGTGTCCATACGTTTGTTCTCTACATCTATGTCTCTATTTCTGCTTTGCAAATAGGTTCACCTATACCATTTTTCTAGATTCCACATATATGCGTTAATATACGATATTTGTTTTTCTTTTTCTGACTTACTTCACTCTGTATACAACGGAATAACTTGATTTAAAAAAAAAAAAAAGAAGAAGCTGCTGGTAGAAGCCGCTACCTGGTGGGACTGAGGTGCCAAGGTTATAATCCGGAAGTCTGAAGCTTAGATTTCTCTGGCATTATCCATTAGCATTAGGAAATGATTTCCCACTCTTTCAAATAGTTTTCCATATGTCTTTATGAAAACACTTTAGTTCATACATTTATTAGCCATGTACTTAAAAACATTTACAGTTTGCAGCAAGATTTAAATACAAGTTTTGCTCAATTACAGAGACAAATGTTTTTAGCCTTCTCAGCTTCCTTCCATTACCCCTTCTGTTCTCTCTTTTCATCCCCACCATGCGACTCACTCCTCACTTCCAGACTTGAATGAAATTGCCACACCACAAGGTGTGAAATTAATTTCCCAAATGGTCACAGAGTGGCCAGATGATGCCACCTGGGAGTTCAGAGGACTTAGCTCCGCGCAGGGTGAACTGTGGCCAAGGGAAAGGGAAGCAGGAGGAAGCAGGCAGATAGATGCCCTCTTCTTGCCGTTTTTCTTGGACTCCTCTGAGGTGTAGCTTCTTCCTGAAACCTTTCTGAAGAATTCCTGAGTCCTGAGCAAATACACCTAATGAAAGACCTGCTATTCAAAGACTACTTTGCATCCTCTCTTCCCTTTTGCCTCACTCTTACCACCTGAAACCACTCGGGCTATTTAGGGTCATCTTGCCTCTGCCCAAAAGCCAAACTCAGGGCTTCATGCATCCTGTCTGCCACAAATCCAGCGCTTACTGAGTATTTCTTAGGGAAGCAAAGAGAAGATTGCTTTACATATTACATAGGAAACCTTCCTTTGAAATATCTTTGAGTTTCTTTCCTCAAAAGTTCCACAGCTTAGAGCTCACCCAACTCTACTTCCTCTTCTCTTCAAGATTCTAATAAAATTTTCTTCCCCATTCTGTGGTGGGTAGAATAATTCTGTCTCCTCTCAGCATTTTAATTTTCCTCACTGCCAATCACCCTGCTTATTTCAACAAAGGCCCTCTAGTGAGCCGAATGCACAAAGCATTCATTCTTCCTTGTAGACAAGAAGGGAGGTATTGCCAGGACATGCTTTTAATATGTGTTCCCCGTGTCACACAGGCATAAAGCAAAATTCCAAGCTGGCAAGAAGTGGAGGGAAGAAAAAGTTATGTCAGGGTGAAGCAAGCATGGGTCTAGGTAGGTACAAGTTTTTAGTGATGTCTGGTGGAGGGAAAGTTCCAGATCAGGAACGTGAATCTTGAGGCAGGGGCAGACATGACCTAAAACTAGGTTCAAATGAGGCCACATCACCTGTGAAGGGGAGGCCAGGAGCTGGGAAAGGATTTTCAGTCATACTGGGAACAGGCACAGTTCAGTTTAATACTCAGTAAATCTTATACTCAATAAACATCCCGTAAGTTTGCCGCCAGCATCAGAACTGATTCCTGTGGCAATGAGACTGATTCTGAAAGTGGACAGATAGATGTCCTGCCTAGAGTTGAGGGTTGAGGGACCAGGAAACCAAGTCGTTCCCTACTCTTAACATTTTCCCCTCATGTTTAAGAATAACACATTTTCTATTGATGCTGTTAACAAATTATCACAGGGACTTCCCTGGAGGTCCAATGGCTGGGACATCGCCTTCCAGTGCAGGGGGTGCGGGTTCGATCCCTTGTTGGGGAGCTAAGATACCACATGCCTCACGGCTAAGAGGCCAAAACATAAAACAGAAGCAAGATTGTAACAAATTCAATAAAGACTTTAAAAATGGTCCACATTAAAAAAAAAAAAAAGAAATCTTTAAAAAAAAATTACCACAAACTTGGTGGCTTGAAACAACGCAGTCTCTTGCAATGCTGTGGGCTAGGAGTCTGACACATGTCTCACTGGGCTGACATCCAGGTGTTGACAGGGGAGAATCCTTTTCCCTGCCTTTTCCAGCTTCCAGAGGCTGCCGCATTCCTTGGCTCGTGGCCCCTTCCATCATTTTCACAGCCAACGAGGGCAAATCGAGTCCTCTCATCACTTCACTCTGACCTCTTCTGCCTTCCTCTTCTACTTTTCAGAATCCATGTGATTACATTGGGTCCACTTGGATTACACAAAATAATCTTCCTACTCGAAGGTCAGCTAATTAGCAAACTTAATTCCATCTGCAACCTGAACTCCCCTTTGCCATGTGATAAAACATAAGCACAGAAACTGGGGATTAGGATGTGTGCATCTTTGGGGAGCCATTATTCTACCTATGACATGGTGATAAGTACTGTGGAGAAAAACAGAGCAAGGATGGGAAAGAGGGAGGGACCACTCTTCCATAGTCGTGCTGCCCTCTGACCACAGCTGGAAAGGTTCTCTGTTTTTTTTTTTTTTTTTTTTTTTTTTTTTTTTTTTTTGCGGTACGTGGGCCTACTCACTGCTGTGGCCTCTCCCGTTGCGGAGCACAGGCTCCGGACGCGCAGGCTCAGCGGCCATGGCTCACGGGGCCAGCCGCCCCGCGGCATGTGGGATCTTCCCGGACAGGGGCACGAACTCACGTCCCCTGCATCGCCAGGCGGACTCTCAACCACTGCGCCACCAGGGAAGCCCTTAAGGATTCATTTGATTAGATTGAGCCGACCTGGATAATCCGAGATCTTCTCCCCATCTCAAGGTCCTTAACATTAATCATTAAACATTAAGACCCTTTTGTCACTTAAGGTAACATAGTCACAGGTTCCAGGGATTAGGATGTAGACATAATGGGGGAACCATTATTCTACATGCCACATCTTACCTATGATGGAATTTTCTAGGCATCTAGGCTTGTTGATGACTCTGAATTTCCAACTTGTACTCAAAAAGGTCAAAAGCCCTTGGAGAGAATTCAACTGGTAGGTATGATATTTCAATTTAGTCAAAAAGCAGAAATTAAGATTTCTCACTGTTAGCTCCCTAGGCTGGAAAAATGTGTGCATATTTTCTCTTGACTCAGAAGTGAAGCAGCAGCATGATGCCTCCATCACCACCAAGGTACAAAAGAGTTACATCAGCCCAAATAATCCCCTGGTGCTGCCTCTGTGTAACCAGCACATCTTCTCACCCCAAGCCCACAGCAATCACTGATTGCTTTTGCCTTTCTGAGAATGCTACATAAATGGAATCATATGATCTGCAGTCTTTTGGGTCTGGCTCCTTTCAGTGAGCAAAATGCATTTGCTATTCACCCACGTTGTTGTAGGTACCAATAGTTCTTGCATTTTTATTGCTGAGTCACATTCCATTGTATGGATGTGCCCCAGTCTGTTTATCCATTCAACGGTAGATGGACATGTGGGTTTCCAGTTTTGGTGATTATGAATAAAGCTGCAATAAACATTCATGTACAGTTTTTTTGTGTGAACTTAAGTGTTCATTTCTCTTGGGTAAACACCTAGGATTACTGGGTCATATGGTAAATGTATGTTTATCTTTATAAGAAACTGCGAAGCTCTTTCCCAAAGTGGCTGTACCATTTTGCACTCCTACCAGGAATGTATGAGAGTTCCAGTTGCTCTACATCCTTGTCAGCATTTAGTATTGTCAGTTTTTTGTTTTGTTTCAGTTTGGTTGGGTTTGGGTTGGGTTTTTATCCATTCTAATATGTGTGGTGTTATCTCACTGTGGTTTTAATTACTAATGATGTTGAGCATATTTTCATGTGCTTATTCACCATTCATGAAGTATCTGTTCAAAATCTTTTGCCAATGTTAATTGGGTTGTTTGTTCTCTTGTTGGTAAGTTTTGAAAGTTCTCATATATTCTGCATGTAAGTCTTTTGTCAGGTATGTGATCTTAAAATATTTCTCCTAGTCTGTGACTTGTCTCTTCTTTCTCTTAACGGTGTATTTCACACCTCAAAAGTTTTTAATTTTGATGAAGTCCAATTTACAAATTTTTTTCTTTCATGGATCATGCTTTCAGCGTCGTATTTAAGAATCCTTTCCCTCATTCAAGGTCATGATTTTCTCCTGTGTTTTCTTCTAGAAGCTTTATAGTTTTACATTTTGCATTTAGATATATGATCCATTTTGAGGTGATTTTTGCGTAAGATAAAAGGTATGGGTTGAGATTCTTTTCCTCTTCCTCCTCTTCCTCTTTCCCCTTCCTCTGCTTTCTTTTCTTTTCTTTTTTTTTTTTTGCATATGGTTGTTATTTGTTCAACACCATTTATTGCAAAGACTATCCTTCCTACATTAAATTGGTTTTGTTTTTTTGTCAAAAACAGACTGACAATACATGGGTGGATCTATTTCTGGACTCTGTATACTGTCCCATTGATCTTTGCATCTATCCTTTCAACAAACATCACTGTCTTGATAACTATAGCTTTGGTGAATAGGTAAATCTATTTTTTTAATCCAAAAATCTCCGTCACTCAAAATATGTCACCTTGAGCAAGTTACATAACTTCTCTTAACTTCAGTTTTCTCAAGAGGATATTCATAGGACCTCTGTGAAAGAGCCATTATAGGAACTGACTAGACAAGGAATGGGGGGGGGGGATTGTGGTGGATGTTGCCTGTTTTGTTTGTCCGGCTCTACTCCTTTCTTCCAGGATCGGCATCTCCTTCTTTTACGGAACAACTCTTCTTACTCACTTTAGAATGTATACCCCGAGCATAGTGACACCAGCCTATACGTCATATTTCCCAGTCATGTTCCTACATGATTTCATAGATTATGTTCAGCCTCATGGACAGTTCTACTTTTTTGTTTGTTGATTTTTGATCTGTAGGCAAATTCCTACCAATCCTTCGATAATTAAAATCCCATTTCCTCAGCAAAACTTTCCCAGAGTTGCCTTTGTCCATGTGTACCCTCCCAGCAGTTTGTTCAAATCTATTTTATTGTTTCTAACTCATTATACTATGATTTCACACACACACACACACACACACACACACACACACACACACACACACACCCCTCGGAGCTCCTGGAGGGCTTGAATAATGTTTTTTATACCTAATGCTTAGCATACAGTAGGTGCTCAATACATTTTTATTGGGAGGAAAAAGGAAAGGAAAAAAGAAAACTGATTGATACAAATTCCTTCCCTGATAGATATTTGCCTGAACTTTGTGCAAATGGGCCTCCTTGCAGCGCGTATGAGCGCCACGGGCATACGTTATTTTAGCTCTTTTAATGACTCGGCCAGATGACCACAGAATAGATTATGCCAAGCACTAACGCAGTTACATCATACCAGCATGGACTGGTTCTCATTTGGTTAATTAAGATATATTGTGCTGAGGAATGAGGCACTGGCCCTAGGAAGCAGGTCGAGCACACCAGCCATGAAGAAAACATCCTTATTATCCCAAGCAGGGGCCATGTTACATCAGATTATTAAGTAGCGTTACAACATGCCCTTAGTTTTGAATTGTTCTCAGTGTTCCCCAAGTAAAGAATAATGTGTAGTCTCCACTCAGAACAGAACAACCAAGGAAAACAAATACAATGATCCAGATGCTAAAACTGAATGGAAGAATGGACTTCTATGAATGTACTATGCAAATTGAGAGACAGCAAGGAATGATGGGAATAGATGCTGAAGAATATCAGTGAACAGGTGAGGGAAGGATGTATTTTGAAAAGGTGCCACGTGTGTGAATAAATCAGCTTCCTCCCATTAGGTGTGTGATATTGTGATATATCATAAGAAATATATATTTGGTCTTCGTCTCCTTTTCTGGCACAGAACTCTTAAAACCCTTAAAATTTCCTAGAGGATGAGTGATCAAGGTGTCTTATTTTATGTTAATGAGGTGACTCTTGGAAAGCATCTAAGGGGCGGGGTTGGTTGCCAGAGGAACCAACCCTGTGATTAGAGAGTTGGAACTTTCAGTCCCACCCCCTGTCCTGTGGGAGAGCCTCTCCTCTCCCCTCTATTCACCCCCCCACCCCAGGCTGAATCAATCGCCGATGGCCAATGATTTAATCAATCATGCCCAGGTAATGAAGTCGCCATAGAAAGCCAAAAGGATGGGGTTCAGAGAGCTTCCAGGTTGGTGAACCTCTGGAGATTTGGGGAGAGTAGCACAGTGGGAGAGGGCATGGAAGCTCCGCCCCCTTTCCTCAGACCTTGCCCTCTGCATCTCTTCCATCTGGCTGTACCTGAGTTATATCTGTTTATAATAAACCGGCAATCTAGTAAGTAAAATGTTTCCCTGAGTTCTGTGAGCCACTCTAGCAAATCAGTAGAACCCAAGATGGGGTCACTGGAACCTCCAATCTGTAGCCAGTCGGTTGGAAGCACAGGTAATAACAGTGTGACTGGAGTCTGAAGTTAGGATGGGGGGTGGGGAGCAGTCTTGTGGGACGGAGCCCTGAAGCTGTGGAATCTGATGCTGTCTCCGGGTAGACAGAGTCAGAACTGAGTAGAACTCTAGGACACCCAACTGGTGTCACAGACCACTCGGAGGTGTGGGAACCACTGCCCTGCACAACACATCCAAGTTGGTCCCACAAACTTATAGGCATAATATTAACTTGCATTCCTGGTAACTTTGGCTGACATTTCGTAGCACATCCATTAGCCACCATTTTCACACATTATAGTAAGAGATTTTAAAAGCACTTTCAGATACATTATTTCAGTTGATCATGACAACAACCGCATGAAGAGAAGTTATTCGTTTCCCTCATAAGCTTAGAGACGTTAGGCTAGGCATCCTACACAAAAATAATGACCCAACTTACAAGTTGGTCATGCCACTGAGGAAGCCTGCCAACTAATCAGATCCACCTCCAACCGGCCCCCACTCCCCATGCCCAGCTCTGGGTATATCCCATCTGAAAAGCAATTGGCCTTTTCAGGGCTTAAACCCTGGAGGCCCAAATGACAGGCTGAAATGAAGACCTAGGGCTTAATTATTCTTTATAGAATTCCCTCCAAAACAGGAACTGAAAAGCAGATGATGAGAAAATTTCCCTAGGAGCTCTTTAATCACCCAAAGGAAATGACTTTTTAATGAGACCCCTCACTAAATAAACAAATTAGCCAACACCACTTGGCTACTGTTATCTACCGACACCTCCCCCAGAGGAAGCTGGACACCCCCTCCCAGGCAACTGATGCAGGAGGGAAGAAACCTACCCAAACAAGTTTGGCAAAGATAAAGCTTTTGATCAGCTCCTTACCTACTTTAGAAGAAGGTGGCCTTTGAGAAACACCTGAATCTATTTGGAGGTAAAAAGCAAAAGAGGTTCAGAGGCCAGTTCAGAGTAAAAGTCCTTCCTATCTCAAGTCAGTCAATCAATCAATCATTCAAGCAGTCAACCCATCGCCTTCCTTGGGCCTTCTCTGGTTCTCCTGCCATAAAATGGCCTTCATCCCTTAAGAAGGGGCTTCCAAACCTTACAATGTCCAGTGGTTGGTGTAGCCTCCCCCCAAAAGTGTCTACGAATCATAACTAAGTAGTATCCCTTGTTTGTCTTCTTCCCAGAGCAACTTTGGAAACTGATACTGTTCTTTCCATCTTGCCTGAGGAAAGACAGGTAACAGAGAAATACAGAGGTATTCCTGTAGTCATTCCGAGGAGATTTGTTTTTGTGTCTAATGAAACAATTATTAAAGATTTGGGAATATCAGTTTTCCGTAGACGGCAAGACATTGCTGGCCAGAAATATTTAATCACAAGACCGTCTTCCAATCTGGCAGAAAGTGAAAGAGAATGATTGGGGATCGCGTGTCGCCCTGAGCCAGTTGGCTGTGTTCTCACTGAGATTATTTACAAGAATAACAGGACAGTCTCTAAAGGCGGCCTGAGAGTCAGCAGGACCTAAATTTGAGCCCTTTTTCAGCGGCTTAATGTGACCTCGAGCAATAGCTTCCAGCCTCCGTTTCCTCATCGATACAGCTACTTCTCAGAATTTCATCAGGATTAAAAGAAATAATGTAGATAAATGCCTCAGCACACACTGTGTGTTCCATAAATGTTGGCCACTGTTATAATTTATTTAACTGTAGAGAGAAAACATCTGCTTATCAGACTATTGGGTTTTTTTTTCCTGTGTGCAGACTGCAGCAAAATGCAACCCAGGCACTCCAGGGAGGTGTAACTCAAAACCTAACATTTGGAATCATTTTTTGTATTTCTTCTCACTATAAACTGGAAATAATCCTATGTGACTATTAAAATTGAGTTGGTAGAAAAAGTATAGAAGTTTGCAACAGATGGTCCAGGCTACAACCAAATATCTATTCAGTTACTTGCATTCTAGTTGTATTTTTTCCAAATGAGGGGAAATGGTGGTAGGACATAAATAACAAGCAAGAATTTCCAGGTAATACTGGGCACATCTGCCCTTCCACGTGAGGAGTGGGAAGAAAGGCTGAAGGCCACTGCCTTCAGGGACCTTGACATTTGTAGTTGCATTAAGACTTCTAATTCCCTGTTCAAGCCAGATTTAGAAGGAACTCTGGAACTGCCGACCCATTTTTAAGGAAACAGAGATTGCAATATTAAGTTAGTACATCTAGTTCAGAGGGAAGTTATGTTATATTATAGCTACATTATCATGTTTTTATAAGCCATTTAAATAATAGTAAAATGTCTTCTAATCTAAGAGGTATGAAATTACCTACCCAACCTCAAGATGAAAAGTTTACTATGAAGAGACATCTGCTACTCAGTGTGATTACATGAAGCTTAGAGTAAGGTTTTTTTTTCTTTTTTGGCTACGTGCCATGTGGGATCTTAGTTCCCCCACCAGGGTTCGAACCCGTGCCCCCTGCACTGGAAGCTCAGCATCTTAACCACTGGACCGTGAGGGAAGTCCTAGAGTAAGTTAATAAAATAAAATTTTCCCCTTTTAGAAAGTTTTAGCACATAAAATTATCTTTACTCTGAAAGGTACTCCAAGATATATTTTTAAAATATTATTTACAGTTGCTATCCACTAGTGGATACATTTCAAATGTATCTTGATTAGACAATCACATGTAACAAAAGTTCCTTTCCTTGAAAATGCCTGCAGGAGTTCTGAAAACATAATAACTTCACTTTACTGTAACACTGATACTCTTTTCCTGTCCCAGCTTTTGCCTGCTTCTTTTTAAGATACAAAGAGTACCCATCTTCTCAGTCTCCAGAGCTTTCAGGCCACTGGACAAGAACAGAATGCAAATTACTCAATAACTACATATTTAAGTAACCACCGTATAATTGGAGTTGAGCGGAGGTGTTCTGGGGAAAAGAAAAACAAAATCAATGCACCTGTGCAAGATGTGTATTCTCCTCATTCAAAGTCTCCCCCCACTATCTGTCCCACCTGCCAAGCCAACTTTATCTCTTTGTATGCCCTGGAACACCCCCCTCCCCGAATCCGTCTCTTGCATAGCTACCAATCAGAATAGTCCCTTGCTCAAAAATCCTCAAGGACTTCTGTATCAGTTAAGATTCGCATTTGGCAAGTAGTAACAGAGCCCAGAAATAATAGTGGCTTAAACAAGATAAAAGTTTATTTTTCTTTTCTTTTAAAGGAATTCTGGAGATAAGCAATGCAGAGCTGGTAGGCATCGCCTAGAGTTCCTGTATCTTTCTGCTCCACAATGCACCTTCTATGCTCAGGAACAAAGGATGCCTCCTCAGGTTGCTTCCATCTTATCCACCTTCTAGGCAGCCAGAAGGAGACAGACAGGCAGATGTCAAACTTCGTTTCAAACGCCTTCGGGGCCTAACACAGTCCAGCATACTTCATGAACCCTCTTTAAATAACTGCTAGATCCACAAATGAATTAATTTGTCAGCAGTACTGAAGCAGGGCGATTTATCATTTACAAAACTTCAGCAGCTTTTAACAGTACACCCAGGGCATCATATTAGAAACTATAAGGTGTAAATTGCGACTCTTAAACTGACACCCTGCTTTAAAATATCTCTATAATTTGCTTGCTACAGTACCTGAAATTCCCAGAGTTAGAGATTTATTCTGGGTTGTTTTCTTTATTTTTTTATCTGAAGTATAGTTAATGTACAATGTTGTGTTAGTTTCAAGTGTACAGCAAAATGATTCAGAGATATATATATATAAATATATATATGTACTTTCTCAGACTCTTTTCTCTTATAGGTTATTACAAGGTATTGAATACAGTGCCTTTGGCTAAACAGTAGGTCCTTGTTGTTTACCTATCTTTGTGTATAGTTGCGTGTATATGTTAATCCCAAATGCCTGATTTATAGAGAGTTATTCCGTTAAGAGACTATATTTGCAGTAAAAGGAAATATGCTGAGGGAGCAGGGAGAGTTCAAATACGTATAAGGCAACTTCTAACATATGGAAACTTATAGCATCCACACAAAACAATACTCAACACTATCAAGCAGCACAGAAACGCCAAGATCAGGAGGCGTTTCAGAGAAGGATAAACGTCTACAAACATCTTTTGGTAAATGTGTGAGTCAAGTGATTTGTCAGTGCCCTGCCAAGGCCGGAACAGAATAAATAAGTTGAGGAGAAGGAGGAAGGGCTGTCCTGGGCTGGTCAGAGAAGCTGCCTAGTGGCTGTGCTGACAGACCTGGGTTCCCTGTGTGCAGCAGGGAGGAGTGAGGGCCTTAGAAAACGGGAGGATAGGCAACCTGAGATGAGCAGAAGGTACAAGGAAAAAGCGTCTCTTGCCCGATGCAGAACAAGGAGAGTGCAGGTGTCATACAGGGAAGGCCGAATCCGGGAGATCTGGGTTCCAGCCCTGCCTCAGCCACCCGCTGGTTCGGTCACCTTGAGCCACTGACAACCTCTCTGGACCTCAGTTTTCTCAGAGGAGTGGTTGGGCGAGATGAGCTTAGCGTTAATGAGCATTAAAATGATTATCACTTGATACATTAACATTATTCTATAACATGATAATAATATAACTTGATACTGACCCTCATGTGTCAGTCAATCCGGAAGAGGTTGTTGAAAGTGTGAGAATGAGGGGACTTCCCTGGCCGTCCAGTGGTTAGACTCGGGTGCTTGCACTGCAGGGGCCGTGGGTTAGATCCCTGGTCGGGGAACTAAGATCCCGCATGCATGCCAGGCTGCGTGGCCAAAAATAATGTATGAGAATAAATAAAGGGGTGAGAGTGGGTTAGGTCTGGGAAGACAGGAAATGCAGGCCACTGTGTGGAAGCAACGTGCCAAACCAGAGGCATCTCTGCTGCTCTGCTGCAGAGGGCCCGAGATGCTATTCTAGCCGTGAGCTTAGGACCTACTCTAGCAGCGCAGAAAGGCCACTTCTCGTGTGCAGGGGTGGTGGTATATTCCAGAGTAAAAATATAATGATAAAATAGCAAATACATAATTATTATTTCTATGCAGGCCTTGTTCTAAGTTCTTCCCATATACTTTTTTTTTTTCCCATAGAAAAGTGTTCTTAAGATTGTCAATAGAGAGGAAAAGCAAGAAACAGAATTAAGGTACGTCACAGGCTTGGCTCAGGGCCTGGCACACAGTAGGCACAGATCTTTTGTTTTTTAATAGTATCTTTTTTTAATATAAATTTATTCATTTATTTTTGGCTACATTGGGTCTTTGTTGCTGCCCGTGGGCTTTTCTCTAGTTGCGGCAAGCGGGGGCTACTCTTCATTGCGGTGGGCGGGCTGCTCATTGCGGTGGCTTCTCTTGTTGCAGAGCACGGTCTCTAGAGCGCAGGCCCAGTAGTTGTGGCTCATGGGATCTAGAGCACAGGCTCAGCACTTGTGGTGCACGGGCTTAGTTGCTCCGCGGCATGCGGGATCTTCCCGGACCAGGGCTCGAACCCGTGTTCCCTGCATTGGCAGGTGGATTCTTAACCACTGCACCACCAGGGAAGCCCCAGATCATTGTTTCTATTGTTGACAAACAAAAGGTCTCATGAAGACATTCCCCTTTCTCTTCGCATGTAACCACCCTCTACATTCTGCAGTGTCCTCGGTCTCCCATTCACCAAATCTCACATTCCCACGGTCACACAAATCCATCAGAAGATGCTAATGGGATTCACAGCTCTTCTCAGGTATATAACTCCAACCCTGGGCCCCAGGCCTCCAGAGCCAGGTGAGGATATGCTAGAGATAAGGGTTTTGTTCCCTCCTTCTCACTTTCCATCAGCAGTTCTCTCTTTTGAGTGAAGGCTTGTTTTATTTTATTTTACTGGCAAGAGAGGAGGAAGGGAGATGGAGGGAAGAAGAGTGAAAGGGAACAGAGAAGATAAGATACAGGAGGTATTTCAGGCCTGGATTTTGGCTGCGGAGGACAGGTAGGGCTATTATTTTTGAGAAATTTGAAAGCCTAACACCAAAGACTGAAGCAGAAACAACTGTGATTGGAGCTTGAAATTACAGGTCACTTAGACCAGCTCCAAAAGAAGCTGAGTTGATAGCAGAGATAATGAACAAACTGTGAGCAATCAATTTGCCAACACCACCTGTAAAAGCTTAACGGACATGGACCAATGCTAGGTCACTATAACAGTTTAACCAGCAGAGGTCTCTCTTTTACTAATCTTCAACTGAAAAAACCCAAACAGCAACAAAAATCCCCGTGGGTTGTCCATTTTTATTATTCCTCTTTTGAAGTCACTTTCCAAAACCAAACATGTAAACAATGAATCCTTTGGCCAAAGTATTCGTGAACACTGAATCCACTTGCTCAGTCAAGATGAAAGACTAAAATGCTGAGCTTTTGTGAAGAAAATGATTCCATATTCACCCCTAAAGCTGTTCACTAGCTTCGAAGCTTCACACCAACCGTACCGGCAAAGGACAAAATGTGGACTGGTCCGTAAAATGACACCAGCAGCCAGCTCATTGTGACAATGAAGAGAATGCAAGCTGAATCCGTAGCAGGAGGAGCGGAAGTAAATCAGTTGGCTGATTCAGCAGACCAACACCAGGCCGTGGGACTCGCTTGGGTCCTCCTTCAAAACCTGAAATAACTCAGCTGTGACTGGCATCTGCTCTGATGGTCCAAGGACCTCACGTCTCCTTCACTCCCTGAGGCCAGAGTTTTAAAGTGTTTTTTATATTGTGTATGTTGAGCGGCATCTCAAAGGTGTGAGCCTGGACTTTCTTTCCCACACCCGATTGGAATGATCCCAACGTGAGACTAAGGGTTTTGAAAAGAATTAGACAAAAGGAGGAAATGAGAGAGTTTAATTTAAGCTTAATTGAAGTCACTCTCTTCAGTTATCCAATGGTTTCCCATCGCACCTTGATGTCAAGTCCAACATTCCTAACGTGGTTTTAAAAGCCCATCGTTGTAGGGCTTCCCTGGTGGCGCAGTGGTTGAGAGTCCGCCTGCCGATGCAGGGGACACGGGTTCGTGCCCCGGTCCGGGAAGATCCCACATGCCGTGGAGCGGCTGGGCCCGTGAGCCATGGCCGCTGAGCCTGCGCGTCCGGAGCCTGTGCTCCGCAACGGGAGAGGCCGCAGCAGTGAGAGGCCCGCGTACCGCAAAAAAAAAAAAAAAAAAAAAAAAAAAAAAAAAAAAGCCCATCATTGTATGGACTTCCTGCTCTAGTCGGAGCCCTGATCAGCCCTGCTTAGCCCCGTTTGCCGCATCCCAGCCACAAGCACCTTCTTTCACTTCCTCAAAGGCCTTCCCAGACTTGGGGCCTTGGGCAGGGCTCTGCCTGGATCACTCTTCTTCCAACTGGTCCCACCACTAGGTGAGACCCTGTGTCCCAAATTCTTGCAGCATCCTGCAGGGCACCCACTGCAACATGGGGGACTGCAGAAGGCACCACAGAGAGGGATGGGTTTTTAACTTTTTGTTTGTTTTTGCGGTACACGGGTCTCTCACTGTTGTGGCCTCTCCCGTTGCGGAGCACAGGCTCCGGACGCGCAGGCTCAGCGGCCATGGCTCAAGGGCCCAGCCGCTCCGCGGCATGTGGGATCTTCCCGGACCGGGGCATGAACCCGTGTTCCCTGCATCGGCAGGCGGACTCTCAACCACTGCGCCACCAGGGAAGCCAGAGGGATGGATTTTTAAAGGCTTGTTTCTTTTTGGTGAACACAGGTTGGCCTGGGGTTGGTGTTTGGACTTCCGTCCCTGCCTGATACCTCAGCTGGACACCTTTGTGTAGGGCCCAAACTGTTGGAGCCCAAAGCGGAAGCTCCGAGGTTCCTTCATAACACTCATGGTTCAGAACACTCATTAGCTACGATTCCTCGTCCATCTCCTCCAATGGCCTGTGGCTTCATGAGGGCAGTGCTCCTGTCTGCCACGTTGAAGACACAGAGCTTGGCCCTTAGAAGGGGCTCCATGATATTCAGGCAACAGTGAAGCAGTGTTTGGCACCGCTGAGCCACCACGAAGTTATACCTTCACATGCCTTTTTCTGGTAAGACAATACATGTTAATGGTCCAGCCTCTACTCCTGTACTATCATCTTCCTTCGACTCCTGTGAATATGTGGTTTGTGGCCAAAAATCAGGAATCTAGCTTCCCTGGAAAATAACCTCATCCACAGGGATGGAATGTGTGATCTGGACTAGGAAACAGGAATCCCAGAATTGGAAGCCAGAAGGCACCTATGAATCATCTTATTTAACTTATCCACGTTACAGGAAATCATGGATTCGAATTTTCTCACCTGTCGAATGAAGACTGCATGCAGTGATCTCCCATTCCGGGTATCGTGAGGTTTCTAAGTTTTGCCCCAGGTCAGTCCCATGGAGCGTGACAGCTCAAGACTGGCCTACTAACTTGAAATTTAAAACGATCTCCCCAGCCCTAGGTCCTAAGTAACTAAACTATGGCAGGGAGTTGATGCCAAAGATCAAGGAATGTGAGGTTCGGGATAATATTACCAATGGGATCCCATGTGGCAAAAAAGATGCAACAGGCTCAATTTTCCATGGTTTGTTAAGATATCCCTGAGTTAGTGGGGATGATATTTACACCTCTCTTATGTGCCCTGGAAGCAAAACCGTATATCCAAACACACACACTCCTCTGAACTCATATATGCATTTAACGATATCTGAAACTAAATAGAAAAATGGAGAGGAAATGAATTCTAGAAATGCCTTGTTCTTTGCTAATGTCTGAAAAGAGACTGTATGAGACACAAAGAGAAACTTATTCTGTGTTCAAGAGTTATCAGGATAATTATGTTTCAAATTTGAAAAATCTTTATGTTTTATTTCTTGTTAAAATCCATTATAAAAAATACAACAGGGACTTCCCTGGTGGTCCAGTGGTAAAGAATCTGCCTTCCAATGCAGGGGATGTGGGTTCCATCCCTGGTCACGGAACTAAGACTCCACATGCCGCGGGGCAACTAAGCCCGTGCGCCACAACTACTGAGCTCGTGTGCCTCAACTAGAGAGCCCGCGAGCTGCAAACTACAGAGCCCATGCACCCTGGAGCCCACACACCACAACTAGAGAGAGAAAAAAAACCCACACACCACAACTAGAGGGAAGCCCATGCACCGCAATGAGAGCCTGCATGCCACAACTAAGACCCGATGCAGCCAAAAAATTAAAGAAAAAAAATAAAATAAATTAAAAAAAATAGATATTAAAAAAAATACAACCAATAATGAAATGTATAAAGTTAAAGTCTCTTCATACTCCCCCTCTCAGAAATTGGAGAGGTAACCTTTCAGGCCGGGACCATGCACATACATGAATTAAAAATTTTTTTTTTACAAAAATGGGATCATAACATAAATATTGTTCTGTGCCTGGCTTAATATTATGAACTTTTCCTATTCATACATATAAAGCTACCTGGGGTGTTTTAATAGCTGCAATCTGTGTCATTCTTGTATATTCTACAGTTGGTTCAATCAAATAATCAATCCTGTAATCCTATAGCAAAGGGGAGGTTGTTTGGTCATTTACTTGTTTGTTTCCTTTTAAACAAACAGCGATCATTCTGGTAAATATATATTTAGTCATACATGTGATTATTTTCCTAAATTTGCAGAACTGCTAAATGAAAGACTAAACCCACAGTACGTAACATAAAATACAATATGTGTGTATATGTGTCTGTAGGAGGGATTTAACATTTTTCCCACATAATAAGCTATAACCTAACACCAATTATTCCATAATATTGTCTCTCTACTGATTTGAAATTTCATGTTTATCATATAATAAATTCTGCTTTGAAGCCTTTTAAAAGAATAGAGAATCTGAAGGGAAAGCCAGAGTAAGGCAATGATTTTGTAGAAACTCAGGTTATCCAACGATATACAGGCATTAAAAGCAGGAATGGACGAGATGTATTGAGAAAGGTCGTTGTACTTGTTTTAAGAGGCTGACTCTGGGGGTTTCTATGGGCAAAGTAAGGTGACGCCAATAAGCCCAAAATTAGACAGTTTGGATGAGAGGGATTTCACACTGAACTTGAAAGGTGGTCATGGCTTCCACATAGGCAAACTCCTTGCTTCTCTGGTCATCACTGAAGCTAGGAAAAATCACTCAGCTTTGGATAGAAGGGAGGGAAGCAAATGTTACACTATCAAGAAACGATAATGGCCAACTTTGTATCAGAGTGATGCTAACTGTAACTCTACCTAAACTTATATATTCTGTTTATAACTTTTATCCCATAGTCTCACATTACAACGGAGCATGTTTTCATATTTTAAGAGCCTTTTGTGTTTCGTTTTCTGAAAATTGTGGTCACAACCTTTGCTTACTTTTCTACTGTTTTGTTTGCTTTTACTCATTGATTTGTAGAAACTCTTTATTTATCAGGGAAATTAGCCCTTTGATATATGGGTTGCCAACATTTTTTCCAGTTTGCCATCGTCTTTGTGTATGGCTGTGTTATTGATTTAGTACCACAAACAAATCTATACCGGATCCTTTCTAAGATAATTAAAGATGGCCCTAGAGTCAACGAATGCTTTTTTTTTTTTTTTTTGACAACACCATGTGGCTTGTGGAATCTCAGTTACTCGACCAGGGATTGAACCCAGGCCACAGCAGTGAAAGCCTGGAATTCTAACCACTAGGCAACCAGGGAACTCCCACAAATGCCTTATTTTTTAAATTTTAAAAAAAATTGTGGTAAAGTATACATTAAACTTACCGTTTCAACCAGTTTTTGCAGTATATTCATTCTGTTTATTAAATTACCACCCCCCTCCAAAATTACTTGTTCCTCTTAAGGGTAACAATAGCAGTAATTAAAAATGAGAAAATATGTTTACAAGGTTAGTATAGTGCTGGTTGTGGTTACTTGAGAATCCAAAATTTAAAAAAATGGATGTCTCAGGGAATTCCCTGGAGGTCCAGTGCTTAGGGCTCCGAGCTTCCACTGCAGGGGGCACAGGGTCGATCCTTGGTCAGGGAACTAAGATCCCGCATGCTGCGTGGCATGGCCAAAAAAAACTCCTGGATGTCCCTATTAATTATGTGTATAATGGTTATTATTTATTATATACCAGGTACTGTGCTAAGTACTGCACACACATTATCCCACCAAACAGTATTAATAGCCCTCTGAGAGAGCTATAAGCATCCTCATTATATAGCTAAAGAAATAGAAACTATAAAAGGTGAAGTAACTGGCAAGAGGGTCTCACAGGCAATAAGTTAGGTAAATAGGACTCCACCCCAAGCAGTCTCATTCCAGAGCCTCAAAAAGGATGGGATCCAGAATCCTGTGAGATTCTTTTAGATGGAACAGGGAGGAACTTTAAAATTCTTCCAGTACAGTAGTTTCTCTTTATCCGAGTTTTCGATTTTCTCAGTTTCAGTTACCCGTGGTTAACCGGCATCCAGATATATTACAAGGAAAATTCCAGAAATAAACAATTCATAGGTTTTAAATTGCAGGACCTTCTGAGTAGCATGATGAAATCTCTCAATAGTCTGGCTCCTTCCCGCCCAGGACAAAAATCATCACTTTGTCCAGCATATCCATCCTGTATATGCTACCTGCTCCTTAGTTTAGGAAAAAACACGGTATATATAGGTTTCGGTACTACCCTCGGTTTCAGACATCCACTGTAAGGGGGGACCACTGTAGCTGCATATTTATTTATTTACTATTATAGTTAATTACAACATAACGTAAAATTTCCCATTTTAACCGTTTGTAAATGTACAGTTCAGTGTCATTAAGTACATTCACATCGTTGTGCAACTCTCACCACCATGTCACTGTCTTTTGACTTTCTATGGTGGGTTTTCCATGCAGAATATTTTTATGTCATTGAATTTATGAAAATGAAGGGAAAGCCAGAATAAGGTAATGATTTCAGAGAGACTCAGATTATGGATTTTATGTGTTGTGTCATACTTAGAAAGACCTTCCTCACTCTGAGATTATATCTTTAAAAATTCTCTGAGGGCTTCCCTGGTGGCGCAGTGGTTGAGAATCTGCCTGCCAAAGCAGGGCACACGGGTTCAAGCCCTGGTCTGGGAAGATCGTACATGCCGCGGAGCAAATGGGCCCGTGAGCCACAGCTACGGAGCCTGCGCATCTGGAGCCTGTGCTACACAACAAGAGAGGCCGCAACAGTGAGAGGCCCGCGCACCGCGATGAAGAGTGGCCCCCGCTTGCTGCAACTAGAGAAAGACCTCGCACAGAAACGAAGACCCAACACAGCCAAAAATAAATAAATAAATAAATTTATATTAAAAAAAAAAAGTTCTCTGAGATCTCTTCTCGTATGTCTATGCCTTTTTTTTTTTTAATTTCACTCTTTAATTCTTGAGGAATTTATCTGGTATGAAGTGGGAGATAAGGATCCCACTTTATTTATTTATTTTAACACAACAGGAATTTGCAACTAGACAAAATTCATTTTAAATCCATCGGGGTGGGGGGGGGAGGGGTGAGGGGAGGCAAGCAAAGAATCCAGGAAAATTCTGAAAAAGAGAAGAATAAAGGTACTGGTTGGGGTGTGGAGGATTAGTGCTATGAGTAATTATAACTATTCTAAACTTACAGTAATTAAAATAAATGGTCCTCAGTGTTTAAACTGAACAATGGAATGAAACAGGATGATCAGACTTAGAATTTAGTGCAAAGGTACAAATTTAACTTAAAAGGTATAAATTTATTGCCATCTTTATCATTTTGCATATACCTATCCAAAAACATGGCACACCTTTTCATTCGTTCCAATCTTCTGATAGAGGCGCAATCATAGAATGAGAACACTGCTCCATCTCCCTCCCACCTTCCTCTCTGCTGACAAGTGCTACTGAAAAGTTACTCATGGAGACTTTGTTTGGGATCTAAATTTTTTTTCCAGAGTCATTCCTAACATATCAGCTGTCCCAGGTTCTCTACATAAATGTGGAAAGCTGTGATCAAGTCTGATTTAATCAGACAGAGCTGTACCATATTTCCATGGGCTGGGCTCAAAACAAGTACTATGTGTTATAGATTAAACCGTAGGTGTTAGGTGTTGGTAGAATCCTTTAAGGGTTCCTGAGGCTGAGTTTGGGCCTTGACTTAACTTGAGAACTTAGGATGGCAACTAGAAGTTATCAGCTACTCCTCAGTATCATCAGCCACCAATCTCAAAGATGGGGCTTCGAGTTACCACGGGTGTTGGTCTAGAACAGCAACGTCCAAACAGAAATATATAATGCGAGTCACATCTATAAATTAAAACTGTCTAGGGACTTTCCTGGAGGTTCAGTGGTTAAGACTCTTGAGCTTCCACTGCAGGGGGCATGGGTTCAATCCCTGGTTGGGGAACTAAGATCCCACATGCCGGAAGGCAGGACCAAAAAATTAAAAAAATAAAATCATGTTTGAGTTTTTTTTTTAATTGTCTAGTAACCACACTAAAAAAAAGTTAAAAAAGAAACAGATGAAATTAAATTTAATATTTTTAACCCAATAACCAAAAATATGATTATTTCAACATGTAATCAATATAAAAATTATTAATGAGATATTTAACACTTTTTCATACTAATTCTTGGAAACCCTGAGTATATTTCACACATAGCACATCTCAGTTTGGACTAGTCACATTCAAGTGCTTGACAGCCACAAATGGTTTCTGGCTACCATATTGGAGAGCACAACTCTAGAAAATGGTAGTGAGCAAGGCAAATGGCTTGGTTTAGTAGATATCCAGGAACTCCAAGTTTGGAAATACAGTATCTCAATGGTCTGGAACAGACTTTCAAAATCACTAGTCCTAATATTCACTTGATATTTGAATCTTTTCTACAATGTCCCTATTAAGGGGTCATCCAGACTAGTGTTTGACTGGTATTTCCAGGAATGAGGAGATCACTGCTTCCTGAAGCTACCCAGTCCATTGGGGGACAATCTTAACTCCCAAAAGTCCTTGCTAAGGGCACAAGCAGGTTGGTTTATGGTGGTCTGAGGAGGCTGGTTGGTCTGGGCTAAGCTTAAGGGGTTAGTTGGGTTAGGAAGTATTGGGAGAGTTTAGTATTAAAAAATTGACTGTAGGTTGGACAGGATAGGAACCGTTAGACTGAAGGCTGGGTCTGGACATCTGGTTAAAATCGTCAGCCACACTGCAACAAGAGTAACGGACCCCCCAAAAAACTGTACATATGCTAACCTCACTAATCTGGAGATTCAGTGATTTGGAGAATAATTCGAATTATCATAAACTTTAAAAAATTTCACAGTAAAGTAAAACATAACTGGGTTATAAATTAAGGAAGGCTATCACTTGTATAAGACCTGTATTACAAATAACATTATCCTAAATGGTAAAGTACTTTATCAAACCCAGTAATCAGAGGCACTTTCAAAGTCTTAATCCCTATCTCGATTTTATTTTAACATGCTCCTTACTCAAAAACACCCTGGAAATCAAAGACAGAAAACTTTTTTTTTTTTAATTCAGTAAAAATGATACTGACTGCCTGAATTTTGAAGGATTCTGACTGGGTGACCTTTGAAATAATACATTTTTGCTATAATTGTATTTCTTCTGTTTCTTTTTTCCCTTGGAAATGAGAAAGTGTTCTTTTCCGGGCTACCTTCACCCTCCCGCCCTGCCCAGTTCTACCTTTCCAAGGCAGGGGAAAGGTGCATCCTCGCCAGGGCTCCTGCCAGCGCCTCCTAGTACCTCTGGCCAGCAGCCGGTGAAGCGACGCGCCCTGGACGTCCAGTAACGTTTTATACTACACTCTGCCCCCGCCGGAGCTTCTCCAGATTGTACACCGAGGCCCCAGGCCCCCCCACACGCCCGCACACTGTCTACCGCTCTTCGGGATAAAATTTGGGAACGGAAGCCCCGCCCACCCTCCTCCCTCCTGCCTTCACAAAACCAGCTACAACACCGCACCTCGGGCCGCCGAAGTAGGTTTCGCCACACGAGCTGGGGCACCGTCTTTTTTTACGAGAAAACAAGCATCCAAAGGAAAAAAAAAAAAAATTCAAACTGCTCTCGCGGGCCAATGGGGAAGAAGCGGGAGGGGGCGGAGCCAGCGCGCGACGGGCGGGGCGGGCGCGGGGGCTGGTACCGCAGGGGATTCGTAAAAACGCGGCGGGCGCACGGTTTGGGGTTTTTTTTTTTTTTTTTTTCCTCCGAAACTAGCTAAAGCTCGAGACTCCGCCTGAAGCTGCAGCTTCTCGGATCCACCTTAAATCTTCAGTGGACTCGGCGCAGGGGTCAGTGGGTGCAGCCAATGCCAATCAAGTTTACAACCACCAGCACGGGAGGGAAAAAAGAGAGGAAAAAAAAAAATCTTCAAGTTCTCTGGTCCGCGCACACACACGGACGCACGCATACACACACGTCCACAAGCACACAAAAGGAAGGAGGGGGTGGGGGACAGGCGTTCGAGAGAGAAGGGGGACATGTTTGCAGAACTCTCGCTCGAGGCTCAGTGCCCGTGGCCAGAGCGCTCGGGGAAGGCGCACGGGAAGCGCGGCCCGGCCCGAGCGCCATGATGGTGGCCGCGGTTCGGAGCCCATTTTCTGGAGGGGGAGCTGCAATGATGCAATCCCCCGGCCCCGCGTCCCGGCTGCGCGCCCTTCTCCCTGCCTTTTCTTCACGTTCGTTTTGAGGCGCGTCGACGTTTGGCTCCCAGCACGCCTCGATTCCTTTCTGTATTTTTCACTCGGGGATTCCTGCCTCCTGTGTGTGTGTGTGTGTGTGTGTGTGTGTGTGTGTGTGTGTGTGTGTCCCCACGCGAGACAGGCCCGGGACGCGGATGGCCGCACGGGGACTTGAGTGTACGTGTAAATGCTACACTTTCGGTTCTGCGGGGTCTGGCTGGCGCTGACCCACCCCGCCCTACCCCCCCGCGAGCCGAGATCCAGGGGGTGCCACCAACCCCCACCTCCCCGGGGGAGGAGAGGGTCTAGCGTGACCGTGGACCCTCTGACCCAGCCCCCCGCCCAGCTCTGCTCACAGGATTTTTACCTTAATTTTGGCCGGGAGGGAGGGGAGCGAACGTAGGGTGTGGCCCAGGTGAAAGAGATGGCAAACTTAAAAAAAAAAAAAGGAAATTCGTACTCTGAAAAACAGATCGCATATCCTAGACGAGCTTCTAAAACACCTTTCTTTCAATTCAAAAAAGCTTCGGAAGAGCAAGTGTCTACGCTAACGAGGGTTAAGATGAAATGGCGAAGGCAGCGTTCCTCGGCAGCCCGGAAAGGTCTGGGCGCGCGGCCGGTGGGCACACCGTGGCCTGAAAGGCCGCCCGCCCCGCTCCCCTCCTGTTGATTTCCACTGTCCCCTCCGTCCCCAGTTATGCCTCTGGACCCACAGTTTCCTAGTTCTTCCCTGCCCTGGTCCCCCGCACTGGGCAGCGGGGATGCAACCGGGGGATTTAGCAGAGCGGGTGTAAGGGAGGAAGCGACCCCCGCGAGCGGCTGTGGCGCGCGGCCCCTCCTGCGCACGGCTGCGGCCCTCCTGGGCCGCCGGCGAGCCGAGAAGCCTTTCGAAATGCGCGGGGCTGCGGATCATTGGAGCCTGGGGTGGGGGTGGGAGCGGGCTGCTGCCCTGGAGGGTCCACGAATTCGGAAAGGTTCTTCTCTCCGCTCAAATCTCCCCAGCGCCCTGGAGTTGGCGGGGTACTGATGTGCAGGGTCTGATTGTGGAGAGGAATGGGGGTTTTCGCTTCTTTCTTAGCCCAGAGGAGAAATGATGAGGGAGGCAAGTTTCGGAGAAACCGCCCAGCCCAGCTGCGGGGGCCGAGGCGCAGCCGCCCTCCATGGCCTGCGGGCGCCCGGGGCGCGGGAACTGCGCGCAGTGATCCGGGCGGTGCGGGAGCCGCCAGTTGCAGACGCGGAGCTAGACTTGATAGCCTTTTCGTCCCGAGGCTCCAGCCAGCCTGACCCCGCAACTGCCGCGGCGGGCCGGCGCGGGGCTGCGGGGCAGGGTGGAGAGACGACGGCGCAGTGGCCGGGGTAGCGGGGTAGGGGGTGGCTGGCGCCGGCGGCCGCATCCCCTCGGAGGGACGCCCGCGGCGGACCCTGCAGTCCGGGGTCGGGGAGAGGACGCTCCGAATCCCGGGAACACGTTTGGAGACTTGACATAGAACGCGTGAAGGACCGACACGGTGACTTTAGGGGCTGCGTTCCTGTGAACGTGCCTGGCGCGGCGAGCATCCACTTCTTCCTGGCCCAGCACTCCTAAAACGCAATCTCTAAAAATTCACATTAAAGATGGCTTTTTGGGAAAGAAACAGGGGTTACCAGCAGCAATTAGAAGAGGACTTTTCCCCCTATCTGTTAGAGACACTTTTTAAAGTATCCTTTTTGGCTCAGTGAGAATTTATTTCATTATTTCCTGACTCTCCACTCCTTCCTCCCCATTTTGAATTGTTTTTCTTGCTTTCTCAGTCTCTTCCTGAAAAACACCCTGCCTTCGTGTTTTGAATAGAATCACAAAAACACCTTTAGTCTTTAATTAAAATAATACCAACTTGGAAGATGTGGCCCCGCCACCAAAGGACCTACTTTTCCCTTCCTGGCAGTCGAAGAGACTCAACCCCGGGGGTTTTTTTGGTTTTTTTGTTTTTTGATAAGCAATTTCAGGTCAAAATAAGCTGAAATTATCTTGTTTAGAGCCCCTTTTGGGGTGCAATAAATTCAATGCAAGTATTTGAGAGAAACAATTGAACCCAAATCCAGATTTTTGCATTTAACCATTTGCAGATTCCTAGAAAAAATAATTTCATCTTACACCTTAGCCACATTTTAGGAGAATTTCAAATTGCAGGGATTATCCTAATAAATCTGACTTTAAAATGCCGTGTTTAATTTTTTTTCTTATTTAAATAAAAAATATCTTTGCTCTGTGTATATGGGATCCTCAAACTCTCAGATCCGGTATTCAGATTAACCAGTTTTAGGTTGTGTAGATTATAACCAGGAAATTTAGAAATTGAGGAGTTCGTGTATGATGACCAGTTCAATTTGAAGCATACCTGTTCTACCTAAATTAGTGTGGACTGCACACCCATTTCTAAAGGACCTATATATCTGAAAATTTTGGATGAGAGGTGTAGATTAGATGGTCTGAAAAATGGCTCTAATTCCTCACAACACTGCATGTGTAAATACAGAATTTAGAGAAATCACCATGTTAGTTTCATTTTCAATCCTGCAAACGTGTGATCGGTCCACGCTTATGTAACAATTTTTGGTTCTGACACATTCATATCCTAGAGACGTAAATATTTGAACTAATGGAGACTTTGACCATCTTATTAATATGAAAATGTGGCCTGCCTACTTTCCACTTCTAAAGCTTTGTCCACCCATACAGAACTAAGTGGAAAAGGGTGACTACTACATTCGGACCTACATAAACATCATCTGAGTGGTGGGCCTGAATTATCTAGGTGTTTGCCACTTCATATTATATTTGTGGAAATATGACTACAAAGCTAGGTCAAATACCTCAAGCTTACTAATAAGGTACATTACATACAGTTCAAGTCAACAAATAGCTATGGAAGTTTTCTTTATTGACTACTTGATGTGTAACAATAATTGGCGTCTTTTTCACACATTACAAAAAATTATACCTGGCTCAGTATGCAACCTTTTAAGCACAGCCATATTATTTAAAAGAAGAAGGGGGAAAACCTAGTCTACCCAATACAGCATTTACAAATGCACAAAACATGCCGCTTTGGCTTGTATATTGTCTAGATTAAAAAAAAAAAAAATCTCTTTTTAACATAAATAAGTTAGTATAATTTTCAGTGTCTTTACAGAGTTATGTACACAGGTACACTTCAAATGGTTTTGTTTCATACACATACACAGGCAGTGTAAAAATACTGTTTAAAGATGTAGTATCCATTTCACATTTCACCTATCCACGGGTGCTTTTCTCTATACGCACTTTCCTTTAAAAACACCACTTTCCTTTGGGCAAATTAACAAACAGAATGAGAAGCTGTAAATTAAACATTATTTCATTATTTTTTGTCAAGTTACTTACAGATCTTTAAAAATATCCAAGGATTTAGAATTATTTTAACTGTGTCTACACACCCTGAAGTGAAAAGAAAATTAAGAAATTTTCTCAACAAATCTGATAAAAACTAAATGGTCAATTCTGAGCATTCAGAACTCCCCCCATACATGCCAGATTTTTGCCCAGGGGTACCTGGAGTGACTACCGAACAGCTGAATACTTTAACTGGCAAATTCCAATTTTAAGGGAGACTGGAGAAGCCGGGGAGCACTGAGTAGAGTTTTGTTTAAAAAAAAAAAAAAAAAAAAAGCCATTTGCTGCTACATAACGGAATCATCTGAGCTCCTAAATGAGAAAAAAGCTTCATGTAAAAAAATAAGTATCAATTATCTGCAGCCAGTGTTCAAATTTGGATGATTTTTTAAATGAAGTATCAGTTCTCACTGAAAGGGACATTACATCTTTAAAGAAAACAAAACCTTCCCCCCAGACTGCTTCTCTTAGTGCAAGTCAAATATTTTTCTCCTTGCTCTAAGTCAAAGCAAGCTCTTCATACCCCCCCATGCCAATTCCTCAGCCCCACCCTGCCCTCCCTTCCCCAAAGTTTATGTGCTACATAAAAAGTAAAAACTATATACACAGGTAGTACAATGAAGCAAATAAGGAAAAACCTAATTGCACAATGCTACATCCAATGCTTTTAGAGGCAGATGATTTAAGAGTGCCTAAAACTTTAGTGTTATTGGGTTGTTGCTGTTCAGTGCTTATAAGGGATGTCCACTCCGTGGAGTCAGCGATATGTATTCAAAATGTTTAATTTATATCTTCCTTGCTTCATCAAGCAGTGATGTATCGGATAAACAAGGAAACATACTCTCAATTCTGCAAAAGAAACAAGAAAGAATTAGGAGAAAGGCACAAGAACAACATTGCCAATATATGACGGGAATTACTTTGTTACTGTCTTTGTTGGGAAATACCTGAGCAATAGCAAAGAAAGAACGTGCTAAAAGTTGGTGCTCAGAGTCACCTCCATCCAACATTTCCTTCATTGGATTTTTACTCTCCCCTGCACTGTGGACTTTTGTCTAGAGCAGTGGTTCTCAACAGTGGGTAATTCTGCCTCCCCCTCCACCCCCGGGGGACATTTGGCAATGTTTGGAGACATTTTTGGTTGTCACACTGGGTGGGGAGGGGGTGCTACTGGCATCTGCTGGGAGAGGTCAGGGATGCTGCCAAAACATTCTACAATGCGCAGGACCGCCTCCCACGACAAAGAATTATTCGGCCCCAAATGTCAACAGTACAGAGGTTGAGAAACCCTGGTCTAGAGAATCGGGGGTCAAAGATAGTGAGAAAGGACAGACACAGGAAAATTCAGAAAGTGTAACACATAAGAGTAGCAAAATTTTCTAAGTTTGAAAAATAATTGGAAATCACACTTAAAAAGACTATCCAAAGAAAATTCTATTCACTTTTTTTTTCTCAAAATATTTTAGTCTTAGTCATATGTAGAATATACACACGAATGCTTATGAATAGGTCCTTACTACTATTTCCTGTATTCTCTGAACTGGCAATATTTACTAACAAATGCTTCTCTGTATGTCAGAATGGGGCCAGATCAAAATCCAGTAGGTCTGATTTGCTGTGGCTCATCTGATGAGCTAGGCCACAAGTCACAAACCAACAAGAGCTGCAGGTGGTAAGGTTGCTTCAGAAAATTTTTTCAACCCATTTACCCACTTCATATATAAGCTGTGATGGAGAAGTTCAATAGCGCCGTTTTGTATAAGTTCTGAAAAATATGTATGTAATGAAATCCTATATATGACACTGATTTAAAAATACAGCAAACTTGAACCCCACCTTCATCCCTTTTTTTAATTTTTAATTTTTATAGATGAGGATTTTAAAAGTTAATATCAACATCTCTTAGGATCTCTTTATATGCTAGGCTATGAGAGTGTTTTGGAAAAAAAAAAAGAGGACACGGTCGTTGTCTGTAAGACGTTTACAAACTATTAATACATGTAGTCTGATCATTATGGAGACCAATCCACGTAAAGCTGGGGGCTGAATTATTCAAATTAGCTTTTCATGTTGATCATATTTTAGTAGATGGCAAAAATCTCCACTTCCCTTGTTTGGGGGACACCTACCCCGTCAGCCCTGATATCTACTATCCATTTCCCCTACAAGTATCTAAATTCCCCTGTTATAGCACGACTGGCATACACATGCTGACGTGTTCCTGGACTGCTTACCCTGGCAGTTACTTTAACTTTTGCTTTGCAACTTCAGTGTTATCAGAAATTCCGTCGGAACCTTAGGATTTTTGAGACTTCCATTTTGGTTTTTTTAAATACACACGTTCCTTCTCCATCCCCCAAACTTATCAGAAGACAGGGAAAGTGAGAGTTTGTGAAAATGATAAAAACCAAAGGAAGCCACATACCTCGCTTGTCACGTTTCTAACCATTTGAACAACCAGCTATGAACCATTTGTGCCTCACTTTTCCCTCAAAGTTTGAATTAAATCATTTATTTGAATTAAATCATTTTTCCATGGATGGCTCAAAATCTGAGTCAACCTGGTCTTCTGGGAGATGAATTCTCATGAAGTGGGATGGAGGCAGACCCCCGCTCTTGTTCAGATGGAAAAAGAACCTATTGTTCCCAACATGTTTTGATGGGACTCTCAGAGAACTGACCTTCCTCCCCACAGGGCCTTGGTTACAAGTACTTGCCTGGGACCCTTGCTCTAATCATTTGGTACTTCAAAGGAAAATGATCTCAGGACGTAGAAACTGGGAAGAATTACAGCACCTCCACACTAATTCTCAGTCTTCCCCATTCCTACTTTTTTTGACCTCCAAAATATAAACCAAACAAAAACCCACAAGCTCTAATCTGCCAGCCACCACTGAGATCGGGTTATCCTGCGGCTGGAAAGCCCACGAGTTCCTGCAGCCCAATTCGGGGGTCACTGCTTTGCTCGTAGTAATCAACCCACCGAGTACTTTACGTTTGACGCCTTCTGAGGCCCGGCTTCTTGGGCGTCTGCTCCACTGATCCCGCGTTCGGGGAACCGTCTGAAACATTTTCTTCTGTTCTGTTTGCTCTTTTGTTTTGAGAAGAGGAATCTAAGGGCAGGAGGGAATTTTAAAAAGAACACAGACAAACAATCTTTATTAAAAAAAACAATGGGTGACAGAAGTGGACCCAAGAACCAGGGGACGAAAAACCCACCACCTACACCCACAATCCTGGATCCGTCATTCCCAGTGGCCTTTAAGGGCACAAAATGAGGTTGTTTTCACATAACAGAAAGTATATTCTACGCCCCCAAAGCTCTCTCTCCAAAGCGAAGAGGGAGGCCGTTGATAAACATCCCAACGTTGTCACATACCTACCGCTGGCGAGCGGGGAGGAGCCGCGATGTTTTCAGTTAGAAAAATTACCAGATAACACAGTCTCAGGCTTCTGACTTAAAAGTCATAAACAGGCAAGCAGTCAGCTAAATAAATAGCATTTAAAACCTAAGATTAAGAAAGTGCGCTCCCCCAGAGCTAAATCAGAATGCGCTGAAAACAAAGTTGAGGTTAAAGACCCTCAGGCAGGCAAAGCAGTGCCGCTAACACAGACACACAGAAAGACATTTCACTCATTTGAAAGGGTCATTACCGTCTGTGGCAGGTCGCTTCCTTATCCCAGTGCACTGCTCCGCTAACCCCGTCTGGCTGTCCGGTGCATCAGTCTTCTGGTCTACCAAATGCGTGTCCTCTGAGTTTGCCTGAGACCCAATTAAAGGCACCGCCTGGCGGGTCCCGCTGACATCCTGGCCCTCCTGCGCCGGCACCTTGCAGGCGCCTTTGGGTGGCCGCGGGGGTCTGTAGTAGAACTCGGGCAAGTTGCCCTTTTCCACCTCTTGCCACTCGTATTTGCCCTCCAAGGGCTTGTGATTCTGAAAATCAAAATTCCACTTGCGCTGGCTGGCCTCTTCCATGTCTCTACAGTGCTTCTCCAAGTCCCGGGTTAACTCTTCGTGATTGACCGGGCCGAAGAGGTTTCTGCAGGCCGAGGGCTTGGGGTACTCCGCCTGTCTGGCGTCCATCCGCTCCAAGCTCGGGCTCCCGTTAGACACTCGCACGTTTGACATCTTCCTCCCCGGGCTCGGCGACCGCCTCTCTTGCGCTCTCGCAAAACAAAACGAACAAAACAAGACGCCCCGACCCAGCCCGAGCCCCTCTTATAAGCCCTGCGACTGCCCTCCGAGCCAAGAGAAACAAACACGGACGAGTAAGTGCCCGAGCGTCAGGAGCGCGCGGGGCTGGGGGAGGGGGCGAGGGGCAGCCCCGGCCAGGCAGCCCCGAGTCCCCGCCGATCAAGTGGACTGGCGAGCGGGAGGCGGGGAGGGGAGGGGAGAGGAGCGCAGCGGAGAGAGGAGGGGGCAGAGCCAGTCCAAGTCCGGGCAGCTGCGAGCCCGCGGGTCCCGCCGACCGAGCGGCTCTCCAAACCTTGCCGGCGTCGGAGTCGCGGAGCGGCGAGAGAGTGGGGCCAAGGGAGGGGGAGAAAAACACCCCGAAAAGACGAGCCCCCTTTTTTTAGTTGCCCAATATGGCGGTGGAAGGGAGGCTGACGAAGAAGAAGATGATTGACACCGCAAGTCTATTTAAACAGAGGAGGAGATCATTGGTCGCGGCGCCGGGAGCCGCCCCGCCGAGGCTGGCGAGCGCGGCCTTAAGGTGGCCCCGGGGCGGCCGCGGCGCCTCCCCGCCTCCCGTGCGCGCCCTCGCCGAGCGCGCGCCCGGGAGATGGGCTGGTCGCGTGACTGCTGGAGGCGCAAGGCTGCCAGCAAACCTGCTCCGGCTGGCCTCGGAGAAATTAAAAATAAGACAAACAAGCTCGCCAAACGGCCGGGGAGCCGGGGAGGGGCCTGTGCAGCGGGGCCGGCGGGGCGGCGGGTTCTGGTCCCAGCGCTGCGCGGGCCGGCGCGCGGCTGCTCCGGAGCCCCAATCTCCCGCTCCTAGCCCGGGAAAGCTGGGGAGCTCGAAGGTTGCCGGCAGCTGGTTGTGCGCCTCGCCGGCGATCTTGTTTTCTCCGCACTCGCCCAGCGGGGGATGGGGGCGGGGGCGGGCAGCTGGGGGGCGGAGGCGGACGGTGGGAGCTCGGCCCCCAGCTGAGCTCTCCCCCGGGGTCCCAGCCGCACGCACGGCGGGGGAGGCGGGGAGCCCTTCGGCCTGGGTGACTTACTTAGGTGGGGGTGAGCAGTGGTTAGCTCACCCTTAACCTAGAAGTCTGTGCTAGTCTGGGGGGGGGCAGGGGGCTTAGGGGAGAAGCCACGGCGAACGGCTGTCTATAAATTAGCCTAGAAGAGACGCAGCACTTATAATGTATTCTGAGCCCAAGCTCTCCCTCAGTAAAAAATAAGGAAGGATTTCCAGATCAAAACGTCGCCTGGTCTCCCAAGTCCCCAGTAAGCTTTGTAATTGTCTCAGACACATTTAGTTTAAAAAGAGAGAGATTACACCCCTGGCCCAGGTTCTTGCTTCCCAGTCACAGTTAAGGCCACTGACACGGGCTGCGTGTGGGAACTCGTCTCTTCTTTGTATTTTTCAATTCTTTGCCGGGTTGTAGCAGTTTCCTCAACCTGAGTCCCGCCGCCAAATACAACAGTTCCTTCCTTCCTCCACCTTTCTCTCCCACCAGACTCACTTCTCGGAACCCACCCAGAACACCATTCAGATGCAAGTGACGCCTTTAGAGGGCTGCAGGTCGTCGAAGAGTGAAAGTAACCGGAAAGTCCGGATTGTGAAGTGATGTATAAAACCACCACCACCGTGTTCTCACGTCTGATATGATTACTTGGGCATATCTCTGCTCCCCTTTGCAACTTGAAATTTACCTAAGCAATATGATCTTGAGCAAGGTGATGGACGTTAAAACAGGATGGACAGGGCTGTCATATCTGAAACAGAGCTCACAGTCTTTAACTGCCTCCCCCCAACCCCGTATATGATCTTGGTCTGGGTCAAAGTTACACATTTTACTGGAAACTAATCTCCAGTTCTAACAGTACACAACGGCAACTGTACACAACAGTTTTCTTGGGCGTCTATGCTACAAATGAGTTTGACTTTTAACTTGTTTTCTTAACCACGTATTATTCGTCCACTTTGTGTCCCTGCCTTGCCTCCAGAATGTAAGAGCTGGGAGGGACCTTGGGAACCCTGTGGTTCAACCCTCTCTTTTTTACCACTGAGGAAATAGAGACCGAGAGGATTCCTGTCCAGGGACACATAACCAGTTGGTAGCAGACTAGAGGCAGGTCTCCTGACTCTAAAGCTGGTTCATTTTCTGTCCCTTTCCCTCCTGATGACCCCAACTGGTTTGGGATTTCGTCTGGATTCGCCTATGTCCCTCTCCTACAAATGATTCAAAATGGCTCCTTCTCATGACCTGGGCTGCCTACAGATGTTTCCTTGACGTGGCCTGTGGTCCCTGATATTTTAATACAGCTGTCACTGGCCTTTGGTATGACCTTGGCACTAATTTGACTAAAATGCAGATGCCAAAAGGGCAGGGTGAGACCCAGAGAGCAGTGAGGGAGGCAGTGCCCAAAATTTGTTTCAAGGTCGGGACTACCTACCTGACCGACAGAAAATATTTCACCTGGGATCAAAGTAAAAGGTCTCATCTTTATTTTTTTACATTGAATGCCCCACTTAGTTTGCTGAGTTGGAGAAGAGGAGGAGAGGGACAGGAAAATTAGGGTAGGTCTCAATACCATAATTGATACCCTATTCCTGAAATTAGATCATTGTTGTTGAAATTTTTACACAATTGCTAGACTACACCGGAATTCTATATTATATATAAGCATCAATGCAGATGCATGAATACACAAACTACCACATATATGTAAATGGAGCTATTCTAGAGGATTGCACCTTGCCACAGATGTTTGATTTTATTCGTGGAATTAATATCTTACAGAAAAGTTAAAAATGAATACTTCTATCCCCTCCACACCCTGAATATTTCTTCAACTAATATGTAGGACCACCATTTTGTCGCTTTGTTAATCTTGAAAAGTAAGCGAGTCACAGTCACGCCACCTTAAGACGTCTGGCTGCCAGCAGAAAGGCTGTGCTTACTCCGACCTTGCTATGATCTAAAGTGTTTTGTTTACAGTCAAGGCACCGGAGATCTGCACAGCAAATAATGAGAAGGCAGGCGTCTGCTGTAGTAGCGACGAAGCGTGAAAAAATACTATGGAGTCCCCGGGGGAAGAGGGAACTGGGAGCTCAGAGCGCCATCCTCCTGCGGAAAGCAGGCGGCGGCTTTAAAAGACTGAGCCGGGGAGAAGAATTTCCAATAAACAGCGTAAAGGCGGAGCCTGGGGAGAAGACAGAAAGTTCCACTGGCACTGCTCTAAAAAGGGCTCTGCTGGCCCAAGACCCAGAATCTAGTCCTGGGTGATGTTTTTGCTGTCATTTTCACTCCTGGTAGTTTTCTCCTTAGAGCTGAGAAGCGTCCCATAAGCCACCCAAGATTGCGTGTCCTTCACCAAATGAGGAGAGAGAGGAAGACCAAAATAACTTAAAAGAAAACACCTGTGTGGTAGCCAAGTGTCCCGGCGGGGCGGCAGGGCAAGCTCGCCTCCCAGGTGTGGTCCGTGGTCCTCGCAGGGGGGAAGTCAGGCAGCCCCAAATTTCTGCGAAGGCGCACGTTTCCTTGCTCTGTTGCCCCTCCCACCACAAGCACACAATTTTAATCCTTCCTCCAGGGTGTTTATGGTGAGGCAACGTTCACTCAATTTCACTATTCTTCTAAACCGACATAGTTTTAGAGTTCAGCAATTTCACATTCGTCTGTTTCTGACACTTCTCATTCAATTTAATAAATATTTATTGAGCATTTTCTATTAATTTGCTTATTCTTTATTTCAACAAAGATTTGTTGAGTGCCTTTGATATCCGAGGCCCTGGGGATACAGAAGTAAACAAACAGATTTAAACTAGGATGAAGTTTACACTCTAGTAGGGGGAGAGGAGACAGATGATACACAGTAACACATGAGTGAAATATATACACTGTATAAGGAGGTGATACATGCTATGGAGAAAGAACAAGCAAGGGAGGGAGAAGGAGAGTGTTGTGAGGTCCCAGTGGGACTAGAGTGGTCGGGGAAGGCTTCATTGAGGAAGTGGCCTTGGAGAGATGCCCCGAGGACTCAAGAGAGAGCAGCCATGCAGATATCTGGGGAGAGTGTCCCGATAAAGGGAACAGCAAACACAAAAGCTCTGAAGTGTGGTCTTGTGTGATGTGTTCAAGGAACATGGAGGAGCAAGGGGAGAGGAGCACCCGGAACATCTGCTCCTATGAGGCCATGCAGGCCTCTGGAGGGTTTTTATCAATGACTGAGTGATAGGGGAAGCCACTGAAGCATTAGGAGGTTCTAAGCAGTGGAATGACGCGCTCTTACCATGTGTAAGGTATTCCCCTAGGCGGTATTCTCAGCGGCCTAAGGATGAGAAGTCACAGTCCCTGCCTTTAGGGAGTATACCTCCTAGATGGGGAGACCACTATGTGCACAAAAACTCCAGAGACAGAAAGCAAAATCTGGAAGAATGCAGTCCAAAGATAGAGTACAAAGGAGGGAGAAAGAGGAAGCCTTCAAGGAGGTGATATGAGTTAGGTCTTGAAGAATGAGGAAAATGTCAAGAAGATTATAAAGATGTATTGGCAGGGGTGTTAATTGGCGGATGGGATCAGACAGTGGCAGGTGTATGGATGACATGCTACAAAAAAATGTTATATTCAGTAAGCAATGGAGCATTTGGTGAAAAGAATATCGTGATCACTGTCCAAACTTGTCTCCTGACCCGGAGCAAGCCTGGGCCCTGAGAGACAGTGTCTAGGGACAGAGCTGAATGAAAGCTGGGTGGACCGTCCCATTCTGGTCTTAACCCAAAGGGAGCTGGTTGTTGGGCAGAGTACGGGTGTGAGGCAAGAGGGTAGAAGCATGAGCCACGAGACCACAATAAGAGGGTTTGGAACAGAGAATAGGAGGCTGTCTTGTGTGAGCTACTGAGCTATGAAGGCACAGCTGCAGATGCTTTGTATGTGGTACGCACAGCCTTGACGGGAAGCGGAGGCAACTGTTAAGAAGCCCACGCCGTCTTGGACAATCAGATGTTTGTGTTCGGTAGTGGCATCTGACAGCAGAGTAGAGGATGGGCGTGATGAGCCTGGAGGGGCTGACACAGGGAGGTGACTTTGCAGGCTGATTGCAGTTGCTCAAGCAAGAGATACAATGGCCTTAAGCTGTACTGCAGAGGAGGGAATGGAAAACTAGGAATGAATGTGTGCTTGCTTACGTAGTCAGAACAGATACAGGGGCTGGAGAAAGATGGAGAAATGGAGGATGGCTTTAAGGACTCACGCTTGGGTATTTGAGAGAATAATGCCATTAATTAAGAGAAGTAACACAGAGAGATGACGTAATAGAGAATGTTAGTTGTCCACCAAATTCCATCCTCACCTTCTTCCTCGGTATCGGAATTGTAACTGGGCATACAGCTGCGCATCCTCTCTCAATTTCCCAGCCTCCTTTGCTGTTGAATGTGGCCTGGTGCTAGGTGTTTTCCAACAGAATGTAAGCCAAAGTGATATGTGTCTTTCAGGCCTAGTGCATAAAACCTGTCACATGACTCCTTCCCTTCTGCTTCTCTCTTCCCCCTCCCATGGGCTGTAAAGGTGAATATTACTGTAACCTTGGAAGCCACATGTTGAAGGTGATAGGGCCACCATCAACCCGAGTCCCTGATCTGACCCGAGAGAAAAAATGAATTTCTATTTTGTTAAACTGTGATATTTTGGAGGTCCATTTGATAACATTTTATAGTCAATCCGAGCTAATACAGAGGGAAACGTTTGGGAGATAGGGAATAGGGAAGATTAAGAATTTGATTTGATGCAGACAGTATGTGCATTGAAATTAACTGCATCCCTGAGGAAAAAAAGAATAAGAGGTTATGTTCCTTAAGAGGGCAACTGAGACAATATTGGAGACATGAATCTGACACATAATGTGAAAGGATGCTATGGTTGGCGGGGCTCTCTGAGACCTGTCCATATTTACAAATGTGCCAGTAATCATATGGCCAGAGCAGATCCTGAGTAGATTAAAGCTTTCAAAAGTGTGGAAATAAGGGGGCTTCCCTGGTGGCGCAGTGGTTGGGAGTCCGCCTGCCGATGCAGGAGACACGGGTTCGTGCCCCGGTCCGGGAAGATCCCACATGCCGCAGAGGCCACAGCAGTGAGAGGCCCGTGTACCGCAAAAAAAAAAAAAAAAGTGTGGAAATAAGGATGTGTGTGGTGTTCTCAATATTTTTCATCACACTTGAGCTGTGTAATACTCATTGTTTCTTCATTGTCCCACTCTCCCTTCTCAGAAAGTCTGCTCCCTTAGGCTCTTCTGCTGAGAGATTATATCCCATTTTTCCCATTCTCTAGATTTTTTTTTTTTTTTTTGCCAAGCCACGTGCCTTGCAGGATCTCAGTTCCCAGACCAGGGATTGAACCCGGACCACGGCACTGAAAGCCCAGAATCCTAACCACTAGGCCACCAGGGAACTCCCCCGATTCTCTTTCTGAAGGTGACCAGAGGAGGGGAGAGGCTATATCTATCTGACCCGAATTTGGCCAACCAAATTCTCTCTCCTGAAAATTTGAAACGAGGTCTCAGAAACTTCAATTAGTAAACTGTAAATTAGAGATTAATAAGGTAATGTAGATTTGGAATTCAAAGAGCAGTTTTAAGAAAGCTATCTTTGGCACATGTGTGATGGAGATGCAGATTAAGATTGCCTGCAGTGTCAGAAGAAAGAAAGGGACATTCAAAGAGGGGCAGAGAAGAGAGACCACGGGTTTTAGAAAGACAGATAACACTCAGCACCCCCAAACTCCCCAGTTTCTGGATCCTGCAGCTCAGGAGGTCCAACTCCCTGGATTTCAGTTCTGTGGGACAGCCTGTGTTTGTAAAACAACTCCTCTCATTTTGCTCCAAGCTAGTTTGTTACTGGTTTCTATTAGAACCCAAGACATCCCTGATTAACACAATACTTTACATACTTGAAAGCAGCTTCTCTGGTGTCATCACATTGGACCCTCATAAGACCACCGTTTCGAGACGAATGCTGTTATCCTCTCTTGCAGATGAGGTCCTGAGATAGAGAAGGCTGAGTGCTCCAAAGCTAGGACCAGTAGGCCTGCTCTTCGGAAGCTGAGTCCAGAGTCCACTGTGATGACTCTTGAAGATGTAATGACTTGGTGGGTTTGTAAATTTTATCACGGAGGCTCATTGGCTTAAATTACCTACAGTGCGCTATTCGTAAAAAGAAGGTTCTGGGGAAAATGAGATTCAAATTCCTAAAAAGAAAAATAGCATCTTCGAAAGAAACTGGACTCAGAAAGGGTTTGAAACTGATCCAGTGGGGTCAGACTTTAAAGAAAAAATGCATCAGGCAATTTTAATTAGAGAAATATCTTCATTTTCAAGTAAAATGTAGTAAGCAAATACAGTATTGCTGGTTTCATAAGAATGTGAAATAAATGGCAAACCCTGGATCCATGACTTTAATTTCCATGACTGAAACATAAGTGGACAACCTCTGTGAGTAGAATATGGAATTTGGAACAAAAAAACATATTCACCACCAACTCACCATTTTCAACTACAGTCATTGAGAAGATACAAAGGAGAAAACCTCCCTCAATTATCTCAGTCTTCAGTTTACGCAAACTTATACCTAAAAAAAAATAACTGGAAAGTGCTCATTTTTTGCTCCTGGCCAGTCTCTGAATAACTGTTCACATGAATATTTGTTCATTCCTTCATTCACTAAATTTTTAATGAGCTCTTAGCAGATGCCAGACACTCTGGGGACACAGCAGAAAAAAAAGATAGCCAAAGTCCTGCTTTATGGAATGGAGTTTACACTCAAGTGTGGAAGGCAGACAAGACACAAATAAATAAGCATAGTATGTCATGTTGTTATAGGTGCTAAAAGAAAAAAACTAGTGTAGTTGAGGCTGCAGAGAGTAATGAAGGCAGATGCTGTATTAACAAGGAAGGACTCTTTGATTAACTGACATTTGAATAGAGACCTGAATGAAATGAGGGCATTGGACTATGTCATTTTCTGTGTTCCAGGCAGAGGGAATAGCAAATCCAAGAGCCCTGAGGAATGTGCCTAGGGTGGCTAAAGAGTAATAAGGGAACTAGTAAGCCAGACACAGTATGTAGGGACTGGGAGGTAGGAGATGAGATCAGAGAGAAAGTAGAGGCCTGGATCATGTATATTATATAAGACATGATAAAGACGTTTGATTTTATTCCAAATGAGGTAAGCCACCTTTGAGCAGAGAGTTTTGATCAGCTAACTTTGGTCACTTTCCTGAGTGGGAAGTACTTCAGAAAAGCAAGAGAGAAGTAGGGAGACCAGTTAGTAGACCATTGCAGTAATCCAAGAAGAGGTCATACTGGTTCAGACCAGGGTGGTAGCAATGTACGTAGAAAAAGGGGTAGAGTTATTAATAGATTTGCTAAAGGATTGGAAATGGAATGTGTGTATGGGAGAGAGGAGTCCGTAGTAATTCCAAGGCTTTTTCACCTAAGCAGCTGAAGAAGGTTTAGCCATTTACTGAAATGGGGTTGACTGAGGGAGGAACAAATTTTGCTTTGAATGTGTTAAGTTTGAGATATCCATGGACATCCAAGTGGAGTTGCTGAGTGAGCAGTTGTATATATGAGTCTCTCTTAGGGGAGAGAGGTTTGTGCTGGAGATACAAATTTGTAAATTTTCAGCATTTAGGTGATATTAAAGCCATGGGACTAGATAAGATGACAAAGGAATGAGTTTAGACAGGGAAGAGGCCTGAGCATTACAACTTTTAGAAATCAAAAAATGGAAAGGCTCTAGACAAAGGAGAATATAAAGGCGCCGCTGATGGAGTAAAGGAGAGCCAAGGAGAGGTGACTCAGAGGCCAAGTAAGAGAAAGTATTTCAAGGACAAGAAGAGGTCAGATGGTTCAAATGCTGCTGATAAGTCAAGTAAGATGAGGACTGAAAACTGACCATTGGATTTGGCCATGAAGGTCATTGGTGATCTTGATAAGAGTAGTATTGGCCAAGTAGAGGATATGAAAGCCTGACTGGAGTGGACTAAAAGGAAAGTCATGTACATACATGCTGTAAACCCACATGAACAAAATATGCACACATAAACCTTGTCTAAGCGGAGGGTGGCTAGGTTCTAATATCAGGGAGCCAGTCTGGAAGCAGGCCCGGGGTGGGGTCTGTGTACTGGCAGATGAGGAAGTAAGCACGTGAAGAAGGTGCCACCCATTGACTACCTTAACTTGTTTCATTGTATGCTGTCACATTCTATGGTTCCTTCAATATCTTTTCTTAACTTTCCTAAGAATTGTCATGTTGACAAATTACCTTAAAGCTCTTTGAAAGGAATCCCTTTTGGAGACGATGCTAAGAGAATTAGCACAGAATGAGCTTTGCTTGTGTCTCATATTTCACCCAGCTAAGAAATAGAAAATCAAGAGTGTAAGGCTTTATTGTAAATTCTTAGCATAATAAAAGGACATTGAGTAGCATTTCTATTTATTCTTGACAAAAAGCCTTTCCTGACATTGTCATAATGGTATTCTTCTCCGAACCTCAATAATCTGCTTAAGATCTTCCTGTATCAGCGGACCAATTATACAACGTGTCTAATGCAATTTGAAGTTTGTTGCCTTTTGCCTTAACTTGGGATTTGATTTTCTGACCTAGAATGTTTCAGAGTAGTTTTTCCATCTCTTTCTTTACCGAAGAAACAGAAACATCCAGAATAGTTAGGCCCTCTGTGGCCACATGAGGACAGAAGAGGGTAAGTAATAAGATAGAATTCCCCCGCAGAGCATTCATGAAGCAAGAATGTAATCGACCTGCTGAGCTGTTTAAACAGCACAGGAGGGCAGCACAAGGCCAGAACTGTTGGCCCCAATCCGGCAAATATTCCAAACCACCACCATACTTATGGTCTACTTTTCTGAATGCATACACAAGAGTTTTAATCCCCACCAAATTTCACTGAACTTTAAATCTGCATAGACACTACCTATTAAACATTTTCAGATCATTTTCATACATTATTCACATAATAATCTGAATTTAACATTTATGTATTTTACCATAGCAGAGTGTTTTAATAATTGTCTGTGCAGTCGAGGTAAGTGTTATAACCCTTAACAAGTGAGGAAGTAGAAATAAAGATAAAAGGTGATTTGCCTATGGTCATCACAGTTAGGTGCAAAGATAACAACCTAAGCCTGATACTTTTCCCCTAAACTCAGCTCTTCAGAAAGATACCCCTCCATCCCCCAAACACACATGGACACATTCCACTGCCTTCGTGACATATTCACTTTGACTTCAGATATAAATCTACAGTCTTTAACCTTTTCTGTATCCTCCAGTGAGGCCAATTTCCATCCTCTAAACAAAATAAATACAGAGTAGGTAGCACCTAATAGATATTATTGGCAAACATACACAGTTGCAGTGAAGCTCAAAGAGATATCCCCTAGTGAATTCTGTTAGGTCCTCGATATGGCAGTCATGGAATCCATCAAATCTACAGCTCCTTCCAAGAGCAAATGCCCCACCCCTAGCATGGGCCACGGCATGGGCTCCTGACTAAAAACTGTGTTTTATGATGGGGCCTGGCACGGACACCTCTGCCGAAAGGAAGATGGTTATTAGCTACTCCAATCTTATACTCTCACTCAAGAATTAGAACTGGGAAGTATAGTAAAAACCAGAAGGTCACAGTGAAAAGAGCATAGACTGATGCAGAGAGAAGACATGTAGGGACATAGAATCACTATGTGCTGGACTCACAGGCCATGGACTTCCATGGCAAAGATGTCTAGAGCTCTCAACATTCCAAATGAACTTATAATTCCTGTTTACATGTGACTCTTTCAAGGCCCCGTAGTTTGGGTTTCCATGGTCTAAGGATTTGGCAGTATGGCTAAGATTCCCGTCACACATGTGAACACACATTCACACACTACTCAAGGGAACAAATGAGACTGTTCCTTACAACCAAAAGAACTTAGCCAACCACCACCCATAGGTAACGCTCCATAACCAAAATAAGCAACATTTAATCACAACCAAGCTCACATGGGACATATGATTGTTTGATCAAAGCTGTACTTCATTCACTCATTACGTATCTATTGATTACCTATGTGTCAGGCATTAGGTGAGAGCTGGAGTTATAGATACAAATAAGCAAGAGACAAATAAGACAAGGTCTCTGTATTTGAGGGGTTCCCACCTCGGTGGGAAAGGCATCATACAAGAATGGAAACAAAGTGAGAAAATTTAGGGAAACTGTAGACTGATTGCGTAAATGGTAGATCCTTTTTTGCTGGTAAGTCATTCTAAAAGAGCCCTTCTAGTCAAGTCCAGTTTATCAGTCAACATGAGATTTGTGTCAGTATACTGTATACCCAAGTGAAAAGATGAGAACAGAATCATATCATCATTCTTGAGTGCCCTGATGACTGGGATGTACAATGGTGTAATTAGATGGACAGGGTTAATAATTACCACATTCATCATGACCATTGCTTCATGCTGGCTTCTCAGGACTTTAAATGTGGTTATGATGTTTTAGACTTAAAAGTTAGACATTACTTACTGATTTCTTGATTTGAGCGATTATCAAGACAGATAAATAAAACATAAGGAGTTTAAAGTAGAAGAGAAAAGGGGAAAGGCCCTGAGAAAAGGGAGAAGGAGGGAGATCTAAAATACCAATCTTTTTTTTTTTTTTTTTTTTTTTTTTTTGCAGTAGGCGGGCCTCTCACTGTTGTGGCCTCTCCCGCCGCGAAGCAACAGGCTCCGGACGCGCAGGCCCAGCGGCCATGGCCCACGGGCACAGCCGGCCCACGGGCACAGCCGCCCCGCGGCACGTGGGATCCTCCCGGACCGGGGCACAAACCCACGATGCAGGCGGACTCTCAACCACTGTGCCACCAAGGAAGCTCTAAAATACCCATCTTTTAAAACATGTCATCAATATGTGGATCCAGATTTATCATAGGTCTATGTTAACTGTGGATTCAGTCTTTATCACTTAAAATAGTAAAAAAAAAATCCACCAGTACATACTCTAATATGTTTGGTTTGATTTTCTAATATGCAGAGGGTTCTCTGGTAGTTTTTTAAGCACTAGAGATGTAAGTCAAATACCAACTCATACTTTAAATTTTAGAAATATTCTATTAAATAAAAAGTAGATGTATTAAATAAGTCATTTTAGGATAGATACAGTACAATTAAATTCGACAAATACTTAAGTGTGTCTCATTTGTATGAACCATAAGGCCAATCACTAGAGAAAATTTGAAAAGTAAGATACAATTACCATCTTCCATGGCAGGAGCTTTATTCTATATATAAAAGTTAAACAAAGAGACAATAACATTAATGTGTGGCCAAATATATGTGCTTTAAAAAGATGGTACAAGCAAAGTGCTCTGAAGTTTCTAGAGGTGAGATCAGGGAAGGCTTCAGAGGTTGCTTTTGAAAGGGTCTTGAGAATTCAATGGAGTTAAGTTGAGAGAGGCAGAGAACTGCATTAATTAAATGGGAAATTTTACTAAATGTAAACTTGGTAATGAGAAGAATCATCTTATTTCCCTGTTATTGTTCACTGACACTGTCCGAGATAGCTCATAAATGTATACCACCCCTCTGAAAATATAGGATTGGAATTCTCTCTCCCTTTTGCCTACTGGCAGTCCTATCTCCCACAATACGAGCTCTGTATGCCAGATATAGTCATTTTTAGCTCATATGCAATTGATACAAGGGGAAATAATGTCAACATAATTCAGAAATCACATTGGTTCTTTCATTATTTTTCCTACCACACTTACATTTTGAAGTGATCAGGGGCAAGTCTTCTTACAATTAAATACAAAACCTTAGCAATATAAACACTTTAAGAAAAAAAGCAGGAAATTCTTCAGGAATGCCTTCCTTTAGTACAAATAGAGGCTTGTTTGTGGCTTCAAAAACTTTTAAGAGGGCTTCCCTGGTGGCGCAGTGGTTGAGAGTCCGCCTGCCGATGCAGGGGACACGGGTTCGTGCCCCGGTCCCGGAGGATCCCGCATGCCGCGGAGCGTCTGCGCCGGTGAGCCATGACCACTGAGCCTACGCGTCCGGAGCCTGTGCTCCGCAATGGGAGAGGCCACAACAGCGAGAGGCCCGCGTGCCGCAAAACAAACAAAAAAAAAACTTTAAGATTTTTATGACATTGTTATGTGGTAAAGCTACACAGGGTAAACGAAGGTGCGAAACTGTTTTGTCCTGTGTGTGGGGTTGGGGGTTGGGGGACTGATTGATCAAGAAGGCTGAATACTGGATCAGACTCTTCTTTTTCATTAACTTAGTTTTTTGGGTTTTTTTTTGTTTTGTTTTTTTGTGTTTTTTTTTGCGGTACGTGGGCCTCTCACTGTTGTGGCCTCTCCCGTTGCGGAGCACAGGCTCCGGACGCGCAGGCTCAGCGGCCATGGCTCACGGACCCAGCCGCTCCGCGGCATGTGGGATCTTCCCGGACAGGGGCACGAACCCGTGTCCCCTGCATCGGCAGGCGGACTCTCAACCACTGCGCCACCAGGGAAGCCCTTGTTTTTTGTTTTTAAAGAGAGACTGTCATTATGGTAATTCTAGTGGATTTTTAAAAAATTGAAGTATAGTTGATTTACAACGATGTGTTAGTTTCTGGTGTACAGCAAAGTGATTCAGTTGTAGATAGATATACATATTCTTTTCCATTATGGTTTATTACAGGATATTGAATATAGTTCCCTGTGTCATACAGTAGGCCCTTGTTTATCTATTTTATATACAGTAGCTTGTATCTGCTAATCCCAAACTCCTACTTTATCCCTCCCCCACCCCCTTCCCCCTTTGGTAATCATAAGTTTATTTTCTATGTCTGTCTGTTTCTGTTTTGTAAATAAGTTAATTTTTGTCATATTTTAGATTCCACATATAAGTGATATCATATGGTACTTGTCTTTCTCTTTCTGATTTACTTCACTTAGTGTGATAATCTCTAGGTCCATCCATGTTGCTGAAAATGTCATTATTTCATTCTTTTTTATGGCTGAGTAATATTCCGTTTTATATACATATAAATATATACATATATATGTATATATATATATATATATATATATACACATACCACATCTTCTTTATCCATTCATCTGTCGATGGACATTTAGGTTGTTTCCATGTCTTGGTTATTGTGAGTAGTGCTGCTATGAACATATGGGTGCATGTATCTTTTTGAATTATAGTTTTGTCTGGGTATATGCCCAGGAGTGGGATTGCTGGATCATATAGCAACTCTATTTTTAGTTTTTTAAGGAACCTCCATACTGTTTTCCACAGTGGCTGCACCAATTTACATTTCCAGCAACAGTGTAAGATAGTTCCCTTTTCTCCACACCCTCTCCAACATGTGTTACTTGTAGACTTTTTAATGAGGGCCATTCTGACTGCTGTGAGGTGGTACCTCATTGTAGTTTTGATTTGCATTTCTCTAATAATTAGCGATGTTGAACATCTTTTCATGTGCCTATTGGCCATCTTTATGTCTTCTTTGGTGAAATGTCTATTTAGGTCTTCTGCCCATTTCTTGATTGGGCTGTTTGGTTTTTTGTTATTGAGTTGTATGAACTGTTTTTATATTTTGGAACTTAAGCCCTTGTCGGTAGCATCATTTGCAAATATTTTCTCCCAGTCCGTAGGTTGTCTTTTCGTTTTGTTATGGTTTCCTTTGCTGTGCAAAAGCTTGTAAGTTTGATTAGGTTCCATTTGTTTATTTTTGCTTTTATTTCTATTGCCTTGGAAGACTGACCTAAGAAAACATTAGTACGATTTATGTCAGAGAATGTTTTGCCTATGTTCTCTTCTAGTTTTATGGTATCATGTCTTATATTTAAGTCTTTAAGTCATTTTGAGTTTATTTTTGTGTATGGTGTGAGGGTGTGTTCTAACTTCACTGATTTACATGTGGCTGTCCAGCTTTCCCAGCACCACTTGCTGAAGAGACTGTCTTTTCTCCTTTGTATATTCTTGCCTCCTTGTCAAACATTAATTGACCATAGGTGTGCGGGTTTATTTCTGGCCTCTGTATTCTGTTTCATTGATCTGTATGTCTGTTTTTGTGCCAATACTATACTTTTTGATTACTGTAGCTTTGTAGTAGTGCCTGAAATCTGGGAGGGTTATGCTTCAAGATTTTTTCTTTTTCCTCAGGATTGCTTTAGCAATTCTGCATCTTTTATGGTTCCATGTAAGTTTTAGGATGATTTGTTCTAGTTCTGTGAACAATGTCATGGGTAACTTGATAGGGATCACATTAAATCTGTAGATGGCTTTAGGTAGTATAGCCATTCTAACAATATTAATTCTTCCAATCCAAGGGCACGAGATGCTAGATCAGATTTTTAATTTTGACAAAACTGCTTTCAATTGGAATCAAATGCCCTCAAGGACCTATATGTCCAAGGAGAAAGCACATGTCCCAGGTTTAAAGGTTCTAAAGCAGCATTGTCTGATAGAAATATGAGAAACAGGGCTTCCCTGGTGGTGCAGTGGTTGAGAGTCCACCTGCCGATGCAGGGGACACGGGTTCGTGCCCCGGTCCGGGAAAAGAAATACGAGAAACATGTAATTTTAAGCTTTCTAATAGCTATATTTTTAAAAAGTAAAAAGAAACAGGTGAAATATTTCAATATAAAAACTATTAATGATATATTTCCATTATTTTTTCATACTAAGTCTTTGAAATCTGCTGTGTATTTTACATTTACATCACATCTCAATTTGGATTGGTACATTGAAACGCTCAAGAGCCACACTTGGCTAGTGGCTACCATATTGGACAGCACAGCTCTAAAAGATGACTGTGATGTTGAGTACAAATGCCAGTGGAGGTTTAATTGTGTATTTTTTATTAGCCTAGTAACTTTTATGGTCCTAGGGTAACAAAACTGCATAGGCTTTCAGTGTTCTGCTCCTAAGCTGGTATTTTCTATAAGTCCTATTATTTTTAGTGCACCACTTTTAAAAAACTACTTGTTACTTCTGTACGTATTTTCCTACCCTTCCTCCCAGCTAGAGGTAGTCATGTGACAAGGTTCTGAGCAATGTGAAGGGAAGTCTGTTAAATCATATGGGAAAGATTTTTCACCCTGATAAGAAGGGAGGCCACAAAGAGAAAGCATTTTTCTTTTTCTTCTCCCTCTATCCCTGCCTTTCTGTTTGAACATTTCACATGAGAACATGATTTTTGGTGCTGTGGCAGCCATTCTGTGACTATGACAGAAGACTCTGGTATGTTGAAGATGGCAGAATTCCTTACAGAGATGTAAATGCAATGAAGAAGCCAGCCAGGCAAAGATGGGGGTAGGAGGGAGGCGGGAGAGGAGTTCCCTAACAGCAGGAAGAGTGCTTCAGCAGATATGTCCTTAATGGGCATTGCTTAATATTCACAATCAAAGTCACCCTTTCTTCTCCCATATGCCCCCACCCCCTTGCTAATGATTCCCTTCCAACTGACTGGAACATTCTTTCTTCAGGTGTGACAAGAGTGCTGGAATTACTCCCAACACTTGCAAGAGAGCAGAGCTAGAAGCAGGAGCACAGTTTTCTTGAAGTCCCTTGTTTATCATTAAGGATTCATGCACAAACACTGCAATTTGGCTATCACATGTTTAATACTTCAAAAAATGTTTAAAATTATCTATCTTGAAGAAAGTTCTATCACTCAGTTAATAAGTAAGATTATATTGTGTTGATTCAACCAATTTTGGGTAATTGGGAATGCATATAAGATTCACTGATCAGCAATTTCTTATCTTGGGGTCACAATAATTCAAGAACCCAGGTTTACATAAATATGTGGACGCATATGGCAGCAGTTTTTTTCACTGCTTTACAATGTCAGGGTAATTACTGATTGTGGAAATTCTGGAAGTCTATCTCCTGAGTCGTATGACAGACTGAATGGATAACCAATTCAGTAGTGAGTTTCTTTTACTCATCAAAGGATTTTTTTTTTCAGTGAACAAAGACGAAGTTTTATTTGACCACTTACCAGTCTTACACTAACATTTTCATCACATGTAAATGAACCAGTAGTCTCAAAGGATTCATAGTTCTATATCAACTCTTCATCCAATTCCCATTCTCTATTTCCATTAGAACCATCTCATCATGTGCAATAAAAGCATTCAGTTTCTTTTACAGTTGTTGATTGCCTTGACAAAGTAAGCAGTGTTTATGAGTCAGTCTTAATCACCTTAATAGGCGAACAAAGAATCAATTCAGCTTATCTACGTTTCTTTTCCTTCAGGAAGAAAATGTCAATTCAGTCCTGGCTTAGAAAACTGGCTATCACCTTACTTCAACCAAATGAGTGTACCTCTAGATAATGGAGCAGGATTTTAAAGTTCCTTGTGACTTTGGTACAAATTGTTGCCTTAAAGGGTAAGTATCCAAATTGCTACATCTACTAAATTTTACTGTCATATCGAACATAATAAGAAAAACCCAGAGGCTGATTTTTTAAGGTGAAGGCTCTGTGAACCATGCTGGAGGTGTCCAGAGCCTTCAAAATCTGGCCCCATCTGCACACATGTCCATACTTTTCCTCTACTTAATTTCATGCTACCTAAAAATTTCACCTTCCTTTTGTAGAAAGTTTCTTCTATTACAAATTAAAGTCTTCAAATCCATCATTTAAAACCTAACAGAGTCCAACAAAATTTCCAAATTGTTAACATCTATGCTATTATCCAACTCTAAGATAAACATCTAGGTTTAGCTGAATCTACCAGTTACTTAAGGCTGTTTTGAGCACATTAAAACGCATCACTGGAAATTCTTCCATAAGGATAGTTTTAAAAAATCAGCTTGCCTGCGTTTTCTTTGTTTTCAAACAGATCCAGTCATATCTATGACACAAAGTTTCACCAGATCTTCTCATTTTGTAAGTATCATAGCCTTCTAAGCCACCTGAAACTGATTCTGAAGGGAACTTAAAACCATTTTCGAAAATTTGCTTGTTGGTTTGTGCTTTTTCTGGCTATTGCTTCTAGAGTCATCTCTGTTTTTAGTTTCAAAATTTGCATGGCTCCCTTTTTGACTCTGCTTCGAGAGTCTTTTTTTTTTTTTTTTTTCCAATAGTCATTCTTAATGATGCAGGTATTGCTCGAAATTTGAGCAAGATGGGCTTAGGGTTAGTGTTATTTGCATCTTTTCCATTACAGGAGTCCATATTTTTAACAGGTACCTAAATACGACCTTCGCTTTTGGGTTTAGTACTGTTGCTGCTTACCACTTCTTAGTTATGGTTAGAGTGGTGCTATCACCTTCATTACGTTCATAATGAAGCTCTTCCACGACAGATCTGAAAAGGCAACGATTTCTAAGTGATCGAGATTGGTTTTCATTACGGCTCGTATTTTCACTGGTTTCAGGTTTACACTTAACCTGTCCTGTTATTAACCTCCCACCCGTGCTCCCGGCTGAAAACGCGACTTTCATCATGAACTACACACCAAGACCTTAGACTCCGGACTCTGAAGTGGGTACCCAGCGGCCGCCCGAGGTAGTAAACAAAGCCCCGCGCAGGCGCAGTAGCAGCAGAAGGGGGAAACTTGGTGTTGTCAGCCAATGGGATTTTTCCTACAGTGAAAAGTGGAAAAACAACAACAAAAATCCCCACACCGCATTCTAAGGTGATAAACTGGTTGGCTTTTTTCCATTTTTTACAGACTTCTGGCTTTTGTTTCTGAAGAACTTGTGCGGCCTTCGGGGCCTCGTAGAGAAAAGCCCTTCCTCGGCCCCGGAGACCTGCCGCTGGCGTGTCGCCTACTTCTAGCCTCGTTTGTTCTCGCCGCGGAGTCTTGATTTTTTTTATTTGACGACAGCATTAATCCATCGGGGCTGGAGGATGGGGGGGCGTAAATAGGCCTCAAAGCACCCCAAAAAACATTACTACTCCCCGGGCTGGCCCAAACATCGCGAGATCTTCCTGCGCGAACAGCGGACGCCCCCTCACCCTCCGGGCGTTTGCTCATGCGCTTGACTGATCATTTTTAGCGCGAAAACATTTAGAAACGTTTTGGCTGGTAATAGTCAACCAAATTTGACCCTCGAGAAAGGTCGGAGGTTAATTCACGTGGACGCGATGGATTGGAGCACACAACACTACATTCTTCGAGATTTTGCAGTCACAACTCCACATGCTTATACGGTCGTCACTCCTTTCCGTTGCTCTGTTTCGGCCGTGAACTCTGTGAGGAGGTTTCAGCGAATCGAGTAGTAAAGGCGTGGGCGTGGGAGAGCCGTCCAGGCTTTAAACCAGAGTGGTGAGCTTTCTGTGTTGGGAAAGATAACCCTGGGAGCGACATAGAGGAACAAATCTGAGGGGCCAAGAAAGAAAACCTTGTGTTTTCTTTGTATTTTTTTTTTCTGGAGACCAAGATGTGAATGTAAATAAGGTAGTGCAGTGGGAGGGAGAAGGTGGGAAAATTGTGCATGAAGGCAGTAGCCATGCAGCACAGTGGAGAGGGGAAGCTAGGAAAACAGAACTCTGGGCAGTAGAGCACGTCTTCCTTCAGATAGTGCGACCCTGTGCGTGTTTGTAAACAGAAAGGCAGAAATGCTCCACATTTAGTTCCTCGTGGGTGAGGTGGAAATAGGGGAGTCCCTAAGTGAGTGGGACAAGGAGGATTCTGAAAGCCAGAGTCGTGAGCAGGGGCTGAGGTTGGGATGAGGAAGGACAGTTAAGGTAACGGGAGTCAAGAATTCTGCAAGTGTTTTGAGAGAACTGACCCATCTGACCTCTTTCTCTCTCAGGGTATGTGGGACACCTGCGCAAGCACTGGAGTTTGCCCTGCAGCGCCTGAAAGGTACCACCCACAGTGTCCTCTCCCAGTGGGTCCCTTGGCCCCTCGAAGCATACCTCAGGCGGAATGTGGATTGCATGGAGTGAAGTGGTGGAATTGAGCTACCAAGACACTGGCGCGCAACAAAAGTACCGACTTGTCGCCGCTAGCCTCCCAGGTCACTAGGTATGAGAGCCCCATCTTTTTTTTTTTTTTTGCGGTACGCAGTCCTCTCACCGCTGCGGCCTCTCCCGTTGCGGAGCACAGGCTCCGGACGCGCAGGCTCAGCGGCCATGGCTCACGGGCCCAGCCGCTCCGCGGCATGTGGGATCTTCCCGGACCGGGGCACGAACCCGCGTCCCCTGCATCGGCAGGTGGACTCTCAACCACTGCGCCACCAGGGAAGCCCCGAGAGCCCCATCTTGATGTTAGCAGCAGTCGTATGCAGCTTAGCCAGTATATTTTGATGCTCTGTGTACTGTCTGTAGTACAAGGCAGAGGAACGGTGGAATACATGGTTTTAGTAGACCAGCAAAGGAATGGCTTGTAGGTAAGCAATATAGCTTCATCTGTAAGAAAAACTCAGTATAGAAAGCCGCAGGGTTTAAGTTAGCAGTGAGGGAGAAGGATCCAGGTATCGGTCAATAGAGTGGAAGTACTTTAATAAAGGCCCAGACCTAGTAGTCCCCTATCAAGAAGTTCTGCCTGGAGCACTTCGCCTCATTTTGGCAGCCTAAAGTATAGCCTAGTAACTGGGCTGTATGTGTGGAGTTCATGGGAAAATGTTCCAGGAAAAAAAAAATATATCCATGGATGCAATAGACTAGGGTTTCTGCGCTGGCGCCTGTTTTTGGGGGGAGTGGGATTGTTACCGAAACGCAAATCCTGTGTGCCCGACGCACAGTGAGGCCACACAATACCAAAATGCTGGAGTCTGGAACACAGAAAGGTTTATTGCAGGGCCATGCAAGGAGATGGGTGGCTCACGCCTTAAAAAACCCCAAACTCCCTGAAAGCAATCAGCAAAGCCCTTTTATAGGGAAGGTGAGGGAGGGGCGTGGTTAGTTGGTGCACACTTCTTGGTGTCAGAGCCTTTGTCCTTGAGGTCAGGTCATGGTCGGGTCACGATGTTCCTGTAAATCTCCACCAAAACAAATGTTACTCTCTGTTCTGACAAGAAAAGGGGAAGGTCCCAAGGCACGACTTTCGCCCTCCGAGGTCCAGGCCTGGTGGAGAGAAGCGGGGCGGTCACCCTAACCTCGGAGCGTCAGTCCAGCACCCAGTCTGGCTCCTCCCACCAGTGCCCAGGCTGAAGAGGCAGATCTCAGACGGTGGCTCCCTCCGGGCCAGGTCCCCAGACCCTGCCCAGCTGTCATCGCTGAGGCAGCCAGGCGCCCAGGGCCCAGCTGGCCCTCGGGCTCCTCAGGCCGCGTAAACAGTGGGGGCCAGGTTCCCCGGACTGTGTCCCATGCAGACTGCCGCTGCCATTCGGTCGCAGACGCGGGGATGGGGGAGAGGGTCACCGCAGCCTCAGGGCCTGGGCCCGGCCCGTGGGCGGTCCTGGCGAGGCTCTGGAGCCCTGCAGGGCACACCCCCAGCCTGTTCCCTGGGCCCCCCAGCTCGTCTGCCAGCCCGAGGCCGGGTGAGCTGGAGGGCCCCGGGGAGAAGGCTGGGATCGGCCTCTTACCTCACTCTCCAAGTGGACGACCACCGCTCCGCCGACCGTGGGCTCAAAAACGCCCCTCAAACGGTGGCTCCTTGACAGTTGCTCGCCTGGGGGCGGGGCCCACGGCAGCGCCGACCAATGGCTGAATGGGGCCGTCTGTGGTGCCGACCAATGGCTGAGCAAGACCTCTCGCTGAGGCTCCAACCCCCGGCGTTAATGATCTCCCGGTAACCGTTGCCTGGTAACGGGGTGCGGGGGTGATGGTGGGCAGCAACGGCGGAGGGCTAAGGGCTGCGCCTTGCGGCGCTTCGTTACAGGGTCATCCAGCTGTAAGAGGCGTGACCTCTTCAGGATGGTGTCACAGAAAGGGTTTGACACTTGAGCATACCAGTCACTCTGTGTGCCCTCTCTGGGCCTCGGTTTCCCTGTATGTCAAATAAGGACAATAGTGCCTACCTCATAGGATGACTGTAAAGAGGAAATGAGGTACAGTTGAAAAGACTGCATGAGTTACTAGCGTAGAACTTGATATGTAGTGTATGGTGAACAAATAGTTTCTGCCTTGAGCCTCCCACCACATTTACGCGTGCCATCTCCTCACCAAAATGTGCATGTTCTGTGTAGCATGGATGCATCCGTATACAGAGAGCCTTAAGACAGATTCTTCACCTTGCCTCCACAGTAGACTCAGCTGGGGAGCTTTAGAAAGTCCTAATGCCCAGGCTTCACCCTAGACCAATTCAATCAGAATCTCTGGGAGTGGAAACCGGGCATCAGTATTTTTTAAAGCTCTTCATTTTGCTGCTAAAGTTGAGAACCACTGCTTTAAGCAGGAGGAGAAAAGAAGTTAGGCCTGTGGTTTAAGACCACTTGTCTGAATAGCTATATATTTGAAAATTTTCTAGAGGTATAAGGGCTAGAGCTTGAGATGGGCCGATGAGTAGGGCATAGTGAGCTCTATTCAGGAGAGAGGGCACTATGATAAGAAGGTGGTAAGCATCGTGATTTGGGAAAGGTCAGTGATGAGGTCATTAATACAGGCCCCAGGAATACACAGGATTTACTGCAGAGATGGAGGACTTTGGCCTCCTGAGTTGGGCCTTTGATTAGCACAGGTGACACAATTCTGGCTGGTTAGCTCAGTTGGTTAGAGCGTGGTGCTAATTTAACAGCGGTGACAGACGGTGATGTCTTTATTGCTTTACCGCGTTGTGGATCTTGGGCCATGAGCATGGCGGACTGCAGTAGTGGGGTGCGGGGACCTTTTACAGTTGCTCCACTGGTTGGGGAGGGACATCGAGTCATCGCTGACATGTATGTACGTGGGTGTTCTCCAGCGGAAAGGCCATTGATGAGGAAGCCTCTTCCCAGAGCCTCATAGGGTTGATGTGGCTGCTCTGACTACACAAGTGGTCCTGTCAGTACTAACAGGTGAGAAAGGTGAGGATCAAGTCTGTTTTGCAGACTTTCAGTGAGTAGAGAATCAGTTAGCATAGGAGGGACGGCGTGTCTGGGTCAAGGATGTGAGGTCCTAAGAGACAAGGTACTTTCTTTTAGGACGACTCTGGTTTCTAGAGATACAAGTAATTTAGAAGTTGAAACCACCATACTACTTCAGTCACTGATGCCAAGACCCAAACGTGGCAGTAATGGCCAGGAGTATCTTCTGTCAAAAGGGGAGGGGGTAATCTGTCTTTCACTGGGTCCCTTTTCTTGAGAAGCACATGAGTTTAATCCCTAGCAAGAGCGTTGGTGAAATGGCCAGACATTGTTGCCTAGGTAAGAAGACAGGATTCAGAGACTCTGCAGGGGTCAATAACTAGAGGTTATGGAAGTGGGTGGATGCAGAAATGAGGAGTGGAATGGGGTAGAAGGATAGGAGTCTTGGGGTGAGGAGGGAGACCTATTGAAAGTTCGAGGTAGAAAAATCCCAAGTGCTGACAGTTTAGTTAAACGGTTATAAAAGTATGTCAGAACAGGAGTGCTTTCCGAGACCCTGTGACAAGAAATAACCAGAGACAGACTGCTCTGTAGGACTCTGCACGATGTAGGAGGCTGAGAACTGATTAGACTGCTTTTAAACTCTCACCCATATCAGGGGCATAAAGGAGTCACGAGGAAGACTGGGAAAGGCTGCTGCAGAGGATATTTGAGTGGAGTTGTTGGAGTGCTGGTAGACAGGCAAACCAGGGAGAGAGGGACGTGGCTCCACTCTTTGCCTGAACGTCAGCTTTCCCGGGTACAGTGGCTGCAAACTGGTGGGAAGGGGAAAGCCTTAACTGTAAGTCAGGGGGAAAATTTCGACTATGATACTGGACTGGAAATTTTAATTACTAACTTTTCTTACCTAAAAGTGACCATAAAAAGGAATGGGGCAGCTCAGGTTTTCATTCAGGGATGGGAGTACCAGGCACTACAGAGTGTTATCACTGGGACAGTGGGAAATAAAAATTAAGTTGCTTTAAGTTAGTCCCTGAAATCATGCTTGTTCAGTGTGCTGGAACACTGTTGTTGAGAACCTACTTTGTTTTTGAGATCCTAGAGGTCTAAAGATGAATTAAATGACATTGCTCCCTATAGGAATCTATGAACACAATGCAATATAATGTATACAATAAAAGAAGTAATATATGTGAAAATTAAAGAAGTACTATAGTAAGAAAGAAGGTGTGAGTAACTTATTTTGGAGGGGTTGGGGCTAAGAGGGACCTAGAACCTCAGAGAAGATGAAAGGCAGCAGGGTTTGAGATGGGAATAGGTGTTCCCCAGGTGGACACGGCAGAGGAAACTGCCTCAGGTCTAACCTGTGGGAGCGTGACACAGCATGGTGTCCATGTGGGAAAACCCAGGCAGTGTGAAGGGTATGTGTATTCAGGTGGGTGATTCAAACGGAGGTGACATGGAGGCCAAAGGTGTTGTGCCTGTTGGCAGGCTCACCAGTGGAGAGAGGTCATGGAATTTTAAAAACACATACACACACACACTAAGATGCCAGTCATTTCCTCTGTCAGTCACTTCCTCCCTCTCCTTGTCCTTCCCCTTTATAAAATTTGCCAAATTTGTTAGAGAGTGTTGAGGGGTAGCACAGGAACTCTGCTCCATCCCAGTGCCTACAGCTGGTTGGATCCGCTCTGTATCGGACTTAAGCTCAGTCAAACAGACTCTGCCTCCTAAGAATTTAGATCAGAACATTGAGAGCCTGGGTCATATGTTTTCTCCCCAGCTTTACTGAAATATGATTGACAAATAAAAATTGTGTATATTTAAAGTATATGATGTTTTGATATACATACACATTGTGAAATGACCACAATCAAGCTAACACCCCATCTCACATAGTTACCATTTTTGTATGTGTGGTGAGAACACTTGAAATCTCTCAGTAAATTTTGAGTATACAACTATTGTTAACTATAGTTAACCATGCTGTATGTATATTAGGTCTCCAAAACTTATTTATCTTATCATTGAAAGTTTGTACCCTTTCACCAGTATCTCCCCATTTCCTGCAATCCCCCAGCCCTGGTAACCACCATTCTACTCACTGTTAACTGTGAATTCAACTTTTTTAGATCCCACATATAAGTGAGACCATGCAGTATCTGTCTCTCTGTGTCTGGCTTATTTCACTTAATATAATGTCCTCCAGGTTCATCCACCCTGTCACAAATGGCAGGATTTCCTTCTTTTTTAAGGCTGAATAATACTCCATTATGTGTGTGCGTGCGTGTGAAGTGTATTTGTATATCACATTGTCTTTATTCGTTCATCTGTCGACAGACACTTAGATTGTTTCCGTATCTTGGCTATTGTGAATGATGCTTCGATGAACATGGGAATGCAGATATCTCTTCAAGACAGTGATTTTATTTCCTTTAGGTATATACCCAGAGGTTGGATTGCTAGATCATATGGTAGTTCTATTTTTAATTGAGACTGGGCCATTTAAATAGGAGCATTGAACTTGTAAGGTCATGTAACTTTCAGAGCCGAGGTCACCATTTGGGGGCCAGTAATCAGAACCAGCTGATTGCAAAAGAGAAGCAGGTGAATGCAGCTAATTAAGAGAGAGAAAATAGGGGACAATCGGTCCCGTAGCCTGAGAGAAAGAGATGGAGTCAGTGTCTCTTGGCTCTGACAGCTTTCTGTCCCTTCCTTCAGTCCCATCTGTGGTCTAACTGCCACTTCCTGTTCTTCAGTTCCCTGCACTTCTTCTGAGTCTTTATAATAAATCCACCTCCACCTCAGTGGCTTTCTTTTTTCCCCTTAGACAGCACTCTAATGTGGCTAGTTGCGCTCTCCCCTTCCTCCTGTTCTTGGCCTAATAAAACCACATGCTTTCCACAAGAGGAACACACATATGCAGCATGGACACATGTAACTCACTGCAGCTCGAATATGCCAAGAAAAGGTAGTTCTCGTCATTGTTTTCTGTAGTTTTCACCTGTGTATAAGTTATCTATAAGTTACCTGCATAACAAAATCCCCCCAACTTAGGAACTTAATAATAAACATTATCTCCTAATTTCTGTGGGTCACGAATTTGGGAGCAGCTTAGCTGGGCAGTTCTGGCCTGGGGCCTCACAAAGTAGAGGTCAAGATGTCTGGACTGCAGTCGCTTGATAGGGCCGGAGGATCTGTTGCCAGGTGGCTCACTGCCCTGTTGCTAGTTGGTGCTGGTTGGTGAGAGGCCTCAGTTTTCCCTGCGTGGGCCTCTTCACAAGACAGCTTTAGTGTCCCTACGACATGGGGGCTGAGCAATCCAAGAGGCAGAGAGCCAGGCAGAAACTGTCCTTATGATAATCTCGCCTCGGACATGACAGAGAATCACTCCTGCCACATTCTCTTCACTGGAAGCAGGTTATGAGTCTGGCCCATGTTCAAGGGAAGTAGTATTAGATGTCACCATTTGAAGGGAGGCATATCAAAAATTTGTGGACATATTTTAAAACCATCACAACTGTTAGGTTAGAGAGAAAAAAAACCAGGCAAAGTGTCCAATTCAGTCTCAGGTATAGTTCAATTTCATTTCTTGAGTGGTTTCTTTAAATAGTATAAGTCTCCTTTGGGTAAAAATGTTTTCTCTTTCATAATGCCTCCCAAGGAGGTCCTGTCATCCTCTCTGAAGATAACATCCATTTGAATGGAGGGTGGGGAGGGGTAACATACACATCCTTGTGGAATTGCTGAGAGGGGGGTATCCCCGACTTCATTCTGGACCTAGAGTGTGCACTGGCAGGGTTCCGGCATGATGCCCCTCGCTGGCCTGAGCGCTGGGGAACCTGCTGGCCTGCGATGCTGAAGCCTGCAGCTGGTGAATTCATGGCCCATTTTTGGCTTCAGGCAAATCTCCACAGGGAGAATCGGCCTCCTCCCCTTGGGGACTCTTTTCCCCTTGGCCCCGGCTGTGGAGTCACCTCACCTGACCACGGCAGGCCCCCTGGCTGTTAGTTGAACATCCATGCTTCAAGGGAACCGGAAACACTTGGGACAGTTGACTGCTCTGTATGCCTACGTACACTGTGAGAAACTTGCCATTGGCCCGAACGGCCATGCAGAGTGCAGAGGATGAGGTATGAGGGGCCTAGGCAGTGGTCCCCAGAGGGGAGCAAAGGCAGAGAGCTCTTGCCCTGGGTGCCCCTCTCAGCATGGAGGTAACTTACTGTGGTACGCAGAGTAAGGACCCCTGAAGATATTCACCCTAACACCCGGAACCTGTGACTGTGTTACCTTACAGGGCAAATGGGACTTTGTAGATTTGACTAAGTTAAGGGCCTTGAGAGGGGAGATTATCCTGGATTATCTGGGCGGGCCCAATCAAGTGACTTTCCAGTCTGAGGTCAGACAAAGGGAGATGTGACTGTGGAATAATGGTTAGAGAGATACAAGGTTGTTGGTTTTGAAGTTAGGAGTTAGGGGGCTACGAGCCAAGGAATGTGGGTGGCAAGGAAACAGATTCTCCCTGTGTAGCCTTCAGAAAAGAACACAGCCCTGCTGTCACCATAATCTTAGCCCAGTAAGACCCATGTTAGATTTCTGACGTGTAGTACTGTAAGATAATAGATTTGTGTTGTTTTAAGCTACTGTTTGTGGTAATTTGAAACAACTACAAGAGAAAATGAATGCACTCATATCCATCTTTGGTCTAGAAAGAGGTCAGGCCCAGTGACTGGCTGCTTTATTCTCTTCTATTTCTCTCTGAACCTGAGACCTAGAGGGAGAGACTCTTTTTTTTGTTGTTTGTTTTTTTTTGTGGTACGCGGGCCTATCACTGTTGTGGCCTCTCCCGTTGCGGAGCACAGGCTCCGGACGCGCAGGCTCAGCGGCCATGGCTCACGGACCCAAGCCGCCCCGCGGCATGTGGGATCTTCCCGGACCGGGGCACGAACCCGTGTCCCCTGCATCGGCAGGCGGACTCTCAACCACTGCGCCACCAGGGAAGCCCAAGGGAGAGACTCTTACTTTCCATGTGGCATGTCCTTTTTCACCACAGAGCAGAATTTATTACTTTTTTATTTTCATTCAGACAACAAATTGAAAGTAAGTACAGTAAACACCCATACACTCTTCACCCAGATTTCGCCAGTTAATGTTTTGCCGTATTTACTTTCCCTTTCTGATTATGTGCGTACATATTTTTTGTTGTTGTTGAACCATTTGTGGGTAACTTGCATTCGTCTCGACCCTTTATCCTTAATACTTCAGCATCTCCTAAGAATAAGGAAATCCACTTATTAACCACAATTCGTTTCTCACACCTAATAGAAATAATAATTCCATGACACCATCTAATATCCAGTTCACAAGACAAATTTCCCTAATTTCCACAAAATATTTTAGAGCTTTTTTATACCAATTCTCCCTCCCTCCCCAGTCAGCATCTCATCAAATTACATGCTTTGCAATTGGTTTTCTTTAGTCTCTTTAATAATAGCTCACCCTTCTTATTTCACAACATTGACTTTCTGATAAGTCCAGACTAGTTCTCTTGTAGAATATTTTGTTTTCTCATTTTGGTCAATTATTTTCTCATGATGTCTTTAATCTGTTTCTCCAACCCCTGCCTTTCCCCCCCGCCCCAAACTGGGCACTCTGTCTAGAGGTTTGATTAGATTCAGGTTAAATGCTTTTAGAAAGAATATTTCATTAGTAATGTTGGGTAGGTTACCTTGCTTTATGTTAGGCACTAATTTCAGGTTGTCCCACTGTTAGGCTAGTGATGCTAAATTTGGTCACTTGGTTAAGATGGTGAGCCCCTGCCAGTCTCACCCTTGAAAAAGTACACATTTCCCTTTGCAGTTTGTAAATAACGTACAAACAACCTGTTCCCAACAACTTTTCATCTCATAGTTTGAATACCTGCTGTGGTCCTTGCCTGAATCAGTTATTTCACTGCGGCCTGTAGAAATGGTGTTCTAAATATTATATTCTGCCTTTATTAGCTGTCATTCTTTTGTAAAAAGAGCTTTCTTTTAAGAGAACTGTTGTAATGACTCTCTCAGTGGACAATTGGATGGTGGTTTGCTTTCAGTTTTGTTTAAAGCAATTGGAAAGCTCTTGTTTCTTAAAAGGATGCGTTAACTCAATTAGTGAGTTCACTAATATCTCAATAGCATCCTCAATATTTCCAGTTGTTTCTTTGCTTGTTTCCCAGGGCTTTTTAAAATCCAGGCAGTTCACCATTGTAGGATTTGAGGTAGAGGTGGGTGAGAGGTTCACCAATCTATGGTAAAAGGGAAGAAAAACTACTAGATGGGAACCAAGAACGAGCATGGCATCTTGACTGCACCAGTTCTCAGGAAAGTCAGCTTGTGGAAGTTGAGAATCTAGAAATTCCGATAGAACTGCCTGCAGGCTCTGGAACCCCTTGGAAAGTTTTTGCCTGCCCCAGTGTGGAGGCCTGCTCTATGGTACCAAACAGTCTGAGCAAAGTCTTCCATATTTGGTTGATGACAAATAAAGGAATTTTGAGAATGGCTTTCAAAACGGTAGCTTGGATTTCAAGCCTATTGTCTTGCTGTACACTCCTATTTTGAATTTCAGAAGCTGAATATTATTTCCTTCTTTCTTTCCATTACTTTTATAATTTCTGAACAGTGCCACATTCCCTATCCCCAAGGCAAATCGATTCCCCAGGCAGGCAGAGGGGAAAAGAATCACATAAATTATTTTCACAATATTACCCTAGCTACACAGTATTATGGGATTTTAATGGGTTTGAATAGAAGACAGCTATTTTCTTCCCAATGGCTGGGAATAAGTTTGGTGATTATAAATTTAATATTTTTAACAGAATTAGTATATTACATAACATGTTTTATAGCCATCCTTAATAATATTTCAGATTATGATTCCTTATAAAATCGTTTTTATTATTTTATCACTAAGCTGTGATGTACACATACAATCATCCTAAAAAGAATGAATAATTTGGCCTTTTTTTTTTTTTGCATCTCAAATGATTTAAAGAAATCTTTTTGTTTTTTTTGCGGTACGCGTGCCTCTCACTGTTGTGGCCTCTCCTGTTGTGGAGCACAGGCTCCAGACGCGCAGGCTCAGCAGCCATGGCTCACGGGCCCAGCCGCTCCGCGGCATGTGGGATCTTCCCGGACCGGGGCACGAACCCGTGTCCCCTGCATCGGCAGGCGGACTCTCAACCACTGCGCCACCAGGGAAGCCCAAAGAAATCTTTTTGATTTCTTCTATCAGAGGCCCATAGTAATGAATCACACCAGTCACATTAAATTGACAAGTTATTTTGATCGAGTCCATTATCCATGATACAGATTCGTATCATATAATATGCCTGCTCTGGAGTCATATTAAATACTCCTCAATCCTAACTCCCACACTAACTAGTGGTGTGGTTTTGGGCACGTTACTTATCTTCTGTAAGTTTCCTCGTCTGTAAAACAGGAATGTTAATAATAGTACCTGTTTCATGGTTTGCTAGGATTAAATGACATCATGTACTGAATACCTGGTGCATGATAAATATTAGCCGGTTTTGTTGTTGCTGTTATCATTCACTAAAAGAAGAGAGGTGATATCTTAAGTAACCATCTGGCTGGCTCTCTAAAGCTTTCTTCAAACACATATCCAGCTTTCCTGATAAATGAATTTTCTGAAAGTGACAAATATTAGAACTAACAGAGTTGAATTTCTCTGTGAGTCTTACATAGAAAAACTAGAATTAACTTGATTCTTATCCTAAAATAAAAGATGTAAACATGTCTTAAGCTGTGGATGTTGGACCAGGAAGGCGCTTCAGTTTCCTGAAATTATACTCCAGCTCCTGTATGCTACCTCTTTTCTTATAGAGTTTGCATTATTGCACGTTGAAAGTCAGCATTTCTATCCCTCAAAATAAATGTTCAGAATTGCCATGCTTAGGATTCTGAGTTAGAAACAATCAGCTCTATGCATGCCTAATGAGACAAGTGCATAGCTAGCTTAAGTTCCTGACTTGGGATAGTCCAAATGCTATCCAAGGGATTGACCTTATTATTCACATTTATTTTTATTCAAAATAATCCAGCAAGGCACGTTAAACCATATTTATCTTTTCCGCTATAAAATTGTAAAGCATTCACAAATTGTTCCTGGTTCAGGTGTGGTTCTAAAGTATCTCCCTAAAATTAAGACTGTTCGACTTAGATAAATGGCCTCATAAAAGTCAGAAGCCTCAGCCTGAGAAGAAATACGTTGCCTGTGTTCTTCCCTATGCTCTGTGGTGGCATGCCACAGTCGTTCTGTGAAGCTGGCATTTTCATTTAGTTGCACCTAAATAGATTTTTAAGGAAAGAAGCAGTGGAGGATGGGGGGAGTTACCATTGCAGAGTCCATACTAATTCCTAGAAGCCTTTCAAGATTTAGGGTCAACAACAATTCAGTAAAGAAAGGGCCCATTAGGTAAATTTGGCTCTGCAAATGCTAATTGAAAGTCCTCCTCTGCAATTCAGTCCTGTTCCCTCTTCCTTTCTTTAGTCAGTAGGGTCCCATGGTGACTGGTTCTGAACGAAATCATCCCCTTCAACAGTTACCATGGCAACCGGGACGTCAGTGAAGCAGGAAAGACCCTGCACAAAACTGCTCCTGCCAGGCTCCCTCTCTGAGTTGGAGAACTCAGCCCTGCCTGAGGCCTAGGGATGGGACTAAAGACATCTGGACGTGCACACTCACGTTTGTCTGTCATTGTGCCTGTGAGCGTAGATATATGGGCATATGGTAAACTGTGTAATGAGAATTTCCCCTCCCCCCAAAAAACATGGAGCATGTTTAAAGGGTGGGGATGGGTAGTGGGATGGGGCCGGGGAGGTAGACATGGGATAGTCTTTTTAGGTTTAATGATATGTAAAAATTATATTTGTGTTTATAAGGTTACAGTAATTTGATAGTAGGTAGGTTGGAGCCTTACATATATATAGCCTGATGTATATTTAGACACAAGACCTCAGGGGAAATATTTTTTGAATATTTTTATTTACCTGAGAGTGAAATAGACAAATGGCTTTAAGGAGCTCTGAAGGGGGTGTAATGCTGTCCGTGGTGCTGAACACTTGATTGTCTCAGATGTGCCAAGGGGGCTCTGGAGGGAGGTTAGGGAACACCTTGCCATGTTAGGGTACTGATGATAAGAAAGAAGGAGACGGCCTGGGGAGAAAGCATTCTTTCCTTCCCTTCCAAGCAATTCTGAATGCCCAGGAAAAATGTTCAGATGAAAAATAAAACAAAAAAGAAAGCGGAGAAGCCTGGAGGTTTGGATGGTTGAATCTTCCCCTTTTCATGTGGAGATTTTTGGTCCAAGCCAATCAGGTCGGAGATTTCTGCTGCTATGCTCCTGAAAGGAAAAGTGGGGGAAGGGAGAGAGAAGCCGGCCACATTCTCCCCTGGAGCCACATGATCCATTTCCCATGTGACACATTCCAGAGCCCTGGAAAGGAGAAGGGAGGGGCACCAAGAGAGTGGGGCTTGGGGGCGGGAAGATGGTTTAACAGTCAACCCTGCACAGCGTCATCTTGTCTTCCTACCAGGAAGCAGGCTCTGAGCCAAGGGGAAGGCAGAGGACAGATATGGATGTGTTCCCAAGCTTCCCTGGTGGTTTATGGCATTCTCCAAACTCCTCTGCAAGGGCTGTTCCTGACCAAGAAGACCCAAGGAGACCGTCTCTGAAATAAAGTCCGGATGAAGGTATGTGCTAGAGATCCCGCGGTTTTGTGGCTGAAATTTGGCTCAGAGGACATAATACCTTCTGTTTTCCAGACAATTTCGAGATTTTGTCCCGGCTTAGACGCTGGTTCGGGGCTTTAGATTTGTCACAGGTCCAGAAAAGATGCCTAGGTAGTTCTGTAAAATGAACAATTCACCACAGTCACTGCCTGTTGAAGAAAAACGAGATGGGAGTTGTATATAGTGATAATTAATAAAACAAAGCACTCATTGCTGAAAAGCATTCTTTTCATTGAATCCTGGAAAGAGGGAAAAAGATAATATTACTGACACCAGCCAGATTTCATTGTCACTGCAATAAAATCCTGTTTCATCCTTTTTCAGCTGCTTATTCTGTGCCCATGTTCTCCGAGGTTATTGGCAGTGGCTTAGGGAGCCTGGGTGGGCTGGCGTGCTGTTTCTTTGTGCTGTGTGATCGTCTTCCTTCTGATGTTCCTGATACCAGGAGTGCTTGTGATTGTTTCCAGCTCTCTTAGGGACAGTAGACTGTCACCAAATTCCATATCTTTCAGAATAGCTACCAAGAAGGCTTCCAGGAAGTTCTCAAAGGAATCTTCCAAAGTTACAGACTAAAAGAATCTGCCATGCACTCAAATCTTGATATCTTTGACTATTTCTATCCAGCACAAAGAGACGAGCTAGCAGATTTACATTTTATTTTGTCTTTATTTAACAAATACTTGTAAAGTTCTTGTTATGTGTAAAGCATCATTCTAAGCACAATCAATTATTTAATCCTTATATAACCCTCTGGGGGAGTTATTATTAGTACCCACATTTTGGAGACGAAGAAACTAAGGCACAGAGAAGTTAGGGAATTTTCCCAAGGTCACACAGCTAGCAAATAGGAGAAACAGGGTTTGGACCCAAGAAACTTGACCCTAGAGTCTATGATCTTAACCACTTAACTATGCTGCTTCCCTGCTCCTTTTATTTCAAATGATGTCAACAGTTGATTTGGCTACAAGTTTTGTTCAGCTGATGCTACTAGAACATTGAATCAGCTTTCCTGGCTAAAACAGACCCCCAGTGAAATCTATAGTAATCTTGAATTATCCCAGTAGTCACATTCTGTACCCCCAAATAACCCAGTAAGTAATTACCTGTTCTTCTCTTCCCCTTGTGCTGTATAGATATCTGGTGGTAAAACACTGTATTGCAATGGTGACCAAATGATGTCTAAAGGAAAAAAAGAAATCTAAAATTACATCATGGTTCATTTTTTTTTTTAATCAAACCTAGAAACATTCTTCCATCCTCAGGACCTAGGAATAAGACCAGCCTAAGCATATTAACAGTACTTACCTGGTTTTCAAAATAAAATAAATAGATTAAAAACTTCTGAAATTATAAACACAAACTATGTTATCAAACTGACTGGATTTATTGCTTTAAAATAATATTATCATACTTTAAAATAGGGAATAGATCTCTCTCTTTTTGCAAATTAATTTAGGTTTTTAAGGGGAAAAGAGGAATTTTTTTTAACTTCTGGAAATATCTGAAATATAAGGGTTACCTCCTGTTGGTCTGTGTAGTTTCCCTTTTGGCCCTTGACAAGAAAAGATGACTGATCTCATTCTTATATGCTGTGGGAAAACTTAGAGAAGTTACTAGGTCAGAGATACAAAGAGGAAGAAAAGGGGGTAGGAGTCCAAAATTTGTGAAATTCCTCACTATATAAAGTGTTTCCTTCATGGTTTCAATTGAAGAATACTTTGAGAGGAAGGAGTCCCCTTGACACCTTAAACTTTATTGAACTTTAGTTCTTAGATTTGATCCCTGCTGAAATCAGCATTTCCCTGGAACAAGTACACTTAACGCTAGCTACTATAGTCATCCGAAGTCAGCTTCTGGACAGAAGGGACCATCTCCTTCCATCTCTGGATTTCTAGCGCTTAGCACCCAGCCCGTTTATGATATCATCTCAATGTACCCTTGTGAATGAAGAATGGGAAGACTCAAGACTGACAGCATTCTGGGGGCCCATGCCTATTTTGTTTTGCATGCTTTTATGGGGAGGATAGTGAGGAGGTAAAAGTGTAGTAGGAGAGAACTTGGCAGCAGTCAATATTATGTCTGAAATGTACATATGCTAGTCAGACAGACCCTGGAGCAATAGCAGACTAGAGTTCCAGAAGGATCCATAAATTACTTCCTGGTTATTACCAATCCCCCTGACATTTTATTTATATTTAGAATGAAGTTCTCCTGATATTTTTATTTACATGTACATGGGAGCACCCCAAATAGTCTCATTTTCCTCTGATGTTTTGCCTGGCACCGTCTCCCCGTGTTGAAATAGTTCACCTTGGGTTGAGAGTGAATGTCGTGAGAAGGTCAGCTCCTGCCCCAGGCAATCCTGCCCTAATCAGCTGTGCCTCCCGGTCGCTAGAACACTTCACCAAGAGCCCACCCGGTAGGACTACAAGACTCCTCCCTGGAGAACCATGGGATCTTCAGAGTCAGAGTGGGTTGAGCCAGACTGCCTTTTCCACACCGTGGCAATTAGGACCTGAGTACGAAAGATTGTCTCAGGACATCTTGAAAGGTTGCTTAGGATTTGAATTTAAGTTAGCAGTCTAACCTGGCTTAAAATAGTCACCCCTCCTGATAATATACACAAATATAACCTATTCTATTCTTTTTCCATCTGATTAAGTCATTAAGGAGCATTAAGAGTGGGGTTTGTGGTTACGGTTTGGGTCCTTGAATCCTGTCTACTCATTCTCCTGGTCTTTAGTGTGACCTGGAGTGAATGAGGGGTGGACAAGAACCAGCCCTGCTGGAAGCAAGGTACAGCCAGGCCAGTGCTGCCTGCCCACCGCACGCTTGCCGGCCTTCTCAGATGAGCCAGGCTAGTGCACACAAGAGGCTTAGATCTGGAAGCCTCTCTGGGCTTCCTACTCATCCTTCTCAAAACTGAAAGGGGGCAGTCCTCTCTACCAGCTGAACAGGAGAAGTAGAATAGAGAGAAAGTGGAGCGGTTCCCCTGGAGGAGAGGCCTTGCCAAGAGTGCTTCCAGCTTGGAGGCTAGGGATGAAAGAAGAAACAAGAAGGACAATGGACTTGTCCCTCAGTGGGCATGTGAAAGTGATGCCTGGGTCCTGCTTTTCACTCTTAGTAACTTCTCGCTGCTAGTAAGCCCTGCCTGCTGAATTATCAGGTCCTTTCCTAGGATGTATATGTGGGGAGGTGGAAAGAATAGAGAGAAGGACCAAAGTGTGGATGCAATTTCTCCTCTGAACCCAGGCAAACAGTGGGTTGAGATGGGAGGTGGCTTCTCCAAGAGGACAGTTTAAAAAGCAAGAGGCGAGTTACCATCATGACTATATTTCCCTGTTTATAGAGTCGCTTTTCCTGGGCCAAACTTTGAAAGCACCCATCTCTTGGAGCCTGTCATTCAGCATATTTCCACGACACTGGATGTCTGTCATGTTTAATCCTGATGGAAGCTCTCTGATATGCATTATTAGCCCCAGTTTCTGATCAGGAAGCTGAAGCTCAGAGTAACTAATCTGCCCAAAGTCACACACAACAAATAAAGCCAGGATCTGAATCCAGATCTTTCTGATTCTGTGCTCTTTCCACTATGTCACAAAATAAAGTTCTTTCCTCTACATTCTTTTAAAAAAAGTGTTTTTGGATATTAGGGTAATACAAATACAGTTCTAGAAAATTTGGAAAATATAAAGAAATATAAAAGTGTAATGAAAATAAAAATCAGTCATGGTCTGGCCACCTAGAAACAACTTATTTTAAAATTTTGGTGTTTTTCTTCTCAGTCTTTTTCAATGCATCTAATGGTAATGAAAGTAAACATTTGTTAAACACTAGCTTTTTTCCAGACATCGTTCTTAGCTCCTGTCTGTGTCATTTGTTTTATTCTCACAACAAATCAAGAAGGTGGACACTGTTTTTATCCTAATTTTACTGGTAAAGACGATAAGCACATAGATGTTTAGTAACTTATATAGGTAATAGGTGATTTGAAACCCAGGCAGGTCGGCTTGAGAGCAGGGTTTCTCAATCTCAGCACTGTTGGCCTCTTGGATCGGATAATTCTCTGTTGGGGGTCGGGGGGGAAGCTGTCCTCTTCATTGTGGAATGTTTAGCAGCATCCCTGGCCTCTACCTACCAGACGTCAACACTTTCCTCCCCGAGTTGTGACAACCAAGAATGTCTCCTGATATTGTCAAATGTCCCCTGGGAGGCAAGATGACCTCTGAACCACTAGTCTAAGAGCCCGTGCTGTCAACCATGCATTATGGTTGAGATAACGTAGCCTCTTCACATTTTAAATGTGTTCAGAGTTATTTTCTTCTACATCTAAAGAAGGGAATACACCTTTGAATTTGGAGGCAGGCTATGAAGACTCCCTGGGATGTCAGTGGCTTTAAAGAGCATAGGTAGGAAATTAATTATTTCCAGGGAAATGCTAGACTTTTGTAACAGGTTTGTCATATCCCACCGTTGCCCAGTGTGGAGAATAGCCATGTTTCTTTCTCTTATTACCTTTTCCTGGTTCTATGTGTCAGGCACCCTTAGCCTTCAAGAATTCAGATTTCAGGTGTACACTTATGGTATAGCAGGGCAATGCTTATCAACCAAAGTGTCAAAATATGTCCCAAACAAAAAATGTCTGTTGCAAATAATTTCTAGCTGATAAAATACCAAAGTTTGCTGGTGATTCATTTTTTAAAAAACTAATTAGAATAAATGTAAGGATATCTACATAATTATTTTCTTTTCAACATGACTTCTAGGTTGAAGATTGTAGGCTGAGCTCCTGGTGTTACACGTAATTCTGGATGTGTCCGTAGGAGTGTATCACATGTATGGACACATTTGTCACATCTGCCTCTGAAGAAGAGGTTGAAAATTGCTGGTGTTGGTGATTTTGGTCAATCATTGCTGATATGCAGAGAGGATTAAAATAAGAAGCACTGAGAAGTGATAGCAGTAGCATTTTAACTTATAAAATGTCTAAAAATATATGGCACTAAAAAATATATTAACCATGTGAAACATATGCAGATACATGTTCAGCCATATTTTCAGTCACATCTGACCACATATATAGTTGCATAATTTGTCCATGAAAAATACATGTTACTGCAAATTCAAATCTAACTTCTGCTCCATGAATTTGAAGGTTGCTTTCTTGGAAAACCCTGATTGAAGACAGTGGTGCAGATCAAAATTTCCCCAGAGTGTTGATGTAAACTTGATGTGAGACAGAATGTAAATGCTTCTGAAAAACGGAAGTTCTTAGTAACTTCCTGTTCGGTGCTTACACTCGGTTCTTAACAAATCCTTCACCTTCTTTTCAAATAGCTATAAATCATATCTACTGTACAGCTCTTTGCTTTGAGTGTAATGAGTCTGCTCTTTGCCTCCCCCCCTCTTTCCTATTTCAGTCATACAACTAAAGATGTTGATACTGAAATCAGAGATTGGACATAAAACTGAACATTTCCCTCCCAAACTTGGACTCAGTGAGCACACAGCAACTATTCAAAAAATGTTTGTTGTAATAAATTAAATTGAATTTGGCAAGGTGCAAATTCTGGGGCCAAATTGTTTTCTTCAAAATTTGGAAGATCCTTTACGAGGAGGAGAGGTGTGGAAAGTTGGTCGAGGACAGTCAGGGGTTCTAGCAAGTGTTTCTTCCTGCTGAGAAGTTTGGTGTTACATGGGATGGGAAGCAAACACAGGTGGCAGGTCTTCTTAGACCAGACCGCTTCTTGCAAGGAATCTTCAGTAAGAGATTATTGGCACATCCAGGATAATTAGTGAGGAGGGCTTGGCTGGCCCCTCTGTACAATTCATCTCTCCTTTGGAGACCCAGACTACCAATCTTGGACAGCAGAGGCTCAAGAACTGGGCCCCAGCAGCCCTAAACAGCTTCCCTGTCCTCCCATCACAATGCACTTTCAGGATGCACTCTCCGCCAGGTGAAAGTGGTGGATTGTAAGTTAAATGAAAGTGTGTTGCTCGTCACAATGTCTACCTATCAGTTGTAGTTCATAGAGCAAAAATGATCCTAGAAATCATCTAGACCAACTCATTCATGTTGTAGATATGGAAATAGAGATTCAGGGAGATTAATTTACTTAAGGTCCTTACACCGATGTAAAAATAAGACTTGGGCCTCTTGACTTGCTGTTCAGTGCTTATAATCATAATCATAACTTAGGTTTCTTAGTCTCCAGTCTAACATTTAAGGTGAAGTAGAAAGTGCTACATTCTTTAAGCTTTTGGGGGTTTCTAATATTCTAGGTGATGGTGGGGTAGTGGAAAGTGATAGAGTGGCTGGTATGAGCTTCAGTTTTCACACTCAGTTATATAACAAATGCTATATTGAATTAGTTTCTATTGCTGCTGTCACAAATTAACACAAACTTAGTGGCTTACAATAATGGCCATTTATTACATCACAGTTCTGCGGGTCAGGAGTCTGCGTGGGCTTGGCCAGTTTCTCTGCTTAGAGTCTCACAAGGCTTCAAGCTGTTGGCAGGACCATGCTCCTTTTTGGAGGCTCCAGGGACGATTCCCCTTCCACGCTCATTTCGGTGGTTGGCAGAATCCAGTGCCTCGTGCTTTAGGACCAAGGTCACGTTTCTTTGATGGCTCTCAGTTGGGGGCCACCAGTAACTCCCAGAGGCCTCTCCCTGGTTCTTGCATGTGGGCCCCGGCATCTCAGAGCCAGAACAGCACGTTGATTCCTTCTCACGCTTGGAATCTCTCTGGCTTCTGCCGCATCTCTCTGTTACTAGACGAGAAAGTTCTCTCTTTGTAAGGGCTCATTAGTTTGGGTCCCCCTGGATAATCCAGGATAATCTTCCCATTTTAAGTTCCATAACCTGAATTGTATATGCCGAGTCCCTTTTACTATATAATGTAACCTATTCACAGGTTCCAGGATTGGGGCGCGGACATCTTTGGGGGCCCAAAGTGATTATCTTTCCTTTTCAGCCTCTGGAGAGAGGAAGGCAAGGAAGGAGTTGGGAATGGCCATTGGGTAACCAACCAACCATCTGCCATCCATTTCCCATCCATTTTGGTTCCCCATTCTGCTATATTTTTCTCCATAGCACTGACCATTTCTTTGTTAATTGTGTTGTTTTTCTTATTTAGCTGTGTAGTATTGTTTCTCCCACTAGAGGAAAGCTCCATGAAAGCAGAGACCTTGTCTGTCTAGTTAACTTCTGTATCTCCAGCGTTTAGCACAATCCTGACTCACACTAAGTGATAGAAATTTGGATGCTTTGTGTGATTGAGGACCACTTTGCATATACCATCCTAACACATTAGCCATTTCTTACGGTGAAGTTTCTTGGTGTTTCTTTTTCTTTTTCCCATTTTATCTGACCACCGACTTTGTGAGAACAGTAGGGAGGGAAGTTCTGTGTTATTAAACCATTCCACACAGAATCCTAAGTGGCAGTTAGGGTGGGAAATACCGGATAGTGTCCTTTATATATTCCCCCAAAGAGGAGCCAGTGTGACCTAACATTTTCTCCTGCAACTTGGTTTGCAGAGAATTTGGGGAGGATTGCAGCTTGTGGTCAACATAAACCTCCACATGGGGTGAAGCTCGGGCTCCTTTCTGAGATCATAGATCTCAGAGAGAGACGGAGTCTCAGAGGTCACTGCTCTACTGATAATATGTAAAAAATTTACTCTTTAAGTAGTAGTTACATTTTAAATGGAACTTTGGTGCTCACTTCGGCAGCACATATACTAAAATCAGACTCTGACTTTAAAAGAATGATGCTCTGATGGTGATAGAAGCCTTCCTGGTTTCTGGAAATCACGCCAAGGATGCTGACTTTGTTTATTTCTAATATTTTAGAATTCGTGTAAAGAACAAAGATAGGTAAAGGTGATAGAAGAGGAATAGTTCCTTAAATCTAGATATCTAGAAATTTCTCACCCAGAAATGTCGTTGTGGGTTATTTTGTGATGTTAGAAGAGGCTGTTCTGAAAATCCTTCTCTGTTCAAAAAATCATGTTCTCCTTGAAAGCATAACCAATATTCAAACAAAAAGAAAATGTGCCAAGTCTGATGTCAGGAAACTGCTTGATCCCAGTTGGGAAACAAACTGAAAGGCATAGACCGGGAAATATTACGGAGGAATATTTATATATCTTATATAACAGGAGGAAAGGGAAAAGGGCATTAGGGAAAATTCCAGGCTTATAAGTCGTGATGCTATTGGTCTCAGATGGTGGAGAAGAAACTTGGTTTTCATTGAAAGTATGAGGTTCTTTTGAAATTATTCAAAATTATATAAAGGAAATAATTTAAGCAGCATAGACTCTATATGCTTTTGAGAAAGACATAGTCAATCCAGTTATATTTACGTCTTTTGGTTTAGGGTATAGAAAAAGGTTTTATCTGGCTAACATGTCACTATAAAATCATCCCCAACTTGGAGAAAGGCTATGTTTATTTATTTGGACCCCAATGACTTTCCCCTTAAAAACAATGTTGTGAATGATGATTAGGTCCCCAGGCCCCTTCACAAAAGCCATTCATCCTTAACAGTGCTAAATTATGTGACTAATGTTAGTATTATCACTATAGTATGTGATGTGGTTACTAAAATTTGCTTGTCATATGGCTTAGAAGACTTTTATGGGCTGACAGTAGTAAGAGTGCTAATTTTTTCAGCACTCGCTATGTGCCAGACACCAAGCTAGGTGTGTTTTAGAACTACAGTAGGATAACACTGATTGAATGTTTTTCTCATACCAGGTAGATTGACTTGTAATAACTCATTTAACTCCTGTGCATTTGTTATCTCATTTAATCCTCATGATAATCAAATGAGATAGGGACTGATTGTCCCCATTTTACAGATGAGAACACTGGAATCAAGAGGGTTAGATAACTTGTTTTGGATCACACAACTAGTTAGTGAGTGACAGAGGAAGGACGTACACTTCAGCTGTCTGCTTCAAAGCATGCACACATAACCACTTTGCAATATTCCTGTATTGTGAGATGAAAAATAAATGTTTTTCAGCAGAAGATTATGTTCTGGGTGTGTAGGTTTGTCAGATTTAGCTAATAAAAATACAGGACACCATTTAAATATTGTAGGAGATATTACATGGGACATACTTATGCTAAAAAATTATGTGTTATTTATCTGAAATTCACATTTAACTGGGCATCCTGTATTTTATCTGGCAACCCTGTCTGGGTGGCACATTATGAGAACATGTCTCTGTCTCTCTGGTTTTCCGCTTCCCCACCACAGTCATGCTGGTGGCTACCTGGGCCTTAACGTAGTTCTGTAAAGCACATAGCTCAGTGTCCGCACTAGAGCCATAGCTCAGAGCCAAAAGCAAGATAGGAACTCAGGAAGCTTCTGAAGAGCGTATGGGACCTCCTTAGCCATTTGTAAATTCAGGGATGTGTGTAAGTTCAGGACTTCGGGATAGGTTGCCCCGTAAACTCTGCCCTACTGGAAGCGGTGGGCTGGTCAACGTTTAACAACTGGCTCTTCAGGGGAAAAACCTATTTGTGATGTTTGTCAGTTTCATGGTGTGAATATTCCTACCATGGCTGATTCATGATACCAACATGATGTCGCTGAACTTGGAGTTGGGAAGGAGTGTGCACAGCTGTCTCTGAGGAGCCCCATGCAGGCCGGTCCCAGTCCACCTCTGTTCCATTCTGATTTCATATATAGGTAAATTAGGCCTATATAACAGTGAAAGATTTAAGGAAAATATCTACCACCATTATATTTCCTAAATTACAACAATTAAAATTTAAAAGAGAATTTCCTACTCAGGGAAATACTATTGATCAAAGTTTTTCTGCACTTTAATCAAACTGACGTCTAGAGTTCTGCTTTCATTCCGCATTTAAAAGGCAACAAGTTAATCATCTGCGATAATGAATCTCCAATATTCTCACATTCTTTATTCTGAAGAAAGGCTGTATTTCTAGACCAACATTTCTACTGCACTTTTGATGCTAAGCCTCTGTGCAGTATATAGTGGGAGTGATTTTTTTTCCCCCAAATGTTCACTGTGTCACATATTTCTCAGCTAGCATATTGAACAGATGTATCTGTGGGTAGCAAGAGGCTGTGGGGGAATAACTTTATATTCCTATGTTTGATTGAGAAGTCCATGTACAGCCAGTTTGACTGTCTGAATTCACATCCAGCCCATTGTGGCTTTCCAACAGTATGACCTTGGGGAAGAACTTCAGTTTTTCTCAATTGTAAAACAGGACTAATCATGTTACCTACCTCGAAGGGCTACGCATATGAAGTACCAGACACCTAGTAAACACAAAATAAATACTAACTCTTGGTAGTAGTAATGTTATAAATACTGTCATCATTGTAATTAATCTCATTAGTAAACAGCCAATGTATCTGCTTAGGTGCAGCAGATACTTTCCATTCTACAGAAAATGTTTCCGTTCATTTTTTTTTTCCAACCAAACCATATAAATATTCAACATTATAAAATTCTAATTTGCCATTAAATTTTTAAACAAATGTCAGAAAAAAATGGTCTTCCTATATTATGAGAACATCTGTGGATCTTTAGAATTTCAGGAGGGAAAAAGAAATCTGTTGTTAGGGTTTTTTGAGTCTAGAAGAAACCTAACCAGCAAGGATGTGCTTATCCAGGAATAGCCGCCGGCAAACTGTGAAGTAAACACAGTTTCTCATCTGTGCCCCTCTAGTCCTCTTTGTGGTCCTCTCATTTGTTTCTAATCATTCATACATTCAGCCATCCATCAAAATACGATTTTCAAAAAGTTAAAATCATGACTGTCACGATTTTCAAAAAGTTAAGATGACTGTCATTCATCGTGACTCATTCAAATATAGAATGGACACCATATCAAAGATTTATTAACTTATGAAGGAACTGATCAGATAATCAGGTTGCTTCCAAGAGCATTTGAATAAATGGATATTTATAGGGTTTTTTTTTGTCATTGCTGTTGTTTGTTTCCTTAAATAATGTGAGCATAAGATTGCTAGGAGGCACAGAGCCGGTTACTGTCGTACAGGGCAATAAGCCTATAACCTTTGGGGTTATTTTATCTACTAGACAGAAATTTGCATGTTAGCGTGTAATGTCTGGGCGCTAGTCATATAGTAATAGCAAAATCAAGCACAGATACATTCTTCCAGAGCATTAAATAATCCTTGGGAAAGCCCATTTAACAATGTCGTAGCGTGACATTAAAATGTTATGCTATGGGGACCTCCCTGGCGGTCCAGTGGTTAAGACTCCACGCTTCCAATGCAGGGGCTTGCGTTCGATCCCTGGACAGGGTGCAGCCAAAAAAAAACACTTACGCTATGCTCTCTGTGCCTTATTTTCAAGTATTGGATAATTTTTCTTAACACCTCTATCCATTTTTTTATTCACTAAACCTTTATTAATATCTGTATGCCCCAGGGATATAAGGACACAGTCACTGTCCTTAAGGAACTCATAATGCAACAGGGGAGACAACGTTCAAAATAAAGATTACAGTATAAAATGATAGACATATCATTTTATATATAGACCCAGACCTCTGTAATGATGGGACTCTCCAGGGTCCCATTATTTCAGAGGTCCCCCAGTCCCTAGCTCTACACCATGTCAACCCATCCACCATTTTCCCCACCTATATATTAAAACCCATCTCTTAGATCCCAATAGATGAATAATTCCTCTCTTAGATAATATATAGATAGAGATATATTTTAAAATAGGGGCCCTCGATATCAACCCAATGGAGTGTGTCATGTGGCAGTCTCCGAGTTGGTTGGGAACAAACAGGTTGAGCAGGAAAGAGGTGAAGAAGTCTTTCTTGTTGCTGCTATAATTACTGAATATGGATGACCCAGACATAATTATGAATTCCGCAGCCCTTGTATTTCAGAAACACCCCCTTGAAGATGTATTTATTTCCAAATTAATGGAGCAGGGGAGACCTTTCTGAACTTTTACTTTGGGACCCTAGAATTTAGTTATAATATGGCAGACCATGTTTTCTGGGAGGGGGGTGCCGGAGGCTGTCTGCGGTCACCTAAACTACCTTGACTGTCCCTTAAGTGAGAGTTGACCTGGGTGACTTCAGTTTCACCTGCGCTGCTCTGCTCTGGAGCCATGTTTTCCCCTGTCTCCATGGTCACCAGCGTTTCGGCTCTCTGAGAACACACGGTGATTTTCTGTCTCTGCATTTAATTCTCCTAGCAGAGCCACCTAGAGTAGGAGGCCTGTATTTCAGTTCTCTGTACTTATGGAGTCAATTCAGTAAATAGCTAACAAGCGATTATTAATGTAAAGAACTTCAGTGGAAGCTGTAGAGCACGGACAAAGAATAATGCCCTTTTCCCAGGACCCCCTAGTTAATGAGAGAAGACAGAAACATGGAAGCCATTCTACAGCAGTGATTGTTAGTCTGGGCTGCGCGTTGGGATCACCTGGGGAACTCTGAAACATCCCGATGCCCAGGCTGCACTCCAGAGCAATTAAATCAGAATCCCTGAGGGGGGCTTCCCTGGTGGCGCAGTGGTTGAGAATCTGCCTGCCAATGCAGGGGACACGGGTTTGAGCCCTGGTCTGGGAAGATCCCTCGTGCCGCGGAGCAACTAGGCCCATGTGCCACAACTACTGAGCCTGCGCGTCTGGAGCCTGTGCTCCGCAACAAGAGAGGCCGCGACAGTGAGAGGCCCGCGTAAAAGAATCCCTAAGGGTAGGACCCAGGCATCTGTATTTTTTTTCAAAGCTCCCTGGGAGAGTTCAGTGTGTTGCTAAGCTAGAGAGCCATGGCTCTAAAGTAAAACAAACTGGGAAGAGGAGTAACAACATGCTCTGTGAACAAGGAATCCACAGCCATTCTGTATATTCTTATCCACTGTGTGACCACATTTCAGCCCATGAATGTGGAAAATGTAACCTCTCATTATAACCATGGGGAAAATGTAGGTCAGTTTGACTGTAGGGCACTTAGAGACTGTATAGTCTGGGAGGTATGGTCTGCAGAAGACTATACCTCTAAGGGGAAAAGGGCCCAAAAAAGATCAGCCCTAGAAGGATGACCCCCAAATCATTCCACATGCTTTCTCCCTCCCTTGTAATGTTTGGGGCTTTTTAAAAAACCCCTTGTGTTCCTGAAGAAGGGACCTTCATCCTCCAGGTCCCCGGCTTACACCTCACCTCCTTTGTGAAGCCTTTCCTTTCCTTCCCCCTATCCCAAGAAGAATCGGGTCCCTATTTTTCTCTGTCACTTAGCTCCTTATCTACTAATTATACTTATTATAGAATTTAGATATACTATGGCAGACAGCTCATTTATACATTTACCCTTTTATGAGCCTTACTTTTCGTTGTTCTCCTAGTACCTAGCATAGTTTCTTGGTGTATTGAATAAGTAAACAGAGCTGCAGCACTTTTAGGTCCAGTCAGAAAAGTCATGCCATCAAGCAGGGGAGACCTAGACTGGAAACTCCTCAGGCTGCCTCGTTCCATTTCTGAGCAGCGGGATCCTGCGCTTCCAGGCAGGAGTGTGTGGGGCGGGGGCGGGGGCGGGGGCGGGGCGTCAGAGAAATTGGTGGACACACTAGTTGATGTAAAGCGGCTGGAGGAAAGGATGGACGAAGGCCTCGCAGCGCTTTGGTGGTAGTGGTGATCCGGAGTTTCACCTGCAGAGTTTTGCTGTGAGAGGAAGAAAGAAACAGAAGGAAGTTCACAGGTTTCAAAGTGTGTGTGGAGCCATGGGAAAGTGCCTGTGCTCCCAGCTCCTGTTGTATTTAGGCCACAGGCATCCCCCAAAGTTTAGAACAGCTCCTTCTGTCTGGGAAAATAGCTCGTCTGTTTTATTTTTAAACTTCAAATCTTTTTAAAAAATTGTAGGGTTTTTTTGGGGGCTTTGGGTTTTTTTTTTTTTTTTTTGAATTTTGTAGGTTTTACACATATAAAGGTGAAAAGATTATTTCAATTTTGTAAGGATAACAGTCATGCATTCCAGATTTTCTAGGACAGTGCTAATTTTAGATCTTATGTCCTGTCTTCAGACCGTGTATCCTAATTTTTTATATGGAAAGTATGGTAGCTAGTCTTACAATTTACTATCAACCAGTCAGCCGTGCTTAAAGGTCTTTTATTAAAATGGCTAATTACCTTACATTTCTCTTTGAGAAATCAAGTAGGGCTGTTTCATGGACCAAAAAAAAGCCTTGAAGGGAACCTGGACCTGGCCTTCAGTGCATTGCCCTGAGCCCCAGACTTTTGTTGAATGTGGTTTCTTGGTGAGGACAATATCTATTAACACCCTCTCCCTACCACAAGTCATTGGGAAAACACTTCAAGGAAAAATGGGTCTTTAAAACTGTTCTTTCATCTCACCTCTAAACCCCAGAAACGTTTCTCTGTGAGATGTAGTGACAGGAGCCCCGGAGAGGGCCGGGAGGCCCTGCTGAGCCTGTCGCTGGTGTGCCCTCCCCTGCATCACCGGCCAGGTGGGATCGCTCTGGTTATTATGGATTCAATCACTGTGCTTTCTCTTTCTGCTTAATAGATTCAGACCAAATTAAACCCTAAAGATCGGACTGCAACCAGTCACCTCAATTTTAATTGAATGGCCCACAATGATACAGGCTTTTTCCCTATTTAAAAGTATACCTTTTTTTTTCCCCCTCACTGTATAGTAGGGAAAAAAAAGTTAAAATAAAGGCTGGGTAAAGTTAGAGTTGCTTGCTTATAATCATCTGAATGCCATAAGGTTTCTAGTAACCTGGTTACACATTCATTAGGGGACATCTTGTATATTCCTCAGTCAGGGTCATTTTGTGAAATACTAACAATGGAATAGCATCAAAATATGTCACTGATAGGTGACCTATCATCTTTTGGGAAAAAACAGGCTATGTTTATGTGTCATTAAATGCACTACTGCTGGCTCATGTGAAAGTGTTATGTTTGCTCCATGTGCTCCCATAATGCTTTTGTAATGGAAATTCTAAAGTAAGTAACGACAGGGTCGTTCCCAGTGGCCAGTCAGTCTGTATTCACAGATTTCTGTTAGCTTTTTCCATAGCCGATGCCTGTGTATTTCCATCTGCCCAAGTTTTCCTCCCTTGCAGCCTCATTACTTTAGTGGTACGACATTCATGAACTTCTCACGTACCTACCGGGATTCCAGTAGCACTTCATTTGGGGGTAACATCCTAACCATGAGCCAGATTTGAGCTCTCTAACCCTCCGTGATCCCCAGCGTATGAAGGGAACAAGGTTCAGTGTAGGATTGGGGCTTGCTATGAGTTCCACCACATTTGACTAAGGGTCAGGAGACGGGGAGGCCAGGGAAAGCCTGAGCTGGGATCAGCTGAAACCATCCTAAAATGAAAGAGAAACGGGGCCAGAGGTCTTTCCGGGTAGTAGTCATGTTTTCCTGCCAACACACAAGCCCTACTCATTGACAGATGACAACCGATCTAAGCGTCCAATAAGATTGTTAGTCTTAGGAATCAATCCGTGTAACACCATTTTAACAGGAGGCCTCATTCTTCTTTTCTTATCCAGAACTAAGAGGGAAAAAATGAATATGGTTTTTGCTCACAGAATGGATAACAGCAAGCCGCCTTTGGTTGTTCCTACACTTCTGGTGCCCCTCCAAAACCACAGCTGCACGGAAATGGCCTCCCCTCTGCTGAGCCAGGACCTGACGGACCTTTACGAGGAGCACGGCTGGAGGAGTAATGGAACAGACCTGCGCTACAGACCAAACCCCGGGGAAGTGGCCATAGCCAGCATTTTCTTTGGGGCCCTGTGGCTGTTTTCTGTCTTTGGCAATTCCCTGGTGTGTTTGGTCATCCACCGGAGCAGGAGGACTCAGTCCACCACCAACTACTTCGTGGTGTCCCTGGCGTGTGCTGACCTGCTCGTCAGTGTGGCCGGCATGCCTTTCGTCCTGCTGCAGTTCGCCACCGGCCGGTGGGCCCTGGGCAGCGCCATGTGCAAGGCCGTGCGCTACCTTCAGTATCTCACCCCGGGCGTCCAGGTCTACGTTCTCCTCTCCATCTGCATAGACCGGTTCTACACCATCGTCTACCCTCTGAGCTTCAAGGTGTCCAGAGAGAAAGCCAAGAAGATGATTGCAGCGTCCTGGATCTTTGAGGCGGCCTTTGTGACCCCCGTGTTCTTTTTCTATGGCTCCAACTGGGACAGTCATTGTAACTATTTCCTCCCCTCCTCTTGGGAAGGAACCGCCTATACCGTCATCCATTTCTTGGTGAGCTTTGTGATTCCATCCGTCCTCATAATCTTATTTTACCAGAAGGTCATAAAATACATTTGGAGAATCGGCACCGATGGTCGAACAGTGAGGAGGACAACGAACATCGTCCCAAGGACAAAAGTGAAAACTGTCAAGATGTTCCTCATTTTAAATCTTCTGTTTTTGCTCTCCTGGCTGCCTTTTCATGTTGCTCAGCTGTGGCACCCCCATGAACGAGACTATAAGAAAAGTTCCCTTGTTTTTACAGCTATCACATGGATATCCTTTAGTTCCTCAGCCTCTAAACCTACTCTGTATTCCATTTATAATGCCAATTTTAGGAGAGGAATGAAAGAGACTTTCTGCATGTCCTCGATGAAGTGTTACCGAAGCAATGCCTACACTATCACAACCAGTTCACGGATGGCCAAAAAAAACTATGTCGGCGTCTCAGAAATCCTCCCCACGGCCAAAGCTGTAGCCAAAGACTCAAGCTATGGTTCATTTGACAGGGAAGCCAAGGAGAAAAAGCTTGCTTGGCCCATTAATTCAAATCTGCCCAATACTTTTGTCTGATTTCTCAGAATTCTTTCAATTACTGTTATGCACCAGAGATTAAAAACTTTAACTGTAAAAACAGAAGCTATTTATATATTTCTTTTCAATCAACTTTCTGAGGGAAATGTTTGATTTTGTAAAATGCACTCACTATTGATTTTAGTTTCTGTGTTTTTTATTTTAGTTGCTTTTTGTTTTCGAGGAAGCTTTCACCTTGAGCTTATGGTCAATGGTCCCTTTCCTGTATTAGTTACATCCATTAAAAAAAAAACGCTTTCCTACTTTTTAATTTACCAGTAGGTCCAAAAAGCATAAGCCATATACACAGTCTTTGATTAATGATTCAACCTGGTTTTATTCTGTTTCCTTTTTCTCCTCCCTACTGAAATTTTGTTAACTATGGGCTTCTGTTCCAAATGAAATCTGCTGTGTGACACATTTCAGAGACTTGAATTTCTCTACTAAGCAACATTTAGAAAGTCTTAATATTGTATATGTTTTTACATTACCTTCTGTCCGGATCTGTTCTGGAGAGCGCTCCGTATATTGGAATATATTGGGACTTGCTGGGTAGTCTTCTGTGATCGAATTATAATCAGGATTCTTAGGGAAAGAAAGCTTATAGAGTTGCCTAATTTTGGTCTCTGTCTCTTTTTCTGTCTCTCTTTCATTCTCCCTTAACCTAACCAGCTGATGATGCCTTGAAACATTTGAAGTGGCCATGCTGTTTTCCTCACATCTGTGTCCCATCTAGGCTGTGTCCAGGATGTTCACGTCTCTTCTGAGTTAAACTCAAGAAAATGAGCAGGGACCCTGCCTGGGCAAGCCCAGAAAATGCCAAAGGGAGAAGTGCAGATGGGATCTCCCTGCGCTCTGCAGTTCAGGCAGACACCTTTGGCTGCCCGGCGCTGCCCCTATACCCTAGGACAGCAAGTGCAAGGAGCGCTTTCTTCTTTCTCCTGGACACTCAGACATGAGGCCGTTTCTCCAGCCAGCACTTCCTACCCCTCATCTCTCTCCAGGATGTATCATCATACCCTCACCAAGCTCAGACTCTTCTTTGGCTGTGGTAACTCGAGATTTTCTTCTCTGGTTGCCAGGTCTCCATTATTTCAAATCTAGGACTAGCACATTTTAAAGATGTACTTATTCAAACAATAACGGGTTTACAGACAAGACTGGTGTGCATTTTCACACCCTAGTTAACGAGAATTGCAAATAATATCAGTTGTTCAGTGATTTTACCTGTATTATCTCACTTTATCCTCTCAAGTATTCTGTGATGTTCATATTATCATCTCTACGTGACTTGCCCAAGTCGGAGTGTGACCGAGCTGTTTTTCACACTCAGGTCCCCTAACTGCAAGTCTGTTGCTCTTTCCTTGACAAGACAGGTTTCTCTCTATGGAATACATGAGTAGCCAAACCCATCCAGACCTCTGTGGGCCTAATGGCTGCTGCCTGCGTGGAAATCTTGAGGTCTGGGAGAACGTGGCATTCTTAACATTCTAGAAATTTAGTGAGCTGGCCCTCACCTTTTCCTTGGCTGTGGCTAGGTTCCTGGGCTGGTGGTGCTAAACGTCTGAAATGGGAAAGAAGCTGTACATCCCACCTCGCAGACACAGGGAAACAAGATTAGGCTTGGTATTTGGGGCAGAGAATGAGAACAATAAAGTATTCCATCCACAAAACATCTATAGAGCTCATGCATTTAAGTGGAGGTGCTTTCTTTAATCAAAGTCAAAAGATAAAGAGTGTCTTGTATTTTCTTCCTTTTCTTTCCCCTCCACATATTCTTCCTTATCCTATCAGCCAATGGCTGACCAGACAAAATGAGCCAGATGTTTATGTCACATGGCCCTCATATTTTGTGGTTCAGAGTTGTTAAAAAATAGAAGAGACCCTGCAGTACTTTTTTTAAATTTATTTTTTAAAGTCAGATTGTAACAAGTAAAATTTCATTTACTTTAATTTTATTTATATATGTATTTTAGGTCTCAGTTTAAACCAAAAAAGACTAGATGATTACAAAGCTCCATTCTGTCCTTAATGTTCTGTGAGTTTACCCCAGTGGGTGGAAATTGAGTGAGACAACCTCTTACAAACTCTTGTTATCGAGATTAGTTTTTTTTTTAAATCCCCCCAAATAATGACAAATTAAAGAGTGTTAATCAAATCACAATGGAGAGAGCTCTGAAGTCTCATGACCTATGATAATTCAGCTACATTTTCTCAGCATGTGGATAATTCATTTTATTTTATTTTTTTAGTTTAATATTTAGGATTCCTGTTGTCTCACTTGATCCTGAATTTGGAAGAAACTGGATGTAACGCACAGACTGATGAAGATTTGCATAAGTCCCAGCAGTATGGGAACAACATTCACCATACCTCATGTTTACCTGCCAAGCACAGGGAGGCAGGCTGTTGGGGGGAATAGGAAAACGACTCCAGTCTCCTTATCAGGCACATGACGAGGTGCATCACAAATGTGGATTCATGTAGCCTCCAAACAGGAGTTCAGGAAAGCTAACGGGGAGCAGGGTTCTGAGGAGAGCAATTCCCCTCCCTGGCTCCAGGTGCCCACAGACCATCAGAGGAAGGGGCAGGGTCGCATCCTTTGAGGTGGAATTCAAATTTCTCCTTTCCTTCTAATCTTCAGTGAAATCATTAGTGCCACCAGCCTGCTGCCCAAAGTCCATCAGCACATCCTGCTCAGGTACACTTCCCTGTGGACCTTCCGTCACAGGTTTCCCCAGGGTGCCTGGGACCAATGAATGCCCTGGGCCAGAGTTCTCAGCAAGGGCAGTTTCATCCAGGGGGACCTCCACCAAGCATGTGGGGAGCAGAGTCATTTGCCAGATAAGGTTGGCACTCTTGGCTCTCCTGGTTGGCGCAGTGCTTCCCTTCTCCCTCCAGCCTTGCTGCTACCTGCCAAACTTGCTTTGAAGCAACAGAAGCAAGATCTGTTGGAGCTGCTGGACCAGGATCAGCTTCAAGGTTATGCTCCTTATAAAAACCACACGTAACAGAAGCAAAGAATTCGACTTTTAGAGTAGAAGGAATGGGACGTTGGGAGACCTAACCCAAGCCCCTCACTGTTTAGAAGAGCAAATTATGTCCAAGAGAGGTCAATGTAGGGGTAAACAAAAATGCCTTCTGCCAACCAGTCCAACATTCTTCAAATTTGCTGTGCCGCTGGCATGATGCATTCACTGGCGTGAACAAATCCTCACTGTGTTGGGAAGAATATGAAAAGAATAAACAATTCCCCATTGCTTAATGAACCTGCTAATTCATCTGGAGCAGAGACGACCTTAGGGGGCCGTGATTAGACAGCCATGGAAACGAACCAGCTTGGTGCCCCTGTTTTGCAGAACGACCGCTTGGTGGCACTGTGGCCAGTAGGCAGACCCCAACAGCTCTTCACAGGGCCTGGCACACTGGCGATTTGGGGGAAAGTCCTCGTTGCATAGCAACAAGACAGTGAAAATTGCTGAGCACCCAGAGCAGCAGCTGCAGATTAACTAATCAGTGTGTTCAAAACACAAAGCATCTCAACATAGGAGGGAATTCCAAAATAATTAATACCCTTTACAGACATGAAATCACTAGTCAAAATATTATTTTAAACCCATTTTACAAATGGTAGCATTTTCGAAAAACCCCATCTCACCAAACACGCAGTTGTGCCACCCACACTTACCAGGGGCTCTCTCTTTTCTCCTTTTATTATTTGACTCTCAGAATTTATGGATTCCATAGCAGTGTAATCTAGACTTTCCCTAAAAGTAAATGTTCCTGTGTTCCTGGTAGGTAGGCAGTTAAATTTATTTTTGGCCCGTCTCATTTCCCTCAGACCCTCTTGAATTTTTTGAGCCCCTACCTACAGTCTGGGCCATTCTGAATTGTTTGCTCAACTGAACACTTCTGTTCAAAAGCTCTGTCTTTCTCAGGAGAAGCCTCCTTATTATTTTTTAAAATTGAAGCATAGTTGATTTATAACGTTGTGTTAGTTTCAGGTGTAAACTGGACACCTGAAGGTAAAAGTATATATTCTTTTTTAGATTCTTTTCCATTCTCGAATAGGTTATTACAAGATATTGAATATAGTTCCCTGTGCTATACAGTAGGTCCTTGTTGTTTATTTATTTTATATATAGTAGTGTGTATCTGTTAATTCCAAAGTCCTAATTTATCCCTCGCACTCCTTTCCCCTTTGGTAACCATGAGTTTGTTTTCTATGTCTGTGAATCTATTTCTGTTTTTTTTAAAAATTTTTATTTTATATTGGAGTATAGTAGATTTACAATGTTGTGTTTCTGCTGTACAGCAGAGTGAATCAGTTATACATATACAAATATCTATTCTTTTTCAGATTCTTTTCCCATATAGGTTATTACAGAATATTGAGTAGAGTTCCCTGTGCTATACAGTAGGACCTTGTTGTTTATCTATTTTGTATATAGTAGTTTGCATCTGCTAATCCCAAACTCCTAATTTATCCCTCCCCACATTTCCCCTTTGGTAAGCATAAATTTGTTTTCTATGTCTGTGAGTCTGTTTCTGTTTTGTAAATGTGTTCATTTGTATCATTCTTAGATTCCACATGTAAGTGATATCATATGATATTTGTCTTTTTCTGTCTGACTTACTAGAAGAAGCCTCTTTAAAAGTATTGCTTTTTAAAAACTCTCATCAACCCTAATTGAGTTATACAATTAGGATTCACCTATAATTTGAAGAATGTGTGATTTTAACTCTGCAGGAAAATGACCCCCAGAAATGCTGGGTGTGTGTATCTGGTTTCAGGGTTATGATGCAGGTCTGGAAGCTTGAGAACATCATCTGGTTTTCAGTGGCAGACAGTCAATATAGCAGTTTCAGCTGTTTGCCCACAACAGCTAGATATGGGGAATGAAAACTATAAGGGAATTCTGAATGAATCCTCTCTATTCTGCTTCCCTGCAATACCTTCCAAAGAGTGCTCTGTTTTAGGAGACTATATTCTTCTAGTAGGACCCTGAATGTGCTACGCGGACCATGGCATGGATACCTGGGCAGCAAAAGATCTGTGAAGAGTTTTATGGTGGAGAGGGTGGGGAGCACAGTGTCTGAGAAGAATGGATTTATACTCTATTCATCAGTCCAGACTCATTAAAATTCTGGGCTGATTCTCCAGGTAGATGGACTATATATACTTGAATGACCCTTTAAAAATTAGTAAAAACTGGGCACAAGACTCCAGTGACACCTCCAGCCAGCAAAGTTTTCCTTAATCACAAGTATGATGGTTGTTTTCAAGGGCTCTGGAATCAACTTCTGTGTTGAAGCTCAGGTTCTGCTTACCACCAGTTTAACCAGCAAGTTCTCAAACCCCAGCTTCTCTATTTTTAAAATGGGGAAAATAACATGACTACTTGTATTAGGGTTCTCCAGGAAGAGCAGAACCAATAGGACATAGATGACAGATAGATAGGTGATGACAATATTTTAAGAAATTGGTTCTTGCAATTAAGGGGGTCAGCCAGCTTGAAGTTTGTAGGGTGGGTGGCAGGCTGGAAACTCAGGTAGTTGCTGCAGTCTTCAGTTTGAAATCTAGGGCAGGCCAGCAGGCAGGATTTGATGCTACAGTCTTGAGGCAGCATTGCTTCTTAGGGAAACCTCATTTTTGTTTGCTCTTAAGGCCTTTAACCGAGTAGATAACCATATTATCAACGATAATCTTAAAGTCAGGTGGTTGTAGCTGTTGAGCACATCTACAAAATACCTTCACTGCAACACCTAGGTTAGTGTTGATTAAATAACTTGGTATTCTACTGTAGCTGACATGTAAGACTATCATACCACCTTATAGGATTGTAATAAAATGAGCCCAGACCCATGTAAATCATTCATTCAGTGCATTACCAAACACATGGGAAGCCCTCAAAAAAGGTTTTCTATTGTTGTTATTTGAATTTAGTTGTTGCTAACCCAATGGATTTTTCCATTTTCAAGTTCTTCAGCACCTATTGCTATGTGCTAACTAGTAGAAACAGTTTTTTAATACCATTCTCAAATTGTGGCATCGTTTTCCTTCTTTAGCTTTTTTTCTTTTCTTTCTTTTTTAGTTCTGCTAATATTTTGCAGACTCAGGGGGAAGGAACACCTGGGAACAGGAACTTGAATGGGAGGTAGGTGACAGAGCTACTTCTATTCACTCACTCCAAAGGGGATTTTTTTGAGCTATTAAGAAGGCATGGTCTAAATTCAGGATATGAAAACACTTGAGAATGCAGCCTTTTACCATCATTCTTGTGTTGCGATTTCCACATATACAATAGAAAGAACTGATGGAGGGAAATCAGTTTCAACTGTTAATTTAACCATTCTAGTCAAATATAAGAAAAACCAGTGAAACGGGACTTAAGTCACTCCTGGCCATAGTTAATTGTAGGCAACTCTGTAGCTAAAAACATGTAACCATTATATATTTTCAGTTGAACCATAAGTGAATTGTACTGTAACTCGAAACAAATCTAAGTGAAATCAAGTGAAATTGAAGTCAAGATAGTTTTTCTTTTGTTTTTTGTTTTTTTAAAGCTATTTGATAATTGGAGTGAAGGGGCAAAGAAACACAATGAAAATCCAGACTCAAACTTACAAACACAAATATTGTAAGGAACTTTTAAGTTTATTTTGAAGAAAAATTTAAACCAGCTAAATGGTTTATGGCTTTTTTGTTTTTTTAAGAAAAGATATGTGAGTATACTGTTTGGAGGACAAAGGGGAAAAACACTGCCTATATTTGTCCGTTTTGTGGTTTAAAGAAACCCTCAACTAGAACAGGCCACATATTAAAACTCAATGTAATTTCATAGACTAGGTAGAGATCTCCAATAGCACCTGCTTCCGTTTTTTGGTTTATGTGAGCTGTCACACCTTGTGGAAGGTGAAAGTGAGACCTTGCCCTTTGGCAGCTAAGATCACCTGCAGGCTGGATGCACGCAGGCTGGGTGCAGCGGTATTCATCACCTGGCCTCGGGAAACTGCTAGTGATCTTAGTGGTATTATCCCAACCTGGCTCCACCTGTCCCAGAACTGACCCCACAGACTAAGGTTGACTCTTCACTCCCTAGTCACCCTCACATTTATTCGGGAGACTGAAGTATATTAACCAGAGGCCAGTGTATTGATTTTCAAGGGGATATATTCCTTTCCAATGACCAGAATGCTTAGATGACTTATTCAGGGCACATTCTTACTGATTTTGGAATAATTGGGAATCTGGAAGTATAATCTGGAAGTTGCTTGGTGAATATGGGATCTGACAAAAAGGAGTATGGTTATTTTTTTGTTTGTTATTATTTGGAAGATATTTTAAACTAGTTTATTTTTATAAGTTGAATATGAAATCTATATTTCACATGGAAAAAAATGGAACAATTGTATTAGTTATCTATTATTGCATATTACCCCCAAATTTGACAGATTATAATAACCCACATTTTTTTAAATCTCATAACTTCTGTGAGCAGGAATCTGGATACAGCTTAACTGTGTCCTCTGATTCACAAGGCTGCAGTCACAGGGTTAGGGTCAGGGTCTCATCTGAAGGTTCAGTGGAGGTAGCATCTGCTTGCAGGATCACGTGGTTGTTGTTGGAATTCATTTCCTTAGGGGCCTGAGGTTTGAGGGGCATTACTATTTACTTTTTGTCATTAACCCTATACCTTCTTTTCCTGTGGTATCGGCAAGCATGGTGTTCATTCCACTGAAGTGGGAAAACCCAGAACTCAGTGTGGGCTTTTGGCCTGCTGGTTCTGGGTTATCCAAGGCTACCTAGTGGAGGCACAGGCGTCATCATTTCTAGCCTGCTGACTTGACCAGGTTCGGGGCTGTAAAGTTCGGGGCTTGTCAGGCACTGTTTGCCTCTCAGGAAAGGGGCACTGAGGCATGGCAGGATTGAATTGGGTTCTGTTGGATCTCAGCCAAAGCTGACTGTCCAACTGCAGCCCAACCCCCAGCCCGGGAGTGTTGGGAGCACTGTGTCACAAAGCAATAGGTAAGTTAGTTGTACCCACTCTGACCCCAAGGCTTGCTTTAAGAATTCAGCTGATCTGCCTCCCAGTTATTTCTAGAGTTCACCTGGGTAGTTCTCTGCAACCCATAACCGTTTCTGAGTCACGACCACCATCTGTCTTGTGAAGTAATCTGAATTTGACATGGATGCCTCCAAACTTCCTAGAGACTTACAAAGAGTCCTTCCAGCTCCATGTGTCCTCCAGTCAGATACGTGGGGCCTCAAATGTGGCTGCTCGGGTCAGGGCCATGCTGGCCTACACCAGGCCTTTACAGTGGTCGGCTAGAAACCAACTCTCTGGCAGGGGAGGGAAATCCCTGATTGGTAGCATTTACTGATTTCTGTGGTGTCAGTACTCCCATCACTGCTGATTAAAAGCTACCAATCTGATGTCACTCAGCATGGAGGTGGGATAGATGCACATGATTGGCTTTCTTCTGGGGCCAGCAATATACCAGCTGCAGCACACTGTCGTTTTGCACGTTTTATGAAAGGCACCCTCCAGGTAGAGGGATTAAGAAAGGCTCCTCTCCGGGCAGACCTGCACCATACGTGTGACCCGGTGAGCAATGGCAGGCACCCTTTCCTCCTCACGTGGCTTGTTGAAAGGAACGTGAGGTCGATTTTAGGCCTCCTCAACTGGGTGCCTTTGTGCAATGCACATTCAGCACAACCTCACACAGCAGTCCCGCTTCGATTCATGATACTGTGTAATTAAGTAAAATGGATGGAATAAGGGAAAAGTGAGCCAGGTTACCTAGCAGCCTGAAAACCCGCTTTATACAGATGATAGGATTACTGCCAGGTGGAACATTAACTTCTTAAAATTAATCTAGTTAATAGAAGGCTATTATTGCTAAGAAGAGCCCGCAACTATACACCATTCCAGGGATAGACATAATGATATAGCTAAAAAGACTTCAGAAACATGAGGCCTGCAACACTACATGTTTAGATTCCAGACCATTAAATATATTTATCGTTAGTGATTTAAATCTTAATAGTCAAACCCAGGCACACATGAATATTTAAAATTTAACATAATTCTGTACTACTTAAGAAGTAGCTTCTCATAACTCTATTTAGCCTACCAATTACTCTGGAAATTATCCTCCCACTTTCTTACATATGAGGAAATAAGCCGAGAGAGTACATAATTCAAGGTGACGCAAAAAATGGATTCAAGACCAGTTCTGCCTAAATCTCATACTCTTTTTACTATGCTTATACAGACATACTTCAGTATTGTGAAACAGACAACCTGAAATGGCTCCAGTGAAGATATTTTATTTTTCATAAAAATATAATTGTACAATGCTCTTCAGAGAAAGAAAAATTCCTTCAATGCCCCAAAATACCATGTGATTTAGTAGTAATTTTCCTCTCTTTTAAAACTAAAAATGTAATTGATAATGTGCAACTGATTTCTTGTGAAACATCGCATTTACATTTTTAAATTTTATTTGCCTTTATTTTAACTAAGTCCAGTTTAAACCTATGCTTTTTGGAACAACCCAAATCAAGCCTACCAATTCAAAGATGGTAAAATAAAATGCTAAATGGTGATGCTGATAAATGCTGTCAGTCAGCTGGTAAACAGTGATATGAATTTGCTGCAGCATGAAAGATCCTGATTTAGATACATTAGAAAGATTTTAGATACAATAGAAAAAAATTTAAGAACTTCAACTATATCCTAAAATTTGATCTAGTCAAACTTATTTCATATTATACTCAGTTGCTCTAATATACAACGGATCTATGCTAAATTAACAACAGAATATGACTGGTCTAAATACGTAAATTTATTTTCCCCCTTACCTTCCTTTCTTTGGGAAAAGGAAAAAGGAAATATTACTCTGTGTACTCAGAGCGCAAGGAGAACAGCAGAACAGATGAAGGGGGACTGAGCTCGCTGACTCTTCCACCCGCTTCTGTTCTCTCTCAGCCAGTATGTTGTCCTTATAGGTGAGTGAGAGATGCTAGGATTTCAGCATGCTGCTCCTTAACTGGAATGGGGCAAGAAATGCTCCAGCTGTTTTAATCAGTGACGTTTATTAACATGCTTCAAGTGGCCAAAGCGTGCAACCAGCACAATACCCAAAGCAATCAGAACACTCCTTTTTAAGACCAAGAATTTTTCTCTCGGTTTGATCTACTCCAAAATACCAAATAGATAGGTTTAGGATTAAACTGAAATAAACTGTAATTTACTTTCACCCAAAATTACATATCGGCTACCTGAGGACAAAGTCACTGCTCTTGTAAAGATACTGAAGGGAAGGGGAGTAGCTCAAATGAGCCTAAAATTTAAAATCACAACCAGAGAAGAAACACTTCAAGCACAATGGGGACATTCCATTGAAGAGCCACATTCATTTGGAATGTTTGTTTTGAAAACAACTCTTTTGGGGAATTCAAAAGGTACTGAACAAAGCAACGTAGAGAAAGTCTTGGGCTGTTTTGCAAAATAAAAATATACATTTGAGTAGACCAGATGGCAAAAACATACCCATTACAATCTGAACACTATATTTAAAAAACTTAAATTCTGAAGGCCTGAATATTAACAATCTTTAATCTATCTATATTTGTGATCCTAAAAAGACATTAAATACTCTTAAACCCCCAGTCCTCCAAAACACAGAGAGGCCCAACAGACTGGGCTAGTGGTATATCAGTTGTCACACAGTACTAGACTAGAGATCTGAGTCTGCGACCTAAGCACAAGAGATCTTCAGGAACTCAGGCTTAGGGGAAGCACTTAATTCAAATGCATGGCCTCAGAGAAGGAGGGAGGTACCTCATCACCTGAAACTATGTGGTCCATCTCATGTTCCCCCTCACAGTCAAGCTAGACTATGATGCCTCCTCTTAAACTACTTCGTAAGAAAACACATATTGTTTGGAAGCCAAATGTTTGCTTCATTAGAGCAAAGAGCAATTACAATTTAGCAGCAACAGAGAACACAACTCCTGATTTAAGGATGGGAAAGAGAAGAGAGAGTGTTAAAGTGTCCCAGTGGGGACATCAAAAGATTCCCAGATCTGAGTGTATCATATTGAGTGTAACTCCTCAACCATCACTCCATTTGGTAGCCAGGAAGAAAGCAAAGGTAGTTGTGGTGGGAACTGGAGGGAACTCCTCTGCCTTCTGCCCCTCCTGCCAGGCCCCCTGGCGACTCTGCTTCAGTGCTTCACTCCAGAGTGGAGGCATGGCCAGGGCTGAATCGGATGCACACCCACAGTGTGTTTCTCTCTGGCTCAGAATACATTCATAAGGAAACTCAAATCAGGGAAGAAACTAAGTGTTCTGGTTATGGCTACCGCCATTAGATCCACCAGCAATGTGTCCCTCATTTCGTTCCAGATCTCTTGAGGCAGAAACTCCATCTCAGCAGCTAATTTCATCCTATTTTCTTTAGAAAAATTCTCCAAATTAGGTGATTACAAAACGAAATGTGTGTGAACATTCACTCCTGCCCTCCCCATATACATATATAGACATACAATAGAAACACACTGTATGGGTTGTCAAGACGATGTATGTTACTGAAATGCCTAACAGGTTACTTCTTATTTAAAAATAAAGTTTGACTAATTATTCTCCAAGTACAGATTAGGCCCTAGCAAACCTGTATAAATACAGTTAGAAAAGACAGCAACAAAAGTTTTAAATAGAGGCTATCTTAAGGGCTTCCTTGATGGATTTTGTTAATGTGTACATTATTTAAAACGGGCATATCATTATGGATTATAAAAATAGAAATGTATAAATTTGTTAATACATATTCACAGCTTATGCTGGAATGGCTCACAGGAGAAATGGTTCATGCAGAAAATAAACATTACTCAAGTAAATATAAAGGAATAAGATTAGGTCCATAAAGGCTGAGAACTTATAGTCAGTAATCAGCCCATTTGGTTTCTCTTTGTAGGGCAATCAAAAACATGAAAGGAAGTGACACCTAAACACACATACACATACAATTACATGAATTACATGGAAAGAATATAAATTAACCAATAAAGCAATGTGGAATTGAGGTGCAAAAAATATAATCTTCACTCATTCTCTCTACTGTACTTTCAAGCATTGCAACATGTTAAATGCCATGGGTGGCAATACCAACCAGAACAGGTCTGAATGTCTGTAAATTTTCTAAGTGTTGAAAACTAAAGCAAAATCCTTTGAGATCTATGATCACACATTTTGGTAGAAATTGCAAATTACAGAGATGACTGAGCAGTAGGTAGTAAATGGAGCCAAGAAGTACAATCTTGCCTATTCATCCTCCAATAAGAATCAGAATATTGGCTTCAATCACTGACTCATCATTTTATATGCTCTTCACCCTGAAAAATAAAGTTACCAATGTAAGAATGCTTTTTTTAAAAAAATATATTTATTTATTTATTTATTTATTTGGGGCTGCCTTGGGTCTTCGTTGCTACGCGCGGGCTTTCTCTAGTTGCGGTGAGCGGGGCCTACTCTTCCTTGCAGTACACAGGCTACTCATCTCAGTGGCTTCTCTTGTTGCGGAGCATGGGCTCCAGGTGCGCGGGCTTCAGTAGTGGCACGCAGGCTCAGTAGTTGTGGCGCACGGGCTTAGTTGCTCCGTGGCATGTGGGATCTTCCCGGACCAGGGCTCGAACCCGTGTCCCCTGCACTGGCAGGTGGATTCTTAACCACTGCACCACCAGGCACAGGGAAGTCTCAAGAATGCTTTTAAAGTCAATGAAGTTCGGTTAATCTGTTTTAAAATGCATGCTTTCTTTTTTTTAATTTAGTATCTACGGGAAGGCTATTTTCAAATACAGACTGAAAGAAAACTGAACTGTTTTGGCTTTTTTTCATTAATTGAATTTAGATTAAGGCAAATGTTACCTCATCTAATAACAGCTATAAAAAGCCAATCCTTCAGTTTTATAAAAAATTTTTTAAAAGATAAAAAGTTTGTAACATTTCCTTATAACTATTTTCAAGTGCTCCCAAAGCAATCACAATGATGAAGAAATCAACACATGGCATCTTCATTCTAAAACCTTAACAGTCTGTCCAACAAATGGTGCTGAGACAACTGTATATTCACATGCAAAAGAATTAAGCTGGACTTCTATCTCTCACCATATAGAAAAATTAACTCAATAGATCAATGATCTAAATATAAGGCCTAAAACCATAAAACTCTTAGAAGACAACACAGGGCAAATCTTCATGACCTTCGATTTGGCAATGGATTGTTAGATATGGTACCCAAAGCATGAACAACAAAATTAAAAATGGTCTTCCTCAAAATTAAAGTCTTTTGTACACCAAAGGATACTATCAAGAAAGCGAAAAAACCTACAGAATGGGAGAAATATGTGTAATCATATATCTGATAAAGGTCTAGAATCCAGAATATATAAAGAACTCTTACAATTCAACAACATAATGAAAGACAATTAAAACATGGGCAAGGGACATAAAGAGACATTTTTTCAAAGAAGACATACAAATGGCCAACAAGCACATGAAAAGTTGCTCAATGTCATCAGTCATTAGGGAAATGTAAATCAAAACCACAATCAGATGCCACTTCACTAGGAAGGCTACAGTTTTCAAAAATGGAAAATAAAAAGTGTTGACAAGACACAGAGAAATGGGAAACTTCATATACTATGGTGGTAATGTAAAATATTTCAGCCACTGTGGAAAACAATTTTTGGTTCCTCTAAAAGTTAAATATAGGCACTTCCCTGGTGGTCGAGTGGGTAAGACTCCGTGCTCCCAATGCAGCAGGCCTGGGTTTGATCCCTGGTCAGGGAACTAGATCCCACATACATGATGAAACTAAGAAGTCAGCATGCCGCAACTAAGACCCGGCATAGCCGAAATAAAAATAAATAAATAAATATTTTAAAAAATAAATAAAAGTTAAATATAGAATTACCATATGACCCGGCAATTCCACTTCTAGGTATATACCCAAAACAACTGAAAACACGTACTCAAATACATACTTGTACATGCATGTTTATAGTAGCACTGTTCACAATAGCAAAAGGTAGAAACAGATATCCATCAGTGGATAACTGGATAACAAATTGTGGTATACATATACAATGGAATATTATGCAGTCATAAAATGGAATGAAGTACTGATACATGCTACTAGGTGGATGAACCTGGAAAACATTATGCTAGGTCAAAGAAGTCAGACACAGAAAGTCACACAGTGTGATTCCATTTATACGAAATATGCAGAGGAGGTAAATCCATAGAGACAGAATGCAGATTCATAGTTAACAGGGGCTGGAGGGAGGGGGTAACAGCGAGCAACCTGCTAATGCATTTGGAGTTTTCTTTTGGGGTGATAAAATGTTTTCTAACCAGACGGAGGTGGTAGTTGTACAACACTGTGAATGTACTAAATTCCTCTGAATTGTGACTTTAAAATGATTAATTTTGTTATGTGAATTTCTCCTTAATTAAAAAAAAATCCTTACAGGTGATGGGCTACTGTACTAGATAGAGCCTGAACTAGGTGAGGACAGGTTCTACCATTATAGCTGTGTGACCTTGGGCACCTTACCAAGCAGCACCTGTGCTATTTCTTCATCTATAAAATAAAAAGTACAATTATACTTCACACAATTACTGGAGGAAATAATTACGATAAACATAACTGAAAATACTTTGTAAATCAAAATCAAAGGTATTGTTATTATTAACAGTAACTAGGGAATTCCCTGGCAGTCCGGGGGTTAGGACTTGGCGCTTTCACTGCCGAGGGTGCAGGTTCAATCCCTGGTCGGGGAACTAAGATTCCTCAAGCCGTGCAGTGCGGCCAAAACAATAACTAGACTGGTACACTCTCACTTATTGACTGAGTCTACTTTAAAATTTTCCCATGAATTTATCAGTTGCTCTTTATAGACCCCATGTATAACGCATTTCAATATTTAGAATCTAACGCCAGTTCACTTGCTTATTAGTGTATTACAAATGACATCAGCATTTTATTTTATTTGAAGACACAGCAAGGAAAGTGGTCAATAGAAAGCCTACTTTAAGTCACTCTTCGAAAGATAAACTCTCCCATGTACTGTACTCACAGGAATTGCTGTTAGCGTCTGTCTTCCCAGCTTTCAGGTGCCTGCTTGAGTTCTGCTGAGATTTGTTCTGCTCTTCTCCAGTGAGTAGGGCCTTTATTTCAGAAGGGATTTTCCCTTGGTCCATTGCCATGCACCACTGCTTGTACTGAAATATGTAAAATATATTTAAATAAAATTTTACTAGTCAGAGTTCAGCAACCACAGGTGGAAATCCTAGACATAAGAACTCCCATAACTAGAGGTCAAATTGACTGCTGGGAATCCCACCATCTGTTGTATTCCTGTTTATAACCTAGGACATGGATGAGGCCTGCTATCTTCAGAAGAGGGTGAAAAACTACTGCTGAATCTTCTTGTGATGTGCTGGAGTAGTGCTCAGATTAAAAAGGGCCCTCTGGCTAAAAGAATATCTCCCCATGGAGTGCCATTCATTAGAATTCATCTCTTTTTGCTCACTGTCACATTATTATTTCTACTCCTAAAATAAATAATTTTGTAACTTCCTTTCTCTATTTCATAAATATTCACTAAACATCTACTTTCTACCAGAGTGTGTACTATGGACTTTGGGGGTATAAAAGATTAATCAGTCCAAATATTATGTCCTCCAGTGGCTTACAGTGCAGAAGGTGAAAAATAATTTACAAGTCCAATTCAACGTATTAAAAAAAAGTCTACTGAATAGTGTACATTTGGACTCTCTTCATGACCCGACTTAATTCTCTTACCTTCTAAAAAGCTGGGGGTAGCCTGTCCCAGTTTTGTAATGATCATGTTAGCATTATCTCTCTCTTTTCCAACCTGTCACCCCCTCCCCTGAGCTCACAGTACTAATGGGGTTTCTATTCCCTTTTACCTATTCTCTTGTATATGTCTACAGCTACTACCTGAAGTCTGAATGAATGAATGAATAAAACCAGGCCAAATAATATCATACCATGCATATTACTACATACTGTTATACTGCTTTTTCCACTTAGCAATATCTTGTAAGTGTCTTTTTACATCACTAAACATACATGTGCACTGTGATTTTCATGGCCTGCAAAGCAGTCCAACACATGAATGTAGTATAATTTAACCAATCCCCTACTGCTGAACATTTTGGTTATTTTCGATTTTTTTTTCCTGTCATAAACAATCCCTTAAAGAAACAGTCACTTTCCACTCCCACCAGCAATGTATGAAGATGCTTATTTGCCTATGTGCTGGCTAACAGATGAATGTGCCTTCCCACGTTCGTCAACTGGATAGCTAAAAACTGGTATCTTCATGTTTTAATATAGCTTAGGTTGATTGTTTCATGCGTTTACTGACAGACTTTCTTACCATTTCCAGTTCCTCTCTGAGGGCACAAATGGCTCTTTCCCGACTGGATACCAACTCTTCCAAATACTGATATCTCAGTTTTTTTCTGGCCCGGCATTCTCTTGCACTCTGCCGGCTCCTCTCGAGTTTTGCCTTCAAGTCAATTTTGGCTGGCTTTCGACCACGTTTGCCGGGCTTCTTCACTTTACCTCCAACCACCTTCAGCAAGAGAGAGAAACAGTTAATTTTTTTCCTAGTTCTGGGTCTAGGAAAGTGACCGCGGCTGCATATTAGCAAGGAAAACATTTACAAATAACCAATAAATGGAGCCTGTGGCACTAAGAAAGCATAATCCCATCAAATGCCTTATGATTCTTTGCTTCATAATTTCTTTTTCTGATACTTTTGATACCATGAATGTGAGAGAAGCAATAGTATAAGTTTTCATTATTTCTTCAATAATAAACTTGTTTTAATAATAAACTTTACAAAGCTTAACAGTAAACTTTATGAACCATATGTAGCTAGATAGTAACAAACTAAAAGACTGCCATTAAATATTTTGTTCACATAGAATTTTTATTGACTTAATAAGTAAGACAAAATATTGAAAATTAAGTTCAGTATGATCTCAATCTTATAAAACAACACATAGAAGAAAGGATCGTAAAAGGTCAGTGGCAGGGAGGAATCAAGATGGCGGTGTGGGAAGACGTGGAGTTAGCGTCTCCCCACAACTAGGGTGCCTGACGGCCACTGGTGGGGGAACTCTGACCCCCAAGGAGATGGGAGGAAACCCAAAGTGAACCAGTAGGACGTAGGGGGACCGAAGGGGGTAGGAGAAGTGGAGGCCAGACAGGATCAGCACCCCTGAGGCCAGGGAAATCAGAAGAGGCAGGTGGGAGGGACTCTTCCAAGAAGAGCAGGAGAGGAGTGGAGGGCCATCGCCCAGCCCACTCAGATGCAGGGAGCCTGCTGGGCTCCCAGGTGAGGTCCCGTGCCCTCTGAGACTGGGGTGGGGGGCATGCCTGTGCCCCTTCTGTTCCTTGAGCCTAAGCCCCACCCCCAACAGCACCCAGGGCCTTTTCCAGCCCTGTGGGTCCTGAGCATTGGCCCCGCCCACTGCCCAAAACTCGCCCTTGTTTAGGCCCCGCCCTCCACAGCCAAGGCCTCCCCCCCTTTTTTTTCCTTTCCCTCTGTTACTATTGTGGTACTGATATACCTTCCGGTTGTTGACATACCTATATTTTTACGTTCTTTCTAACATATTTGTTAGTTTCTTCGTCTAATTTTATTTTTTACTTTATTATTTTTCTCCTTTTTTTTTTTTTCTTGCCACCCCACATGGCTTGCGGGTCCTTGATTCGCCAGCCCAGGGTCGGGGGGAAGCTCCTGCGGTGGGAGCTCCGAGTCCGAACCACTAGACTAACAGAGAACCTCAGACCCCAGGGAATACTCACTGGAGTGAGGTCTCACAGAGTTCCTCATCTCAGCACCAAGACCCAGCTCTACCCAATAGCCTACAAGCTCCAGTGTTGGAAGCCTCAGGCCAAACAACCAGTAAGACAAGAACACAATTCCACACATTAAAAAAATAATAATAATGAGATGGCACAAAAATATGTCACAGATGAAGGAGCAAGGTAAAAACCTACAAGACCAAATAAATGAAGAGGAAATAGGCAATCTACCTGAAAAAAAATTCAGAATAATGATAGTAAAGATGATCCAGAATCTTGGAAATAGAATGGAAGCACAGATTGAGAAAATACAAGAAATGTTTAACAAAGATCTAGAAGAACTAAAGAACAAACACAGATGAGCAACACAATAACTGAAATGAAAAATGCACTAGAAGGAATCAATAACAGAATAACTGAGGCAGAAGAACGAATAAATGAGCTGGAAGACAAAATGGTAGAAATAACTGCTGAGGAGCAGAATAAAGAAAAAAGAATGAAAAGAATTGAAGACAATCTCAGAGACCTCTGGGATAACACTAAATGCACCAACATTCGAATTATAGGGGTCCTGGAAGAAGAAGAGAAAAAGAAAAAGTCTGGGAAAATATTTGAAGAGATTATAGTGGAAAACTTCCCTAACATGGGAAAGGAAATGGTCACCCAAGTCCAGGAAGTACAGAGAGTCCCGTAAAGGATAAACCCTAGGAAAAATACACCAAGACACAAATTAATTGCACTAACAAAAATTAAATTCAAAGAAAAAATATTGAAAGCTGCAAAGGAAAAACAAAAAATAACATACAAAGGCTTCCCCATAAGGTTATCAGCTGATTTTTCAGTGGAAACTCTACAGGCCAGAAGGGAGTGGCAGGATATACTTAAAGTGATGAAAGAGAAAAACCTACAACCAAGATTGCTCTACCCAGCAAGAATCGCATTCAGATTCGATGGAGAAATCAAAAGCTTTTCAGACAAGCAAAAGCTAAGAGAATTCAGCACCACCAAACCAGCTTTACAGCAAATGCTAAAGAAACTTCTCTAAGCAGGAAACATAAGAGAAGAAAAAGACCCACAAAAACAAACCCGAAACAATTAAGTAAATGGTAATAGGAACATACATATCAATAATAACCTTGAATGTAAATGGATTAAATGCCCCAACCAAAATACACAGACTGGCTGAATGGATACAAAAACAAGAACCATATATATGCTGTCTACAAGAGACCCACTTCAGACCTAGGGACACATACAGACTGAAAGTGAACGGTTGGAAAAAGACATTCCATGCAAATGGAAATCAAAAGAAAGCTGGAGTAGCAGTACTCGTATCAGATAAAATAGACTTTAAAAAAGACTGTTACAAGAGATAAGGAGGGACACTACATAATGGTCAAAGGATCAATCCAAGAAGAAGATATAACAATTATAAATGTCTATGCGCTCAACACAGGAGCACCCCAATACATAAGGCAAATGCTAACAACCATGAAAGGAGAAATTGACAGTAACAAAATAACAGGAGGGGACTTTAAAACCCCACTTACACCAATGGACAGATCATCCTAACAGAAAATAAATATGGAAACACAAGCTTTGAATGACACAACAGACCAGACAGATCTAATTGATACTAAATAACCAAGAGATCACTGAAGAAATTAAAAAATACATCACTAATTATTAGAGAAATGCAACTCAAAACTACAATGAGGTATCACCTCACGCCAGTCAGAATGGCCATTATCAAAAAAGCTAGAAACAATAAATGCTGGAAAGGGTGTGGTGAAAGGGAACCCTCCTACACTGTTGGTGGGAATGTAAATTGATACAGCCACTGTGGAGAACAGTATGGAGGTTCCTTAAAAACTAAAAATAGAACTATCATATGACCCAGCAATTCCACCCCTGGGCATATACTCTGAGAAAACCATAATTCAAAAAGAGACATGCACCACGATGTTCACTGCAGCACTATTTACAATAGCCAGGACATGGAACCAACCTAGATGTCCATCAACAGATGAATGGATGAAGAAGATGTGGCACATATATACAATGGAATATTACTCAGCCAGAAAAATAAATGAAACTGAGTTATTTGTAGTGAGGTGGATGGACCTAGAGTCTGTCATACAGAATGAAGTAAGTCAGAAAGAGAAAAACAAATACCGTACGCTAACACATATATATAGAATCTAAAAAAAAGAAAAAAAAAAGTGGTACTGATGAACCTAGTTGCAGGGCAGGAATAAAGAGGTAGACATAGAGAATGGACTTGATGACATGGGGTGGGACGGCGAAGTGAGAGCAGCATTGACATATACACTACCGAATGTAAAATAGCTGGCTGGTGGGAAGCAGCAGCATAGCACAGGGAGATCGGCTCGGTGCTTTGCAATGACCTAGATGGGTGGGATAGGAAGGATGGGAGGGAGGCTCAAGAGCGAGGGGATATGCTGTATTTTTTATGATTTTTAAATATTTACAATTAGAAAAACATAAAATTTGTATATAAAATTATGTGTATAAATAAATAAATAAGAATCCTAAACAATTTGGCTATCAATTCCCTCTTCAAATTTGTTGAGCCCAAGGGAACACACAGAAGTCCCTGAAATCTTCAGGATAATTGTCTCCTGCCTTTACAAGTCTATAATTATAACCCTAGACTGTCTCAGGAGATTTCTACCGGCTCCCTCTGGTGTCATAGACATCCTCTCAATATCCCTGTTATTCATTTATCTGCATAGGCACAGTTGTTTGGTGACTGCCAGAGTAATTTAATGTTCTTCACTGTTTAGCTTTGGAACCTCCCCAAGTTCTTATATAAGATGTAACTATGAGATAAAGATGATGAATTTTAAATACATGAAACTGAACTTATACATCAAATGAATTTCCTTTAAAGGAGTCACTTTGAAAGGGGTAAATTTATTCCAATGAATAAGCTTTCTTGGAAACTGCTTTTGGAGCCAGTTTCTTACAAGCCACAACACAATATTACTTTCGCTGTATTACTTTCGAATGAGACGTTATTCTTTAAATTCCCAATCTGATGGTCCGCTTTGTTTATCTGAGGAGGCTCCAAATGATGTCTAGGTCTTTCTGAAAATTACCCTCAGAGAATAAAAATGTCACTACTTTCGTATACTGAAAGGAATATTGTTGAGGCTTTAAAGGCAATTCTAAAAGAGAAGATGCAAAACTCAAACACTGGCAAATCACTGGAATAAATGCAGAAGTCTTACCAGGTAACAAAACTAAAAGGATCAATCTCCATTTGGATATAAAAACTCTAATTTGTTTGTGTGTTTGGAATCACTATTAATACCATAAACCAACAATGCCCAGTACCCTATAAAGATCAGATCTTTACTTGGTATCATGGTTGGGTCAGGAAAACCAAACTTCAAATGTTAATCAGCTACATTTACCAGAAGCTGTGTCATAACAAGACGGCGAACCACTGCATCTAGCATTTTATAGGGTGGCTCCGAAATGAGCCTGAATACTCTGAGGCTCTGGAAGAAAATCCTTTCCACCACCATCTTAAAAGCTAGCTGCTTCAGCACTGCTCCCAAATTAGTTGTAACTTTTCAAAAACTGGTCTTTCAAAGCTTTCCTATTCTGTCTCATCACGTTTTGATTCCAATATAATAATATATACCTCAGGAAACTTTTTTTCAAAATCAAATACATGATTACCACTTGAAGGATAACTAGTTGATCCAAATATTACTATGGGCTAAATTTTAAATTATGCCTATATTATATCAACTGCACAATTTCAATAAAGTATTTTGAAATCACCCTAGATTAAAACAAAGTGTATTTGCTATTGATAGTCTTTAAAAAGCAATATATTTATAGCCTAAAATCATGTCTATAGTGAAATAAATGGTAATCACATCTATTCTTTATGTAGTAAAATGAGTCATCAGTCACATACCACTCACTATAATCCAATACCTTATATATTGCTGTTTTTAATTAATTCAGGAATGGAATTCAGGAATGGCTGCCTTTGAGAAGCCAGCAAGAGGACACAGTGTACTGCACAGACTTCACTGATTTTTTACACAAACCTAGCATAGTCATAAAAATCAAACAAAAGGTATAGCGCTTTGTTTAGTTTTCATGGTAGCAAAATATTTAAACTGGAACTATTTTATTCCTTTTTTTAAGTTAGAAAGGCACAGTAAATGAATCCAGGGTTCCTGCATTTTATGTCATCTGTAAAATTATATTTAAGACCACATAACCACCACTTCTCTAGCTTAATTTTTCCTCAGTAATAGACTGAATTATTGGCTTTTGGTGTCAGCTAAAATCTGATTACCATGCCAGTTTTCAAGAGAGTGAAACACATCACAGGATTATTATAAATCTTAAGTAAAATAATGTATGAAAGCACTTTTTTAGGAAAAAAAAGGGTATTATACAAATATAGGTTAGTATACTAGTTGCCTTAACAACTGAACTTTACATATTTCATAAGCCATAAAGATTGGGGAACGGATAAGGGAAGTTAATAAGAAATGAGGAACCAGGGGACTTCCCTGGTAGTCCAGTGGCTAAGACTCCACACTCCCAATGCAGGGGGCCCAGGTTCGATCCCTGGTCAGGGCACTAGATCCCACATGCATGCCACAACTAAGAGTTCGCATGCCACAACTAAAGATCCTGCATGCCGCAACTAAGACTCAGCGCAGCCAAAATACATTAATTAGTTAATTAAAAAAAAAGAAATACATGCTGTATTTTAAAAGAAAGAAAAGAAATGAGGAACCAGAAACTAAAACTGAAATCAACCCTACAAATTCCTTAAATATGTCTGAGCCAAAAACTAGTCTTACCAATGTTTCTTAGAATTTTCACAAACTCAGTGATAACCACATTGTCCCCTTGCTCTCTCTTATTCTGTGAGGAAGCACATTAATGTGGCTAAATAAAAGTACTGATTTTTACGCACCAACACAAAGGCCAAGAAGAAAACTATGAAAATAACCCCCCAATTTAACTTCTTTTCTGTTGTAGTTTTATTTCTACCGACATAGGGCCACGTGAAAATTTAAATAGCTGTTATTGTAACATGGTACCTCTTTATTGGCTATCCATTTTACCTCCTCTTCCTCCCCAAAACACATTTGAGCTGCAGAGAAAAGGTCCTAAGGGAAACACTCACAAGGCCTGTCTCCCTAACCCACACCACCAAGAAAAGCAACTTGCCAGCCATTGATTTTGTCTTGCCCTGCACAGGGAACTTATTTCACAAAGGTAGGATATTAGAGATGTTAGATTTCAGCAGGGCCTCTGCAGTTCTAAGTCTGTCTTCATTATATGTTAAAAACGTTAAAGTAAGAATGAAGGTCCTACTTTTCGGTTAACTATCTGTTTTTAACACTTTGAGATAAGCTAAAGCTAAAGGTCATGATTTTTAGAAAGTAAGCACCAAGGACTCTGTCATATTTTACCTTAGTACACAATAAGCATTTAATAAATATGACAGATAAAACACAAAAGACATTCCTAAGTAGCCAATGAGTCATAGAAGACATCACAAGGGAAATAAGAAAAATACTTGGAGATGAATGAAAAGGAAAACACAATATACCAAAACTTTATGAGATACAGCTTAAGCAGTGCTCAGAAGTAGCCATAAACACCTACATGAAGAAAGATTTTAAAATCAATAACCTAACTTTCTACCCTGAGAAACTAGAAAAAGAAGAGCAAATTAAACCTAAAACAAGTAGATGGAAAGAAATAATAAATATCAGACTAGAGATAAATAAGACAGAGAATGGAAAAACAACAGGGAAAAAAATATCAATAAAACCAAAAGTTGGTTCTTCAAAAAGACCAACAAAATTGACACACCATTAGCTAGACTGACCAAGAGAAAACATTCAGAATCCTAAACTCAAGACTGAAAGACAAGACATCACTATTACCTTTACCAAAGTAAAAATGGTTTCACGGGAATATTATGAAAAATTGCCAAAAAACTAGATAACCTAGTTGAAATGGACAAATTTCTAGAAAGACACAAAGTAGCAAGACTGACTCAAGAAGGAATAGAAAATCTAAAAAGACCTATGACAAATAAAGAGACTGAAAAAGTAATCAAAAAAATTCCCATAAAGACAAGTCCAGGTGACTTTACTGGTAAATTACCAAACATTTAATAAATTAACACTAATTCTTTTAAAACCTCTTCCAAAAAGCGGAAGAGGAAAGAACATTTCCCAGTTCATCCTATGAGCCAATATTAGCCTAATACCCAAACCAAAGATATCATAAGAAAACTAAAGACCAGTATGCCTCACGAATATAGATGGAAAAGTCTTCAATAAAATACAAGCAGACTAAATCTAACAGCATATAAAGAGGACTATCTACCATAACTATGTGATTTATCCCAGGAATAAAGGTTGGTCTAACAACTGAAAATCAATTACTGTAATACACCATATCAATAGGAAAAAGGACAAAAATTACATGTTCATCTCAATAGACTCAGAAAAAGCACTTGACAAAATCCAACACCCTGGGGCTTCCCTGGTGGCACAGTGGTTAAGAATCTGCGTGCCAATGCAGGGGACTTAGGTTCGAGCCCTGGGGTCCGGGAAGATCCCACATGCTGCGGAGCAACTAAGCCCATGTGCCACAACTACTGAAGCCCGCATGCCTAGAGTCCGTGCTCTGCAACAGGAGAAGACACTGCAATGAGAAGCCCATGCACCACAACAAAGAGTAGCCCCCACTAGCCGCAATTAGAGAAAGCCTGTGCGCAGCAACGAAGACCCAATGCCAATTAAAAAAAAAAAATCCAACACCCTTATATGATTTTAAAAAAACCATAACACTCAAAAAACTAGGAATAGAAGGGAACTTCTTCAACCTGGTAAAGGGCATCTATGAAAAAAAACACAGCTAACATCATTTAAAGGTGAAAGATTGAATACTTTCCCTCAAAGATCAGAAACAAAACAAGGATTTTTGTCTTCTCTTGTCACTTCTATTCAACATTGTACTGGAGGTTCTAGCCACAGCCATTAGGCAAGAAAAAGAAAGAGAAGGCATTCAGATTACAAAGGAAAAAGTAAAACTATTTCTATTTGAAGGTGATATGATCTTATATATAAAAAATCCTAAGGAATCCACAAAAAAACTATTAGCGCTCATAAATGAGTTGAACAAAGTTGCAAGACACAAGGTCAATATACAAAAATCAGTTGTGTTTCTATATACAATGAACAAGCTGAAAATGAAAACATTCCATTTAGAATATCATCAAAAAGAATAAAATACTTAGGAATAACCTTAATAAAATAAGTGCAGGGACTCCCCTGGTGGTCCCGTGGTTAAGAATCTGCCTTCCAATGCAGTGGACATGGGTTTGATTCCTGGTCAGGGAACTAAGATCCCAAATGCTATGGGGCAACTAAGCCCGTGCGCCACAACTACAGAGCCCATGCGCTCTGGAGCCTGCACACCACAACTAGAGAGCCTGCATGTCGCAACTAGAAAAAAGCCCATGCACCGCAACGAAAGATACCGCATGCCACAACAAAGATCCCACGTGCCACAACTAATACCCAACTCAGCCTAAACTTAAAAAAAGAAAAAAGTGCAAGACATATACTGAAAGCCACAAAAATCACTGTAAGAAATTAAAGAAGACCTAATAAAAAGAAAGACATTCCATGTTAATGGATTGGTAGACTTAATATTGTTAAGATGACAATATTCCCCAAACTGAGCTATAGATTCAACACAATTCCTATCAGAATTCCAGCTGACGTTTTGCAGAAATTGACAAGATAATCCTAAAATTCATATGGAAATACAATGGACCCAAAAAAGCCAAAGCAATCTTGAAAAAGAACAAAGATGAAGGACTCACACTTTCTGATTTCAAAACTTATTAGCTACACTAATCAAGATAGTGTGGTACTGGCACAAGGACAGACATATAGATCAATGGAAAAGAATTGAGCATCCAGAAATAAACCTTTATGTTTACGGTCAATTGATTTTCAACAAGGTGCCAAAACAATAGAGAAATGAGGAAAGAATAGTCATTTCAATAAACAGTGCTGGAACAACTGGATATCTACAAAGAAGAATTAACTTGCACTCCTACAACATGCCATACACAATGATTAACTCAAAACAGAACAAAGGTCTGAATGTAAGAGAGACAACTATAAAACTCTTAGAGGAAAACATACGAATAAATCTTTGTGACCTTGGATTAGGCAATGGTTTCTTAGGTATGACCTCATAAGCAACAAAAGAAAAAATAAATTGGACTTCACAAAATTAAAAATGTTCTGCTTCAAAGGACACCATCAAGGTGAAAAGACAATCCACTGGGAGAAAATACTTGTAAATCATACATAAGGGACTTACATCCAGAATATATAAAGAACACTCATAACTCAACAATAAAAATATAAATAATCCAATTAGAATGTGGGCAAAGTATCTGAATAGACAGTTCTCCAAAGAAGATATACAAATGGCCAATAAGCATATGAAAAAATGCTTAACATCATTAGTCATTAGGGAAATGTGAATCAGAATCATGAGATACCACTTTAAACCCACTAGGATGGCTATATAATCAAAAAGACAGCCAAGAACAAGAACTGGTATAGATGTGGAGAAATGGAACCCTCATACATTGCTGTTGGGAATGTAAAATGGTGGCCACTTTGGAAAACAGTTTGGCAGTTCCTCCAAAATATTAAACACAGAATTACCATGTGACTCAGCAATTCTACTTCTAGGTGTATCCCCAAAAGAAATGAAAACATATGTCACATAAGAACTTGTACACAGATGTTCAGAGCACCATTGTTCATGATAGCTAAAAAATGGAAACAACCCAAATATCTATCAACTGATGAATGGATAACAAAATGTGGTATATCCATACAATGGAATATTATGCAGCCAAAAAAAGGAATGGAGTACTGATACATGGTACAACATGGATGAACCTTGAAAACATTATGCCAAGTGAAAGAAGCCAAATACAAAAGGCCACATACTATATGATTCCATGTACATGGAATGTCTAGAATAGGCAATCTATAGCAACAGAAAGTAGATTCGTGGTTGCTTAAGGCTGGAAGGAGAAGGAGATAATAGGGAGTGACTGCTAAAGGTTTTTTTGTTTTGTTTTTAATTAATAGACTTTGTATTTTAGAGCTGTTTTCAGTTCACAGGAAAATTCAGCAGAAAGTACAGAGTTCCCATATATCCCCTCTCTCTCTGCCTGCACAGTTTCACCTATTAACATCTTGCACTAGTGTGGTACATTTGTTACAACTGATGAACCCCATGTTGATATATTATTAATAAGTAAAGTCCATAGTTTACTTAAGGGTTCACTCTTTGTGTTGTACAATTCTATGGGTTTTGACAAATGCATCGTGTCATATATCTGCCATTAGAGTATAATACAGAATATTAAAATCCCTAAAAATCCCCTGCACTCTACCTATTCCTCCCTCCCTCTCCCGTGAAACCTTGGCAACCACTGACCTTTATTACTCTACAGTTTTGCCTTTTCCAGAATGTCAGATAGTTGGACTCATACAGTGCGCAGCCTTTTCAAACTGGCTTCCTTCACTTAGCAATATGCATTTAAGTTCCCTCACACCTTTTTGTAGCTTAATAGCTCGTTTCTTTCTATTGCTAAATAATATGAATAACATTCCATTATATAACAGTTTGTTTATAAGGGTTTCTTTTGGGGTGATGAAAATGTTCTGGAATTAGATAGTGGTGATCATTGTACAACTGTGTGAATACACTAAAAAATCACAGAATTATATACTTGAAAAGGATGAATTTTATGGTATGGGCTATTTTAAAAAATGACATGAACCTTAGCGGCAGAAAGAATAGCAGCAAAGGAAGAATCAAGGTGGCGCAGAGACACGAGCAGATGAGAAAGACCACGAGGGAGGGGAGGGGTCAAGCATAAAGCTCCTACTTTATGAGTTTTAAAAGGCTGAGAATTAAGATAAAACTACTGCATTTAGCCAAGAGGGAGCTCCTGATGCCACAGGCTCCCCAGTCAACGGGTTTAACGTCTGTGGAAAGCAGAGGTGTGATTGTAGATGCCCTTTAGGGGCTTCTTCCAATGAGGAGGACTCCAGTGTCCAGATTAAATCCTATTCCAAAGATTCTTGGATCATTTCACTTTGGCTTTTTAGGAACAAACAACAAAAACAAATTCAGAGCTAAATCTGGGCGTGCAAGGAGCAAGCACTCACTGCGGGCAAGGCCTTGAGCTAGGCCTCCACGTGTCAGGCTCACGTTATTTCACACCAGGGGAGGTTAACACTGTTATGCTCATCTTTTTCAGGTAAAGAGGGGAAATTTAATTTCTTATTTAACAACCATTTATTGAACACTCACTTTGCCCCAAACACTGTCAAACTCTAGGAATATTAATGTAAGAAGATAGGGTCCTTATCTTTTTTTTTTTTGTGGTACGCGGGCCTCTCACTGTTGTGGCATCTCCCGCTGCGGAGCACAGGCTCCAGACGCGCAGGCTCAGCGGCCATGGCTCACGGGCCCAGCCGCTCCGCGGCATGTGGGATCTTCCTGGACCGGGGCACGAACCCGTGTCCCCTGCATCGGCAGGCGGACTCTCAACCACTGCGCCACCGGGGAAGCCCAGGGTCCTTATCTTTAATATATTTAATAGACTTCTGAAATGCAGCAGACATGAAATAAACACCATTATAAAGGGCAGGATATCAGTACATACAGGAGTCCTGCTGGGAGAAGGATGCACACACACAGATAAGCATAGTGATCTCTTTATTTCATGGATATAAAATCTAGATAGAACCCAAGCCCCCTGATTAGCATCACAGCAACTGACTCAAGATGCTCAGTTGTCACAAGCTGACTCACTCTCATCAAGCGTGACTATTTCCCTTCTAGATTCCTAGGTAGGACTCATTAACCTGAACATATAACTCCCTGAAAAGGCTCTAAAGCGGACAGATGCTTTAAATGCAGTGCTATATTAATGCTATATAGTCATTCATTTAATGACTGGATTCATTTAATCCAGCTCACTGTGACATTAGTCACTTGATGGAGGGCAGCGGTGAGGAGGTTAACTCACAAATTTTTTCATTTTATGCGTCTCTGAAATTTCCCTCTGCTATTGACGACTCTCTGTGCCCACCCACTGAAGTCATGCCAGTTTATTCCTTTACAACATGTCTGATTCAGCTCTTCTTCTCTATTCCTACTACCTACATTAGTACCCTACTTACAGAGTATTGCCGTGGGTTTCCCGGTGGGTCTCCCTCCCATCCCTCCTTTTCCATCCTTACTTCCCTGGTTAATCTGTCTTGCAAAGAACTGCCAAGTTAGCCTTTCTTTTCAGCTTATTAAAATAACTTTAGTGTATTTTTTTTTCATTGTGAAAAAGTAATACCTGATCATTCTAGAGAGAACAAACTTTAACGGCCCTTTGGCCATGTCACGCTCCAGCTCAAGGGAAGGCCTCTGGCTCAGCACTGCTTACCAGGTCACCAAATCCAGAATACTGACTTCCTGTAGCTGCTGTAACAACCACCACGAAGTTGGTGGCTTAAAACAACAGAAATGTACTCCCTCTGCTCTGGAGGCCAGAAAGCTGGCAGGGCTGCTGCACCCCCTCCAGAGGCCCTAGGGGAGAAGCCATCCTTCGCCTCTTCCGGCTGCTGGCAGCTGTGAGCATTCCTTCCTTTGTGGCCACGTGGATCCAGCCTCTGCCCCTGTGGTCACACTGCCTCCACAACTGTCTGTCAAATCCCCTCTGCCTCACTCTTAGGGGGACACTTGCCATTGGATTTAGGGTTCACCCAGAGAACCCAGGATAAATTCCTCCTCTCAAATACTTAACTAAATCACATTTTTGGCCATTCACTCTTTTACCATATAAGGGGACCGGTTCCATTAGCACATGGATGTATCTTTTTAGAGGCCACCATTCAGCCCACTACATCCAGGCTCCTGCTCACCGAGCCAATTTTCTCTTTCGTTTTTCCCAACAAGTCATGCCTGTGTCCTTGGGGAGCTCACCCCACGCCCTGCACTCCTACCTATACTCACCATTTCTCTAAACGCTCCCTCTCCACCCCCGCCCCTGCCGCCCGATCCAAACCTGCAAATATTATGCTCTCTTTGGTTAGGGCCAGCCCTGGCCCTCTTTCTGTGAAGCTCTTGCTGACAGTCACCTTCTGTCTACACATTATTTTTCGTCTCCGAATCTCTGGAACATATAGTCACCATCACGCTGAATTGACACGGTATACTGGTTATTTTTAGTGGCCTCACAGATTTAAGTTCTATCTCCCCAAGTGATGTGCGCACCGCAGGCACAGAAGCTGTGTTTTCTATTCCAATCCCCACTGTATCTGGCCCAGAGCCAGGCATTTAAAAGGCATTTATTAAAAGACTGATAATTGGATGAATAAATGCAAAGAAAAATTAGCAATATTTTGCAATTTAATTTAAATTGGTATTACTATGACCACCACTACCACCAGCTAATAGAAGTTGATAAAAAAAAAACCAAACCTCTCTCATAAGGGATATAAAATCTCAAAAACCAATCAATAACTCTTATTATTTTACCACCCTTTTAGCATTTATTTACATCCTAATGCTCTTAATTCTTTTTTTAAAAAATATATTTATTTATTTATGGCTGTGTTTGGTCTTCATTGCTGGGCGCGGGCTTTCTCTAGTCGCAGCGAGTGGGGGCTACTCTTCATTGTGGTGCGCGGGCTTCTCATTGTGGTGGCTTCTCTTGTTGAGGAGCACGGGCTCTAGGCACGCGGGCTTCAGCAGTTGTGGCACGTGGGCTCAGCAGTTGTGGCTCGTGGGCTCTAGAGTGCAGGCTCAGTAGTTGTGGCGCACGGGCTTAGTTGCTCTGTGGCATGTGGGATCTTCCTAGACCAGGGCTCGAACCCATGTCCCCCTGCATTGGCAGGCGGATTCTTAACCACTGCGCCACCAGGGAGGTCCCCTAATGCTCTAATTCTTAAGGCGACCCATAAAAGTTTCAAGTTGTTAAGTCTAAGAGAATTACTGCATTTACATGAAGTGGCAGCATCAGCCCCAGCTAAGAAGGAAAATAGCAGGAAAGCTTGTTTCACTTTTCTTTTGAAAACATAAAGTGAAACGTTATCTGCCATCGATTAAAGAAAAATAAGATAGATATGAATGCGGCCAGCCACTGCTCTTTACCACTTTAAAGAAAAAAACAAGCAGCTATACTTTCATTTGGTGTCAAGGCTCCCATAACTTCCTTCACAGCTGTTGGCTAGGCTTCTTCTCTTTTCTTATTTACCAGATCTTCAGAAAGAGAGAAAGTCTAATCACATCTTCCTGCTGCTAACCCTTCTGCCAGTTTTTCTCATCAACAGAGGAGAAACAAGATAAAGCAGGCATTTCTGACTGTTAACTCCTGCCTCTCCTCTCCCGACCCCTAATCCTCCCCTTCCCCAGCTATTACTGTTGGAAGCTAAATATAATACATGTATTTTAGCAATGCCCCAAACTGTTACAAACTGACTCAGTAAGAGTGGCCTACAGGCATATCTCATTTTATCGTGCTTCACTTTACTGCATTTTTTAACAAACTTAACGTTTATGGCAATCCTGCATTGTTGGATGATGGCTAGCATTTTTTGGCAGTAAAGTATTATTTAAGTAGGGTATGTACTTTTTTTTTTAGACATAATGCTATTGTATACTTAATCGACTACAGTATAATGTAGACATAACTTTTATATGTACTAGGAAACCAACAAATTCATGTGACTTTGCTTTATTACATATTTGCTTTACTGCAGTAGTCTGGAAATGAACCCACAGTATCTCTGAGAGGTCGGCCTGTACACTTAACTGTCTTTGCTTCTTCACCACCCACTCTTCCCCAACCGCTACGTTTTGGCTTCTGCCCCATCACTCTGTTGAAACTTCTCAAGCTAGGTTCATAAACAATCTCCTGTTTTTGAAGTCCAATGGATACTTTTTCACTACTTACTTTACATGGAATAACAACCTTTTTTTTCCTGGTTCTCCTGTATCACTAACCTCTCCTTTTCAGTTTATTTTGCTGAGTCATATTCCTTGGCCTCTTCTGATCATTTTAAAGTTTTCCTGGGTTCTGTCTCTTTAGCTCTCTCTTCTGTCCACCGTCTTCATCCTTCAAGGATTTTATGCACGCTGCATCAACCACAACCTACCTTGTAATGGTCTCTAGCATGGTCTTCAGCTCAGGCCTTTCTTCTGAGCAATCTAACCAAGCTGGTGAGGAGTCACAGAGGACCAGCATTTGTTTTGAACCCATTATGTACTAAGTTTGTTTTAATACATATATAACATTTAATTCTCACACTAACTCAATAAGGCTTTATTAACACATCCAATTATAGGTAAAGAAATACAGTTCTGAAAAGATTAAAATAATTGGCCAACATAAACCATAGCAATATTTTCTCAGGCCAGTCTCCCAAGGCAAAAGAAATAAAAGCAAAAATAAACAAATGGCACCTAATCAAACTTTAAAGCTTTTGCACAGCAAAGGAAACCATCAACAAAAAAGACAACCTACAGAATGGGAGAAAATATTTGCAAACAATGCGAATGACAAGGGGTTAATATCCAAAATATTAAACAGCTCATATAACTCAATACCGAAAAAACAAAAACCCAAACAACAAATGGGCAGAAGACCTAAATAGACATTTCTCCAAAGAAGACATACAGATGGCCAACAAGCACATGAAAAGATGTTCAACATTGCTTATTATTAGAGAAATGCAAATCAAAACCACAATGAGGTATCACCCCACATCTGTCAGAATGGCTATCATCAAAAAGTCTACAAATAATAAATACTGGAGAGGGTGTGGAGAAAAGGAAATCCTCCTACACTGTTGGTGGGAATGTAAATTGATACAGCCACTATGGAGAACAGTATGGAGGTTCCTTAAAAAAACAAAAATGGAACTACCATATGATCCGGCAACCCCCCTCCTGGGTATATATCTGGAAAAGAGGAAAACTCTAATTCAAAATGATATATGCACCCAGTGTTCACAGCAGCACTATGGCAGTCCACAGCCAAGACATGGAAACAACCCACGTGCCCATTAACAGATTACTGGCTTAAGAAGATGCGGTATATATGTACATACAATGGGATATTACTCAGCCATAAAAAAGAATGAAATATTGCCATTTGCAGCAACATGGATGGACCTAAAGAATATTATACGTAGTGAAGTAAGTCAGACCAAGACAAATATTATATGATATCACTTAATGTGGAATCAAAAAATAATACAAATGAACCTATATACAAAACAGAAACAGACTCACAGACATAGAAAACAAATTTATGATTACCAAATGGAAAAGGGAGGGGGGTAGGGATAAATTAGGATTATGGGATTATCAGATACATGCTACTATACACAAAATAGATAAGCAGCAGGGATTTACTGTATAGCACAGGGAACCATATTCAATACCTTGTAATAACCTATAATGTAAAATAATCCAAAAAATATATATATATAACTAAATCACTTTGCTGTATACCTGAAACTAATACAGTACTGTAAATCAACTATACTTCAATAAAAAAATAATAATCTGTCCAAAATCATAATAGCTTTAAGTGGCAGAAATTAGATTTGAACTCTGGTTATATGCCAAAATCTATGTTCCTTCCTGATTGGACCATCTGCCTCTAGTCTTGTTCCAGTTCCTACATCTTTACCCTAATCCAGTCTCCATATAGCCATGAACATTTTTTTTGAAAACACAAATCTGATATTATCACCTTTGCTTTAAAATCCTTTAATAGCTCCTCAACAACTATGGTGCCTTGGTTTTCAAACAAAATTCAAATTCCCAGGCCCTGTTCCCCAAAAATTCTGATTCAGTCTTCTTTATTTCACACTTTGAAAAATACTGGCCCAAATTTCTGAGCTTAACTTGCCAAGCAAATCATGATCTGGCCCCTGATTATCCGTCCATCCTTATCTCTGCCCACACCTCTACTTGTGCCTTATGCTCTAGCTCAGGGATCAGTAAACTCCAGCCCAACTGGCAAGCCAAAGCCAGCCTGTTGCCTGTTTGGGGAAATAAAGTTTTATCAGAACACAGCCATATCCATTCATTACATTCTGCCTACAGTTGCTTTCACGCTGCAGTGGTAGAGTTAATTGCGACAGATCGATCACATGGCCCACAAATATTTACTATCTGCCCCTTTAAAGAAAATTCCCCAATTCCTGCTCTAGCTTGTAGCAAAATACGTATTTCCCAGTGCAATATGCTTTAGTATAGGACGTTCCCTCTTTCCCATTTTCTGAGGGAATCCTATTCTTCTTTACAGATTCATTCCTACTGTGTGAACCCATGTCTGACATACCCAGTCAGGCATCCATTCTTAGTGCCCCCAAAGCACTTTGCCATGACTGCCCTCATTTCTTACCTCACCACGTTGTAATTATTTTTCTGTATGTCTGTCTAGCCCACCGAAACATAAGCTCCTGAGAATAATTATAAACTCTTACCTGTCTTTGTATCTCTAGCACAATGCCTCGTATTACATACATATTAGGTGTCTAACAAATGTTTGACGATGAATGAATAAATGAACAAACTTTTAGGAAAACCTTAAAGAGCAAAACATTCTGAATAAGGTTATTTAAACTTAGATTTCAACTGATATCTGTAGAGGTACCCTAGTTAAAATGTACCCGTAGCCTGCGCAGGTAAGGAAGGCACATTTAAAACAGGAATATCTACTGTCTAGGTTGGTAAACGAGCTGGCTCTTCTGTCTTGCTATCATGGAAAGCATGGACAGAGCAGGAGAACAGAAAAGGAAGAAAGTCTCTGGGCTCCGTGGCACTGCCCCAGGAAGGTAGTTCCAACTATAGCAAAGGATGGCTAAGGGGCCGACAGGAGGGACTTCAGGGGCCAAAGGACAGCTCTGGGAATGTCAAAGAGATTTTTGGCCGGGTTAAAATTTTTGTGAGAACCAGCAGTACTCACCGAAGGGGTAAGGAAGGTATAAAAAACCTCATTTTCAAAGAATCATGTGGAGCACAGGTGGAAAGGAAGTATGGAGGAGAAGGGCAGCTCATCTTAGCATCCTGTGGCCAGTGGCTGACACGCTCTCTCACCAGTCCCTCAGCTGGAACTTGGTGCCCTAAACTGTCAGGCTGGGCAATACAGAATGGTGGTCTTTTACCAGCTTAGTCTGCGGCAGGAACACAGCTGGTCTAGGATATTTCAAGTTACTCATTCATTCATTCGATAAACATGAAAGTCAAATAGAAAATAAGAAACCCTCTATGATCAAAGCCTCTGAAAATAACACATTTCAGTTTTTTTTGTAATTGAACACAGCACGTTAGGGAGAAGAGGCTTTCATAAAAACAAGCGCTTTTTCTTAGTGGTGGACAAGCAGGTAGACTCAGGACACTACCTTTCTCACACAATCTGACAGTTAAGGGCACAGTTTAAGGTCATTTCATGCCCCATCCCGTTGTCCCTGTCCCACTGTGGGGCATAGTTAGGAGCAGAGGGTAGCATGGGGGAAACACAGCTGCAAATGCCATGCAACAGCGCACACTTAAAAGTTACTAAAATGAGCATCTCAGGTGCCTACTGCACTGTGTTAAAGACCGAGGAAGTCCCTGACAGGTAATATGATAAGGATAATATTTTCTGAGTGCCTGTCACGTGTTAGACTCTATTCGATGCTTCATATGCATTATCTCTAATCCTCAGCAAAGCCTGGGAAGAAGGTACTGACCATCTAACAGACAGAATGGAAGCTCAAAAAGGTTAAATAACTTAGCCAACATTTTTGGCTTCCCAACTAGCCTAAGTAGAAATCTATTCAATCAGAATTTGAGATCTGCTACTTAGCACTTCCCCAAGCCCAGTCTGTCTCTTGCGTTATTTTTCCCCTTAGCTGTAGTCTGTATACTCTGGCTGGCTGGCTCAATAGAGCAAACTGATTAATAAAGCCCAGGTACATCTAGGGCAGTCTCCTTAATGCCACTCTGTTCCAATTCAATTCAATCACTATTAACCAGTACTCTATGATGTAACATAACAGGCACATTGCTACCTACCTGGAAGGCAAAGCTGCACTCCCATTCAAAACTGTCCTGCCCTGACTCCAGGAAACTAGATGGCAGAAGGTGGAAAGCTCTTAGCAAACTCATTCACCACCACTGATGAAAACAACTCAAAATACAGAATCTTTATAAAGGGATTCATCACATCATCATCATGTTTCCTGACCTGCTCATTCAAATACTGCCTCTCTGTAACTGCTGCACCTGCCCACTTTGTCCTCTTCCTGTTGCCCTGGCCTTGCTGTCAGCCAGTTTGTCATCTTTTATGCTCTCACCAGCACAACCACCATATACTTTCAAGCCTCAACTATCCCCTTATACAGGGGAAAATGGAACCTGAGACTCCATCACCCATACATAATGTGAGGGAAAAGTGTGTTTTGTGTGTGAGTATGTAGGTATCTACTAGGAGGAGAATACAATTTTGCAGGACTGTAACAATTAGAGCACAGGGAAAGGCAGGCCTAGGAGCCTTTTTAAAAGACTGTTTCATACCGCCTGACTGCTGAAAGAGCAGTCCAGTCTTGCTGTACGTGGCATTTAAATATTACTCAACCACAGCTACGACATGTATTCAAAGTGAAAGTAGTGTATTCACAGAGGCACTATCCATCCAGAGACATCTGAAGTGGTTTTTCTTTTCCGTAATCATTAAAGATTGAAGAAACTGCTGGTTTTTAAATACCGTCACAATACAATGAATTAATAAAGAATGAGTACTGAATTCGTTTTGCTTAGCTATGAACATTCTAAGAAGTTATGAAAAGCCTAGCCCCCAAAATTAACTTCACTCTTTAGGCAAAACCGTAACACTTTATACCTTCCACTAGAGCTTGCCTGTTTCTAGAAATAAGTCTATGTTATTTTATAGGTAGATAAGATAACTCAAAATCCTATGTATTTTTCTTGAATTTATTTGAGATTACTGAAGACTCTGAGAAAGTTATTACATGTTTCAAAGGTTCAAAAAAGAAACAACTGAAAATTATGTAGAATATACTGTGAGAGTCTCAAACCGAGGACATAAAAGAATATGTTGCTTTAGCATCCTTTCCCAGCCATATCTAGGAAAGATAGTGGATACAGTATTTGGACTTAATTTCAAAATTAACACTGAAAGATCAAGCTAGCAAAGGTTGTTATGGAAAATTCTCTTCTGATTTTTCTGGAAAACTTTCAGAACTCCTCCTTTCTGTCTGGGAAATACCACTTCTTATTAGGAGGGGTTTGCTACTTCACAAATAAGCTTCCTCTAGTGAGTCCTGATTCCAGAGTACTGCCTTGGGCTTTCCCTGCTTGCATTTCTCTCGGAGCCTTCTGCAGGAACAGGAAGAGGAGATAAGGTAGAATAACAGAAGCAGCACAGAGAAGATGGAAATTTTTTCAATCTCTCTGAGGATGGGTGAAACAAAAACTTGATAGCAGCAAAATGTTACTGGTTAGATGGAGGGGGAAAGGGTACCCAAATGAAGGAAAAAACTATCACAAGCGGCATGCCAGAGAGTGTGGAAAGTAAGACCTCTGGAAAGCATAGGGAAGAGTGTCTATTTTGAAAACTGGCAAATTCTAGAGTCTGATTCCTTAAAAAAAAAAAAAAGTCCAACTTCCTAAACACTCTAAAACATCGATAAGCTGATGATGAATAAACTGACCATCACTATCTTCATGACATATAACTAGACAACACTAAGGCGGATAGACAAAGGTTATACATAAACTATATGAATTAACCAATAATGAATACTGTCGGTCATCTTATCATCATAGGGATAAGTGATCTGGATAGGGAAAGGGGGATGGGGATGGAATATTAAGATAGATTAACAAGAAGGAATTCATTCCTTTTCTTGGAGAAGGCTTTCTAGAGGAGGTTAGATTCCAGACGCTGGACGAATAGCAACAGGAGCTTAGCAGAACAGCTCAGAGCGGGAGTGAACCGATTATATGAATGGGGCATTGAGTAAGGGAGCCTGGGAGAAGAAAGGGGGACCGTCAAGGGGAACAGGGCCGGTTCAGGGTGCCCTAGTTAAGGTCTCCAACGTGGAGAAAGGTTGGGTGGGGGCAAAGGAAGGCAAAAAGAAAAAGCACAGTAGTTTCTTCACTTATCTCGGGAGGACTAGGGTTTACACTACCTGGAAAAGCTGACCAACAGGCTTGCCCTGGGTGTGATTTTCCAGAGGAGTGGGCCCTTGCTGGAAGAACGCAGCCCGCTGTTCCCTCAATTCCTGTCTGGGTAGCTGGGGTCATAGCTGGAGGCGCAGAGATGTCTAAGGCCGGTGTCTCTTGGGTGCTGCGTGGGTTACAGGGCTGAGGCTCAGCGGCGGGCACTTAGCGACAAGCAGGCGGCGGCTGCAGCAGCTGCGCGTGCAAACCCCGGGACTTACCTTACTGTCATCCATCTCGGCAGACAGGCCAGCCCGGCCGGGCGCTCCCTCCCCCGGCCCTCCCCCGGCTCAGCCGGCCTGGCCCGGCCCGGCCCCAGCCCCGGGGAAAGAACGGGATAAGGTTCTGACTGCCTCCTCCTCTCGCCTAACAGTTCGCTTCCCTGATGCCACAGTCACGGGGACGAGGGACCAGTTCAGGGATGGCAGAGCGGACCCTGGAGGCGGCGCAGAACGCCTCCCTTCGCCGCGGCTGCCTCCTCCTCCCCCTCCATGACAGGCTCTGGCTGTGTTTACAGACGCCCTGGAGAGAGGCCCGGACCGGAGAGAGGACAGCAGCGCGGCGCGCGGATTGGCCGCTTCGGCTGCCGTAGCACCGCGGCATTCTGGGGATTGTAGCTTTCGTTACCGCGGTCTCTGCGCGGCGAACCAGAAAGGAAACTACGATGTCCACAGAGCCTCAAGAAAGGCGTCCGTTTTCCTGCCGGCGAGCGCTACGCAGGAGGGGCCGAAACTACGTTTCCCACAATGTTTTGGTCCCTGGGTTCCAGCGGTCCGGGCGTAGGGAGGGGACCCTAGGAGCCCCGCAGAGGGGACCTGAAGGAGGGGCCCTGGGAGCAGGCCCTCCTCATAGACACCGAGGAAACCCTGTTTATTTTAAAAATTCACCCCCCCCCCAAACAAAACAAACAAAAAACCTAAGAATGCACAATGGTGCAGCTCCTTCTGGAAACCATTTGACAGTTCCGATATTAGACATAGAGTTACCATATGGCCGCAATCCCACCGGAAATGACACCGTGTGTCCCCACGAAAACTCGTGCAGTAACGTTCTGTCCTAAAGGCGTTATTCTTAGTAGTCAAAAAGTGGAAACAACCCAAGTGTTCAACAGTGGATGAATGGCTGGCCAATTGTGGTATTTATATTCAAAGGAGTATTATTCCTCAATGAAAAGGTATGAGGTACTGATACATGCTGCAATGTGGATGCGCGAGGATGAGCCTTGAAAACACACAGTGAAAGAAGCCAGACCCAGAAGGCCACATATCGCGGATTCCACTTATAATGAAATGTCCGGAATAGGTACATTTAAAGAAACGAAAAGCTGGTGAGTGGATGTAGGGGGCTAGGGCTGGGGAACAGCAGGGAGGGAGGGGGGCCAGGAATGGGGAGTGGTTTTTAATAGGTACTGGGTTTCTTTTGAGGTGATGAAGCTGTTCTAAAATTGATTTAGGGATGGCTGCACAACTCTGAATATACTAAAAACCACTGAATTGTGTACTTTAAATGAGTGCATATTATGGTATGTGAATTACATCTCAATAGTAAATAACAAAGAATGTCTTGGCATCCTCCTGATTTAGTAAAGTCAGTGAGCTTGTTGTTTTGGCCTGTGTTAGGCCATTGAGAATTTGACAAAGATTGTCTTTATTAATGTTATTCTGGAGAGCCCCTTTGACTCACTCCTTTTCAGACTCCTACAGTGCTTTGCTAAACCCTTCCAAAGTTCAAATGAGGTGGAGTTCCCAGATTTAGCAATAAATATACAGGGGCTTCCCTGTTGGCGCAGGGGTTGAGAGTCCGCCTGCCGATGCAGGGGACACGGGTTCGTGCCCCGGTCTGGGAAGATCCGACATGCCGCGAAGCGGCCGGGCCCGTGAGCCGTGTCCGGAGCCTGTGCTCCGCAACGGGAGAGACCACAACAGTGAGAGGCCCGCGTACAGCAAATAAATAAATAAATATATAGGACACTCACATTTGAATTTCAGATAAACAAGTACCTTTTTAGTATAAGTATGTCCCATACAATACTTGAGACACACTTTTACTAAAAAAAGCATTCATTGCTTATCTGAAAGTCAGATTTAACTATGTGTCTTCTATTTTATCTGACAACTCCAAATTGAGGAAGAGTAATAATAGAAAAGCAGAATTGTCTCTGTCCGATATGTACAACGCTTCAGAGGAACTAAAGCAGGTCAGTCCCTCAGAAGTAAATGCCGCCTAACCAGGTCATCATGTGGGGTTGCAACTTTCGGCCCAGCCAGGGTAGGGGGGCATCTGTAACCTCCAAACCGCATTCCACGCAGTCTCAGAGACGTCTAGCCGCATCCTCTCTGATGATCAGGGGAGCAAAGCCTGTGCTCCTTGCAGGTTCTTCTCCTCTTTCCTCACCTAATACCCCTTTTCCGTGCCCAGTAAGGCCTCAGTCCTCCTCCCCAGCTATGCCCTTGCCACTGCTAAGCCCTCTTTTTCGGCGTGGAACTGCCTTTCCCCCGGGGTTAGTCCTCTGTCACTCTGTCTGCATCCCTGCTGACAAAAGTGCGCCGGGCCCTCAGGAAGGAGGACTAAGACGTTTTGAACCAGGTGATGGAAATTTAAACACGTGCTAGGGAAGTAATATGTACACCAACTTCAGGAGAGTGGTTTTCTCTAGGGAGGGAGAGAGAGAAATGGGATGGAGAGGGTCTTGCGGTGGTTAGCTGTAGATTTAACTTATTTTTTTAAAGAATGGTAACATTTTTATTTATTTATTTATTTTTATATTTATTTTTGGCTGTGCTGGGTCTTCGTTTCTGTGCGTGGGCTTTCTCTAGTTGCGGCGAGCGGGGGCCACTCTTCATCGCGGTGCGCAGGCCTCTCACTATCGCGGCCTCTTTTGTTGCGGAGCACAGGCTGCAGACGCGCAGGCTCAGTAGTTGTGGTACACGGGCTTAGTTGCTCTGCGGCATGTGGGATCTTCCCAGACCAGGGCTCGAACCTGTGTCCCCTGCATTGGCAGGCAGACTCTCAACCACTGCGCCACCAGGGAAGCCCTAGATTTAACTTTTTTTTTTTTTTCGGTACGCGGGCCTCTCACTGTTGTGGCCTCTCCCGTTGCGGAGCACAGGCTCCGGACGCGCAGGCTCAGCGGCCATGACTCACGGGCCTAGCCGCTCCGCGGCATGTGGGATCTTCCCGGACCGGGGCACGAACCCGCGTCCCTTGCATCGTCAGGCGGACTCCCAACCGCTGCGCCACCAGGGAAGCCCTAGATTTAACTTTTAAAGAGATGAAGCAAATATGTGAAATATTGTGGTGGAGAGTACGGTGTATTGTTTTCTTCGCATTTCTGTACATTGAGAAACTATAAACATCCTCACTTTAGAAAGTGTGGAAATACTTTAAATTATTTACTAAAAATTTAATTTATAAAAACAAACAATCGCATCATAAAGTAAGACTTGGTAAAGGGAAGAAAATCTTATGAAGAAGTATTGTATAGTCATATGTTAAATATTTGCTGAGAAGTACCCAGGATTGGTAACAAAGGGGTGAGGAAGAACAGAAGAAAAGTATTTGCTTCTGTAAATTTAAATCCTCAAGGAGCCTATAATCCAGGAAGGAGAAAATCACACATACAGGAGACTAAGAACAATCACTAAACGATACAGACCAAGTTTAATATCTATGTGCTAAGTTGTTCAGAGTGGGTAGGGAGAGCCAAGCATCAGGCTAATTCATGGGAAAGGAAAAGTGAACACAGCAATTTTTTTTTTTTTAAAGGAGTGGGAGGAAGCTTAGATGAAGAATATAATCTCAGGGTCCTGGATATTTTGTATACATGGTTTTCAATCTTTTCTTCCTATATTGCCTTCTCGAAAGGAACCTCCGAATCATTCAGTTCCTTTGAAAAATGCATATAATTTTCTCCTCCCTCCCCTCCCCACCTTTCCTCCCCAGCACACACAAACACATTTCATGTGCTCTCAGACACCCCACATAGAGGCACTGTTGGCCTGTGAGGCGTCAGGTCTCTGCTGTTGCTGTGGAGTTTCTTGTAGTGAATTCCTAAACAGCATGGCACACACCCACTCCTTCTTGATCTGCATGCCTTCCATGCCCTCATCTCTCTCTTTCTCCTGCTCCCCTTACTGCTTGGCTAAAAGAGCACAGGTGTCTAAACAGAGCCAAGATGATCATGTTACTCCCTGGGCCACATGGGTCTGCTTGGCACTAGCCCCTGGGGAACATCAGAGAGAAAGGAAGCTCATTAAAATAGCTTGTTAGGCTCCAGCTGGCTTTCCATTAAGTTTGACACGTAAGAGTCTAAGAATTTAAAAATTATCCAGCCCTTTCCAAACGTTCAATGGAAATGAAAATTGGTTGATTCAATTCTGCCATGCAGATTTGTGCTAGACTCATCTCCAATCTAGAAATAGCAAGAATGAACAACAAAACCTTCCAAGAAAGAAACAAAGGTGGCCGTGAAATCGACCACGGTAACTTCTGACCCACCTTAACACACACCATACATTTGGGGAAGAAGGTATCCCAGAGTCACCCCAGAAGTGACCCGTCGTTACTTCTCTGTCCCTGGCCTGTCTTCTCAAAGAGTTGATCATCTGTGGCTGAGTGATAAAGATTTTTAAAACGCAGCATGGTTGTACAGTGAATTTGTGGATGGTCCCGATTATGACACAGAGACGGGGAAAGAGAAGGAGGAAAACTATTCAAAGAAAAAAAACAAACCACTGATTGAAGAGAGGTAGGGGGTGGCATAAGATTAAGAGAGGAGGGTAAGGGAACAAAAATTAACCTTATTTAGAAACCACAAACAAGGGGAACAGTACAATATTCTACATTCAGGAATGCCATGGCTACATTGATATGTAAATCTGGCACTAGAACAACAGAGTATTATTGCCGCTGATATGGTAATCTTCAGAGGTACAGAGAAAAAGTGGGTGGGTCATGTGAAATTCATGAAATGCTTGAGGTGAACTCACTGTTGAAGTTTTAGTCCTGTTTTGTTTTTTGTGTGTGTTTTTTCCAACGTACTTTATAGATAAGTATTTCTCTGTCCTTTTTGTTTCCGAAAAGTTTAGCTTATTGTCATGAGGCTATAAAATATTCCATTTCAAAAGTTTGGTTCTGTTCTAAAGGCATTTTGCAAAATGCTCCCCCCCCCTTTGCCTACACGGACAAATATGCCTACATTTGCATACAGCACAGTACCTATTTACTCTGCATTGGCTAGAAAGTTCAGAAGCAAGAGCCTAAAGGAACATTTTCAGAATGAGCACATAATTCAGCCTCCAGCTTGTCAGCAGGAGCAAAAGAAATAAATGGTGCCACAAAGGACCGAAACAGTCTGTTGCCGAGGAATGAAAAAAGATCTGATCAGCATAAAAATAAGGAAGAGAAAATGAAGCTCAAGGAACCAAAACCTTCCACGTTCAAACTTTCCCTTACCTCTTCCCCTTCACCAATGTACTGAAAGTGTCACCTCCAACTCAGCAACAGCTTTTCTCAGTATCCTCCCAACTACCGTTTCTACTGAAAATACTAAGCGTTATGGACCTCACACTGTAGGAAAGAATGAAGTGTGCCCTTGCTTAAGTAAAAAAAATGGGAATTATTTGGCCAATAAGCAACTGTTTTTTTGGCCAATTATTTGGCCAATAAGCAACTGTTTAAAACTAAACCAGCCTTTATAAGAGATGGCTTGCTAAGCATCACTATTAGTCATTTACACTTTAGTATGAATGTGCTTCTTTTTTTTTTTTTTCTCCTTGTATTTGCTACCTGACGATTAGGTTTAGGTTTGGGAGAAAAGAGGAATACACATATGGGTTTGAAGGACAGGTGTTCTAAGAAGGGGAGAGATCTCTGTAGATCTAATTGCTGTGCTGGAGCTTTGAGCATTTAAAGAGCAGCCCAGTAAACAGTGGATGCCCATGAAGGTTAGGGCAGGGGAGATAGGAGACAGATGAAGAACCAACAAGTGACCAGGTACCGTCTTTCACAATTCTCCTGAGGGTTTACCCAGCAGACACACGTAAGACAGGCACATTTATTCTACTGACTCAGACCCGAAGAAGCTTAAACTTACCATGGCACTTGTGATGGAGGAAGTAAAAAAAAAACTCAGCCTGCATGTTTGCTTAGGAACATTTTTTTTTTCAAAAACAAGCTTCCTTTCATCAAAGTTCACTTTTGAGGTTTTTTCCAGTTAAGTTTTGGTAAACCCAGAGTTGTTTGCTGAATAGAAATCTGACAGGGCTCATCTTCCAGATCCTACATTGTTAAGGAACAGAAGACTGGAATCCTGGGCTATGCAGGAGAAAGCATGGTTTTGGTACCTGTGACTTCAGGAGAGCAGCAGGGGACCTATTTCTTATTTTATGAATAGCCTTAAGTCCTCCAAATTTTGCTTCAATAGTCTCCATTTCTAAGAAAAAAAATGCAACCTAAAATTTACTATTGGGACTCTATCAGACTTACTTACGACCGTCAAGATGTTTTCAAAAAGCTCCAAACAATATTTATGAGAATTTAAGTGTTAATATTTCCTGTCTCTAGGTGTTATCTACTGCTAGATGTAAACACCTTTGACTCTTTCTGGCATTACTTTTAATATTATGGGTATTCTGATATTTCTATTTGGTATCACATATCTTCATTTATTTTTTGGCTCGTTTACATATTCAAGAACTTTTACAGCATATTTTGAATTCCCTTAAAGGCTTCCTCATCTGCATAAGAAGCCTTCCATTCCAGATACATCTTTAAACCATTTTACTTATACATTAGAATTGTTTCCAAAAACATTTAAGCCTGAATATGGTTAATGTCAGTCTTCTTTGGTCAAGACAATGGTACTTGAATGGTATAGCACCTCATATTTTGTGAGATAAAATATAATATTAGTAGTAGTAATACCACTCAGTTTCCAAAAATGTTTGCGTGAAATTTATCACGTAGGAATTAAAGGATTGCCACATGGAATTTGACCGATTGTGCTAAGGGTATTTTTGTCACCAACAGCAGTCCTTTGACAGACGGCATGATTGTCCTTAAAAGTTAGATAGCATCGTTCTGCTGAACAGCCATTTCTGTCTCTGTCATTCATAAATGTGTCCAAGTCATTAAAGATTTTTTTTCTGCTTGCTATATGAAATAGTTCTTTTAAAATATGTATTATAAATGTATCTCAAACAAGTTTCACAGGACATCCTTTGATCCTTGGAAACAAGCCATGGTGATTGTGCCCTCACGGTTTCTGGTCTTCAGAGAGTCACACCGTGCTATTTCTCAGCTGTCACATATCCAAATGAAATGTACTGTTTTAAAAAGGTCTTTCCCCACACCTGAGCCCTGTCAAGTTTTGCAGTGGACTTTTCTGAGTGGTTTCTGACACCATCACCTCTCTTTCCAGGGACAGTCACAGAAATGCCTCAGTACCATCTCCCCTGGGTGTGGATGTGTGTGGAGCAACCACGGTTCTGCTTGTCTGTGTTTTAATCTGAGTAAAAGAATTATTCTCTTTTCATTTCTGTTCCAGACTTTTTGCTGCCCAGCATTTTCTGGGGCCTTCTACTAGAAACTTCAGGGGACGGATTAACCACAGCGATCTATAGGAACTTTGTATAAGCATATACATATTTTCCATGCAATTACTAAGCTCTTTGTGCCTTTCATTTTTTCCCTTTAAGTCAGATCTTTAAACAGCCACTTTGTCTCCCTAACAAGATAAACCGTATTATCAGAACTGAGAGTTTATACGACTAGCTAATTTTGCTACAGGGCTCATTTTAGAGTTCAGTGTAGGCATGTAAGAGTCTAGTTTGTTGCTGCACCTCTCCCGACACACCTGCTGCTCTCACGATTATGAGATTCAAAACACGAGTAGCAATCCTCTCCTTCCGCTTTCTACCAGGAGTACATACATGTCATTTCGAATTTTACAGATTCACTTTACATTTCAGCTCTAGTCTCTAGATGTTTTTCTAAATCAGAAAAGAAAGTCATTTTGTCTTAAGTGATGCTGCCTGCCTCAGACAAGCATCTCGTATGGTACCATGGCCAGTTCAGGATGGCCTTGCACTGGCTGATGCACACGTCATTAGAGGTTGTGCAAGAAATGTCACTTTTGCCTCAGTGTCTGGCACCTCTGACATCACCGTGGACTCTCTGACCCTCTCCTCTGTGCCTCACCCTTTCCCTTTTTTTCACATGGTTCTTGCCTTGTGCTCTGTTCTTCTTGATGTTTTGTGTTTTCAGACAGCAAGTCCTGGGAGGCGGTTATCCTTTCCCTAAACCTGGAGGATTTTCTCCGGTTTGTTTGGTCTTAGAAAACTTCAGGCCTTCTGCCGTGTTTCGCTTTGATAGCCTCCTTTGCCACTCAGCACGGAATGTGTCTGTTGATCAGCTCTGTTCTGGCTGCTGCAGGTGAGGCTCAAGTAGAGGCCAGCTCCCTTCCTTCTCATCACAGCTTCCAGACAGGATCACACCTCCCCTTCCCCTAGCCTCCCGTGTCCCCCGCAGGGTCCCAGAGGTGAGGGGGGAGTGGTCCTGGCTGCACTTGCCCGGTTTCCTGCCCTACAGTTGTGTTTCCTCCTCACTTCCCATCCCTTCTCTCATGCGTGCTCCTTTTCTCCCTTGTTTCTACTCCTAAATCAAGATGCACTTCTCTCGTCGCCTCTGAAGCAGTGCTTGACACCCTCTCCAGCTCTGCCCTCCTTCCAGCCAAGCGAAGTGCTAAGGTACCCGCACTGCTGTTCTCTTGTTTCCACAGATGCTATTGCCAAGCTCAGAAGAGGCAGTTTCTTGTGGGAGTGGAGGCTGGTGATGGAATCCCTCAGCGGGGCTGCCTCCCCAGATTTCCCTCTTTAATGTCTCCAGCAAACAGGTGGTCACTCTACTGGTAGTAAATTCCTGGGTATTTTTACCCAACACCCCATAAACAAAATGGCAATGTTATTGGACATGTCATACAACCAGGCCTATTGAGTAATGTCCGCATTAATCAATTTGCCAAAGAAAGCAGGTTGTTATCTCAGCTTGTTCGGAGAGAGGCTAGCTATGGGAAGGAAGAAGAACTCAGGCATCAGGCTTACAAGTACGCGGTCAAGATTTAAATGATACCTAATCGGTGACTTGGTGCGCCGTGAAGTGAATCTTTCCCTACGCAAAACTGCACTGGCAGTACAGTTGATTCTCTCGTAATTGCTACAGGAACCTCGCTAGAGTGCCTTGGGGAGAGCCTGTTGCCCTGGGACTGAAGTAGCGAGGAGATAGAACCCAAGAGAGATGCAAGTTTTACCAGATTTGTCTCAATATTAAGAAATGTTGTACTACAAAGAAATCCTTCGGCTGGAGGATGACTGATTCACTTTTTGATCCATCCGTTCATTCATAAAACACCTTGAGCAGCTCCTTCTCCCCAGGCATTGTGCTGTATGCTAGACACACCAAGATTCACGAGGCAGGGTCTCTGCTCTCAGGGAGCTTACACACTGACGGGGGATTCTCGGGCATACCTCTCTAAGTATGCGCAGGATAGTGTGTAAAGTGTGATAATAAAGCTACACATAAAATACAGAGGGGATCTAGGGGAAATCTTTCCTGAAGGGCTTATGTCTGTACCAGGTCTCAAGGGATGAGCACAAGTTTTTCAAGCAGGCAAGAAAAGAAATGTTTTCAAAGGCAGCCTGGTGTGAAATTACAATGGGAAACCACAAATAATTTGGTTTGGGTGTAACACAGGCATCTCAGGAGATGGGAGGAGCAGCGTCAAGAGCTAAGGCCAAAGACATACACAGGAGCTAGATGATGAAGTGCACTGAATCCGAGCGGGGACTTACTTTGAAGCTGCTTGGGAGCCGCTGAGAGTTTGAGCCGGAGAGTAACAATTAAATCTGGGGGCTTGGCTCCTTCACATGCAGTCGGCAGCTCCTCAATAGCTTTCCCTTTATTTTGTAATGTTTTATTATATCATGTCATGCTTGCAATACACGTATGCTATACAATGGTATGGTATGGGGATTTACCATTGTAGTCTAAGGGCCTGGCGTCTGGTATGCTCTTACTAATACCTGATGACTGATATAGTTTCTGACACAGTCTCTGACCCTTGCTTAGATGTTGGTGGTACCAGCAGGTGGTACCGGCCACACCTCTGGGCTCCCTTTCCCTCCAGGCTCTTTCTATCACCCACAAGCAACAAGTGACAGAAGAATGGTTGGGATGTCTCCATGGGGGTGCATTGCTGCTGCATGACAGTGCCCAATACATATTCCAGAAATTATCTTAATCCCTCCATCACCCAGAATTTTCATTCAACCAATTGTGACATCTCTGGGAAAGAACATTTTCAAAATGTTAGTGAGACGTGGAACTCACTCTGGAGTGAGTTTTCACTTTCAACTTTCTTGAACTATGTCCCTTTTGCAAGGTGACAGACTAAAATTTCTCAGTGCCCTTCACTTTCCCCACGCCATGCCTGTAACAAATATCACCAAGGAGAGATGGATGGGCAGATGGAGTGAATGTTAGACAAAGAGACTGAATTTAGAATCTTCCATTTATTCAATAAAATTGAAAATACGTTATTTAAGAGAGGTGGAAAAAAACCCTCAATGTTGTCTACAGAAACTTTCCTTAAACAGATAGAATTTCTCTTTTTGATTTGTAAAAGTAACAACAACAACAAAAAAGTACATTTTATTTCAGAAGTAACATGTGCCCATGGTAAAACGTTCCAACAGCAAAGAGGCTCATAAGGTAAAAAGTAAAACCTCTGACTCACTCTCCAGAGTTAACCACTGTATAACCTTCCAGAAATGTTGGACACACTACAAGGAGTATGGGTATCGCCCTCTCATTTTTACACAGATGGTATTAAATTACACACACTGGGGCTACCCTGGTAGTGCAGTGGTTAAGAATCCGCCTGCCAATGCAGGGGACACGGGTTCGAGCCCTGGTCCAGGAAGATCCTGCATGCTGTGGAGGAGCAGCTAAGCCCCAGCGACGCAACTACTGAGCCTGCACTCTAGAGCCCATGCGCCACAACTACTGAGCCTGCGCTCTAGAGCCTGCGAGCCACAACTACTGAAGCCCGCAAGCCACAACTACTGAAGCCCGCAGGCCTAGAGCCCGTGCTCCGCAACGAGAAGCCACCGCAGTGAGATGCCCGCGCACCGCAACAAAGAGTAGGCCCCACTTGCTGCAACTAGAGAAAGCCCACACACAGCAACGAAGACCCAACACAGCCAAAAATAAATATATAAAAAATAAATTAAAAAATTTTTAATCTATTGGCTTTAAGGCAGTGGAAATACTCTACGTGATATTATAATGATGGATATATGTCATTATACATTTTCCAAACTTATGTAAAGGTGAACCCCATGGTAAAGTGTGGATGTTGAGTGATTATGATGTGTCAATGTAGGTTCACCCCTGGTTAAAAAAAAGAACCGTTCCAATGAGCAATGTTGATAATGGTGGAGGCTATGCATGGGTGGACGCAGGGATATATAGGAAATCTCTGTACCTCCCTTTCAAGTTATAAACCTAAAGCTGCTCTAGAATAACAAAATCTTTTTAAAAATAAAATAAAAGAATTTTAAAACTAATAGCACTAATTTCCCTTCATCACTCTACTCTCATTCTTTTTTAAACAACTTTATTGAAGTATAGTTGATTTACAATGTTGTGTTAATTTCTTCTGTATAGCAGAGGGACTCAGTTATACACATACGTATATATACAATCTTTTTCAAATTCTTTTCCATTACGGCTTGTCACAGGACATTGAATATAGTTCTCTGTACAGTAGGACCTTGTTGTTTATCCATCCTATATGTAATTGTTTGCCTCTGCTAATCCCAAACTCCCAATTCTTACCTCCCCTCCCCACCTCCCCCTTGGCAAACACGTCTGTCCTCTATTATCTGTGAGTCTGTTTTTGTTTTGTAGATATGTTGATTTGTATCATATTTATTTATTTATTTATTTTTAAAGATTTTTTTTTTTGATACGGACCATTTTAAAGTCTTTATTGAACTTGTTATAACATTGCTTCTGTTCTATGTTTTTTGGTTCCTTGGCCACGAGGCATGTGGGATCCCATCTCCCCAACCAGGGATTGAACCTGTACCCCCTGCATTGGAAGGCAAAGTCCCAACCACTGCACTGCCAGAGAAGCCCCTGTATAGTATTTTAGATTCCACATATAACTGATATCATATTGTATTTGTCTTTCTCTTTCTGACTTACTTCGCTTAGTGTGATAATCTCTAGGTCCATCCATGTTGCTGCAAATGGCATTATTTCATTATTTTTGATGGCTGAGTAATATTCCATTGTATATATATATCACATCTTCTTTATCCATTCATCTGTTGATGGACATTTAGTTTGTTTCCATGTCTTGGCTATTGTAAATAGTGCTGCTATGAACATAGAGGTGCATGTATCTTTTTGGATTATAGTTTTGTCTGGGGATATGCCCAGGAGTGGGATTGCTGGATCATATGGCAACTCTACTTTTAGTTTTTTGAAGAACCTCCATACTGTTTTCCACAGCTGCTGCACCCATTGACATTTCCACCGACAGTGTAAGAGGGTTTCTTATTCTCCACACCCTCTCCAGCATTTGTTGTCTGAAGACTTCTTAATGATGGTCATTCTGACTGGTGTAAGGTGGTACCTCATTGTAGTTTAGATTTGCATTTCTCTAATAATTAGCAACATCGAGCATCCTTTCGTGTGCTTTTTGGCCATCTGTCTTCTTTGGAGAAATGTCTATTTAGGTTTCCTGCCCATTTTTCAATTGGGCTGTTTTTTCTTTGTTGTTGAGTTGTATGTGCTGTTTGTGTATTTTGGAAATTAAGCCCTTATCAGTCACATCATTGGCAAATATTTTCTCCCATTCTGTAGGTTGTCTTTTTGTTTTGTTTATGGTTTCCTTTGCTGTGAAAATGCTTGTAAGTTTGATTAGGTACCATTTGTTTATTTTTGTTTTTATTTCTATTGCCTTGGGAGACTGACCTAAGAAAACATTGGTACGATTTATGTCAGAGAATGTTTTGCCTCTATTCTCATTCTTATATTTCCAGATGATCTATACTCAACTACCAATAAAAAATGTAATTGTATGCTCTGTCTGCATACAGTGACAATGGCTGGTAAGATGATTTAATGGCTTAATAGCCACTATAATTTTATTGTTTGCATTTCCAGCATTGCAGTATGAACAACATTGATTCATATCTATTTTACTGATTTGTTCATATGTATTATAATTCCTTCTTGTGCCTCCCCCAAGTAAACTTTTGACTAAGGACTATTTGACAATCTCCCAGTGTTTACTCAGTCACTATACTGAACCCTTTAAAATGCACAGAAACAGGGAATGCTTATTGAAAGCCGAAAACACTAGGCCTGTGCTAGAGTGTAGGTAAAGAAAGTTCATGTTCATCCTACCTCTTCTCCCACAATCCCAATAAGAGCAGGATCCCAGAATCAGCCTTTACTATCTTTTCCTCCATCCCAGGTGTCTCCCATCTATGTATTTAGAGATGTAACTTTTCAGTCTTGGAAAAAGAGAGATTTGCCAAAAGCGTTAAGGATGCATTTGGAATCTTAGTAACTGTCGTCGCGGTGGCTGAATTCTAACCCATATGTGGTTTACCAGAGGGTACATCTTCCCTCTATCTGTGCCTCCTCCTCCTTGAAGTCCACAGGCATTCTGAAGGTCTCTCGAAACCTCTGTGAGTCACAGGTAGAGGGTTTAAAAATGAAAAGTCAGAAAGTTTGGAAATTAAATCCATAAGGAAGGAAATGACCACTGGCTTGTCGGTAAGCTCTGTCCTTCCCCATCATCATTTTCATTACCACCCCCTCTCCCTGACAAGATCTGAAAGTTCAAAGCTAGACATCACCTCTACAGGACCTGCCAAGAGAATTTCTCAGTTAGGCTCCCAACTTCTAACTCTCCATCTTGAAGCTGCAGGTGTATTATTTTAACCACCATTCACAGAAAACCTGGGGAAACAGGAACTGACAGACTCCCTCATGAAACAGAATAATAAGGGGCTTTGACTGGTTTATGTGACCATAGAAAAGTTCAGAGCCGGTTACCTTGTGAAGACATGGGCTCTTCCTTTGATGACCTTCTACCGGGAGGCCTTAGATAGACTTCCTGCATTGGGCTAGAGATTGGACTAAATGATCTTTGAGTTGGGCTGTGTATGAGTCATGGAAAGTTTCCCCAAGGAGGTGGCAGCTGAGCCAAATCTAAAATGAGATTAAAGAGACACAAAAGGGAGAGAAGAAGAGAAAGCAGCATTCCAGGTAGAGGGAAGAGTATAAACAAAGGCATGGAGATGCGATGATACAGCATAGCAGGAGATAGACACAAATAATTTAGTACAGTGTTTTCACAGTATTCAATGCCAGGTAACAGGTGGCAGGGGTGATGTTGGGGAAGTAGGGAGTAGCCAGGTCCTGGGGGTCCTGGTGTCCCATGATGAGAAGCTTGGGTCTTATAAGTGTTTGCAGGGCTTTGAAGTAGATGAATGACATATGGTAACTGGGATAGCCCCATATATAAATATCATAGTGATGACCTTACCAAAGAGAATACAAGGCAATTTGAATTCAACCTAATTGGTGAAAGCTGGTGAGAATCTTGCTCTTTATATGCTATGGGATCATCATACCTCTATTCCAAGTTTGACAAGGGTCGTCTCCATCTAGCTTCTTAAACTGGATTATGACATAGTTGGACTTACATATTGGAAAGATCATCCTGCTAGTGTTGCAGAAAATCATTTTAAGGGTATTGAGACTGAAAGAAGAGAAATAAGTTTAAGTACTTTTGGAATTGTCTAGGTGAACGATGACAGAGGCTTGAACTAGGGCTGCAGGTAGAGACAGCTGTTGAAGACAAAATCAACAGATTTGCTAAAAGAGTTGGTTATATAATGTGGCAGCAATGAAAAGGTACCTCTCAGAATGGGTCACAACTGACTGATGACCCCAGCTTCTCTGCTCTGAAATCCATCCCTGATTCTTACTGAGGTCACGTTTCCCAAAGGCTGCTTCATGACTGAATGTGTGTGGCAGGGCTGGTGGGGGGTGTTGGTTGCTAAGAAAGGCCCACTCCTGGGAAATGTGGTACTTCTCTGATGGACAACTTTAGCTCCAAGATATTCCATCAGCTTTGCTGCACTTTCTTAGAACTGCACTGCAGTCTAAGATTCTTCCACTCCACCAACCTTCTCCCCTTCCTTCCTCCCTTCCTCCCTCCCTCCCTCCCTCCCTTCCTCTCTTCCTTCCTTCCTTCCTTTCCTCCCTTCCTACCTTCCTTCCTCCCTTCCTTCCTTCTTTCCTCCCTCCCTCCCTTCCTTCCTTCTTTCCTCCCTCCCTCCCTTCCTTCCTTCCTTTCCTCCCTCCCTCTCTCCCTTCCTCCTTCCCTCCTTCCTTCCTTCCTTTTTTCCTCCCTCCCTCCCTTCCTTCCTTCTTTCTTTTTATCCTCCCTCCCTCCCTTCCTTCCTTCCTTCCTTTTTTCCTCCCTCCCTCCCTTCCTTCCTTCCTTCCCTTCCTTCCTTCCTTCCTTTTATCCTCTCTCCTTCCCTCCCTTCCTTCTTCTTTCTTTTTATCCTCCCTCCCTCCCTTCCTTCCTTCCTTTTTTCCTCCCTCCCTCCCTCCCTTCCTCCCTCCCTCCCTTCCTTCCTTCCTTTCCTCCCTCCCTTCCTTCCTTCCTTCCTTCTTTCCTTCCTTCCTCCCTTCCTTTCCTCCCTCCCTCCCTCCCTTCCTTCCTTCCTTCTTTCCTTCCTTCCTTCCTTCTTTTCTTCCTTCCTCCCTTCCTTTCCTCCCTCCCTCCCTTCCTTCCTTCCTCCCTTCCTTTCCTCCCTCCCTCCCTCCCTTCCATGATTCCTAAGGGTCAGAGCCACCGCATGGTCCGACGGTTCTTGCAGAGAACCTTGACTGAGTAAGCTTTGGGGCTCTGGACTCACAATAACCTCTGTGCAAATCTGGCCCCACCACTCCTAGATATGTAAGTTCAAGCAAGTAATTTAATCTCTTGGAAGTGTCAGTCCTCTCATCTGTAAAATCATGATACTTGTTGTGAGGATTAAATCAGTCAGGCTTATAAAGTACTAAGCACAGTATGTGGCACATAAAAAGTGCCTGATAAATGTTAGCAATTCTTATTATTAGATATGGGAGATGAAAGAGAGAAAGAAATCAGGGGCGATTCTTAGGTTTCTATTTACAGTATATAAAGTAATCATAAGTATCTCACTCAAGTTAATTCTCCTTCTGCGTACAGCAGATAGCCTTTTGAGTACAAAAGAGATTAGGAAAGCCTTCCTTTCTTTCCTCCCCCTCCTCCATTTCTTGACCCCTCTAGCTTTCATGGCTAATGGAGGATAAACTATAAGATGATCCATCAAAGTAGACATAAAGAAGCCTCCCCGACTCTGTGGTTTAGAGGGTGGCCTTTCACCCATTACTTCAGGCTCGCCAGCTTCCAGCGGGAGACAAGCCCTGTGGAGGACAGGCCCACGCTAGAGCGCCTTCTTGTAACGAGGGAGAAAAGCTATCTACCTTCCCCGAGGATGTGAAAAACTGGGTGGAGGTATTCCAAATTGAATGCTTTTTATAGAGTTTTATTTAGAACAGTTTAGCTGTTAAATATGCACTAGCAAGCACACGGCAAAGTGTGTCCTAACGCGTGATCTTCCCCTTCCCAAACACACTTACAGAGCTCAAGGCAGAACCAAAATCCAAATCATAGAATGGAACATGGAGGTTTAAAACTAGCAAAATGGCATAGAAAGGGAAAATGTAAGTGCCTGAACGAAATTTTAGGAAATTTGTACAGTAAACCTGGGATGAGGAAAATCCAGCTGAAGTGCTTTATGTGAAAAATACCGTGGGTTTTAGGTGATCTGCCAGCTCCCTGGACTCAACAGCGCAATTCTTGGCTTGTGGAGAAACGGGTATGATCTCAGGCTGCACAGTAGAAGCACAGTACCCAAGTCATGGGAAACCTCAGCTTCCTCATCTGCACATTCAGGGCCTAGATGAGATGATTTCCGAGTCCCATACAGCTCTGAGATTTTATGAGTCTATGACTCTCTGACTTTACAGTTCTAAACTTGAACTCCTGCATTTTCAGGAAATGACCACGGACAAGATATATAGGCTTGATGAAAGCAGATAATTCATTTCTCTGCTTAACTCTCTAGCCTGAATTCTCTCCAGTGCGGGAAAATCTTTTTGTGTGCCGATGTGCCCCACGGAGACCTCCTGAAGCGCACGTGACACAGGAGCAAAATTGTGTCTGTCTGTTTCGCACCAGGTCAGGCTTTGCACAAGACTACTTCTCTTGAGGTGGCAAGCTTGAGCAACCAGTTTTTCCTGAAGTTTGCCTGATAAGTATGTTTATGATGAGCTGTACTGTCATTCTCCTATCTTGCCATAGCCTTGGAGGGCCCCTCCCAAGCTGACTGGCTGTCTAGTGACATTGGTAGTCAAGGATTTGGGATGCAGAGATCAAGGTCAACAGGGGACCATGACGGAAAGGACTAGAGAGCCCTAGGACGCAGGCCCCTTACTAGGCTCTCCTGCCTTTGGGCTGAGGGAGGGCATGGAGTCCAGTGTAACAGGAAGCCTGTGATGGTTTTGTGGGCAACCAGGGAGCTTGCCCCCTCCATCACTGTGGCTGCCATTCTCATCTGGACCCCCTCATCTGGCATTTTCCAGCACTTTAAACATCTTTGGAGACAAGGACAGCAAAAGGGAACAATCACGGGGAAAGGCAAGCTTTAATAAAAATAGAATTCCAAATATTTCAGCTGGGATCTCTTTGTCTAGCTAAAAGATTTAGAGAGTGGATCAAAAGACCTGCATCTCCTTCTCGTGCTGCAGTTACCCAGGTGTATGCCTCCGGGCGAGCCACTCAATAATCCTGAGCCCTTGTTTCCTCACTTGTGAAATGAGGAGAAAGCCCAGCTGGCTACTTTCAAGAGTGGAGGAGTCCTTTTAGCCGGCCCTGGTTCACGGAGGCCCCCTGACTGAGGACCGGGTCATATACTGAGCAGGGAAGGAGTTGCGTATAGGCTTGCAGGTGGACTTCGTGTAGCCCATTACAAGGGCCCTGGAACAGCAGTGTCTGAAGGGCAATAAGTGAGAACTGAAATCCCAGGACTGCCGGCTCCCGGCCTCAGGCAAGCCCCTCCCAGGTACCGGTTGAGTTTGCCCAAGTCTCACTTTCTTCATTCTGTCTGGCAGTTGAGGCCACAGAGAGAGGGGCTATGGCCACCAGACCATGTTCTGTAAAAAGAGAGAGGTAGCAGAAAGGCCAGAAGAAGAGCGACCCCACAAATGGACCACAGCTGACTTCTCTTCCCAGATGTGAAGGGGCCTGGGAGCCAGGGGCATCCCTGGCTGCCTGGGTACTTTCCTCTCCTAGGCAGCACAGCTACTAACTGGGGCAAGGAAATCAAAACCTTGGACAAAAAGGGTAAGTCTAGGAAATGCTAAATTAGATGGGCTTTTGGAGATTTTTGTGGGATCTGTAGGCATTTATATTTTCAGGGGAGGGTCCTTCCTATTTTATTCTGGTACAATATACAAAACCCAACATTAACCATCGTAACCACTTTTAAATGTATAATTCAGCGGAGAGGCCCATTTTGATGACTTCAGGTCTCTCCCTGGGCTGAGGTAGATTGTGTACTCTCTGCTGGCAAAGTTCTTGGTTGGCCTGTGGGGTCAGACTGCAGGGTCCTAATGGTTAAGGTGGGTCTGGCTCCTGCAATAAGGAAACACCCCAAAATACCACATACACGACGGGAAATTATTCAGTGGTCATTTCTCCTTGATATGGGTGAGATCTCATTTGCTACTGTGTCCCTTTTATTTTTATCTCTGTCTTGGCCCTAAGAACTTGTCCAGACCCATGGCTTGCCTTTGGGCCTGTTTTCTTTTGTTAGGCTACATTTTTGTGCTCTGCAGACTCCTGGCTTATTCTGGCCATGAAAAACCTATTCTCCCTGGGATCTGACTTGCCTGTCCCTTCAGGGGTCCTGCATTGCTTCTGTGTCAGATGTGATGCTCAGCTTCTGCTCTCTACCTGAGCTCCAGTCCCACGCCCCTGACTGCCTACTCATCACTTCCTCCGGAATGGGACGCTCACTGTTCTTCCAAGCAGATTGTGACAGGTCCAAAAACAACCTTCATTTTTTTTTTTTTGGCCACAAACCAGCTGTTCCTGTAACCTCTCAGCCCTTGTCAATAGCCTAAGTCATTTAGACAAGAAGCAAAGTCCTCTCTGATCTAATCTCCTTTCTTTGCTCTCAGCCATTCAGTCCCTAAGAACAATCAGATTTTCTTCCAAATATTGATCGTTTCTATTCTTCCTTTCCTCCTCTGCCCCCCACGGCCCGTGCCCATTCCTAGGTCATTACCGCCTCTAATGTCATCTACCGCTCACGTCCACTCTTATCTGATTCGACTCCCTGTGCCAGGCTGATGCCAGACCTATCTTCATTCATCACGTCATGCCTGTTCGAAACTTGAAGCTCTTCCCTAACCCTATCTATAGGCTTCTTGCCCTTATCCGGCTGTTAAATTTCCCCTAATTTGATCCCAGTCTAGACAATTCCTCTGCCAGGCAGTTATATTGTAATGGAAAGTTTAATGGATTTGCGATTAGTTGACCTGCTTTCAAATCCCAGCTCTGGCCTCAGCAGAACCACCTGGAGGAACTCACTGACTCTTGGAGCCTTGGATCCCCATTTGCAAAGTGTCATAGGGAATTTCACCAGGATTTAATGAGGTGTGTGGAGGCAAGTTAGCCTTGTGCTCAGAAACCACATTTGAGCTGACCTCCTTGGCTCAAATCCAGGCTTTCTCGCCTGGCAACTGTATGACCTGGAGCGAGTTCCTTCACCTCCCTGGGCCTCATCTCTTGCATCTGTAAAATGGAGATACAACCAGTACATACCTCATAGGTCTGTAGTGACGATTCAGTGAGGTAATGCATGTAAAGTGCTTAACACAGAGCCTGGCACAATGTACGCTCTACTGGGCATAAGCTATTATTATGTGCAAGAGACCTAGCACAGCGCTTGATAACTGTTTGCTAGGTTTGCTGATGAATTCATTTTATCCATGTGATCTCATTTCCCACTAATTCTTGCTATGCACATTCTTGTGCCAGTCTTCCTCCAGACAGGCTGACTACCTTGGCTTTTCATGAATACATTTCCCGCTTTTCTTGCCTTTGGTTATGGCATGTCTCTTTTCTAGATTGTCATAGTTTATTTTCCCTGCCTATCCAAAGTCTTCCCACTCCTTTTTTTTTTTTTAATTTGTTTATTTTTGGCTGTGTTGGGTCTTTGTTGCTGTGTGCGGGCTTTCTCTAGTTGTGGCGAGCGGGGGCTACTCTTTGTTGTGGTGCATGGGCTTCTCATTGCGGTGGCTTCTCTTGTTGCGGAGCACGGGCTCTAGGCACACGAGCTTCAGTAGTTACGGTGCACAGTCTCAGTAGTTACAGTGTACCAGCTCAGTAGTTGTGACTTGAGGGCTCAGTAGTTGTGGCACATGGGCTCAGTAGTTGTGGCTCACAGGCTCTAGCACACAGGCTCAGTACCTGTGGTTCACGGGCTTCGCTGCTCTGCGGCATGTGGGATCTTCCCGGACCAGGGCTCAAACCCATGTCCCCTGCATTGGCAGATGGATTCTTAACACCTGCGCCACCAGGGAAGCCCTAAAGTCTTCCCACTCTCTAAGGTCCGTCCTACACCCTGCCTTCATGAAACCTGCCCTCGTCACTTCGGGACGTATTGATTTCTCACTTCTCTGAGCCAGTTACCTTCAATTTAGCATCTGGTACACTTAGATGCTGTCTCCTGTGTATTTGTTTTATGTCTTCAACTAGTTTGGAAAATATTCCTCAGTCTAGCCTTGTTTCAGAATACACAGTAAACGTAGTGAATATTTAAACTACTAGGCGACCTTATCAATTCCGACTATCTCTCGGGATAGTTTGCATTTCCAGATTGTATTGAGGGTGAAATTTGGAGAAAGGGACAGAGGGTGTCTGAGGGTGAGGAAGGGTCTGGAATTCTGAAACAGCTTTTCAGACCTAGAGTCTCTTATCAACAGAGTGGCACATGAGGGTGAGGAGATGGGGGGGGGCAAGGGTCTCCTAGTAGGTGGGCCAAGGACCTATGGCCTCTGGGCCAAAGGTTTGGAGAAATGCTTAAGCCCAGGTGAGGCAGACCACTGCTGACACAGACAGCAAAGTGTCCCTGTTCGAATCTGGTTCTTGCTATGACAGGTTTTGCCTTTGCCCAGTTTCTCAAGCCTCTTACATCTTTGCACAACATTTGCCCTATTGAGAAACCGGTTTTGCATGAAACCTCCCATGGCTTGAAGCAAACATCCATGATGGTGTTTGCATACCATTGGGATTTTACTCCTCCCCTATGTGCCAATAAGGGTGAAGTGGCATTCAGATGACGTGATCTGAAGGACATCACTGCGGCCTCCAAAACTGAGAATCTTTGAACTATGTGAAAGGTTCCTACCAGGATTTCACAATGACGGAGAAGGCCAGGAAAGACTAAGTCTAGAAGGCAAGGTTAAGAACATTGTCTTTACATCGGTTTTCACGAAGCCTTCTCAGAGTACAGCAGCCACATTGATCTCCCTGCCTCTGGATCCTGTAGTCCATACCGTCTAGACTACAGTTCAGTCCTGGTTGTATATTGTCTTCTAGAAACTGCTTTTTGTGTTAGTTGCAAATTCCCTGAGAATACAGACTATCTCTTATACTTTTTTTAAAATTAATTTTATTTTATTTATTTTTGGCTGCATTGGGTCTTCGTTGCTGCGCACGAGCTTTCTCTAATTGTAGTGAGCAGGGGCCACTCTTCATTGCGGTGCGCAGGCTTCTCATTGTGGTGGCTTCTCTTGCTGTGGAGCACGGGATCTAGGTGCGCGGGCTTCAGTAGTCATGGCTCCTGGGCTCTAGAGCGCAGGCTCAGTAGTTGTGGTGCACGGGCTTAGTTGCTCCACAGCATGTGGGATCTTCCCGGACCAGGGCTCGAACCCATGTCGCCTGCATTGGCAGGCAGATTCTTAACCACTGTGCCATCAGGGAAGTCCTCTTGTACTTCTTTGTCGGCCCGTGTGGAGCCTCTCAATACGATTTAACTCAGTGCTGGGCACGATAAGATTCTCAACAATAAATGTTGATGAATTTGTTTTTGGAAATTCAAAGGCATAGAAAGCGGCTCCACAGAGGAGAATTAGAAGGCCTGTTTCTTCTTAAAGTGGTGGGTGTTGGCGCCCCATCGTCTCCGGTGTCGTTGTCAGTACCAGCAGCCTCCTTTCTCAGGTCAGGGAGTCATGACAGTACAGGCAGGACACACGTTTCCTGTGCTTTCCCACCTAGGAGAGAAAGATGTTTTACCCAGTGCCCGAGACCCCTTCCCGATTCCGCTTTCCCCTCCCAACCATGAAGGCCATACAGTGAGAGCTATGAGGGGCATCAGAGATTGGCTGACTCAGTTCCTTGATTTTGTAGATGAGGAAACTTGGGGCTCAGAGACGAGCAGTTGAGGGTGGTGGAGAGAGGATGTATAAGCTTTGGAGTCAGGTGGAACTGGACTTGAATCCCAGTTCTGTCCCTCTTCTGCTGTGTGATTGTGGGAGAGTCTCTTCACATCTTGGAGGCTCAGTTTCCTCATCTTTAAAATGGGGATAATAGTGCCTACCTATGGGGGTCAGTGTGAGAATTAAGTGAAATAATGTGTGTAAATATAGTGCTTGGCAATAGAGATGCCCAGTACTTGTGGGCTCTCTCTCCTTTGCTTCTCTAGAGTGTCCTGCCCAAAGTCATCAAACAATTTAGTGCTGGCCTCTCCTGTTATTCAAGCTAAATATTCTTTCAATTACATACTAAGGCTAGCCACTTACTAGAAAATTAAGTTTAACCATTAAAATTTTTAAAAATTACTTTCACTGGGGAGGACTTCCCAAGTGGTGCAGTGGTTAAGAATCCGCCTGCCAATGCAGGGGACACGGGTTCGAGCCCTGGTCCGGGAAGATCCCACATGCCGCAGAGCAACTAAGCCCATGCGCCACAACTACTGAGCCTGCGCTCTGGAGCCCACAAGCCACAACTACTGAGCTAGTGCATCGTAACTACTGAAGCCCGCTCACCTAGAGCCCGGGCTCCGCAACAAGAGAAGCCACCACAATGAGAAGGCAGCGCACCTCAATGAAGAGCTGCCCCCGGTCACTGCAATGAGAGAAAACCTGCGCGCAGCAACGAAGACCTGACGCAGCCAAAAATAAATTAATTAATTTTTTAAAATTGACAGTTTAAGGCAAAAAATAATATATTTACAAATAACTAAATAAAAATTACTTTCACTGGGGATTTGGACCAATTTATATTGAGCTGATTTATATGCCTCAGAGATAACGTAAAAGACAGGAATACTGAATTTCAGAGTGAAATTCAAAAGTGTTGAGGTTTTAGCCATTTCCAACTACAGTGTTTGAACTCCTGGTACTCCTAAAATAGTACTGTTGGCCTTTTACCCCTTTAAACAAAAAATTCCAGTCTCTGATATATGTACATGCTTTGCTTTGCAACCTGATATTTTTCACCTGTCTTTCTCAAGACATACTCTGCTGTCCATTCATCTTCAATTGGAGCTAAAATGAAAACACTGCTGTTAAAGTTCTTTTAAAAAAATAAAAAAGTGTATTGGTAATGATCATGGGGGACTTGTGGGGTGGCTTAGTCTCAGAAATGAAACGGACATTTGTATCTCTTGTAAAATTTAAGGATTGATGATAAACCTTTCTTTCCCACGCTGGAGAAGATTCACTGTGATCATTATTTCTTTGAAAATTTGTAGTTAGCTAATATTCATTGTGTTTGGCTGCAAATATATATTTCAGTATGGAGCAGAACCAAGATTCGTCCAGAAGAAAAATCTTAGCGTGAAATACCTCCTAATTGTGACTATTTATCAGTCTTCAACTGTGGTTGACAGCTCATTATTTGGTGAATCATTTGGGTCCTGCAAGGCAGAGGGACAAAGCAGGGGCAAACCTCCCTGAAGTTTCCTTTGTGGAAGGTGTGGTGGGCAGAATAATGGTCCTTCAACGTCCTTGTCCAAATGCTCAGAACCTGTGAATGTTGGGCTACACTGCAAGGGAGGATTACAGTTGCAAATTAGCAGATTTAACAAAAGGGGAGTATTCTGTGTTATCCAGGTGGGCTCAGTGCAATCACAAAGATCCTTAATAGGGGAAGACTGGGCAGAGAAGAACCAGGGACAGGGTTGGTGATGTGAGAAGAACTCAACCCACTGTTGCTGGTTTTGAAGATGGAAGAAGGGACCACAAGTCAAGGAATGCAGGCACCTCAAGAAGCTGGAGAGGACGAGGAGATGCATTTTCCCCTAGAGCCTCCAGAGGAGAACGCGGCCCGGCTGACACCTTGACTCTAGCCCCATGACCCCCATTTTAGAATTCTAGAACTATAAGAGAATAAATCTGTGTTGTTTTCAGATACTGTTTGTGGTAATTTGTTTACAGCAGCAATAGAAAACTAACACAGTCTCTCCAAACAAAGGTTAACAGACCATCTTGCCCCAAAGGTGCTGTCTGGCATTCTGGGATTTCATGCAGTCATTGGCAACAAAATTCCCAGAGGGACTGAGACACAGGGGGAGACTGAGTGCCCTATTTGTTATTTATGTCACATAATTTATAAAGAGTTTCACTTAATATTTCCATTTAATCCTCCCATCAGTTCTATGAGGTGGAAATTTTTATTATTCCATTTTGTAAACAAGAAAGCTGAAGCTTAGAGAGTTAATTTTTCTTTCTTTCTTTGTTTTCTTGGCTGCGATGCATGGCTTGTGGGATCTTAGTTCCCCGACCAGGGATCAAAGCCGGGCCCTCAGCAGTGACAGCACAGAGTCCTAACCCCTGGACCGCCAGGGAATTCCCTAGAGTTAATTTTTCTAAAATCAGATAATAGTAAGTAGTAGAGTTGAGATCCACAGATGTGGTTCCAAACTCTAGGTGCATCACTACTTTGATATCTGTCTTGCCCGGAGAGCCATTCAACTAGGAAGTCAGTACTTACAGAGATTGCTCATTAGTTAAGGTAATTTCTCTAATAAATGGAGGTTGTGGGGAGACGTGCAGATAATACTTTGCAGTGGGTGTCCACTCTCCATACGTCTGCTCCTTACGAATGTGGAGTCTTCCTAGAATGTACCTGTTGTCAACAACATCACTGGCCAGTGGTGGCTACTTGCTGAACATTTTTAATTCCCTGTCCACCATAAACGTAAATTTCACATGGCTAAGTTATAGCTCAACCCCACCTCCCTCGCCTCAGTCTGACCTCCACCCTGACTTTGCTATTTCTTTCAAGAATTTCATCATTAACCCTGTCATCTAGATTCAGCAGCTAGAAGAACACTGACAGCTAACCCTCATTGGGAATACATTCCAGTTATTGTGCTAAGTGTTTTAGACGTCTTCCACTGAATCCTCCCAACAACCCTATGAGGAAGGTACGATTATTAACCCTATTTTATAGCTGAGGAAATTGAAGCTTATGTAAGTTGCCGAAGGTGACACCTTAGCATCATCTTTTTTTTTTTTTTTTTTTTTTTTTGCGGTACGCGGACCTCTCACAGTTGTGGCCTCTCCCGTTGCGGAGCACAGGCTCCGGACGCGCAGGCTCAGCGGCCATGGCTCGCGGGCCCAGCCGCTCCGCGGCATGTGGGATCTTCCCAGACCGGGGCACAAACCCATGTCCCCTGCATCGGCAGGCGGACTCTCAACCACTGCGCCACCAGGGAAGCCCAGCATCATCTTTAATTACTCATCTCTTCCGCCCTCCAGAGCGCATGAATCACCAAGTTCTCTCAGTCCTTTGTACTATTTCTTGCAGTTGTTTCCGTGTCCATTGCCACTGTATCAACCTTGGCTCTTTTTGACTTATGCCTCAGTTATTGCTAGAGCCCAATACAGTCTCTCTTGTTCTATGATTCCCCTTCCTCAGATCTTTCTAATATGCTTTGGTCAGACTAAGCCACCTAAAATCCCACTTTTATCCCATCTTTTTCTGAGTTCAAACCTTTCAACTAGAGAAGATACGTCCAGATGTCCCCAAAGGTTATCCTTGGACAGTGTGATGGTGGCAATATTTTTTTGAAAAATTAAATAACTTCATTGTATTAAAATTAAAAGGAAAAACTGTTACAACTATAGGTTGAAATTATAGGGCCAGATACATAATAAAGATAAGCAAACATTATACCCTATAAGTTTGTAGGTTAAACTTCATTTGTTCCAGCATTGGGGAGCTCTCATTGGTCATCTAACTATTCCAAATATGCAATTCCACTTTTTAGAGGCAAATCTTTGCATTAAAAAAGGTTATGTAGGGCTTCCCTGGTGGCGCAGTTGTTGGGGGTCCACCTGCCGATGCGGGGGACGCGGGTTCGTGCCCCGGTCCGGGAAGATCCCACATGCCATGGAGCGGCTGGGCCCGTGAGCCATGGCCGCTGAGCCTGCGTGTCCGGAGCCTGTGCTCCGCAATGGGAGAGGCCACAGCAGTGAGAGGCCCGCGTACCGCAAGCAAGCAAGCAAACAAACAAACAAACAAGCAAACAAACAAACAAACAAAAACAACCAAATAGTCTGGTTATCAGGTCATTAGGATCTTTGTAGGATTGAAATGTCCTACATTTGCCGGAAGCTGGGCAGGAGATTTTTTTCTCCCCTTGACACGCAATCTCCTTGAAAAAATAGTTCCTATTCCACTGTTTCTCATTCCCTAGTGAACTCACTGCAATCTTGCAAGACTGTCTTTGGTGAAACCACCCTCTTCACGGCCACTTAATTGCCAAATCAAGGAAAACTTTTTAGACCTTATCTTCTCTGAGTATTAGTTCACTTGAAACACACTCTTTCCCTGCTTGAAACGCTTTTTTCTTAGCATTCTGTAACAGCCACGTCCACCGCCTTTCTTTCTGTTTACCTGTGTCTCCACACTCTTGACTCAATCCTGGGATTACCTGGTTTTTTGTTTGTTTGTTTAAAGAATCAATTATTTATTTATTTATTTATTTTTGGCTGCGTTGGGTCTTTGTTGCTGCGCGTGGGCTTTCTCTAGTTGCAGCGAGCAGGGGCTACTCTTCGTTGTGGTGCGCGGGCTTCTCATTGCGGTGGCTTCTCTTGTTGCGGAGCACGGGCTCTAGAGCGCAGGCTCAGTAGTTGTGGCGCACGGGCTTAGTTGCTCCTCAGCATGTGGGATCTTCCTGGACCAGGGCTCGAACCCGTGTCCCCTGCCTTAGCAGTAGGATTCTTGACCACTGCGCCACCAGGGAAGTCCCATACCCGTTTTAAAAATCTTTGCCTAATTCATAAGTGAAAAGTCATCTAGTGTTTGTAATTTATTGTGTCTGTTTACATATTTGCCACACAAAGATCAGACATACACTGATAACAGGGTTGTTGCCATTTATTCTTTCTTGGTTGTACATCTTAATTTGACGTTGAGGCTTTTCATCTCTTTCAGAGAGGGGATTGTATGTTTTCAAACACCTTCACCTCCCTCCTTCCTTCCATTTGCTTACAAATGAGCATGTATTTAATTTAATTGAATGGAATTGAACACTTCATTCCCATTAGACTTTTAAGCACTATACTTGGTCCAGGTTCTTCATAAACCTTCCAGTGAGGAGCATGGAGCATTGTACTGAAAGATGGGAGAACTGTTTCTAATCCCAGTTTAGTCCCTAACTAGCTGTGCATTCTTGGGCAAGCCGCTTAACCTCTCTGGACCTTCGCTCCCTTTTATGTAAAGTGAGTGGGAGGGCATCAGATAATGTCTTAGGTGTCTTCTTGTTCTCATGTCACAGAGGTAAGATTTTCTTCCAGAAACTTCCTTCAGAGACAAATTCTTAGAATATTGCCTCCTACTCTGCCAGAAGAGTGCTCTCTTCCAACATAGTGTCACCTCTTTGAGGCAGAACTTGGTTCCTTCTAGAGCTGCGATTCGTTTGTATGGGACCACAAGCCCTAGGACAGTAGCAGCAACTACCATCCAAAAAACACAGCCAAGACTTAAAGGTAAAGTAGGTCTTATTCGTTTTGTGTGTGTATTGAAAATGCTTTGAAAACCTGTTGAAAGCGAGGGATCCACTCACAGGAAAACACACATAAGCATATACGTACAAAATTTTAGGGGGCTCCTGGACCGTCTGAAGCCCGTCCACGTACTCCCTGGAAGCCATGAACCCTAGGCTAAGAATATTTGATTTGGGAACATTAATGGGATCCCTGGAGATAAAACGAAATTATCAGAAATGCTTACTTCCCATTGGAAGAGGGAGCTGCTAAATTAAATATTTATAGAATATTATCAAAACTCCCGCTTCAAAACTAAACTCTTATGCTTACTTGTAAATATCTTCTTCATAAACCAGGTCATGTGCTAACCTGCTTAAATCTTGCAGAGGAGAATGCAGATTCCTTACTGTGCATTGTAAGGTCCTGTATGGTCTGGCTCCTGTTCGCCATCGCTTTATACTTTTGAGCTCCACTGGCCTCCCTTTTGCCCTGGGAACATACTGACTCCCTCCCTACAAGTCACTCTGTTTCTGCTGAACAGTCTCGAGTGACCTGCTGCCCCTGCCCAGACCACATCCCTGCTCGCATTCAGGCTTCAGTTCAAGCGCCCCCTCCTCAGGAATGTCTCCGCCAACCACCTTCACCCCACCCTCAACCGTGCGCTCTCACAACACCCAGTTTTCTCCAGTAAAACTGATCTTGTTACAGCCCTGGCTGTTTTTGCCTTCTCTCCCCACGAGAATGTTAGTTCCATGAGGGAAGGGGCCTTGCCTCTCAGTTATAACCGCAGTCCCAGAGCCAGGGACAGATAAAAACCTTAAGGGGGACTTCCCTGGTGGCGCAGTGGTTGGGAATCCACCTGTCAACGCAGGGGACACGGGTTCGAGCCCTGGTCTGGGAAGATCCCACATGCCGCAGAGGAACTAAGCCCGTGCGCCACAGCTACTGAGCCCGTGTGCCTAGAACCCGTGCTCCACACAAGAGAAGCCATCGCAATGAGAAGCCCGCGCACCACAACGAAGAGCAGCCCCCGCTCACCGCAACTAGAGAAAGCCCGCAAGCAGCAACAAAGACCTAACGCAGCCAAAAATAAATAAATAAATACATTAAAAAACAAACAAACACCTTAGGGGGATCTCAGCACTAAAGATGGCGCTCCTCTTCCATCTTTAATTCTGACCAAAAAATTTGGTGCGCCTCTCTCATATTAAACTCTAACTAGAAACAGTACTAAACCGTACACTTACATGTACTGAAACAAAAATAGCTTCTTTCCAGATGATCTGATTGTAGGACCTTGGAGCCCCTGCTTTGCTGGCGCCCTAAATACATGAGCCGTTTGTCTGCTTTTGGGGAACCTAGCACTCACTCAATTCCTTAAACATACTGGAAGCAGTTTTAGGTTAAGCTGGCCTATGCCTACCAAAAACACCTTGCTGGGGTTACTGATAGGAATTCTGTTAAATCTATAAATCGACTTGGGAAAAACTGACATATTTACTATATTGGGGCTTCCAAGCCAATTATTTAGGTCTTCTTTAATTTTTTGTAATCAGCATTTTATAATTTTCAGCATACAGATCCTGTACACGATTTGTTAGATTTATACCTAAATACTTCATACTCTTTGGAGCAACTATATCAATAAATACCGTTTTACATTTGTTCCTACCTGTTTGTTGTTGGCATATACAGAAGCTCTTTTAGTAGAACAAGGAGGAATGTACCCTTTAGTGAAGTAAACTTGTTCAATATTTATTTGCTGGACTACTAACAAGCTATGTATCCTACCATTCATGTACCTCTGCAGTGTGCCTCTAAGTCTCAAATTCAGCCTAATTCTTGATTGCTACACCCCAACCTCTACTACTGTTGGAAGGGTCTACTCATCCCTCACCTGAATACCCCTTATGCATTCCATCTCCATGTCTTCACTCCTGCCATTTCTCCTCTAGAATCGTCCCTCAGCTGAACCCTCTTACCCCAAACTAGATCTTAACTATCAAACCCCAGCTGACATCGCTCCTTTTCTCCACTGGACCCTTTTAACCAATATCGTATGCCACTCAATCATTAATTTAGTTTTTCATTAGTTTTAATCCATGTCTCGTTCCCTAGTTAGATGATGTGCACTGGGAGACTCCCATAATAGCTATCATAGCACCACATACATGGAAGGCGCTCCAATTTAATTGTTGTTTAAATGAAGAAAGTCGAGAGAGGTTTCAAGACGTGTCAGAATAAGGCGCCCGGAGCTGCAGCATCTAAAGAAGTCTTCAAGATCCATGCTCTCCACCTCCAGGACAAGGATTCTCTCTCTTTTCCTTCCTTCCCCCAAATCCCAACTCCTCCAGCTAGTCAGACTGGAGATGCAGATCCTCTCCAACAACCCCTTTGAAACCGTTCTAGAAACAGCAGGTCTATATGCGCAGTCGATTTTTAGAGGTTTTCTTTAAGAGCATAGGCAGTAATCCCATTGGAGCTGCAGTAACAATCCCCGGCCACCAGAGGTCAGGGCGTCGCGGGAGAGATGGCTTCCCCTCTGCAGAAGTCTTAAAGAGGTCAAAGCCAGAGGCAGAAAGTCGGCTCCGCATCCATGGCCTTCAGGCTTCTTCTACTGCCTCGAGTGCTCAGCGCTCTCCCCCTCTCCAGATGGGCTCCTTTTCCTCCTGTAAAAGATGGGCCGGAAGTTCCTAGAGGCTTACCCTAATACTAACCTTAAATGATTATAATAACGAATGCACTTAAGCTGCAGAATTTAAAGGCAGAAAAGGAGAATGGAGATGTTTCATCTTTCGTTAGATGAACCCCAAACCTGCTTCTCAGTTCTTTTACCAATCAAAAACAAAAACAGAACAACAGAAAGCCCCAGGCAGTGTCTAAACGGACATTCCCCAACAAAGATTGGCCTTTAGGGACCAATGTCCCAAATCCAGTACATTGTAAATGGAATATTTTAGGAGCTACTATTCCTACACACAAATTCTGGCTCATGGGGCAGTCCGCTCGCAGTGTGCTTTTCCGTCATTAATCACATCTTTGTTATGTGATATCCACGTGAGTACTTCTCAGTAGAAGCAGCTTCATGCTCAAATGCTCAAAGCACACTAGAATAAAGCTCCGATTGTCCTGTTCAGTGATTCCAAGTCCTGGTTTGTCACCACCTCGGGTCTCTAGTTTCCCAAAGTTTGTAACGTAGTTTCAAAACAAAGCTATTTTAATGAATCCAAATAAAAAATGCACGAAGTGTGTGAAGTTAAATCAACGGGGTCTTGCTCTTGCACTTCGCAAGAGGCGGTGAACCTCTGGTCTGTGCTGCCCGATACAGAACATACCTGTGAAGAGCATTTTAGCCTGCTCGTGCTCATTAATTTACAAATGTAAATAGAAATAATAAGTAAATAGAAGCACAGTAAAGTAATGAATGCTAGGAGCATTCAGGTGAGGGCTTTCAACGACAAACACACAGAGGGAGCTGAGCGCTTGACCACCTGAGTGTGATTTTTTTCTTAAAGTACCTGTAGCTTCTCTTTCTTAAGAGACGGCAGCGCCCTGCGTTTTAGATTCGTCACTTTTTAAAGAGCGATTGTAATGCTCTCAAATCATTGTTGGCGTTTCTTCACGCTGGGGAGGCAGCTGGAAACAGCCCAAGGAGGCGGAAAAGGCTCTGCGCCTCGCTGGGGCGCCGAGGGGCGGGGGGGGGGACACCCTGAAATACCTGTTGGGGCGCAGCGCTGAAGGCGCGCGGCCGAGCCCCGGCCACGGGGGCCGGGGGTCGGAGATCAGGGGCCACGGGGGCGGCAGGCGGGCGCGCGGGCGCAGAAGGAGGAGGCCGCGGGGCCGACTCCCCGGGCCGCCCGGCTCCTCCCAACGGCGCCCGCGGAACCTGTCCCGGAGCCGCCGGACCCCGGAACTGAACGGGACCCGACCCCCTCCCCGAGAGGCCGCGACCAGGCGCCGAGCCGCGCTCCGAGCTCCGGCGGGCGCACGGCCCCGCCCGGCGCCCACCGCCCTGCCCTCGCCTGTCTCCTCCTTTCCCCGGGGCTCCGCTGAGTTCATTCACTGGGATTGGTTTCAAGTGACGCCATCTCTTTATTTTTAAACCAATGACCTCATCCGCGCTTGAAGTTTCCTGACCAGCGACTCTTTCTCTTTCCCCCCAACCCCCCACCCCCAGCCCCCCGCCTTTCCCCCTCTTTCTGGGTATCCCTGTTTGGGGGGCTCTGAGCAGTTTTCAAACGACCACCATCACCTCTCCCAACCCCCTCCGCGTCCCCGCCGCCACCTCCACCTCCCAGGTTCCTCGCCCCTTTCGACAGTGTTTTTTCAAGGCTGATCGGGGGTGGGGGGTTAGAGAGAAAGAGCGAAGAAAAGTTGCAAACGGCTCCGCGCGTCCCGAGCCTCCCGCCCCTCCGAGCAGGAGAAGATAATATAGCGAAAAGAAGAGGAGGAGGAGAGCGCGACGGGACGGACGCGAGCGGGAGCGCAGCCGCCCTCCCGGCTCCGTCGCGGCGCCTCGCGGGTCCGGGAGGCGAGGGGGCCCCGCGGGGAGACGCCGTGACGACTTTCGTTCCCCCCCCCGAGGGAGCCGGGAGGTCGGCGGCCCCGAAAGTAAGTGGCCGCGCGGACTGCGGGGTGGGAGGGCGCGGGGCCGGGCTCCCGCCGCGCCGGTAGCGTGGACGCTCGTCCGCGCGCCCCGCCGGCGCTGCCCTCCCAGCGGCCGGGCCCGGGGTCCAGGGCGGGGTGGGGGGGCGACCGCGGGCCGGAGCGGCGCGCGCGTGGGAAGCGGGGGAGGGGGGGCCCTGCGGGGGGGCCGGCGCGGGGGGCGGGGGGCGGGGGCCTCGGGCCGGACGGCCGAGTCCCGCCGCCAGGAGCCGCCGCCGACGCGGTCCCTTCGCGGGAGAAGCTGCTCACTTCCAGGCGCGACTGTTAAACAACACGCCTGCCAAGTGGGGCCCCGGCCTGACGGTTCCCATTATCCCCAGCTCGCCTTTGGCGTAAGCCGCGCGGCCACCGGGGTGGTGACGGGGTTGCTTTCTTCAGTCAACTCGCTTTTCCTCCTGGGACCCCTGAGGCCCGGTGCGCCAGTGACTTCTTTATTTACACCAGTCGTAAAACGTGAGAAAGGAAAAAGCCCAGGGAGACGACCGAAGGTCTGTGTTTATCATGTGTAGTTTCACGGAATGAAACACAGGGGAGGAAGATATTGGTGCAAAACTGAAGTTTTCAGGTGCTGCCGGGTTTATTTCCTTAAAACGACAACAGCAGCAGCCCGGTAATTAACTCGAGAAAATGCAAGTAGATCTTAAAATGAATGGATCCTGCAAAAGCCTAAGGAAATGTATCAGACGTCAGCTGCAGAGATCCTAAATCAAGTCCTGGGTGCCTCAAATCGTTTGGAGAAAGCACACCTCCAACCAGCCTGTGATTAATAAAGTAGAGACGAAAAACCTGTTACATAATCTCATTTGCCCTGGGGTTTGCAGTGCCGTCCCCTTGAATCAGGGGGAAGTGAGTTAAGATGCAGGGTTTTTAAACCTCTGTGAAGTTTTTATTTACCCAGTGCTCTGGCTGCCACTTCTGCTTTAAAAGATTGTAAGTAAATACTCTGCTCTTACGAGGAAACCAAACCTATCAAACCTGTTTAGAAAATGACCAGGTATGTTTCTTTCCTTTCCTTCCGGTGTGTGTGTGCGTGTGTGTGCGTGTGTGTGCGTGTGTGTGTGTGTGTGAAATTTACCATCCATGAAAGACCTTATGACTAGTATTTGGGGAACTTAGACTGTCAGAAAAATGCCTCTTTAAGCCACTCATCTTATGAGTGCACATAGGTGACAACTGTTTCCTTAAAGGATTTATGCTATTCTGAAAAGAGATTTTTGAAGTCGAGGTAAATTTTTAAAAGAGAAAAAGGATTCTTACCAATTGAATTAGTCACTTGTGAATTATTCACCTTTGCTTGAGAATCATGTGTATTGGATAAACAGCTGGGGAGGCCGGAGTTAATTGAGACTTGTGGAATTCTGTGTTTGGTGAAGGCAGCAGCCTGGAGAAGGTAAATTAAAAAACTAAAAATTTGGGGCTTTGAATGGGGATTTTAGTCAAAATGTGACTAGGCACTGTGAAAGTTTTTTGTTTTTGTTTTTTAAGTAAAGTTCTGGAATTTAACTGAGTTTGATGACTGTGTGAACGCTTGTTGTTAAAAAGGTTTTTGGGGGGTTAACATTTAACATCTTATGTAAAAACTTCGCCTAAAAGACACCAGCCCAAAAGTTGGCTTTTAGGTAAAAATAATTTGTACTTATCAAAGTTCTACATGGGGGGAGAAAGTAGAAATGAGTTTATTCTTAATTCTGCTGCTAGTATGGTGAATAACACGAAAAAAAATAGGTTCAAGTGCTGTAAATGCGTATTTGAATGTAAAATAATTGAATAGCTGTAAAGTGAAAACGGTCATGTAAAATTAAGGATTAAGGATCTCTTTGAACAAAAGCTTAATGGCAGTAACTGAAAAGGGGGCAAAAGAGAAGATCCTGTTAACCTAGTTCTTTTCCTTTTTCTTAAACATTAGAAACTCATTTGCGGCAGTGAGGCTGAGATCAAGTCTGAGATTGGTGCAGTTTAGGCTGGGGTCAGGAGAAGGGCCAGGGTTGATGTGTGAGTTTGTTTTGATGCTCTTTTCTATAAACGCCTGTATCGGGAATTTAATTCTATAGAGTTTTTGGCCTATGGGATTATATATTGATGAAGCTGACTTACATAGCTGTTCAAAATTAATGTTTTTCTATTTTTCAGCCAATCGTAATAGCCCACTAAATATAATTTGCTAGCATTACCAGTGTAATATATCCTAGAAACCCAACTTTTCCTGGAGTATCAAAAAAAACAAAAAACAGAGTTTTCTATCCAGTGTTATTTGGGCTGAAAATTTCACTAGATGTGTAATGTTTTTATAATGCTTTGCGTTCTCAAGCAAATGGTACTTTAAATTAAAGAAGTAAATTAATATAGGGTAAGCTGATTTGGATCAGAAGCCCAAGAACAGGGAAGAAATAAATCAGGGGAAACAGAAACCAGATTTTATGACAGTTTTCAACAGATTGAAAAAACTAGTTAAAAAGGCTTCATAGGAAAAACCACAGTTGATGTTTGATTGGCTTTTTAAAAACAATTAACTGTGTCAAAATTTAAAACCAAGACAGATATCCACCATCATAAAAGAAAATGTTTCTAACGGTGGCTTAAGCAAAAATATAATTAAGAAAGTAAATCTTGCCCAAAGCCACATATGATATATTCCAAAGCCAGATGTCACATTTTTTCTGATTATGTTGTGTTGTGGATAATCTGATATTTTTGTACATTTCATTTAGCCCAGATGACCAAGGGTTGGTTGGCTTTGTGAAAGGATATAGGGTTCATAAAGTTTGGCCAGATTTAAAGAAGCAGGCTCAGGCTTTAAGAAGACGCCAGTCTCATACACAAACTGAGACGTTTGAAATGTAATCAAATAAATGACGAAGGAAACAGGAGTGGCTCAAAAAGGAGGATCTGAGGCAGATTACCAAGGACAGGTACAAAGAAATAATAAAAGCTTGCCAGGGCTATGATCAGGGAAGAAGGAAATAGAATACATCTTGACATGAAAGGAAAAAGGCATAAAAAGAAAAAATACCCTCCAATACCTCAGCAACAGGAAGAGAGTGATGAAACTTTACCTCCATCTTGATTGAGGTTAGATACCTCATTGTAGGTATCATCAAAAAGTCACAAGATTTTTTTATTACATACAAAAATTAATCTTGGGGGAGGAGGATGGATAAAGTGCATTATGAGTAGCTATAGTTGTGTATATGAGAATGTAAAGCTTGAAATTGACAAAGATAAATTTAAAAAATAGAGGGGGACCCCCTGCAATTTCAGTTGAGTTATTGCAAAGGGAGGGCTATGTTATAAAATGTTGAAACTCTTAACTAAATGGATTTCTGGATTGACTACAGATATGAATGAGTCAAACAGAACGTTTATTGGTGGTGTACTCTTTACACATCCTGAGGTGGATACCAAAAGTTAGGGGCACGGGTCCCTGCCCAGAATGAGGATTATGAGAATTTTAAAGGAGCTATATACATATGCAAGGATAAACAGTTACCAGACAGCTGGGAAGTGCCAAATTCATGGTATGAAGGAGAAAGAGACTGGAGAACTGGGGACCTAGTCTTCATAGGGATAGTAGAGTTTGACCCTGGCCTCAAAGGATGGTTAACATGAGTATGGAGGAAAGGAAGTAGGGGAGGTGAAAGGGAGAGGCCATTCATCCATCCATCCCTTCATTCAGCGGATTTGTTTGGAACCTCTGCTGTGTGCTAGACACTGTTCTCCGAACCTGGAATAGAGCGGAAAATAAGATAAGGTTTCTGCCCTTATGGAATTTACATTCTAGTGGGAGAAGACAGAAGGGCAGTAAACAAGTAAACGCCACATGGAAAATCTGATGTCAGAGAGTGATGTCTTGTGAAGATAGTAGTGAACAGAGTAGGGGAAATTTTACAGTGTTCTTTATAGCCCCACTTATTCTGTGAATAACCTATTTTGCCTGTGATATCCTGGTGAATAATGTTAATGATTTAACTTTTTATTTATTTGCAGTCCAAACCAATTTGAATAGACGTCTACACATTAATTGACTTCATCTTTAACCAATTTTTAAAAAGAAACCTACGTAATATTTTGTAGATTGAAGCATGCACGCTTTGAGTTTTTAACTCCTTGTTAACAATTTGTATGCAATTCTTCTGCTGTTATTTGCTAAGAACCTCATGTTTTTACAGTGAGGTTAATGTCATTCTTTACAGTTTAGAGTTGTATATATTGGACTATATACTTAGGTAAGATTCTGCATTAAGAACGATAATCACAATAGTGCTATAAAGTGAAGCTAAACTCCAAGGACAGTTTGTTTTGATGGTACCTTGTATGAGAGCGCACAAAACAAAAGATGTACAGAAACTACAAGTAAGCTCTTCAGCTCAGTTACCAGAAAATGGGGTCAAGGGTGACACCCCCTCCAGGCCTCATCCACATGGTGCAGGAATCCGATGGTAAATTTGGGCTGTGTTGCGCTCTGTGTGGTTAATCATTCTCCTTACAGATTGATAGGGGAGTTAGTGGTCTCACCGGAAATATTATTTTAAACTTAGGATTTTTACTGTTTTTCTACAAGTAGTAGACCTGATACAAAAGTGTCAGTTCTGAAATGGGGAAGTCTGGACTCTGTAGCTGTCTGACTGCCAGGTTTTACTGTTGTTGTTGACAAGATGTCCTTTGTAGTGTCAGCTAAAAATTTCTTAGTGACTCTTTCATGTTTTTGGACACATTTATGAAGTACTTCTCAAGGATTTTTTAAGAAATGTGTTCTCTCATTCTCCATTCTTTGTGTAGTTTTAAACTTAAAAAAAATTATAGGTGGAACTGAGGTAAAGGATTTTCAAAAAGGATTTATATTAAGTGTATGTGCCTATAGAACCACATCTTGAAAATTTTTCTGTATGCACCTAACCAGTGTTCATCTACAATACATTCTGACACGCTTGGAATAAGCTTATGGAAAATAAAACAATTTTCACAGGAAGTGGGAGATTCTTTAACCTTTCCTTGATTTCCTTCTAAACTAGATACTCCATTTAGAAAAGAACTAATTGTAGTGATAAATGCTAGGGGTCTGTGATGTGTGTGATCAAAGCTAACGTGACGTGTACTCTTCAAACATATGTGGGAAGGACAGTAGAAATCAAATTTGTTTTAATGTCTGGGTGATGGGTGGGCTAAACTTCAGTTTACAGAAAAATATAAATATAAATTGTAATGGTATATGGCAAGGTAATTAATATTAAATATCTCCATTCTTCTGCTTAAAATTAATAGGGAAAGTCATGTGTAGAGACATATACTGCTTATTGTTTAACTGTATAAATGACCAAAAAATATAACTCATATCTTAGGATACTGCCTAGCAGAGTTCACTTTTGACAAATGTTTGCCGAGTAAATTGAATTCTCACAAATAGTTACTTTTTTTTTTTTTTTTTGCGGTACGCGGGCCTCTCACTGTTGTGGCCTCTCCCGTAGCGGAGCACAGGCTCCGGATGCGCAGGCTCAGCGGCCATGGCTCACGGGCCCAGCCGCTCCACGGCATGTGGGATCTTCCCGGACCGGGGCACGAACCCGTGTCCCCTGCATTGGCAGGCGGACTCTCAACCACTGCGCCACCAGAGAAGCCCAATAGTTACTTTTGATGGTGGTTGCATTCTCTCTCTAGCTTAGAGCACTGATTTTTGAGCGTTGAGTTGAATGAAGCCTGCAGGTGGTTGCCTTCCAGCCTTGGGCACCCGGCTTGTTTAAGCTTTATGCTCACTCTGGGACCTGGACCCTGACCTCACCTCCAGCCTGCCTGACCCTGGGGCTGACCTGACCTCATCTTTTCTGAAATGGCAGGTGGTGGTTTCTTACAATTTCTTCCCTTCCTGAGCAGCTGAGCTATGTCCTCTTCTGGTCACTTCTCAGAATACTCAAGTGTCCCCAGTCTGGCCTATTTTGTAGTGGGTTTCTCTTGTTCTTTTTGTTTGTTGTTTTCTTGGAGGAAAAGCACATTTCTCAGGAAAAATAGTTCTTGACTTTGTTTTATAAATTGTACATGGTATATAAAGCATGGTATTATTTCTTCTTCCTTCTCAGCTTTAGCTGATAATCTTATATTCACTTGTAAGTTAACTGGTGAGAATGATATTTTGATGCTACAAGACAACTAAAAACTAACAAAGACTCTTTTTTTTGGAGGCAATCAGGAAATTAGAACATGGAGTGTGTATTAGATGATACTTAAGAATTATAACTGAAGTTTTTATCTATATTAATGGTATTATGGTTATGTTAAAAAATTCTCGTCTGTTAAAGATACATATGGAAGTATTTCCAGGCAAAATGAAATGACGCCTATTATTTGTTTTTAAAAAGTTCAGGATAGGCACAAACACACACAAATGGGAAATGAAACAGTATTGACAAATTTTTGATAATTGTTGAGGGTACATCGGGGTTTGTTACTATTTTCTGTACTTTTGTGTATATTTGGAAATATACATAATAGTTAACACACATTACCAATCATAACTGTAGAGGACGGAATTTGATACAGTAAAATTATGTGGTTGGACGTTTGACCTAATTGACCAATCAGAAACTCTCCCCTGCGCATTTTCTGTAAGTTCTGCATTTAGTAAAAAAATAATTTTTAAATAGGGATAATTTTGTAGAAATATGGTCACAAGGTTAAAACTCTTAACTCTGAGATCTTATAATAATAATACACCTGTAATTTATAAGTTGTTTTCACGTATTTTGTCTTTTATCCTCTGAACAGGACATGAATTACCTGTTTCATAGATGAGGAAACTAAGACCTTAGAGAGACTAATTTATCCAAATCCCAAAGCAAGTAAGAAGTGGCAGCGGACCTGGAGCCGAGACCTTCTGACTCATTCTCAGGTGCCCATCCTGTTATGTACACATACTTAAAAGCACTCTTTTTTGTGGTGTTAAAAACCAGAGGTTTTCTTACATTTTAGTGTCAGAACACTTCTGCATTCTTAAAAATTACTGGAACCCCAAAGATCTTTTGTTTATATGGACTATATCTGTCAATATTTAGCATATTAGAAATCTGGGAAATGTTTAAAATACTTATTCACTTAAAAGTAACGAACACATGAAAGGTTAACATAAATAACATATTTTAATGAAAAAGGTGTTCCAAAACAAAAAATGTAGTGAGACTCTCTCTAATGCATTGCTACATAGAAGATAGCTGGATTTTCATAACTGCTTTTATATTGTCTGTTGTGACATGTTGCTTTGTTTGAAGTACATGAAGAAACCCCCGCTATACACAGAAACAGAGTAGCAAAAGGGTGGGGTATCTTAGTGTCTTTTTCATATAATTGTGAACATTCTTCGATATATCAAAACTCAGCAAGTGGTCGATTCTTAAGGGTTAGTTGCAGCGTTGAATCTGAAACCTCATCAATGAATTTTTTGTACTCTGTCATGTAAAAATCTATTGGTCCACCTTGCACTTCGGATGGATCTTTGACCTGTGTGTGATCTTATAACATCATACATTGGTCATTTGAAAAATAACAGTTGACTGAGTGTTGACACATTTGATTACACAATATTTAGCAAATCACATTCATTAATATGACCATGAATCTCATCCAAAAAGTCTTTAGGAAGCGGGAAGCAGTCAAGATTTTGGTATGCAGTTCAAGTTTTCCAAAATTCTGATTTTTTCTTGAAAGCTCAAATTGTATCGTCAGCAGCAGATATTGTTAGTTTCTTTCCTTGAAGCATCAGGCTCACTTTATTTACTTTAGAGAAAATACCAGGTACCTAAGTCTAAATAATTATATATAACAGTACGTTGTCTGCCAGTCATTCTAAAAGAATGGGGTTTGTTACTTTTGCTAAAAGCAAAGATGGTATTCTCTGGAGAAAGTGTATAGTTTAGCTCACAACTGCATAAATGCTTTTCCTCAAGACGGCCTATGTGTGAGGTATGTAGAAATGCTTTTTCTACATATTTGGTATGATGAAATGCTCACATTTCATCACACAGATGATTAAAAAGACCACGTTCTCAGGAGTGAGATGTAATAAAATTAATAACTTTTGCTGTTTTATCAAAGGCATCTGTGAAACGGGCTTTTTAGAAACGGTTGATAGTGAAGAGTGTGATTATCACTGGTGGAGTTCTGTACCCTTGCCGTGATTCACGCTGACGTGCCAGCGGTTTTGCCCCCCATTTGCTTTTGTACCATCAGAGGAGATACCAACATGGTCGTTTCAGGGTAAATCATGAGATTCGTAAAGTTATTTAGTACTTTGAGTAATTCAGCAGCACTCGTATCTGTTGCCAAGCATTCACATAAAAGAAGCCCTTCGATGATTAGTTGGCATGGATACTGGAATAATAAAAACAAAACTAAGTCCACCCATGTCTGCAGATTTGTCCACTTATAAAGCAAAAGTACAGTGCTTAAGGAGAGGTATTAACTTGTAGACATTAACATTTAATTTGATGAGCTGCTGCATCGTTGGAAGGGCCACTGCTGTGATTTCTTTTACTGACCCTTCGCCCAGCAGACATTCAACAGTGTCAGCGGGGCGAAGCTTTCTTAGTTTCTCAGCTATCCTGTGCACCGCTCCAACCCGTGCATTCTGACCATTTACTTTTATGATGCTTTTTCACTTCTAATTTGAAAACAGTCTTTTGCTTCTGAAGAGCTCATCACGTCAAACTTTAAAACATGCCATTTTTTTTTCTTTAAACCCTCAGTGAATCCATTGGATGATAATGAGGTAGTGGAGATTATAGCCGATATAACCAAAGATTGCTCTTGCTAGGAACATAGAAGTACTGAGCACACACTGAAAACATGCATATTTATACCTTAAACTTGCTACCTTAGAACATTCTAAACACAAGAATATACAAGCATATGTTTCCTTAGCTGTCAGAATGATACATTATCATCGCACACTGTGTATTCTCTGGATTCACTGTTGTGAAAAAGGCAGGTAACATCTTTGTATTACTAAAAAGAGTTTTGACATTGTGGATCCCCTGAAAAGGTCTCGGGGACCTCACACCGGGGCATCTCTGGATCACACTTTGAAAATGCTGATGTAAACTGGTGCCCTGTCCTAACATATTTTTAGAGGAGTCTAACATAGACATCTGTATCAATAAAGTAATGTTTCCATCTTAGCTGATTAATTTGTCAGCAAGAGGGAAATATGTTAGTGTGTGGGACGAGCCATGTGGTCTGGAGATCATAGTGGTGGAAGGTGGTGTAACCTCAGAGAGTGGTGGGTAAAGGGTAGACAGAGGGTGGAGTTGGTTAAAAGCACTTTACGACTTAACAAAAAATGAGCATTTGTTCTCTCTATTTTTTTTTTAAGCTAAAAAAGCACTGGGTCTACATATATACGTTCATACTCATTTGTATCTATGCTCAAAATCAGGGTACTCAGCCATTTTTTTCCTTGAGTGACAGCAGGGGAGAGATGCTAGCACACCTGAGAGGAAAACAGATGTTCACGGCCATTGTCCGTTTCTTCCAACCAGGGAGGCTGTGAATGGAGTAGACATTAGTGATCACAGGCGGTGCTGCAGGCAGAACTGGGCTGTGGGCAGAGATGGAGATGAATGATGGGGGGCAGAGGAAGACTGTGGGGTGAACACAGGGAGAACGGGGCCCAGGGACATACAGAGGTGGATGCAGCTGGAGTCACGGAGATGAACGTATATTTGAAAGATTTCCATCAAAATACAGTTAAAATAACTATTGAAATAACTGTACTGGGTAGTCTGACTTCGAATGTCTTACCAGTATTCAAATTCTATTATTATACCCTGTGCAGGAGAAAACAGCAGTGCCATGAATTTGGTGTACTGCTGGTAAGTCTCTAAGCTTCAGTTATAGGCATCAGTATGTGAAAATGTTGACTGGGCCAGGTTTGGGGCTGCAAATTCAAGAATGAAATTTTAATATTTAATTTTTTACTAACAGGCAATTATGATTAAAGGAGACAGAAGAATTTAGTTCAGATAGGTATCATTCATCAGTTTGTTTTTGATGTGGTACTCGTTTCCAGAAAGGATTTGAGATGGCAGAAGGAAGGATCAAAGTCAGTAATCAAGAGCAAACATGATTCTGAGTCATGTTTTTTTCCCTTATGTTTTATCTACTGGTGACGTTTATTTTAATAGGGTCATATATTTGAGGTACTGTGACTATAAAGTAATTAAACTGGTCTCTGTTAACTATGCAGGAGACATATAATCTTGTCACTTTTTAGTTGCATATGTATAAGTACAGTACACATTTGTAATGGGAGTGCTTGGGCAAGAGAATCATAGGGCACACAAAGTATCTTTTTAAATTCAGTACTGCTTTCAGCTGTAGTTAACAGAAAGCCATGGGCAGAAGCTTAAACCATAAGCTATTTATTATTATGCAGTTCACAGAAGTTCAGAGGTAGGTGGTCTCAGGAGGTCCAGCTGCTCAGCAGTGTCCTCAGGGCCCCAGGTTCTCTGCCGTCTTTTGCATGTTCCCTTACTGCTACCAGGTCACAAAATGGCTGCCTCAGCTCTAGGCATCACATCCCCTTTCAAGGCAAGAAGGAGGAAGTAGAGCAAGCAGTCCCTATTCCTGTGCTTGCCTGACAGAGAACAAAATCTTTCCCAGAAGCTTCCATCCAGTTTTTGCTGAAGTCTCTTTTGCTTGAACTGTTTCACACAAGACCGCCTCCCCTCACAGGAGATACTGGGCAAATGAGTGTAGGTACAAGGGGAATGGGTACCAGGTTTGGTGTAACGCACATCGTGTATCATTTCTTAGGCTTAGACACATTGCTTGCTGCCCAGGAAAAACTGGGACTCAGCCATTAGAGGGGAGGAAATGTCTCTTGGGTGGCTGGCTGTGTGTCTGTCACAAATATGCAGAAAGGAAAGCACAGAGTATTCAGTAGCTCAATACATCAACTCTCCTTTAGTTCGGAGACTATTTTATGTGTTTCCTTCTTTCTTACATGTTCCCTTTTCTTTCTTATTTTAGTGGAAGGTTACACAGACCTGAATCCCAGTTAGTCGTAGAGCTAATTTAGAGACAATTAGGTCTCAACTTCCTCAAGTGTGAGATAAGAATATTGTATTAGATAATCTCTGAGGTACCTTCCGGTTTAAACATTCTTATCTCTTCTTTTGTTCCTGTCTTTTGAGATCATTTCACATTTCTATCTTTTTAATCAAAAAAAGTGGACAGGGGAATTCCCTGGAGGTCCAGTGGTTAGGACTCTGAACTTCCACTGCTGGGGGCCCAGGATTGATCCCTGGCTGGGGAACTAAGATCCCACAAGCCACACGGTGTGGCCAAAAGAAAAAAGAAAAAAAAGTGGACAGGATTAGAGAGAGGATATAGAAGGGTTTGGTGTTTTATAGTCATCTTGATAGCTGGGCAGTGTCTCTAATAAAGATCTTGATGGTATAGAAGGTTGAAGCTTAAAATTAGGTTTTGGCTTTTTGGCAGTTAGGTAATATGATATTATTTATGCCCCAGATTTCCATTGAAAGTGGAAAGCTAATAGCATTTTTATTTTAATAGGGGAACATATACATATACGTGTACAGTCTGTAATCAAAATAGCCTCAGTACTGTGTTCTAAGAAAATGCCATCTGACCCAGCAGAGGAAGCATTTGAAGCACTGTAGGTTAAAACCTGGTAGAACACCGCCTTTTGTTTATGGAGCATTTGTTCTTATTTGTTAATAGTGTTTGCACTGCATATTTGCCTTAGATAAAATTAGAGGACAGCTAAAGGAGAGTGATACCCTTCATGCGTTGTAACAACTGAACTTGACTCGAATGAGGCAGAACCTTTGATGTTTCAAATGACTTGAAATGGGATTCTGCTTGTGTTTCAGAGAGAGCGGTGATCTGGCTCCTCCCACAGAATCCCGTCAAGATTATATGAATCCGGATATACAGTGAGTTGAAAACATATTCCCAATTCTAACAAATTACCAAGCAATTACACTGCTTATAAAGGAGGCTGTTGAAATGTTAACCTAAAAAGGATTAGTCTTCTATCCAACAAAAATCTTATAGAAGGATCCCAATGCAGTTTATTGTGTTTTATCAGTATTGGGAGATCCTGGAGATAAACATTATTAACTCTGGCATTCAAAGGGGCCAAAAGACATCTGCAGTTTGGAGTGTAATTTTAACAATAAAATGGGGGTATGTATATATATTTAATAGCTGTTTTAAACAGCTCAGGGGCAGCGTCTAATTTCATTACTGTAGAATATCCAAATAACAGAAACTTTTCCTTCTACTGAAACCCTTTTAACTATATAATTAAAGCAGTTGTTTTCATTTTTCATTATGTGAGTGACTAAGAGCCTTGTTAATGTAAATATTCCGGAAGCTTGATTTTATAGCTTCTTGGTTTTATAACCAACAATAAAAATCATGTACAGTGGAAAACCCCTTCTTCTCTTGAATACAGTCCTAGCTGAAGGACAAACTCAAGCAATTTTTTCTGGCAAACGAATGACCTGTTTGGCAGGATCTTAGATGCTGCCAGTGGCTGTCTCATTATAGACTGTAATTAACATGATGTTACGGTGACACAGTATATGGTGGGGGGTTGGATTTCCAGGTACCAAGTGTTAGGCAGTATCGTATCCACTTGCCAGGAAAAAGTAGTTTTATACAAGTTCTTAATAAAAGTTATTGTGAAATCAGTGGAGATTTTTATTGTACAAATGACCTTAGTTCATTTAGTACAATGAGCACTTGGGCTTCTGAGTCTGGTAGGCTTTTCTCTGGACCAAAGAGCCATTCTTTTGGCTAGCGGTCATCGGCATGTCACTGTTACCAGCATGAACAGGTATTACTGAGTGCCGTCTGAGAGTGAGGTATTAGAAGGGATGCAAAGAAGTGTAGCCTGTGACCTTGGTCATCCAGGAGTTTATGCTTGTTGCTAGCACCTCTTGATTGACTATCTGCTCTTCATGGTTTAAGCAAATCACTAGGAAACATGTTATTCTTTGCCCTAGGGGCTCTTCATCCAGGGGTCCAGCACATCAGTCTCCACTCTCCTAGGCTGAGGGGTGAAGTCACAGTCAGAAGTGGAGGTCAGTCCACCTGAAGTCCTCTCCTGGCCATTTCCCCCTCTCACCTGTGACTGCAGAGCAGCCCTGCTCGCTGCATGTAGGAGCCGAGTGCTTGTTGGCTGCTACCGTAGGCTAGTTTAGGGGAAGGAAGACAGTGTCCTGGAGCAGTTCTCGCCCCTTTAGGTATGAAAGATTGGGAGGGACGCAGCAAAAAAGAGGGAAGAGATCTATTACCATTTTCTTTCTTTTATTTTTTTAAAAAATTGTGGTTAAAAACAATGTAAAATTTCTCATTGTAACCATTTTCAAGCTACAGTTCAGTACTCTTAAGAATGTCCACAGTGTTGTGAAACAGACCTTTAGAACTTCTTACATCTTGCAGATCTGAAACTCTATACCCGTCAAACAACAGATCCCCTTTTCTCCCTCCCCCAGCTCTGGTAACCACCGTTCTATGTTCTGTTTCTATGAATTTGACTATTTTAAGTACCTCGTATAAGTGGAATCGTACGGCGTTTATCTTTTTGTGACTTAGTTCACTTAGTATAATGTCCTCAAGGTTCATCCATGTTGTAACATGTAGCAGGATTTCCTTCCTTTTTAAAGCTGAATACTATTGTATTATTATTGTGTGTTTAATCACATTTTGTTCATCTGTTGATATTGGGGTGGCTATTGTGAATAATGGTTGTACAAATATCTCCCGGAGACCCTGCTTGTAATTCTATTGGCTAAATACCCAGAAGTGGAATACCTGGGTCATATGGTAATTCTATTTTTAATTTTTTGAGGAACTGCCATACTGTTTTATACAGTTGTACCAATTCACAATCCCACCAACGGTGGACGAAGGTTCTAATTTCTCCACATCCTTGCCAACACTTGTGATTTTCGTTTTTTTTTTAAATAATGGCCATTCTAAAGGTGTGAGGTGATACCTCGTTGTGGTTTTGATTTGCATTTCTCTGGTGATTAGTAATGATGGGCATCTTTTCATCTCCTTGTTGGCCATTTGTGTATCATCTCTGGGGAAGTATCTAAGTCCTTTGCCCATCTTTTGATCGGTTATTTAATTTTTTGTTGTTGACTTGTAAGATGCCATTTTCTCGTTAAAATGTGAATTAGCAGAGTAGAACTGCTCACAGATCAGGTGGGCTATAGTGCAGGATACAGAAATGCAGTGAGCGGAGCAGAGGAACTGCAGTAACTGCGGAGGAACTCCCCCATCTTCAGCCACTATCAGTGCAGCTTGTTTAATTGAGGGTTTTACTCCCAAAGAGGATTTGAGGCCTCATTCATTCTCCTCTTCCTATCCCTCCTCCTCCTTATTACCTATAAAACCAGGGGGGTGGACAAGGTGATAACTGAGGTGTCTTCCAGATCTAAAATACCGAGTTTTGAGAGCATTGCTTTTTACCAACTAACCTCTAACATCTAAAGTTCCCTTGGAACCTCGGTAATATGTGACTCCTAGACTAAGGAGTCTTTGTTGATGGCTAGTAAGAAGCACTCCACCGAAGTCCTATTGGATCTTTGGTTTGCTAACTTTTTATTTTATATTATTTTATTAATTTTTAAATGCATTTATTTATTTTTGGCTGCATTGGGTCTTCGTTGCTGTGCGTGGGCTTTCTCTAGCTGCCGTGAGCGGGAGCTACACTTCGTTGCGGTACGCAGGCTTCTCGTTGCGTGGCCTCTCTTGATGCAGAGCATGGGCTCTAGGAGCATGGGCTTCAGTAGTTGTGGCACGCAGGCTCAGTGTTTGTGGCTTGCAGCTCTAGAGCTCAGGCTCAGTAGTTGTGGCGCACGGGATTCCTGCTCTGCGGCATGTGGGATCTTCCCGGACCAGGGATGGAACTCTTGTCCCCTGCGTTGGCAGGCGGATTCTTAACCACCGCGCCACCAGGGAAGCCCCTGGTTTGCTAACTTTTAACTCCTTTGGCTCTTTATAGTATGGTGTCACCTCCAGATCCTGGGCCTACAGGTCAGTTCTTTAACGGCCGCCTCACACGAGTCCTCACACGTGGTAGAGTGCTGGGGCTTGGACTTCGCCCTGGAGAAATACAGCAGTTGTTATTTTTTAAACCTATTCACAGTCATGGGGAAATAGAAGCCAAAGTTCATTGGAGAGTGTATTTGTTGTTTTGAACACACAGAACAAACAGAACTAAATTCAGTGAATTCTCATTTCTGTAAAACTAGCTATGTTTTTGTGTTAAATGCTAGGTTTAAAGAAATCGTACCCAACTGATTTGTTTATTCCCTGTCCATGGCTTTCATAGTGATATTTTGGTAATAATTTTTAAAAAGTAATGTGATTGTGGTGGTTGATGTTGAAGGTTACTGTGGACTCTGATAGGACATGCTTAGAATTACTTTTAGCTTTCAAGCACTTGGTAGTTTTAATTTTTTGCATCGCACAGATACCGTCTGACAGACAACCAGTCTTTAGGGAGCTCATCTTAGTTATATGGAGTTACGTTATCGCCATACGGCGCTGTGACTTAAAACGCTCTGATGCTAACGGTATTCTATGAGGTAATAAGGTAAAGAAGCAGAATCCAGTAAACCCCATAGGAATAGGTGAGGAATATGCACGATGACTCAGAAAGAGCGAGTTTCTGGTCATGCTCGCAATAGAACCCAGGCTATCTAGTCCAGCAGTGTCTTTGTCCTTGGCCATCCGAGGCATCTCCATTGCCTTCTGGCCTGTTGTCAGGTCTTGATGGAATATTGCCAGTCCCTTCTTTTGCCAAAATGCTAAATATAGCCAGTGTGTGAGCAGGGGAGGGGTAGTGCAGGGGCCGAGGCAACTTCAGAGAGCTACATCGTGAAAAGCTGCCCAAATGTTCAGAGCCACCTGATGTCATCCTTCATCTAGATTATACAGTCCACTCAAGGACTGAAAATGCATTTGGCAACGTGATGATTTCATAGCAAAAGATTATCTAGGCCCTGTGGGGCTCCTCGTCACCATCCCTCTAGTCATAGGTTAGTCGTTTAATTATGAAAAAACATAACCCCCGGAACACAGGTAAAGTGAAAAGGCAAGACTAACTTATGGTTGGTAATTAGTAGCCCAGAATTCATCAATGTCAAAAGGGTGTAAGGTTTCCCCTCCAAATGGTAGCATTTCATATATTTTATAATATATAAAGCTATCACGTTTCCATTTTTCATCCATTTATGTTGCATGGGAAATGTAACTTCTATACATTTTGGTTTCTGGTTTCTAAAAGTATGTGATGTTACTATTATTACAACATCAATATCATTTGTAATGGGAGTTCTTTTTCCTTTTGGGCGATTCAGAATCCAAATATTAAACATCACAGGGGTGCATAAGGCTCTCAGACTGTGATTTGGTCATCATGCCTCTCATCTGCTTTGTATTTGGGGGGAAATACTTGCTAGGAAATGTGACCGAAGGGATCTTACAGTTTTGGCTAGGTGGTAGGATTTTAGAATATCATTAGACTTCATTTATGCATGTACCTTCTAACCTATTATTAGAGTAACAAGATTTGATCATTAAGTAAGCTTTTCTAATTAAATTGGGAATGTACATATAAAAATGTTTTGATAGTATTAAAAAATCAGTTAATATTTACCACATTAACTGTAAAAGGTAGGAAAATCATATGACTGTCTCAGTAATTCAGGCAAACTATTTGTTAAAATCTGGTATCTGTTCATGATAAAAAGCTCTTAGCAAACAAAAATAGGAACTTCCTAAATGTGAACCAAGTTCTGGGGAGGATGCAGAGCAAATGGAACTTGCATATGTTGCTGGTGGGAGTGCAAAATGGTATGGCTATTGCAGAAGACGGTTCAACAGTCTCTTATGAAGATAAACGTACACTTACCATATGACTCGTCAGTCCTGCTCCTGGGTATTTACTTAAGAAAAATGAGAAATTATGTTCACACAAAAACCTGTCCTCAAATATTTATTCAGTTTTATGAATAATCACCCAAAACTAGACAGAACCCAAATATCCTACAACCGGTGAATGAATATACAAATGGTGGTACATTCCTACAAACTATTGATAAATGCAACGACAGGTATGACTCTTAAAGGCAGTATGTTGAGTAAAAGAAGGCACTGTCAAAAAGCGATGCACTCTATGATTCAATTTAAGTCATATTCTAGAAGGGCAAAGCTATAGGTATGGAGAACAGGTTAGTCAGTGTTCAGGGTGGGGAGAAGGTGCTGATTACAAAGGAGTGGCATGAAGAAATTTTCTGGAGTGATGGAAGTGTTCTGTCTTGGTTGTGGTGATGGTTACCTTATACATCTGGTCAAAACTCATAGAACTATACACCAAAAAACATGAATTTTACTTTTTATAAATTAAAAGTAATATTTTTTAAAAAGTAAGTTTAGATACCAGGTCAGTATGTGAAATCTGTATTTCTGTATAGCAGTAGTAATCAGAAAATGAAGTTTTAAGAAAGATGATATGTGTAATAGCATCAAAAAATATCAAATACCTAGGACTAAATCTAATAAACGATGTCTAAAATCGTTATACAAGCTGATTCTGAAATTTATATGGAAACACAAATGGCCAATTAGTCAAGGTAATAATGTTGAAGAAAAACAAATTGCAGAATTTACACTATTGTATATGCAGTGTAGAATAAACAAATAGATCAGTGGAATAGAACAGAAACCAGAAACAGACCCACAATTAATATATAAAAGTATGTGTGTATTTATAAGTAATACATATATTTTATACACACACACACATATACACACAATTTATGATTAAGATGGCATCATACAGCAATGTGGAAAGAAAAGTCTGTTCAATAAATAATCCTGGATCAATTGCTTATCCATATTGAAAAAACCTAATTTTTCCCCCTACCTCGCATCATACACACAAGAGAATTCCAGGTCAATTGTAGATCTAAATACAGGAAGTTAAAAAAAGCTTCTAGAGGTGCTCAACACAGTAGTTATCAAATAATGCTCAATAAAACTAGAGTGAATTATCCCTGCACACTGACCAGAATAGCTAAAATTTAAAAAACAAATACAGCAACAAAAAACTTGACAATATCAAGTGTCAGCAAGGATGCAGAGCACCCAGAACTCTCAAACACTGATGGTGAGATTGTAAATTAGCACAATCGCTTTGGAAAATTGGTAGTATTAGAGTTCTACACACTCATTGTGCCTCTGACCCAGCAAATCCAGTCCTAGTTGTATACCCAACAGAAACATGTGTGCTTATGTTCACCAAAAGACGTGTACAAGAATGTTCGTAGTATAATTCATAATAACTGAACTGGAAACAACCCAAAAGGTCCATCAATAGAAGAATGGAGAAATATAATACATCGTTGTATATTCAGTGAAATACCATAGACCAGCAAACAGGAAAAACTACTGCTATTGACAACAACATGGGCTCGAATATAATGTTGAGTAAAAGAGTTCAGACACAAAAGAGTTCAAAAACAAGGAAACTAGGACTTCCCTGGTGGTGCAGTGGTTAGGAATCTGCCTGCCAATGCAGGGGACACGGATTCGAGCCCTGGTCTGGGAAGGTCCTACATGCCACAGAGCAACTAAGCGGGTGCGCCACAACTACTGAGCCTGCGCTCTAGAGCCTGCGAGCCACAACTACTGAGGCTCGCGTGCCTGGAGCCCATGCTCTGCAACAAGAGAAGCCACCGCAATAAGAGGCCTGCACACTGCAATGAAGTGTGGCCCCCACTCGCCGCAACTGGAGAGAGCCCGTGCTCAGCCATGAAGACCCAATGCAGCCAAAAAATTAATTAATTATTTATTTAAAAATACAAGCAAAACTAATATATGGGTAAGGAGTCAGGATAGTGGTTACATTTAGGGAGGGAGATTAGTTGATGGGATGGTATATGAGGCCAACTTCTGGAATCTTCTAGTACTTGATCAGGATGGTAGTTATATGAGTATGTTAACTTAGTAAAAGTTCTTTGTACATTCATGATTTGCATGCTTTTTGGAATATATGTTATATTTGAATTTAAAAAGTTTGTTAAAGGAAATATTTTGAGTTAACCATAGGAGTGAACGGCATCCAAGATTGTATTTTCATTAGTAAAGTTCATATTATCAGTGTTGTAAGAGAGAAAATTATTTGTATCTACAGATACAAATAACTAGCTCCATAAATAAATATAGAGAACAGGTTTAAATTCTTTCCTGACTAAATCAAGACATTCCTAGGCTTCTTGAGTTTTTATTTTATTGCTTTTGTGGCTAGGGATAAACCCATTCTTCCTGTATCCCTGTTTTGTGGGGTTTTTTTTTTCCTTCGTGAAAGAATATATTGTTGGAAACCATTCTATATCAGTACATATAGATAGACATCTTTCTTTTTAGAGTCATGTGGAATATAATATATTTAGACCATTTATCATTCATTGACATTGAGATTGTTTCTGACTTTATAATTACACAATGTTTCAGTGAACAGTATTTCACATAAAATGTATTTGAGCAAGTATATTTATATAGGATAATTTATTGAAAGTAGAAGTTTTGGATCTTACAGTGTGTGTAAATTATTTTAAACTTTTTGTTTGGAAATAATTTTACACTTAGAGAAAAAAGATCAGCATCTACTATTAATAGTTTTCTCTCTTTGCTTCATCACTTGCCCTCTCTCTTCACATATATACATGATTTATTTTCCCATTTGAGAATAACTTGCACACATCATGGTCCTCTGTCCCCAAGCACGTCAGTGGGTCTCCAAAGAACAAGGACATTCTCCTACCCGCAGTAGGGCTGTTAAACCCAGTAAACCTAGCCTGGATTTAATACCTCTGTTCAGTCCACCATTTTTATTCCCATCTTGTCAGTCAATCCAACAACAGTCTTCATAGCATTGTTTCCCTCTAGTACAGGATCCAGTTGAGGATCAGATATTGCATTTACTTGTCACATGTCTTTCTCGTTTCCTTTTCTTTGGTGTAGTTCCTTGGCCTTTCTTTGTCTTTTTTAAAAAAATTACTGAAATATAATTCACTTACTGTAAAATTTATACTTTTAAAAAAATCGAGATAAAACTCACAAGTATAAAATTTATCCTTTTAAAGTATACAAATCAGTGGTTTTAGTGTATCTACAGAACTGTGCACATCACCGCTGTTGAACCATCACCCCAAACGATCCTTTTACACATTAGCAGTCACTCCCCATCTCCCTCCTCCCCCCTTTTGTGTCGGGTTTCTTTCACTTAGCTTAATGTTTTCAGAGTTTATCTGTGTTGTCGCTGGTATCAAATCCGTTCCCTTTAATGGCTGAGTAATATTCTGTTGTCTGGATATAGACACATTTTGCATATCCATTCATCAGTTGAGGCACTTCGGGGCCATTATAAATAATGCTGCTATGAACATTCTTGTACAGGTTTTTGTGTACATGTTTTTAGTACTCTCATATCTAAATTCTGATCTAGGCTTCATGTCTCACTATAGTGCCCTACAGAACTTTCTTGGACATTGCTTCCTCTAGGGTTTGTAATGGATCATGAGTACCGTTTCCACGTGCAAAACCCACAGACGTGGCGGGCTGACTGTATTCACTGTGCTACGTCATTTTATTTAAGGGACTTGAGCATCCTAGGATTTTGGTGTCCGTGCGGGCTCCTGTAATCTATCCCTGTGGTTACTGAGGGATGACTGTAGTCAGAGAAACAATTGTCAGGGAGACGTGGACCAGGCAGTTTTGTCGTTCTCAAGTGGTGTGTAGACTAAAAAGCCTGAGGACCGTGGGTCTAGACAGCTGACTTCTACTGTCTACAGCTATTTAGATGGCCTGGCTCCTGCGAACTTGTGCCTTTTGCCTGCCTTACTGGGCCTTCCAATAGAATGGACTAATTTTAACGAGTTCCTCCTTTGTATTCTTCCTGCTTACACTTTGCAAGAGATGCTGCTGGGCGGAAGTTAAGTCAGTGTAATCTTGTCAGATAACTGTCAGAGTTGTAAGGCGGGTACCTGCCTTTCATTCTTCTCTTTTTTGTGTGTGTATTTGTGTTGGTGGAGGGTACTGTGCGTACCTGGGGTCTGAAGGAAGATGAACCTCCTTCCCCCTCCCCGCCTTCCCCTCTGCTAGGTCAGTGCCACAGTGACAACCAGCAGCCTGTCTGCCTCCTGAAGACGGGTCTGTGTTAGGTGTTGCCTGGCAGGAAACAGCCACCCTTCAAGGACCAGATGCACAGAGGTTGCCTCCAGAATTGGTAGAAGGTTTTGCTGGCTGGTGACGTCCCCGCTTCCTCTGGACTTCCCTTGGCCAGAGGTTGTTTGTGAATACAGGTTGTGTGGCATCCTCGGAGCTGGGGTAGGAGAACATCCAGAGGGACACATGTGTCCCCTCGCCGACCTCCAGACGCCACCCCTGGAAGTCCTCCCTTCTCTTACTCTTGGAGACCTCCCGTCCTGCTGAGCCTGGCAGATGGCCTGGGTACAGATTTTATTTCTATGGTATTGTCTTAAATTGCGTCCTCCTGAGGTACTTGAGCAAAGAGGCTTGCACAGACAGGATGTTCAAAAGCGGTTGTTCAGTGAATGAGCCACGGGGAGACCCACTGTTCGAAGGAGACAGCCTGTGAACGCTTCCCAGTCTAGTTTCTTCTACTGTATGTTAATAAGGTGTATTATGAATAAAAACTCCTGACTTTGGTTGAATGCCACCTTTTTTTTTAAGAAATTGCTGGCAGAACCTTGAGAAGGGTGGGGATATCCTTTGTTTAATATAATATAGATTGTTTGGCTGGAGGCGCAAATCTTGGTTTCTGTCATCAGCTTATTAAATGAAGTTTTACAGGATTGGACTAGAGAGAGGAATTACAAAAGATTGTCTGCCCTTGTAGTGGTAATGGGAAATTCCTGGGCACAGATAGTTAACTTGCATTTGTTTGTACACAGGTGAAAACTGAGCTCTACCTTGTCTCCTCCCAGCCTTTAAAAGCCTTTTTTTAAAGACATCTACCTCTAAAAAACAGTGAAAACAGATTGGAAACTGGGTTGCTTCAACCATAAGCTGTTTGATTAAGCCACAGTGGGGTTCTGTGCTCCAGCATATCCTTGTGGCCTTCTGTTGGGTGTCATAAGTGAATTGTGCTCCTTTATTATTATTGGAATTAGAGAAACTGCGACACTGAGAACTTGCTCCATTACCTGATAATATATCCAGAACCCCAGGCTTCCAGCAGATGTTGTAAAACACATACCTCAAGAAATAGGGCAGATGAGTTACAGCACCGTGTGCATCACCAGATGTCTCCTTTGCTCCCTTTTAAACTCTGCCTTGCAAGTGGCCTGTCATTTGTGACCCTTGGGAGGAGGTAAAGAATCCACCTTTACCTGTTCGGGTAAAAAATACTGATGCCTGGGGCCCACTCGCCAGGGATTCTGATTTGTCGGTCTGGTCTGAGGTACTTCAGGATATTTAAGAGCTCCCCGGGTGACTTCATATGCAGGCAAGGTTCAGAAATACTGTATTAGCCAAAATACTTCCCCATTCATCCTGTGTTATTAGCTTTTTAGTCAATGTTCCAGTTTACAAAGTACCGCTCTTCAACATACTTAACTGTGTTCTCGCAGTGACTCAGTGAAGCAGACCAGCTTCTGCTCCCAGGGTTCCTCAGTCTTCGTGAGTGTTCTGTGAAGGCTTGTCGCCTCATCGCTTGGTCCTCTGCTTTGTTCGTGGCTATTTGTAACCGCGTGGCGGGCTGGCCTTTTGATGAGGCCCCTCCTCTTCACAGCCACACGCATCAGGCGTTTAAAAGGGTGTGTTGTTTTTCATCTTTTGAAATCTGTTGCTTTCTGTGCCTTTCAGGAGCCTATTAAAATTTGCAAAATGTTTGGTTAAGCTCTGTAGGGTTATGGAAAGCCCTGTTCATAGAAACTCTAGTCTCTGTTCCACCACTGACGAATTGTGTGACTTTGGGCAAATACTTCGCATTTTGTAAATGGATATTATTAACCTACCAGAAGGCAGGCACTAGACTAAATGGACGTCCTGCTTCAGCTGTGAGAGTCGGATGGTCTCTGGCTGACTGCCCATTCCTCCATTACTGGCAGTTCCTGTTGCCATTATGTTCAGTTCAAACACAGCTTTCACACCTTTCTGTCCTCCAGGTGAGAGAGACTGAAGATCAGTAGGTCTTGACAACTCATTGAATGTGAACATTGAGAGACCCCGTCGTGTCTTTTTTTTTTTTTAAATAAATTTATTTATTTTTGGCTGCATTGGGTCCTCGTTGCTGCGCGCGGGCTTTCTCGTTGCAGTGAGCGGGGGCTACTCTGTTGCGGTGCGCGGGCTTCTCATTGCGGTGGCTTCTCCTGTTGCGGAGCACGGGCTCTAGGTGCGCGGGCTTCAGTAGTTGTGGCTCGCAGGCTTAGTTGCTCCGCGGCATGTGGGATCTTCCCAGCCCAGGGCTCAAACTCGTGTCCCCTGCATTGGCAGTCGGATTCTTAACCACTGTACCACCAGGGAAGTCCCCCAACTGTGTCTTGAGGGCATTGTTTTTCAAACTTAAAGATGTACTTAAAAATGACCCTAAGAAACTTCTGGAGCATTTGTCAAAAATACAAATTCACAGTCTCCACTCCATACCCTAAGAATGGATCTTCAGGGGTGGGGCCTGGGTGATTATTTTTATCAAGTTCCTAAGTAATTCTTGTGATTAAACAAAAGTGGGAAGTTGCTCTCTAGGGAATTGAATATAGTAGGCACTCAGTAAATGAACACATGTCTATTCTACTAACCCATTTCATTTTTCTTCCTGTAGTTTTACAGATTAAAGTCCACAATCCTAGAATTCAGAAAAACAAACACTATTTGCAGGAGAAAAAACTAAACATTGGCTCTACTGTACTTAGTGCTCTGTGATGCTTACGTGTGTTGATAGCAAATGTGATAGGTTTCTTTTAAACCTATTTGGGAACCTAGGCAGAAGGATGAAACAGTAGAGCTGTACGAACATTATTCTTAGGCTCTATGCCATGGACTACATTTTAGATGAGATGGTGAAATTGGATATTTTGGTTTTTAAGTCAGTGAGTTACTTAATAGACAGTCCTGCGGTCTGCTTTACACTAAGTTCACTTGTGGCAGGCATACTGTATTTGTAATCATTTTGCTTTTAATTTTAATTTTGAATATATGGTCTTTGATACTGAAGGTTACATTTGGAAAAGGAACATTGCCCTGTACTAAGCCGTATATACTTCTATTGCTTTGTCTGGAATGCATTTGCAGGCCGTGTGCCTTGGAGCATGGTTGTCACAGGGATGTGTAATTACATTTTAAAAATCTCTTTAATTTTTTCAGACTACTGAGTCACTGTTGGATAAATCCCATGATTCTGTATTAAAACTTATTTTGGTTAATGATTCCTACAAAATAATTTTTTACTTAGCTAATGCAGAGAATAGGCCCCAGTACCTCGACTTCCAAATCTTCTTTCCTTCTCTGAACAGCATGAGAATGACATGAGTTATGACTGATTAAAACTATATAGTTTTAATTTTCTGTTGCAAAAGTCTTATATACATATACACTCATATATAATGGAAAATTGGGAAATCACTGAAAAATATTCAGTATATAGAAGCAAGTCACCCATAATGCCAACATCGGACTTCACCTCTGCTTTACGTAATTTTGACCTTCTACTATGTCTAATTCTTTTGGTTTCTCGACAGGCCCTGACCAGTAAAACTTGAACTTGTACATGTTGCTCATTCTGCTTGATATCGGTTCATCTGAAGCAAGGACAGAATGGGTATTGAGATACTTTCAGATGATGTCCTCATGGTGGAATAATTTAATAATGAAGTCTCAGCAGCCCTTTGCATGGGCGCTTTCAGCCAGGAAGCGCGCTATTTCATGAAGGTGTTCTGTGCCCGGCGTGCTGCCTTGGATTTTGACCCTCCCAGCCTCTCGGATCTTTCTTTTCCTGTCAGATTTTACAGTCACCCTCCTAGGCAGAGCCCATCCTCAGATCACTAGAACTGTAAAGGTGATAACTGGCTAGTCTCCTTTCTCCTGTTTTCTCCTTTCAATCCCTACAAGGCTCCCAGAGACATTCCTCTGTGATGTTCTCCTGTTCTGCTCCTGAAGCTCGCGGTGGCTTCGACGGCTGTAGACGTCCAGGTGTGTCAGCAGCGGCCCTTCCTACTTCACCAGCTTATCCGTTACTCGCCGAGGCAGTCTGTGCTCTGGCCGGGAAAAGCTGTGCACAGCCCCTCCCTCTGCCTTTGCTCCTGCATTGCCTTCACCTGCAGTTTTCTTCCCTCTTCTCTCTTGCAGTTCATGTCCCTGTTTTCCTTCAGAACGCCGGGAAGCCTTCCTCTCTGAGCTGCTGTACACCTGCCAGCACATTATCATTTTGTGTTTGTCCAAATGTCATTTTTTAAAACTATTTACTCAACCAGTTAACATCAGGGACCTGCCATCTCTTCTGTTTTTCCCACAGTGCCCTGCATTGGTTTAGACATCTGAGTCAATTTAACTTAAACCAATACAGACTTTGGTATTTTTCAGAGAGGGAAAGTGAGGCTTTGGTAGGAAGGGTGTTCCCTGCTGCATGCGGCATGCCGGAACCCAACGGGTGTCACGCCAGAGTTGATGGAGGGAGTTAAGATGACAGAACAACGTATTAAAAAAGAAAAAAAAATAGCAAATAGAAACACCATCCTCTCCAACTTTCATCATAGAGCAAGTGTTTTGTGAGAAATTTCTTTTTTTTTTTTTTTTGGCACTCATGGTTATTTATTTTATTCTGTGGGTTATAATCCATTACTATTTATTTTGCTATTCAAATTGTGCGGGAAATCCTTGTTTAAAAATTAGCCAATAGAGTCACTGGGAGCAGAGCTAAGAGGCCGGCCGTTGTTTAGGTCTCCTCTCTGCCTTTTCTTCTTTCTCTTGGAAGGTCCTCGGGCTGGGGTTTGTGCTCACCCGAGGCTGGGGGTGGAGGAAACAGGCAGGGTGGGCGGGGATGCTGCTGACACAGGTGCCGGCAGGCTCCGGATGAAGACAGCTCTGTCCACACGTGCAGCACTTGCTTCCTGCTTCAGACCCAAGCCCTCCGTTACAAAATAATTCAGATCTTGTTAGTTTCTAAATAATCTGGTGGGAAGACACTGAGCGTCTGTATTGTCTTCCTCTGAGGTTTAGGTAGGGATTTAACTTTTAGTGTCTAGATCATCAGGGCATTTGAGGGCTAGTGAAAATGTAAGATCCCGACGTAATCATCTCTACTCAGTATGACCACGTATGAAATAACCTCACTGGAAAATTTTACCTCTCTCCTCCGAAATAAAAGTTTTTATTCTAAGGTAACAAATAATCAAAAGATTTTAAAGGTTGACAAAACACCTGAATCCACGGAAGTGTGGGTCAAAGCAGTCTGGAGCAGTGATGACTCTTCACTGTAACAGCAACACATGTAGGGCCTTGGCAGTTCCCCCCGAAAAAGAAAATTAATGATTAATGATAAGGGGTAAACCTTAGAAAGGAAGAGGCTCGGTTTTAATACCAAGGAGAGAAATGAAGGTGAATATGAAGGGAGAGAGGGAGTGAGAAAGAAACATCAAGGCATCTGAGCACCGGTCAGGGCACAGAAGTTGCCATTTGGTGATGTGTGTTAGAGCCAAGTTATAGGACAAAGATAGAAGGTGGAAAGGACAGAGCGGAAAAAGTAACTACAGGTGAGGACAGGACACAGTCGGGCTCCCATCTCGGGAGCATCTTGGGCTGCTCTGCCGTCTCCTTCTGTCTTGTGGCGCTATGATTCTTCGGCCCAGGTCCTGGCCCCGTCACCCGCTTTGCCCTGTGGTGCAGCCTCCTGACACCAGTGACTCCCCGGGCCTCAGAAGGGGAAGCGTGAAGACAGATGCAGTGACTTAAATTAGCCCGGGAGCCTGGAGGGAACAGCGATGCTGCTGCTGCCGCTGCCCCTTCCTCTGCCCCTCCTCCGACCTCCCTCCCTTTCTTTCTTCCTTACCTGGTAGCGTAACAGTCCCAGAGGGGAATCCTGCAAATTCTGGGCTGGCAGAGAAGCGGGAGTCATTGTCTTGGAGCAATGGAAATCCTCCACCACAAAGGAAATTGTCTGCTCACCATGCTTTTTGAGGAGCCATCGTCCAGGAGTTACGTTTTAACTTGTCTGTTGGAGGATGCAGACTGACTCCTCAACGTGACTGCCTGATGATCACATCCGCCCTGCTACTCTGTCCTTGTCAGGGCAACTTGCTAAGACCTGAGATGCGCTGACGGCGATCTCATCATATCCTTAGATAATCCTTAGACCTTACGTGATCACAGGTGAGGAAACAACAGGCTGGAGGATGTGACTCTTGCTGTGACAGTTTTGCATCTTCGTAGAGGAGCTGAACTTAGGAACAAGGTCTCCTGAGTCTTGGTCCACAGGTTTTCTTTGTTTTGTTTTGTTTTGTTTAAACAATACACCATAAAACCTCGCTTGTTTCTAAGTTCCTAGGGTTGGTTTTGGCATCAAGGGGAAAAGAAACTGAGCCGGCCTAGGATGGAGGTGGTTGGCACAGAGAGACAGACAGGAGCCTGTGGTGGAGGATTTTGTGATTGTCGAGCTTCGTAGCTGCCGCTTTCACTGTCAGTAGAGCGGAGCAGGGGGCCGGCAGCTACCCCTGGCCTGGCTGGTGTCCCATTTTTGAGGCCCCAGGGTTATTTTTAGCCTCAGGGCCTTGGAAGCAGGTGTGGTCCAGGCTTGAAGGCCACGCCTGGAATCTGTTCAAGTCTTGTGCACGTCTGTTTAGGAGCTGAGGACAGTGACGGGGCCGCTTAGCGACTCTGTGAAAAGAATTTGTGCTTTTCCAGTGAGGAGTAAAAGTCACACGGTGTTTCATTTGCGATGCTTTAGGTAGGTTTGTTTTGGAAACTTTATAAATTGAAATACATTTTAAGAGTGGTAGGGAATATATTAGAAAGCTAGCTACGAGTCCTTTGTATACAGAAAAAAAACCCTTGGGTATTAAAAGAGTTACACCTCAGCGGACCCTTTTTAAAAGTCCAGGTTTATAGCCACAAGTGTGTAATTTAAAATTTAATTTTTCTCACCCCCCCAAACGTTATTGTTATTAAAATAATCCTTTGTAAGTCCTTTTGTGAAGTAGAGGTTCAGCTTTTTACCTTGAGAGTAAACATCAGCTTCCCTATATCGTGTTTGTGGATATTCTTGCTTTGCCCAAACCCACACTTTTTTGTCGTCGTTGTGTGTGTGTGTGTGTATACTTTTTTTTTTTTTTTTTTTTGTCCGTGCCACGCGGCTTGTGGGATCTTAGTTCCCTGACCAGGGATCGAACCTGGGCCCAAGGCAGTGAAAGCACCGAGTCCTAACCGCTGAACTGCCAGGAAATTCCCAGCCCACACTTTTCTTGACAGCGCTGTTCAGGAGGGCTAGAGCCCCCAGGACCCGGGTCTGCGTGGATGTCATGCCCTTTCTCTAACTTTTTTCTGCACTTTCCGATATTATGGGAAAGAAAAGAATATAATAAATGTTACCCTTACCCAAACAAAACTATTATGACATTTTTGAATATATATGTTCGTGTGTTTGTATATATGTGGGTGTTTGAGGTTCTGCTTTACCTACTGTTCTGTACTTTGATTTTACTCTCTTTATATATTATGATTATCTTTCATTATTGGTCATGTTTACTTTGGTCGTAATATCTTTAGTAATTTAGCTCTTTGTCAGGAAAGTACACCTGTTAGATAGTGGAATTTTGCTGTTTGGGGGTAGGTGGGCTAACTGTGGTGCATGGATAAAGATGATAAGTTTATATTAGCATTACCTACCCCCCTGAATACAGTAATCTCTCTTACAAAGACCTTGTGGTAAGGATTCGATACACCTTCTGACAAGGAGAGCTCCTTGAAAGCATTTTTCTTTATTTTAACGTAAACCTCCTTTAAATGATTTCCTTGTTGTATAGCTCTATTCAAGCATGCATCTTGTTCAACATGTCTTTGATGTTTTCCTACATTCTATGTCATAAAGCCAAGATTCTGTTATTAGGTACTACACATTTGTGGAGTTGGAAGAATTGTATTAAATTAGCATTAAAAGGGCTTCCCTGGTGGCGCAGTGGTTGAGAGTCCGCCTGCCGATACAAGGGACACGGGTTCGTGCCCCGGTCCGGGAAGATCCCACATGCCACGGAGCGGCTGGGCCCGTGAGCCATGGCCGCTGAGCCTGCGCGTCCGGAGCCTGTGCTCCACAATGGGGGAGGCCACAACAGTGAGAGGCCCGCGTACAGCAAAAAAAAAAAAAAAAAAAAAAAAAAATTAGCATTAATAGTAATCTTTCTTGTTACAGTGTTTCTTTTTATTTCTTTGCCAAGTAATGCACTAACATAGGAACCACAGCTTCTTCCTTTGTAGTTTTGAGGAAGAAACTATACTAAACTTTCTTGTGTGTTTGTGTGTGTGTGTATATATTTTACGCTTAAGTTAAAGGTTCAAGTGACTAAAACTGCTTCGTTTCCAAAGATATAACCATAGTTCCGAAGGAAGACTGAACACCTGCCACATCTTTTCCTGGCATTTGCCCAATTCAGCATTACCTTGGTCAACATATTCATTGGCCTCAAGCCCTCACATAGAGAACTAGTCTCCCAGGCGTCCACGTAGCCATCTTCCACCTCCCTCATGGGCTTTACTTGACCATCAGAGCAAGGACTTCTCTGACTACTCTGTTTAAAACTTTAACCCCTCCACCTCCGTTCTCCTTCTTCTTTCCCTGCTTAATTTTTTCTCCACGGCACTGATCACCATCTCTCACGCGACACGTTTTGTTGTTGTTGCTGTTTATTGTGCATCTCGTCATTCAGTTAGAAACTCCAGGAGGACAAGAGATTTTGCCTCGTTCGTTTTGGTTGCATTTCCGCAGCAGTGCCTGACACTTATTAGGTGCCCGATAACCATTTGTTAGTTGACTGAATGAGCTGCACTAGGCCTGACAGATGCTCAGGAAAACCAGGATGTACCAATTATTCCCCAGCTAACATTCTGAATCTCTCCTCCCCTGCCTCCAGCCCAGCTTTATTGCAAATATCCTTGCACAACGGGTTCTCCTCAGCTCTCAGACTAAACCGGCCTCTGGCCACATTCCTCTTGCCAGCCACTCCATCCAGGGGTCCTTCATTCCCACCCCCTCAAGACTACTGCTTCTGGGGGTGTAGAGTCCGTCGTTTTCAGGCAGGGTGCCAGGAGGAAGCTTTAAATGCAGAAGGGTAAGTGAGGGAGCCCTGGGGCAGGAGCGTGTCGGGGATGGATAACTGGCGTGGAGGCAGGAAAGAGGAGGCGAGGAGGGGGCAGGGGGTGGAGTGGGGCGGAGAGCTCAGGTGGGTCAGGGAGGCGGAAGCTGGTAGAACAGGTGACCATGAACGGGAGGCTTCCGGTGAGCCAGTTCCAGGAGCGCAGTGCCCTTCCTCAGCAGAAACCTGGGGAAGGCTTCTCCCAGATCTGGACTCTGCCTGGGTCTGTGTCTGCAGCAGAGGCCTTGTATCGGGTCTCTGAAGGATGGCTACTCTTCCAGCCTTTGTCTGTGGACCCTTGAGATGCGTGTAAACAGCCTGAGCCTCTGATAGAGCGGGTTCTTCCTGCAGTGCTGTGAGTTGCTGAGAGACGGTTGTTGGATTTTTCCAGTGCTGACAAATGTTGTCTCCATGCCTAGCTCTGCCTAGACAGTGATTCAAGCAACCTCTATCCCGTCATCGCCACCACTAGTCAGGTTGCGTCCTCTGTGCTGGGGTAAGAAAATATGGCCAAGGCAGGAATAGGTGACTGAGAAGTGCATTAAGCTCGTGTAGCCCTCTTGGCTTTGGTGAGGATGGTTTCGGGGTTTGTTTTTGTTTCTTTATGGCATACGTTTTACCAAATACCAGACCTCAGAACTTCTGTCAGGGTTAACCCGCAGCATGTGAGGCAGAGAAGCGTTAATCAACGTAGGATTAAAATGGTCCGAGTCCAAGATGCTCAAGCTTCCGGACATCATGGCCGCCTTTTTTCCCTTTTGATTTGTTGAGTTTTTTTTTTTTTAATTTATTTATTCATTTATTTATTTTTGGCTGTGTTGGGTCTTCGTTTCTGTGCGAGGGCTTTCTCTAGTTGTGACAAGCGGGGGCTACTCTTCATCGCGGTGCGCGGGCCTCTCACTGTCGCGGCCTCTCTTGCTGCGGAGCACAGGCTCCAGACGCACAGAGCTCAGTATGTTGAGTTTTTCTCTTATTAATAGTCTGTGTGTAAGGCTCTGCTGAAAGCCTGTTTGGTGTATCCTGTTGCCTATTTCTTCAGTTTTACTGGAGGAAAAAAAAAATTTAAGACTGGCTTGTAGTTTAATAGCTAAACTACAAGCCAGTCTTAAACTTCTCACCTGATTATATGCTTTCCATAAATTCTCTGAGAATCTGAACTTGAGCTGAAGCCCAACCAGACAAGGCTCGGTCACTGTCCTCAGCTTTGGGGTCCTTTCCCCTTTCCTGAGAATTCCTTTGAAAAAGGAAGGTTTTAAAATGGAACTGGGGGGTGGGATGGGGGGCAGCCTGTGGGCCCGGATGTGGGCACCGGGGCAGCTGTGCCGGCGACAGCCCCAGAGGGAGAATCGTGTGCGAGAAAGGGCCTCACCTCTTTCCTGGTGGGATAGACCCAGTGCAGTGTGACCTGCCGAGAAGCCAGGATCCTATCTGGGAAGTTGAAAAGAATAACGCCTCATCTGAGAAGAGGAGGGAGACGCTTACCAGTCATTTAAAAACGACCTCAGTCTTTAAAACATTTGCTGTTTGGACACTAGCTTTAAAGGCTACAAGTCAAGTAAAGGCTGCAATCAAAACAGAACACTTTTCCTCTCCGCTGATTACTCTAATGGCAAACACTGGTTCTTGGCCAGTTGAGCTTTATTTCGTTCTTTTAATTAAATTGATCATCAAAATAGTCTTAGACTTAACAGTTCTCCTACATAACTAATTCAGTGGTATTCTTTTTTTTTTTTTTTTTTTTTTTTTGCGGTACGCGGGCCTCTCACTGCTGTGGCCTCTCCCGTTGCAGAGCACAGGCTCCGGACGCGCAGGCTCAGCGGCCATGGCTCACGGGCCTAGCCGCTCCGCGGCATGTGGGATCTTCCCGGACCGGGACACGAACCCCTGTCCCCTGCATCGGCGGGCGGATTCTCAACCACTGCGCCACCAGGGAAGCCCAGTGGTATTCTTTAGTCCATTGATACTCTTGCGAAGTTGGATGTAGAGTGAGTTTGAACAAATAATACTCTCCTAATTTCCATTATAAAGTCATAGATGCATTTCCATAGGTAACCGAATGGAATCTCAAACGTAAGTTACACAGAAAAACTTCAAATATTGTATGTTAGGGTGAAAGGTTCTTACACAGTTTATGTCAGTATTAAATGTTATAAAATAGGAAACGTAAATTGTTTGCTGAAATGTAAAATATACCACAATTGGCCCTTCTTTAGGGGATCTGCCCACGTTGTTCCCTGATGTGTGTATTTTGTTATACTAATATATTGCCTCTGCCTCTCTCCATCTTTTCATAAATAAGGTCTTTTAAATCCTTTATTTCTGAAACTAGGATACTTTGTAAATATTTGTTTAGTGGACCTGGTTAAGGTTACTAGTCTTCGGTATAATAAATACTGACCTTTTTTTAAATTAAATTAAATTTAATTTAATTTTTTATTTTTTTAACATCTTTATTGGAGTATAATTGCTTTACAATGGTGTGTTAGTTTCTGCTTTATAATAAAGTGGATCAGTTATGCATATGTCCCCATATCTCTTCCCTTATTTTTTTTTCTAAATAGAAAACTCTCTTGTATGTATATAGAAGGGTTATGTCACTGTCTTCTGAAGGCTGGCTGCCTCCTAGATTTTCTCGATGGTGGACTAGGGCGTCCCATCACCCTTCTCTTGAGAAGAGTGTCTCTGCTGCCCCAGCCCCATCTCCTGGGTAGCATCGTGGTCCAGGGCTCCCTCAGCACGATCCCCAGGCAGCCCAGAGGGCAGCCCAGGTGGGAGACCTTGAACAGCGCTCTGAGGTCTGCAGGGACGGGGTGGCAGCAGAGTGACGCGGCTGAAGGCCTTGACCTTCAGCGGCCCCATGGCCTCCATACAGGGAGCTTGTGGTGCCGCCCTCTCTTTGGGTGGGAACAGCCCAGGTTGCAGCAGGTTGTCCTTTAAGAGATAAATTTCGTGCTTCCCTGAACATGAGTGTCACATTTTACATTTCTCTTGAGTCAGAGTAGCTCCAGAGGATACTCTCCCATTAGGATGCCATAAAGCAGCTTGCTGACCCTTCAAGCACATTGTCATGAATTACTCCTCAGCCTTTTGGTCCTCAGGTAAACAGCCGATTGGGTGTAATGCTAGAGGAAAGGGGGAGCTCTCTCTTTTTTTTTTTTAACATCTTTATTGGAGTAGGATTGCTTTACAATGGTGTGTTAGTTTCTGCTTTATAACAAAGTGAATCAGCTATACATATACATATATCCGATATCTCTTCCCTCTTGTGTCTCCCTCCCTCCCATCTTCCCTATCCCACCCCTCTAGGTGGTCACAAAGCACCGAGCTGATCTCCCTGTGCTATGCGGCTGCTTCCCGCTAGCTATCTACCTTACGTTTGGTAGTGTATATATATCAGTGCCACTCTCTCACTTCGTCACAGCTTACCCTTCCCCCTCCCCATGTCCTCAAGTCCATTGTCTAGTAGGTCCGTGTCTTTATTCCTGTCCTGCCCCTAGGTTCTTCAGAACCTTTTTTTTTTTTTTTTAGATTCCATATATATGTGTTAGCATACGGTATTTGTTTTGCCCTTTCTGACTTACTTCACTCTGTATGACAGACTCTAGGTCCCTCCACCTCACTACAGGTAACTTAGTTTTGTTTCTCTTTATGGCTGAGTAATATTCCATGGTATACATGTGCCACATCTTCTTTATCCATTCATCTGTCAGTGGACACTTAGGTTGCTTCCACGCCCTGGCTATTGTAAATAGAGCTGCAGTGAACATTGTGGTACATGACCCTTTTTGAATTATGGTTGGGAGTTGTCTTTTAAGGTTAAGTATTTCTACACGTTTTATTTAGATTTCTAAAAGTGCATGTATGGGAGACCCATGGATATATAGGTTGTATTACATTCTAATTAAATTTGGAAAAGAATCAAATTGAAGTATTTTAAGTGAAAGAAAAAGCAAGATGTGTAACAGCGCTGTGTATCCGGTTGGACAGAGAAGGAAAAGGAAGAGAATATATAGTGTTTTATTCTATTTTCATTTTAAAAAATCTTTGGAAGAAATCAGAAGAAACTATTAACAGTGTTTACCAGTTAGAGGGCCAGGGAGGACCTGGGCAGGCGGAGGACAAGGGCGGGAGAAGGATTTTCAATGTGCTCATTTTTTTCACTTAAATGTATTTGTTGGACTTTGAATATAATGGCAGTTTTAACAGCTTTATTGAAATATAGTGGACAAACATTGGATGGATAAAGTATACGTATTCATAGTGTGTATACAGTTTTCTATTTTTTATTTTTTTTGAGCCATGTGACTATACTCTGTATTAAAAATAGAAAGAAATTAATTAAAACTTTTAAAATTGTCTAAGAAAATAGGTAACTAGCAAAGCTGGCCTGCCCTGGGCTTTGCTATATGCACTTGGGCCCCCGTGTTCCATCTAAAAATTTGTATGCCTTCTGACTTCTTGAAGAGATTTTGGGGTAAGATGAGCTTGTTGGGGTGCCAACTATCAAATATTCTCCTGTCATCTCTTAAATCTTACTTGATGCAAGAGATTCCGAGAACAAAACTATCACAGATGCGTCCCTGATCTCAGCGTGTTGACCTTCTTCGGAAAGAACAGTGAATGGAGAGAAATTTCTAAATTAGAGCTGTAGCCTGGGATGCGGTCTTCCCCAGAATTCTGTAGCTGCAAGTGAACGAGGTTTAAGGCTGTTGTTACCTCACCTTCCACAGCCCCTTGGCAGCCTCGGCCTCCTCTGTAGTCACCTGGGACCTCAGAACATCAGATGTTGCGCATGAAGGTGCTGTCAGAGGGCTCCAGCTGGCCGCAGGACAATGTGAAAGGTGTAACTTTATCCCCAGTTCACCTTCACTGTTTTGTTTCAGCTACATCCTCATGTCAGGGTCACTTTGACCAGACCTCTTCTTGGTCAGGGAAAGGGTCTTTTTCTATCCGGAACGACCGACTCTGGTTCTCTGGGGAGGAATGACCGTTTTCTTCCCGGTGAACCTGTTGGCCGCAGCCTGCCTTGGGTTTCAGTGATCTGGGCTTCTGAGAGTTGGCTGGAGGGAAGCAAAGATGAGAACTTTCTCACTCAGCTTTTGCATGTTTGCCGTCCTCTCCCTCCCTTTGTCCCTCGATCTGCTAACCCAGATAACTGCTTTGTCCTGCCCGGTTTGCACCACTGAGAGGAGCCAATGGGGCCCAGAGACTCAGGCCATTGTTGGCATCCACTTGCTCCCGTTCTCAGGTTTCCACTTTCTGCGCTGCCCGGGCTCCCGCGTGGACAAGTCACGTCACTCTGTCTCAGCGCAGCTTCATTGTGGGGACAGGTTCTTAGGAAAACAGGGTAACCTGGGAGTGGGAGCCCCGGTGAGGGAGTCAGGCCATCCGAGCCCAGGACCTTGCGTGGCTGTGAACCGTGTCACCGGGCAGTCAGGACTTGAGTCAGAAATACCCTGGGTAGGTGCTGTGCGAATGTGCATTGGTTGATTGAGTAGGACAAATTCTCTGCTCTGGTTTCTTCAGTCGAAGGTAGAGATGACTTTTGTGCTTCATTGCCATTAAGCTGTACTAAAAATAATACATCCGTATAATGAAGATACGAAATGGACAAATAATGTATTATGTGGAGCTGATTCGTGAGACGTGAGGCTAGACGTGATGGCTTCTCAGGTGCCTTCTAACGCCGTGGATGTCTGGCTCCGTGAGAAGCGGCACAGCCTGGCTGAAGCCGGACTGTAGCAGGATGGAATTGCCCCGTCTTTATCTGCTGAGGGATGCCTTTCAGATTCCAGATGCAAGGCAGCTCTGTTCACCATTGGCATCTTTACAGCATTTTTCCTCCTTTCTCTGTGTGATGACTAGTTGCTTTCTGACTTACTCTCTTTAGATAACTGACATAATTTCATCCTCAAAACAAACTTTGTGAGGAGACAAGGCCAATACTATATGTACCTTTTAGAGATGAGGAAAGTGTGGTCAGAGAGGCTAATATGGTTTGTCCGAAGTTACGTAACAAGTAAAGGGCGAGGCCACTCCTCTCTCTATCCTGTCCACTCCTACTTCTCCATGCTTCAGCTTCTAATTTCTAAGTCTGAAATTAGGAAACAGGACCCCATGATGTTTGAGGGGGTCTATCATCCTAATCCAAAATCAGTTAATCACATATGAATTATTCAGTATCTTAAATCATTTTTGGAACAAGGAGGATTTTACTAACTTGTAACAGTGTAAATTGAATATCTTATGTGCAGAACACTGTGGAAGGAAGAAATACAGTACAAAACGTCTGCCATCAGGTAGTTTAACCTCCAGAAGTCGAATGCCGACAGTGGACGTCTAGTTTTATGTAGTAGGGCATTTCCTATAAGCAGAGATGGACCGGGGAGATCGGAACGTGAGAATATTGAAGGTCCGGGTGCGGGCTTAAGCTCTGGGCACAAAACTCCGACTAGCGTTAACTAGGAAATAGTCTATCTTAGGAGTCTGGCAAGAATAAGTAAGCATCAGGTCCAGTATTAAGGGCTCTCGTATGCCTGGGTTGCTGACCTAGAGTCCAAGGTCAAGGTGTGAGATTTTCTGAGGCTGGGAATCAGGGAGTCTCTTAAAAATGAGGTACAAGAAAAAGCGAACTGGAAGCGGAGGACCGGCCAGGATCTTAGCTGTGAGTCGGCCTGGGGCGGAGTGGATGCCTCACAGGCCCCCAGCAGCTAGTTCAGCACTTGGTGTGACAAGTACATCAGTCATTGCCCCTCCTCTTCCTTAAGAGGCAGCCGAAATTTACAGAACCTCCCATTTTCCTGCCTCCTCTTCCTGAGGGTAGTTTCAAGGAATGCTCACAGCACACACACTCCATTTATCATAGTAATTCTCAAGCCATCAGGAAAGGTTTTTATGTCCTGACAACGTCAGATTGCTAACCTGATCTTAGGTGGTTGTTTTTTGTGCTATTTTCAAGAAATAAGCAAATAAAAGCTGGAATAAAAATGCTTGGACTGGCTTTTTACAGCTCTTTTCATTTCATACTGTAAGTCAAGTAGTTCTGGGCCCCCAGGTGATTATATATAATTCATGACTCTGTCTTGTTTTGTCATCTTTGAGTTTTTATATTTTGCGGTGAAAGCGAATCATCATTAGTACGTTTCCTGAAGCCATACCTACTTGTCCTTTTTGTTTGTTTGTTCAAATGAAACAGTGCATCAAGTATGGAATTAGATTAATGGGGTAAATATTATGAATCATACACTCCCTCTAATCCGATGCTCTTTCTTTTTCTGACCCCCGTGTTTTGTTTTCCGTCTGTCATTCTCTCTCCATGTAGGCTTTTCAGCCCCATGTAAAGCTGTTGGCGCGAGGGAACAGAGGTAAAGAATGATGTAATGCACTGGCTGCCCCAAAGCATCTTTTGTTGGAATGGTTATTCCAGTCATCTCTTTATGAATCAAGTGTGAGGGGCTGCTTTGTGGCAGGAGGCCTCTGCGAGAGCACATCAACGGGAAAGAGAAAGAGACATTCACTTGGAGGGCTCTTGCTGAAAATGGGTTTAACTCTCCTCTTGCCAGTCGCCACCAGCCTGACCTCATACATTTCAGTACAATGGAGTGGCTGAGCCTTTGAGCACACCACCATTACATCATCGTGGCAAATTAAAGGAGGAGGTGGGAAAAGAGGACTTATTGTTGTCATGGCCCATGAGATGACTGGAACTCAAATTGTTACTGAGAGGTTGGTGGCTCTGCTGGAAAGTGGAACGGAAAAAGTGCTGCTAATTGATAGCCGGCCATTTGTGGAATACAATACGTCCCACATTTTGGAAGCCATTAATATCAACTGCTCCAAGCTTATGAAGCGAAGGTTGCAACAGGACAAAGTGTTAATTACAGAGCTCATCCAGCACTCAGCCAAACACAAGGTACACGCTTGCTTGTTTTTTCCTTTTTAGACTAAATGGGCCTGCTGAGTGGGGAATCATTTTAAATGAAGCCTCATTTTTAAGGGGAGAAAGTAATTTGAGGAAGTTTGGGTTGCTTTTTCTAAACGTTGATACCTTATGACGCCTCAGAATAATTCACTAATTGTAGACACTGTCACACCTCAGGATGTTTCTAAGCTACACAGAAAGCGTAACTTGTTTATATTTGATCCAGTGCTCTGTTTCCCTATTAATGCTAAAAATTGTTTTATTAATTTAACACAAATAAAAAGTTATGTCTAATACAGTATATTATAATACTCAATTGTTAGCAATTATATAATAGTATATAATATTGTCTGTATATTATTAATAACTAATACATGGTTTTATGTTGTTTACAAATGTACTGAAAGGAAATCGTTCTTTTCAAGTGCCTTGACGAGAAAGTAGAAACGAATTATATTACAAGTGTTTTTTGTTTGTGGGAAGTTAAGGTAATGGTCAGAATTTAAGGATCTTCAAGGAGAGTTTTTCTTAGGATGCCAGACTGTCAGCTTTGTGGTAGGTAAGGCTGTTTGTTTTGTTCAGGAATAAAAATGAGTTCGTGCTTTAATCTTACGAAAAGCTGGTTTGTTACCGAGTAGAAACCATTTTAAATGTTTCTTTAGTTCGGGGGATCGGGATCGTTACGTTTATTTTGCGTATTATTTTGTTGTACATGTTTTTACCCTGTTATCGTGTTAAGGATTTAAAACTAAGGAGTTTTGAGCACATTTGCACAGAAATAGCATCAAGTTTGCCTTGCAAATGTTGATTTTTGCAAACATTTAAACCGTGCGCATGCTTGGCTTATCCAGTACATTTGACCACATCTCATTTTTATTCAGATTATTAAGGAAAACAGGAAGCAGTTACTTGCTTCAGCAGCAGAGGTGTATGGGATTATTTTCCTCGCTTTCCTCCCTGACAGCCTCACGTTTGCATTTTAGGTCGACGTTGATTGCAGTCAGAAGGTTGTAGTTTACGATCAAAGCTCCCAAGATGTGGCCTCTCTGGCCTCAGACTGTTTTCTCACTGTACTCCTGGGTAAACTGGAGAAGAGCTTCAGCTCTGTTCACCTGCTAGCAGGTAAGGCTTGTGGTACAACTGTGAGCACTCGCAACCTCCTTGAGCCTGTGAGTAAGCAGGGTTCCACAACGAGCTCGAAGTACGCTAGGTGGACGCAACTTTGAGGTCACTGTGTAAAATGACTTATTTATAGCTTCTGATTGACGTAACTATTCTAGTTAACCTGAATGCTGTTGTTCTTCCCCATTGGTCAGTGTATTTCTGATTTAGCTCAAATGCCTCTTCATCGGGTATTTATTAGCCAGAAGTGCCGTGTAGGTCTGTGCGCCCGTGTAGATCTACGAACACCGAATGCTCTGCATTTCAGCTCGCTCTCAGTGCCCACCCCCAAGGAGAGGACCCGCCCAGCACTCAGTGTGAACCCCTGTTAAACATTTTTGGTTGAAGTGGACTCCAGCAATAAGATCACCCATCCTGGACGTTATGTACAATGAGATAGAAAGAGAATGTGTGCGGAATACTTCTTCCAATAATTAGAGGGAAAATTTTAAAACTAACTTACGTATTTTTGTTTTGTTTTCACAACTGAAAAAAGTCTCAACTTGCAAATGCTAAGCAACCAGCTGACTTTGTAAAGCGCACGGAAAGGACTAACTATTTTATATCTGCCCTAAAGGAGGGTGGTGTGGGAGTTCCATCTCATCAAATTCCAAAGCAGACTGTTCATCCTTTGCTTTCCCTGTTTGGCAGACAGCACCGAAGCCCTTTCACTCACTCTGGCTCCCAGAGCAGGGAATACAGTTTGACAATGCGCAGTAACCTTTACCACAAAGCCGCTGTGTCCAGCAGATTCTGCCACAGTGATCGGCAAGATCACTTTTAAAAATCTGATCTAAGAAAAACAAAATATTGACAGATATTGTCACTTTCGCACCTTTCGTCTTTTGTTGCAGGGAGAGTCCGGTGAGCTTGATGTTACTGGCAACTGATGGTTAGACTGTGGACATTTCAGTTGGAAGAGAATAGGCTGAATCAGTTGTTGGTTTGTTACCATATTTAAACTCCCTGAAGGTTTCAATGAGACTTCTGTGTCTTCATTTCTCCCTCGTCAGCTTTTGCTCCCGGTTTCAAAGAGTAAAGCATCGTTACCTGTCACTTTCAGGTCGTCTGTTGGCACACGTTTCATCTATGCTGCAATTCTGTCCTAAAGTGAAGCCAGCTTGGTCTCAGAACGGAGCTCTCAGAACTCTGTAATGGAGAATTATAGCATTAGGTTCTGTGTCTCTTGGTAGGCATGGTCTTTCACTGGGAGTGTAAGTGTGTTAAACCTGACGACTGTTATTAGAGTCCCACTCACCTCGGTTGCTGAGTTTAGGAACGCAGTCAGGCTTCCTGGAGCCTGACTTTACCTTGGAACCCTATCGACGGAACCAGGGTTTTTCTTAAAGAGGGTGCACCCAGAGGGAAGGCGATTATCCCTCTTTGCTCTTGTGTGAGACGCTTTTCTCTACGGGGGCTCTGACCCGACGGCTTGGCCAGGCGGACGCTCCCGGAGGAATGAGCTCATGTCGAGTTTTAGTTACTCAAGTCATCTCTCCTCTTTCCCGAGGAGCTCTCCCTTGTTATGTGGAAGGTTCCTTCCAGCCATGTGCGGCTTTGGGAGGGGTGGTCACTGGGCAGTAAGGAAGGAAAAGGACTCATTCTGACCCTCGAGATCAGCCCTAGGGATACGTGGGATGGTGCTGGTCAGAACCCCTGGCATCCCCACTTTGTACCGGAAATGGGTCCTAGGCCTAAAGGAAAGCCCATCAAGGCAGCTCCGAGACCACATACGTGTATTCACAGCTCCGTCTCGTCATCCACACCCCAGAATCCTGTATTTCTTTCAGCTTAGAAGGTGGCTTCAAGGACTGAATGCCCTTGTTTGGGAGTTTCTGAGCAGCGAGATTTCTTAGGACACCTCAGAGAGGGTTCCGGACGATTAAAAGCCTCTCGGCCATCCCAAAGCTTCTGACCGGTTGGAAATTCCCTTGGTTAGTGAGCCTGTTCCTCAGAGTGGACAGAAAAGAGAGTTAGTAGAAGAAAACGAGTGCTGGGGAAGGCGTGACCATCAGTTCTCGGCAGTGTTTTTTTTTTTGTTTTGTGCTTTCGTTTTTTTGGTTTTTGCCAAGTTCCAGCAGCTGCTCTAGAGGACGTCCCAGGGATGTGGGGTAGAAGGACATATCAACACGTGTTTCTTAAATATTTTGCTTCGGGGAAAATAACTGACCTTGGAAAAGCATGCTAGCGTCCCACAGGTGCTACGGGAAATGACAGGGTTGCTGGAGACAAGTTTCACTACAAGCTGCCCCTGATGCTTTCAGCAGTTACAGATGCTTGTCGGCCCTGGGGTGGGGGTGTGTGTGATAATAGAAAGACAAAGTGGTTTCTTGGAGTGATTTCTCCATTACTTTAGAGCTTTCAGTTACTTTGAGATTGACAGGAAGAAAGTATTAGATACGTCAGATGGTTTTTTTATGGTCATTATATCAGTATATGGAATGAAGAATTGTGGCCCGAATTTCATTCACCTTCTCAGGGCCACCTTACCTAGGGAGCAGTGACTCTGGAGAAGGGGAAGAAGAGGACCTCCCCGAGGAACTGATAGAGGAAGCATCTTAATAAGCCCTTTTCCTCAAGCAAGAGGAGACCCGGACTGACCTGTGGGACCTAGTGACGTGGACGTTAACAACGAAGACTCCGTTTCGGGAGAGGGTTGGACTCGGGGAAGCTGCACTGGAGCTCAGTGGGCTCAGTTCTTCCCTGTGGAGCAGCAGGTTCTGCTCTGGGACAGGCTAGCCTGGTAACCTTCAGCTTCTGCCGGGGAAGGGGGTCCTGTTAAGCCACTTTGACAGCTGGTTATCAGTGAGACCGGGGTCCCAAGCCTTCCAGTCCTGAAACTTAGAACCTGGGTCTGCAGTGGACTCGGCCTGTACTGGCCACATCTGCGGGCCCTACTCAGCCAGCGATCTTGACCCCTGACTGATCAACTTTCCCTCTTTTTAAGCCCAGCCAGTATTCTAAACCAAGTGATTAATATTTGATAGCCGTATGCCACATGCGAGTCTTCGATCAGTATCTTAAAATCTTAGTTAAACTTATGTTGTCATGTATCTTCTTCATTCGTTAGCTTAACCCCCCTCCTGGGTTCTCTGTTTTCAAGCCGAGGACTGTGTCTTGTTCATCCCTGTGTTCCCCACAAGGCCTAGCACTTCTTCAGTTTTCAATGGATATCTGAAATATAAACGAGCTTACGTGTAGGTTTATACCATTTGTGTTTCATATGACTTATTTTATTCATTTAGTTTAATTTGTAAGTGATTAAACAGCGATGAAACTAATCTGAAAGTGTAGCGAAAACGAGGATATTTTGACATAAATGATTTGCAAGTTGTCTTCGTTCAGGTAGAGCAAAAATATAGCTTCTATGGGAAAAGTATCTAATACGGAAATGTTTCCATCTATTTAAGCAGATTTCAACATGATTTTAAGATCTAATAAATACGCTAGTACAGGGAATCCCCCGGCGGCCCAGTGGTTAGGACTCCGAGTTCTCACTGCTGAGGGCCTGGGTTCAATCCCTGGTCGGGGAACTGAGATCCCACGAGCCACGTGGTGTGGCCAAAAAACAAAACAAAACTCTAGTACAATTAAACAGGGCTTAAACCCTGAGCTTTGATGAGGAGCTACGAGCTCGAGAAAACCTAGTGCCACTCATAGGAGGATACAAGCCCTTGAATCCGTAAGAATTGAGAACAGTTGAAATCATTTTTTTCGTACTTTAGAAGTAAATTGAGGGACCTCCCTGATGGCGCAGTAGATAGGAATCCACCTGCCAGTGCAGAGGACACGGCTTAAAGCCCTGGTCCGGGAAGATCCCACACACCGTGGAGCAACTAAGCCCGTGCGCCACAACTACTGAGCCCGGGTGCCACAACTACTGAAGCTTGCGCGCCTAGAGCCCACGCTTTGCAGTAAGAGAAGCCACCGCAATGAGAAGCCCGCGCACCGCAGTGAAGAGCAGCCCCCGCTCGCTGCAACTAGGGGATGCCCACGTGCAGAAACCAAGACCCAACGCAGCCAAAAACAAATAAATAAATTTATTTAAAAAAAAATTAAATTGCTTATCCTGCTTAGCCATTAATGAGTCTCCCAGTAGTCTCCCAATAACCAAGCCAGATTAGACCATAGCATTGTTTCACCCCCAGGGGATTAAAGGGTTTTACTATGAGTTGTAGCCTCATCTTAGCCAAAAAGAACGAACTTGGATCCCTTTGGAAAGTTGTCCCTCATCGTTGATGGATATAAACAGTTGCCAACCTTGACTCATTGATCAACTTTTTTGGTCTTGTTAACCTTCAGAAAACTAGTTCTCTCTCAAAGATAATCTTGTTTCTTGGCCTTTGTTCATTATATTACTTTATTTTACTTGCCTTTGTCTATTATCAGTATATTTCTAAGGGTGCCAGATTGAAAACAAATATATTAGAAAAAAAGAAAAACCCCCGAATCTAGACTGTTTTTGCGTGTGCTGACACAGAGAAAACAGAATAAGTGGGTTCATTTAGTAGAAACAAAGATTGCTGTTCTATTATTTTCTTCTCTTTCCTCGCTGTTGTAACTCTGAGTAAAAGCAAAAGGGACCCACGAAAGTTTGCTAACTCTGCAGCACTCATTTCTACCCTGTGTTGAGGCACAGGATTGCCCTGCAGCACAAAACCCTAACGGAATCACAGACCTCAGCCCTTTCATTTACAGACGAGGAAAATGACAGAGCCCTTGCGTGACTCTCCCCAGCTCTCACTCTTCTCACTGTGTGCCCAGGCCCCTGTCTGCAGTAATTCCTGAGTCGTCTGGAATTCCCTCAGGAGGCTAGACTGAGAATCAGGGGTGCCCACTTCAGATCAGGCCTGTGCTTTTGTGGTAGCTCTCTCTCAGCCTCTTTTTTTTAACATCTTTATTGGGGTATAATTGCTTTACAATGGTGTGTTAGTTTCTGCTTTATCTCTCAGCCTCTTTGTGGACTGCAGAGTCATATTCTTACTTCACATTTTATGGGAGAAGCAACGTATGAAAACAGACTGTATATAAAATTTTTAAGCATTAAATTTTTTCAGCTGGGGGGAATCATCAAATAAAAGTCTACTCTGTCCTGAGCTGAAATACCACTCCGGATAATGATGGAAGATACCATTGGGGTTAGTGTCAGGCGCAGTGCTGAGGGCTCTTAGAAACATTTTGTCTCCAAACACAGCTAAGGTCTTAGATTAATGTCTGCTGTGGCTAAAGGCCAAATACGTATTTCTTTGTTTTGAGTTAGAGCTGCTACTGTAGTTAGAGCTAGGAGTGAATAAAAATGTATTTGACTCTTGACACATTTTCAGTTTAACAGGAATCTAGATTCAGTCAGCAGTTCTGTGTGGTAAATGTGCAGCTTTGCTTCAGTGGAGCCAGTTACCTTCCTAATGCAAGTAGGGCAGAACCCGGTCCTCCCGCTCACAGATTTGCTGTGCGCGCCGTTGTCATCATCCGTTCTCTTATCCAGTGTGGCGTTTCTTCTGTCCTTGTGTCTAGAGAAGGGAAATCTTCAATCCTCCCATTTCAGATCCTGTAGTAGCTGGTAAAAGAGATTGACGTTAATGGATTCCAGTCAAAGTACTGCAGTTATTCAGGAATTGGCTCTTCTTGTGTTTAAAGAGCTGCGGTGAGAGCCACTGAAAACAGACTAAAAATAGGTACCGTTTCACCCACTGGCTGCCGTGTAGTTGCTGGCTCTACTTCTCAGTTTGCATGAGGTTATCTAAACTGGCCCGTCTTTTCTCCAGTTCTTACCTGCCTGTGTGGTAACAAGCCAGCCCTGTCACTCCGCAGCTACCGGTGGCTAAGACATCATGCCTGAGGCTGTGTCTGTTTAACAAATGGACTGCAGACCAGGCTCGAGACAGTCCCTCACCCTGACATGTGGCACAAGCTACACAGAAGCACCCTGGGTGACAGTGGTGACATCAGTCTTCCCCTGCCCTGGTCATGTCATTTGTGTCCTGTCCATTCAGCTGGCCTCACTCACAGTGTTCGAGGGCTCCCTTGGGTGGGCCCCGGGGTGGGCCTGGGGGATAGGGTACTGGAAGAGTGCACATCTTGCCCCTGCCCTGGAGACCCCTCGGTTAATTTGGGGCAGCACGTCTGGAGCGGTGAAATAGAAGCAGATGACAGTGCGTCGAGTGATAAGGGGTGACTCGGTGTTGACTGCAGGAGTTGGGGCAGGTTTGAGGGCGGCGGTGGAATTTTAATCGAACCTTGAAAAATGAGTAAGATTTGGGTGGGGAGGGTCCTCTGTGGACTGACATCATTAAAAATGGCAGGAGTGAACACAGATTCTAGGAGGCAGCCAGGAGACTGAGTGGACTTTTTGTGACGGGAGGAAGGGGAATTGAGAGGAAGTGCAGTCAGGCTGTGCGGGCCCTTCAGCCTGGCAGGACGAGTCTGTGCTTTGCTGGGCTGGCCTGGGGAGCCTTTGGAGGCTCGGTGACACCTGTCACCTCTTGGCCACCAGACCTTTCTTCTGGCCTCCCTGCGCTATGCTTCCAACTCAGGCCCACATCAGCCCCTCAGACCTGCCCCGGGACCCTCCTCCCTGCTCTCTCACCCTGTCTTGCTGCCTCTCTGCCCTTTCCTCGCACCCTCGCCAACGTTACGTCTCCCTTTGATATTTTCAGCGTAACTGTGATTATATCACTCCCCAGCCTAGTCTGCATCAGTGCTCTTAGGGAAAATTCCAGAATCCTTCCCCGACTCCGAAGCCCTGCAGTGACGGCTCCTGCCTGCCTCTGTGCCCTCATCTCGTGCCCCTCTCCGTCCTCAGGTTGGGGTGTGTGTGTGTGTGTGTGTGTGTGTGCGTGCGTGCGTGCGTGCGTGCGTGCGTGTGTGTGTGTGTGATTTTAGCACTTTAGCCTCAGGTGACCGAGACCTGAAGCCCAGAGGCACCCTCCTCCTCCTCCAAGTGTCCCCCTCTTCCCATGTACCTGGGTGTCTCCTGCTGGATTCACGGTGGCCGTCAAGCCCCCCCTGGCTCCCAGGCAGAGTTGGGTGTCCTCTTGTCCCACGCACTCCTTTGGCCACCCACCATAATTAGCCAACTATTCATCTAATTATTTGGTTGAAGTTTGTCCCACTGAACTGTCAATTCCAGAGAGGACCTCTGTCGTGGTCACGGCTGTCCCATCAGCCAGCGCCGTGTCCGGCTCGCAGCAGCGCCCACGGCACGGCTCTGCACCCTCCTGTGGGTGCCAGTGGTCTCCAGGGTTGTTTGGCTGACAAACAGCGACCCTTTCCTTCCCGCTGCTCCGCCACATCTGCTGGGAGGCGGTGCGCTTGGCCCCGGAGGAGGACGGCTGCCAGAGTGGACACACCCCAGGGGGTCTCTGGAGGGCCTGCTCGTGGTGGATTAGGAAGCCTGAGCTTCACGGGAAAAGGCCCAAGAAGTGAGCTGTGTGGTGACCCGTGCGCAGTTCACACGTCAGGCAGATGGGACTCCGAAGAGTCGTCCTCCGGAGACCAGACTCCTGTTCGCTTTTCCTCGGGACTCAGAGCTTCGTCTCCTGATGGATGGTCTCGTGAGGCCTTGCCCCCGACGGTCACCAGGGGCACATCCGGCAGCCGCTTCATCCTTAGCCGGGATCTGATGATAGTTGGTCCAGTGCGTTTCCTGAGAGCTGTGCCCCTGGTCCCCTGAGCCCTGGATGTCGTACCGGACTCTGTCGTCCTGAGCCGCCGAGGGAACCCACCTCTCATGGAAAGTTCCCTGGACGTGATAGAAGCACCCTGAGGACTCACTGGGGCTTCTGGATGATGAAAGCAGAATTTACCAAGTCTCCCCTTTTAACCTTTCGTAGCAGAGAAATGTTTTCCTTGCCCTGTGCCGCTTTGCTCACCCTGAGGGTCCTCTGGGGCCTTGTGGTCAAGGAGTAGGAAGCAGGTTCTGGGCTCACACCCAGGCCCGCAGAGCTTTCAGCTCTGAATGGAATCAGGAAGTCGTTTTTTTTTTTTGGTTTTTTTTTTTGTGGTACGCGGGCCTCTCACTGTTGTGGCCTCTCCCGTTGCGGAGCAACAGGTTCCGGACGCGCAGGCCCAGCGGCCATGGCTCACGGGCCCAGCCGCTCCGCGGCATGTGGGATCTTCCCGGACCGAGGCACGAACCCGTGTCCCCTGCATCGGCAGGCGGACTCTCAACCACTGCGCCACCAGAGAAGCCCCAGGAAGTCCTTTTGAACACCCAAAATACACAAGACTTATGTCCATCAACAGTTATTCATTGTATCAAGGGAGGATTCAATAAACATTTAATTATGTGCCAAGCACTGTGCTAAATGCAGAGGTGATTGCAAAGGAGTGTGAGACACAATTCTTATGCAGACAGTTCACAGGGTATTATAGCCGGAGAGGTAAGAGGTCACCACACACACACACACACACACACACACACACACACACACACACACACACACACGGAAAGAGAATTCACAATTACCAGGTTAATGGTAAATTCTTACTGCCGTGTGATGGCTGTGTGTGTGTGTGTGTGTGTGTGTGTGTGTATTTTTTGGCTGCGTGGCTTGTGGGATCTTAGTTCCCTGACCAGCGATCGAGCCTGTGCTTCCTGAAGTGGACACACGGAGCCCTGACCCCTGAACTGCCAGGGAATTCCCATGGCTATACCTTTTATAGAAGTTCTAAGTTGGCAAGACCATATTTAAATACACTGGTCAGGGAAGAATTTTTTTTAATACAGCAGAATTTTAAAAAATGCAACAGAATAGAATTGAAACTAGAGGGACTTCCCTGGTTGTTACCAGAGGCTGGAGATGAGAAAGCCCAGGTGTGGTGGGAAAACAGTAAGAACATGAATGGGCCTGGGCCATGGTGGTGGGTAGAATAGGGACAGTGAGGGTGGACAGTAGAGTGGGATCAGGTGATGAAGGGCTTGAGTGTCTGATCAGGAATTTTGAATTGTATTCTGTGGGTATTTGGGAGCAGAGGATACATCAACACTTTATCTCAGGACCTTAATCTGGCCGCAGAGTGGAAACAAGTTGGGAAAAGGACGGACAGATCAGAGAGAGCTGTTCCTGAATTTATCTAACAGTGCGGCATGGAGCTTGTGGGCTGGGGGTGGGGAGGAGGCGGGGACAGGCAGACGGACATCGCAAAAGCTAGTCTGAGTGTTGGCATACCAGGTGGCTGCTGCTGAGGTGACTGGGAGAACGGGGCAGATGCGAACAGGGATACAGAACCAAAGAGAGCGAGATATTGGCTTGGAATTTATTTTAGAAGTATCGATAAGTCTTTCAAGTGAAAATGACCAAAAGAGGATTGAAAATGTTAGGTTGGAGTTTGGGACCTCAAGCCCCCAAATGCAACCTTGGAAATCTTTGGTTTTCAGGTGAACATGAGCAAAGGTGATCTCCTTAGTAACCTCCTCCTTCCATGCTGATGGAAGCAGAGGTCTTCTAGGTCCTTCCTCCTCAGGAAGCCCCAGGCTGCTGTTCGCTTGGCTGTAGCTTCACGTCTTAAAGTCACTGGAGGACCAGTCGGGTGGCCTCTGTGAACCTCTCTCCTCCTTATAGAGCTTGTTGCCTTTGCTTAGCCAAGGGTGGATTCTGGCCGTAATTCCTTTTGATTGGTCGTTCTGGTTGTGCTGTTCAGAACAACCTTTGTTTGAAGGCAGGTATTGAGAGTCCTGCCTGGCTGTGCGTGTGTGCGTGTGTTTGTGTGTGTTGAAGAAGAGCCTCTGGGTATAGTTATGTATTGCCAATTTGAAAGATCAGTAAGAGTAAAAAATACCACTTGATATCTTCTGAGAACTCTTTACTAAACAACACTTCTGGATTTTGCCAGTCGAATTGATCTAGATAACATTATCTTGAGGAATGTAAGATTTAGACATTATGAGACACGAGAACTCTTGTAAGTTGCATTATTTTAGTATTTAGTGCTTTTTTTACGCTAGTATTTTGAAATTTTTTAATTCGTTTATCGTGTGTTTGATAACTGTGTTAATCCAAAAATCAGCTAGAGGGCTTCCCTGGTGGCGCAGTGGTTAAGAATCCGCCTGCCAGTGCAGGGGACACGGGTTCGAGCCCTGGTCCGGGAAGATCCCACATGCCGCTGAACAGCTAAGCCCGTGCACCACAACTACTGAGCCTGCGATCTAGAGCCCACGAGCCACAACTGATGAGCCCGTGAGCCACAACTACTGAGCCCGCGATCTAGGGCCCACGAGCCACAACTGATGAGCCCGTGAGCCACAACTACTGAGCCCGCACGCCACAACGAAGAATAGCTGCTGCTCACCGCAACTAGAGAAAGGCCCATGTGCAGCAATGAAGACCCAAAGCAGCCAAAATAAATAAATAAATAAATTTATTTATTTAAAAAAAAAGAGAGATGGGATTGTTTTGTTTAAAAAAAAATTAGCTAGAATGTCCCATTCCCCAGCTGTGCCAGGGGATAGGTTGTTCTCATACAGAGTGAGCTTTTTTGGGGGTGTTACTTATGGGGCAAGTTTTACGAGTTGGAGGCTACTTCTCAGGCTTCCTGGAGGATCTCCACAGAAATGCATGTCTGTCCACCATCCTGTCAGGTGGATGGAGGAGATGGAATGAGAGTTTAAAATGAGCGTTCCACGTCATTTGGGATTTTTTTCTTCTGGGCTGCTCAGCGGAGAGTTGACTAGCTAGGACATAATTGCTGCTGCTGTTGCTGAGGAAAGTGCGCCATGCTCTCTACCCCCCTGGAAATGATCGATCAAGCCTGTGTGGTTGGGCTCACCCAGACCAACCTATGTGCATTGGAAAAGTACAGTTACATATTTTTGTTTGCTTTCTTCGGAGGTACAAAATTATGTTGCCTTTCCTTTGCCTTTCATGTCAGTAGTTTCAGCTTTCCATGTATACAGTCCACTGACCCTGGGAGAACTGTGACCATGCTTGTGTGTTTTTAAATGGTTAGAAGGTAAAGTTGCCTGAATCAGTCACTTCAGACTAAAGTGCAAAATAGTTATTCATGAGAGCAATTAAAATACTTGCAAAATACACATTTCAGCATTTCATTGTTTAATATTAGGGTTGTCTCCTTTGTGTAATAGCAAAGCCCAGATTTTATTTTCAGTGTGGAGAGAACTGTTCTCTACAGGTGCAGGAATACTTCACTTAAATCCTTCACATAGGGCTTCCCTGGTGGCGCAGTGGTTGAGAGTCTGCCTGCGATGCAGGGGACACGGGTTCGTGCCCCAGTCCGGGAAGATCCCACATGCCGCGGAGTGGCTGGGCCCGTGAGCCATGGCCGCTGAGCCTGCGCGTCCGGAGCCTGTGCTCCGCAACGGGAGAGGCCACGACAGTGAGAGGCCCGCGTACTGCAAAAAAAAAAAAAAAATTCCTTCACATACATTCTAGAATAAGTAAATGAATGGGTCGTATTTATGTCCCAAAAAGGGGGTCTTTGTTTTACAAAAGGGTTAAGCTGCATGAGAACTATATTTAAAAGCTGAAATTATATAAACTGTGAAAATGGTTTAATGTACAGAAATTAAATTTGCATATGACTTTAGAAAAATATCTTTCATAAAGTAGAGCTTTGTGTAAATAGATTTCTGTACGTAGCCATGGAACTCATCCCCAGTATGGGAAGGGGCTACCTTTAATCCCCCTTCCCAGCTTAGGCAGCTCTGTCAGCTGATAAAGCTCTTAGGACTTGCTCCCCATTTGAACTGAAGCATAAGTGAGCAGCCCTGTTTCTCCCTGCAAGGAACTGTCTTCAGAGTCATGGAATTGACATTTATCTCTGGTTTGACTAAAAGGATACGGATACATTTTGAGAATTTGCGTCTGAAAATTAACATTGCTAATCTGTAGTAAAGTGCTACTTTTGTGAATATTCCTTTATTTTAAGAAACAACTCTGTGATTTATAACTGCAAGGGTCAGAGGGAAGAGAAAACCGACCAGTTAGAATTGTTTAGCGGCATCGTTTTATGTATTTTATTTTACATGGCAGACTTTTTTTGCCTCTGAAAATGGAATGGTGGTTGACATTGGCTTTTATAGAAAATTATATTTATGGTTTGAATTGTGAAGGAGGTACTCTTAAGGGAAGAAGTATTTCCTGGCTGAATGAGAAGAAAGTGATATACAAATTATGAATGGCTTTAAGCTGTACCAGGTGTTTTCTCCGTCCAAAGTAATATGTATGTTTTTATTTATAAATATGCATTCTACAGGTAAATTTGTGGAAGACTAACAGAAATATGGATTTTTAACATTGCAGTTTGTCTGCCTGTTCATCCAAGTCTGTAGAGGCCAGTGGTGTCCGTATGTCTATCTGCTGGTCTCCCCACCCGCCTTTCTCTACAGGCCAGGGTGTCTGCATATGTGTCTTCCTTCCTCTTAAAACAAACACTCCTAGCTCAAGGGGCCAAAGCCGGTACAGCGTTCTGAGATTCAGGTCTGTCTTAGGGAAGCACACGTGCGTTGTTCGACTTTCTATTCTCTCCATTCCTAGATGATAAGCAGCATAAAATCTAGGGACAGGAGAAACTTGGCAAGATTGGACGGTGAGTCAGATACTTGAACGACTTTAAAAAATATTTTTAAACTTTTTCAAGAAGCGTGTCAGTTTCTCAGTGCTGCTTTCACAGTAAACAAGCGGAGATCATGAACTGGGGTTGTGTCTTCTTGTCATAATAGGATCTAACTCAGGGTCTGGGGACAGCAGAGCTGGGACAAGGGCAGAGAGGACTCTTGATTCTGTGTCTGTCAGCCATTTGTAACAGAAAGTTTACGTAGATGAATTGTACTTGTCTTCTTGTAAGAGGAAGAGGGACATTTCAGACATATTTCAAAACTGAGTTGCCGATGAGGCTACAGATAGTTTCTCGAGGGTTCGGGTAAGTCAGGCAGTGTCTCATCTGTTGTTAATTAATGAAATGAAACTGGGGTCACTGGAGTCCAACGATGAATGAAAGGTCAGCGAATGGAAAAAACTGTCAATAAAGGAGGATGTCAGCAGAGTGGAACATTGTCAGAGATAAAGATCAGGGAGAACGTACTCTTTGGCTGAGGTAGTGTTGTGTGGAAGTTACCAGGAGTCCTGGTTTGGGACATTTCAAGCCAGCCTGAGCACTAGATGAATGCTCTGATTTCGCAAAATCTGTGAAGTATTTTAAGGCTGTTTGGATTTGTGCTGCTAGAGATTAGTTGAAAAAATTTGTAAGGAAGAAAAAAAGTTTCTGTTTGTTTTATAATGTGTTATTGCTGTTTTGTTTGGCTTTGGGGTTTTGTTTTGAGGCTGAATAGTGGCTGCTTTCTCTCGTTCTTTTTTTTTTTTTTCTGTTTTCTTAGAATTTTCTAGAGCCACACTCACATTTTACTTGTTAGGACCACCAAAGTTAGAAGCGATTTAGGATAAAATGAATGATAGAGCTGCACTTCAAACAGCCCAGGCTGGCCGGCCTTCAGTTTACGATTGTTGGAGAATCTGTCCCCTCTGAGTGTAGTTCGGTGGAGGATGGGCTGAAAGTCACCGAGACGCCGCAACCGTCTCACCACCGATTCACAAACTGTGATCGTAAGCCGGCCATGACCGTGTTTTTCGTATCCCCCGCTAGTTCTTCCTCAGCTTTGTTACTGGTCTCGTGTGACTCACACTTACAGAGTTCTTGTTTCTCTGGTCAGGTCAGATCTCCTTCCCTTTTCTCTCCCTCATCGAAGTTTTTGAACCATGTGGCTTGGGGGAAGCAAGGCTCTTCCGTCAGTTTGGGAGAGGCCCGTGGCCATTTTCAGCCTGGTGAAATGAGACTGAAATGAGGGCAGGACCCCAGAGATGTCAGCAGGCTGTCCCCACATCCTGGAGAGCGTTGCAGTTAATTCCGTGGTATTTAGAGACACGGCTTAGCAGAGCGAGTGAGAGTCCAGTCTCGAGCCGGGCTCACGTCCAGCTGTTGATTATCACCCGGCGTCTTTCTGAACCTCTTTCCTTATCTGTAAAATGGGAGTAATCGAAGCACCTACCTCATGGGGCAGTTGTAAAGACTGAACAAACCCTTGTAAAGTGCTTAGAGCAACGCTTGTCACAGAGTAAATGTCCAGTAACTCTGGGAGTCCTTACATTATTTATAAATATGATGACGTAAGTTTCAGATGGAATTCAAGTGGAGTTTCCTTGGATTGCCTGGTTTCTCTGTTCTCTGAGAACATTTACTGGACTCTTGTTTTGTTGGATTTAAATGAGAGATCATCCCGTGAACTGTTTTGGAAACAGAATAGGAAAAAACATGAAAACAGTTCTTTAGAGAAACACCAGAACAACAAAAGTTAATGGAAGTTAAAATTTAAATTATAATCAAAATAGTGGCCGTCAGTTATCACGTTGGGTAGGTGGAACATAGGCAGATAATGTATAGACTCTTTAACATCTATTATTACAGGAACTGCTTTGAGGGGAAAACTCACCTTACATAACTGCATTATGCAGTTAAGAGACTGAAAAGGACAAAACATTAATGAAATAAAACGATAAATCCTAAACAGTGACGGGCACATACGTATGCCAATATTAACTGACCCCTTTTTTGAGATTGCCGTGGCTTATACTTTAGGTGTAGGGATTCTAATTTACTTCATTTCAGTAGCTGCGACAGCCCTAGCACAGCATTTCCTTGAGTGTGAGTTCCACCAGCTTAGATTTTAAGAGATTTTAGCGGGGGAAATGGGAGGGGAAATTCCATGGTCAAATAAGTTTGGGACCCTTAAATTAAATGAAAGTAAACTAGTTTCCTTAGAGATTTTTTTTCAGAGCTTTTAATACGTGTGCTGTGAGTCTCCCAGGGAGACGTGATATGCAGTGTTTCTGTTACTTTTTGGACCGATATCCCGTCTGTCAGCTTCCTGCAAGGACGCCCTCGCCCTGGAGCAGACTCTGGGAAAGGCAGCCTTAGAAGCATGACTGTTTTCGCTTTGTCTCAGGTGTATCCTACCGAGGTGTAGCTGCAGATCAGGGGTGGAGGAGGGGGGCCCCCAGATGAAGCTGGGAACTCAACGTCGGATCACTGTACCACGGAGGGCTCCCTCTGCGCGGGCACAAAGCACTCACGCATATCAGCTAATTCAGTCCTCTGACAGCTCTGTGAGGCGGGTGTGATCCTTATTCCCATTTTACGGACAGGAAACTGATAGCCAGAGGGCGTAAGTCACTTGTCCCAACAGCTAGAACGTGGTGAAGCCAGGACACAGACTCAGGTACAGGGGCCTCTGCCCGCCCTCCCTCTGCTGTACGGTCGCGGGGCTCACGTGCGTGGGGTTTGTATGCTGCGTGTGTGCACGGGGCGGGCCGGTGGTGGTGAGAGAACAGCATGAAACTGTGAGGTGACAGTGAGTTTTGTGTGGCTGGAGAGCGCGTTTGGAAAGGGCAAGAAATGCAACCTTAACGCTGAACAGGTACAGGTCCCCAGGGCCTCGTCGGTCCCGCAAAGGAAGGTGGGGTTTCTATAATGGAACCCCCTGCTCTTTCTGTCAGGTTACCTTAAGAACTTTAGTAAGCAAACTGCTTAAGGGTAAAAACAGTGCGGACGCTTGGCTTGGAGGCTAGGGCACACCTGCATTTGCAGGCGGCGCGGCTGTCGTCACCGACTTGCTGCTGTCCTAGCTTGCTGCGCCGCGCACCCCATGCTGGGCACAGACAGTGGACGCAGGAGTCCCGAGGGTCATGCTTGCGTTGAACATAACACAGGGGATAAAAACGGGTGACACCGCCCCCGTCAACTCCCTGCACTGCTGCAGTTTTTGAGGGCATATTTTATATGTCTCTGGAAGCGCAGGAAAGTCTAACGGAATGTAGCTCAAGGAGATGGAGGTAAATATTTAATGAGATTTTAGGGTCCTTTTTAAGATCTTATTTTATTTTTTATTGGAGTATAGTTGCTTTACAATGTTGTGTTAGTTTCTTGCCGTGTAGCAAAGTGAATCAGTCATATGTATACATATGTCCACTCTTTTTTAGAGTTCCTTCCCATTTAGGTCACCACAGAGCAGAGTAGGGTTCCCTGTGCTATACAGTAGGTTCTCATTAGTCATCTATTTTATACATAGTCGTGTGTGTACATGTCAGTCCCAACTAGGGTCCTTTTTAAGGCTTGATTAAAGAGGTAGAAATGAGGCTGCTCTGTCTTCTTAATTGTTTTTTAATTTAGTAGTATTAAAAATATACACATATTCCCTATAATCCAAATGTCTTTGGTTCCGAGTTTAGATGTAGTGACTAGGGAGGGTCTGGATAGTGAGGGATTCATCTGAAAACGTATCAGAATGTATTCAGTTCTTGGGTCTGGATTTGGATAGCAAGGAGGATTTAGATTGGAAAACCCAGGGAAGACCTTGTTCATCTTTTCTTTTCTGAAAGGAGGTGAGAGTGTCTCCTTAGCCCATAGATTTCTCTTCATTAACAGGTAGTGAGATTGTGACCTAATGAAGATCATAGAGTAGGTCATTATAAGGAAGGGACTGGAAAACACTGAATTCCTCTGAGTCCAGAAATCTTGCCACAAGGCGTCCGTGTAACCTGAGCGGTTAGGGTCTGTCGGCCCTTGTTCACAGCGCTCAGCCAGTGAACAGGAGACCCCGGCATCGGGGGTCATTATGCGACCCTTGATATAGAGAATATTTGTAAGAGTAAGGGGGGTATGTGGTATCTTTGCAATATAAAACTTATACAGTAGGAAGATTTAAAGTTCATTCTAGAAGGAGCTTTTAACTCTGTCCATTTCATTTTGAAGCAGTCACGTCTGGCCTCAGTTCATGTGTTTTTGTATCCGCATTTTGCATCTGTCTTGGCTCGGTTATCTGCTACTTTCAGTCCTCTTTAAGTCACACGAAATAGGACAGGGAGCGGGGGAAGACGTAGGATGCGTGGAGGTGAAGGGAGTGAGAGCGAGGGGGTGAGTCACTAAGCGCCTTCCGGGCCTGGGGTCACTTTCGTGGGCTTGCAAAGCCGGGGCTGGTGCTGGATTGTACCCCAGACCGAGCAGCTGTGGACGGGGCTCCACTTCCATCTGTGGGACCTGATTGTTCTTTTCAGACAACTGTATTTGAGTAGTTAGCAGAAGGCTGGTTTTCATCTTTATGCACGGCGTAACTGTACCCTGTCTGTCCTTAGGTGGGTTTGCCGAGTTCTCCCGCTGTTTCCCTGGCCTCTGTGAAGGAAAATCCACCCTAGTCCCCACCTGCATTTCTCAGCCTTGCTTACCTGTTGCCAACATTGGGCCAACCCGAATTCTGCCCAATCTCTATCTTGGCTGCCAGCGAGATGTCCTCAACAAGGTGGGTGCTTTGAACATAACCTTCATTGCAGGGTTTCTTGACAGCAGCTGGAGAAGCACTGGGCTGCCGGCGGGCTGTCCTTTCAGGCACACGCACCCCGTGTTCTTAGCACAGCTCCCCTGTGAGCAGCCCAGCGGCCGTACCATCCTCCCCAGCGCCGTCTGCTGTGACGTTCTGCTCGCTGTAGGAAGGCTAAGCCGTTGTCAAGTGTGCTGTGCTTACAGGTCCAAGAGACCTGCGGTTGGGCACACCCAGGAAGGCTCATGCCGCCTAGACGATTTCACATATAGAGATGTATTTATTTACTGCAGCAACTAGAAAGGGACTCGGGTTGGCTTGGACTGAGGAAGATCTCATGATGACTCCTGGCTAGAGGGGCGGGGAGGGGGGTAAAAGGATGGTGAGGACCAGCGCTAAGAAGACGCTCTGCAGGCGCCCCGCCTGAGGCCCCTTGGAGCAGTTTGGTTGAGAAAGAAGCGGGAGGACCATAAATAACTGGATGAAAAGGATGTGAGCCGTTCTGAACAAGGTGTATCCAACGGAGGAGCCGTGTTGATTGCCTGAGGCCATTATATATAACGGTACACACATGACAGCGGTAGAACTAAGATCCGTCTGTCTCCACTGCTTATATGCTCTTAACAAGTGGTGCTAGAAAACAGTGCTCTAACTGCCTGGAAAGTGGTTTGTCTCTAAAACCTCTTGTTTACATCACCTCTAATTGAAAAAGCAATCAAAGATCTTAATTCAACCGCTGGTGATCTGCAAGTGCTGCTTTTTGGGTATTTCTGCTTGAGGAGCTGAAAGAATTGGGCTGACCGTAACATAAGCTTCCAGGTGGGCTTGCTTTACTTTAGCACGTGGAGAGCAAACACACCCTCTCATTGGGCAGCAAGGAGGCATTCTTTTTGCTCTCTTTTTCTTTTTTGTTCTCAAAACTCCTGCCTCTTCAGAATTTTGCCTGGACATTTTTGCTAACATGTCTGCTCGTTCTGTGAGGTATTTGAAATTTGATAGCTTATGCTTGCACTGAGCCTTTCTGGTGGGGTCACGATGTCTTTGAGCACGTGCATTTTATTAGTTCTCTTTGAGAGATAAGCAAACTATGTCACAGAAAGCAAAATTGATTTCCTAAAGTCACATGCAACCCTGGGGCAAACCTGGAGGTGCTTTATTTAATCCTTAAATCAGCAAATAAAACAAAATGAAATAAAATTCCTAGTTAAGGATCCTGTTCAGAATCCCCCCAGTAAAACTTAACCGGTCACTGGCAGGTGATTTTACAAGTAGTTATGTGACAGGTCCTTTTTGTTGCTTCTGACATTCAGCGCAGTGGTACCTTGATTTTGCTGCATACCTTTTCCAGGTTTAACAAATGCGTCAGTTAACAGCTAAGTGAGGCCTGCAGGGTGAGAGCAGTTAAACTGGAACCTGAAGTTGAGGTGTGCCGGGGGCTGATAGTTTTCTGTTTTTAATTGGCTTCTACATGTCCGTGTGCTAAACAGGATAGGCACACAGATGCCTTGAAAGGAAATGGTTGTAGGGGGAGAATGGGTTTATGCAAGCTCATGGGGAAACAGGTTGAGCAAGGAGTCATTGGGGAAGACCGTGAGAAAGCTGCTTTGGGAGCTGCCGACGTGCAGACTAGGGAGTGGTGAGAAGAGTGCTCTCAAGGTGGCGAGTAGAAATTTCTATGTACGTAACCTCTAGATTCAGTGTTGAGCAGAGTCCTAGTGCTGGAGGGGACCTTACAGATCATTTAGTCAGCCTCCTTCGTTCGATAATGAGGAAATCGTAATTCCAGAAATGTTAAATAAAGTTCCACCACATCACCCCGCTGGTGGGTCTTAGAACTGGATGTGCCTCTCTTTCGAAAACAGCATAAACTCATCTCCCTGCTCCACTCTCTGGTTTAAACTTCCCAGGAGAAATAATGTGCTCTCTTCTTCTGGAAGATCTCCAGAGATGAAGATTTTATAATCTCCCCTGATAGTACGTTCCTTTTTAGTCAAACTTAGAAGTTTCTAAGAACCACCACCACAAGACCACTAATCTTATTAGTCATCTTCCTATTTATTTATTTATTTGTAATAAAGTGCCACTAAAATATGTTAAAAGCATGTCACGGAAAATTTCTGGGGAGGGTAATAGTGTTTATCATTTAGAATGCTAGGCTCTTTATGTCACTGCATTTAACCCTCATAATAGGATTTGGAGGTAGGTTGGCTCTGAGTTATGTCACTTACTTACCCAAGATTTTGTGGCTAGAAAGTCATTGACCTCAAAGCTAGTGAGTGACAGAGACCTCCTCAAACCCAAACTACTCTGGCTCTAAGTCCTGTGTTTGTAGAACACCAGAAATCCTCATCGTCTGGAAATTGAAATCTCTGTAACAGGCTGTCACGAAGGACTGACAAGTCTTAACAGTCTGTTGAATCACAGCTGAGATTTGTTTCCTCCTGCTTTGTCTACAGCATGTTCTATACCAGCATCATCCCACAGAAGTATAATGCAAGCCACATATATAATCTAGAATGTTCTGATAGCCTTATTTAAAAAGTTAAAGAAAAACCCAAGTGAAATTAATTTTAATGACATTCATCACCGTATGTCTAGAATATTACCGTTTCAACATGCAATCAATATAAAAAATTATTGGCACTTTACAGTTTTTGGTACTAGGTCTTTGAAATCTGGTGTGTGTCTTATGGACTCTGCACCTCTCACTGTGGACATGCCACATGTGCCTGTGCTTCCACAGATCAGACGGTGCAGGTCAACACTCTCAGCATGTGATTGTTTTTACTTAGGTCTCAAAGACATAGCTCTTCTGTAAAAGACTGTAAGAAGGCACTGGTAGCAAAAAGAACACACTTCCTTTCCCCTCGCATCTGTACTTTGTTTCCCACAATCTGTCCTCCTCTGGTCTTTGAACTGGAGTTGTACAGCGGTTACACTAAAGCAGTTTGCTGGTGCCCACAGTTCACATCTGACTGAGTGGGACTTGAACCAGAATCTCTAGTTATAATGGGACAGACAGAAGTTCCTGATGTTTTTTTCTCCTTGACCAGTTAAAATTTCAAATGGACTTTTATTTCCCACTTACACACGGGGTGTACGATGGGATTCCCTACTGCGAGTCGTTCCTGAGCCGGGACCTCTTTGGCTTCTTCCCTAAAGCTGCCGTGCCCGCGCTTTCCCCATTTTAAACAGGGTACAGTCAGCTTTTTGGGGGTAGCTTCTTATTTCAGTCTTCTAACACGCACAGTTGGCTTTCCTGGGCTGCCTTGCTGTTCTGCCCGTCACCAGGACTACTGCCACTTTCTCTGGTGTTTTCGTATGAGAGTTAGGCTGTAGCCTGGACACCGTATAGCCAAATACTGCTTTCAGGTTTCTCTGTGATCTAGGAAGACAAAGGCTCATGTCGTCAAAATGATCAGTGAAAGTATTTATTCAGGGTCCACGGTGTGTAGAACGCCATACAGAGTGCAGGTTGGTTAGACAAGACCTGTTCCTGAGACGGTAATTCGCAAACAAGGTGATTCAGGCAGGAGCGAGAGCCGGCTCCGGACCGGGAGGATTCGCATGCCAGGTCTTCGCCTCACCGGCCGGAGCCACGTGCCCCGAATCTGCTTCTTCACCTGCAAACTGAGATGATTCCTGCCCCCTAGTGTTCTTGTGAGGCTCCTGTGACGTGGCCTTACGCCAGGCACCAAGAGCAGTTCCTGGTTTATAGGGACACTTACTGTCACCACCGGGTAGGGTGTACAAGGGTCTGGGGTGAGTGGTGGGTACATTGGGCGTGGCTGGCTGAGGAAGGCTGGCTGGAGGAAGTAGGTCAATTCTGAAGGCAAGGGGAGTGGCAAATGCAAACTCACTCATTAAATTGACTTCAGAAAGAAAAATTACAACTCCTTTATCTACATTTGCAGTGCCTGTGTGATTTAATGGGACCTCTGTCCTCAGCCTAAATGAACATGGGCAACCTGACCAAACAGAGCAGTTGTATTAAAGCTGTATTCCATATATTACTGCACAGTCTGTATCAACAGAGTATGGAGCCCATATTTAGAAATTAGTCCAGCTACAGGGCAAAGTTGTTCATGGTTTAGGAGAAGGAAACAAAGGGGAAAAAAAAGTGAATGCAAATCATAGCAGTAAAATTAAGATTTATTTTTTGACTCACAAAAATTATTTTTGAACACTTTCTTGACTGTGTTTTGAAACCAGAATCTATTTTTTAATTTCTTAGGGGGTAGTCTTTTCTACTTTACAGCTGAACCCTTTTTTATACCCAGCCTGCTACATTCAGTGTAATTTCCCTACTTGAGGCCAATTAGGAGAAAGGACAGTTTGAATTAGTGAAAGATATACTTTACAGGCTGGGGGGTGGGCAGCAACTTTACTGAGATATAATTTATATACCATGTGATTTATAAGTTATTTTTAATTGAGATATAATTGACGTATAACATATATATAATGACGTATATGTTATACGTCATTATATAATTGACATATAACATATTTTAAGTATGTTAGTTTCAAGTAACATTATATCCAACATTCAATATTTGTATATATTGCTAAATGATCACAATAAATCTAAGTTAACATCTACCACCACACATAGCTACTCCTTTTTTTTCTTATGATGAGAACTTTTAAGATTTCTCAGCCACTTTCAAATATGCAATACACTATTATTATCTATAGCCGGCATGCTGTACATTACATCTCCATGACTTACTTGTTTTGTGACTGGAAGTTGGTACCTTTCGACCACCTTTACCCCTCCCCTCCACCACCTCTGGCAGCCACCAATCTGTTCTCTGTACCTATGAATTCAGTTTCTGTTTGTTTTTCAGATTCCACATGTAAGTGAGATCATACAGTATTTGTCCTTCTCTGTCTGACTTAGTTCGCTTCGCATAATGCCTTCAAGGTTCATCCTTGCTGCCGCAAATGGCAAGATTTCCTTCTTTTCTAAGGCTGAGTAATATTCCATTGTATACATAAGACCACGTCGTCCTTATCCATTCATCTGTCAGTGGGCACTTAGGTTGTTTCCATGTCTCGACTTCTGTAAATAGTGCTGCAGTGAACAAGGGGGTGCATGTGTCTTTTGGAGATAGCGTTTTTGTTTCCTCCGGATAAATATCCAGCAGTGGAATTGATGGATCAGATGGCAGCTCTATTTTTAATTTTTTGAGGGACCGCCACACTGTTTTCCATAGTGGCTGTACCAGTTTACATTCCCACAAACTATTATTTTAAAAATAAGGTAAAGTAAGGGAACTAACATTTATTGAAACTTCTTGTATATTATGTGCCACTTTATCCTCATAACAGCTTTACAAAATAGAGATCGTTAGCCCTGTTTTACAGGTAAGGAAACTAAAGCTGAGGGAGGCCAGGTAGCCCCTCCAAGGTCATTCAGGTAGCGGACAGTCACGTGCTGAGCCGGGCTCCCAGTTTTCTGGGACTGGTGCCCGTGTGCTTGTCCTGCACACTGCGTTCACCCACAGTAACAGGAGGAAGGAGGGTTTAGAGGCACGTGTGCTGGCAGAAAGGGAAGTGGTGGTAGAAGTTTATCAAAACTTCCTTCTGACTGTTTCTGTTTTCTCCATGAGCAGAGAGAGAGGGTGAGGGAGGACATATGGAGGGTTTGAAAAGAACGAGGAAGGGCTGGAATGGCATCCAGGCTAGAGGCCAGGTGAAGACCAGGGGCCTAGAGTGCCCGCTGGGGAGCGTGGCTGGAAGGGGGCCCGGCAGCAGCGCTGACGAGTGTTCTTCTCGGGCCACGTTCAGCTGCCTGCGTGCAGATGCAGACTCGGTGGCGAGCCAGGTTCATCCAGGGCTGTGATCTTGCCAAGTGAGTGTGAAGAGGTGACGGAGGGACCCAGTAATTGAGGGTGAAAGCGAGGGAGGGATTCCAGGTGACCCTCGAACAGTGAGGGGGTTAATCCTCGTATCGTTTATGGTCGGCCCTCGCCCTCCGCAGGGCCTCTGCAACCTCAGATTCAACCAGCTGTGGAGCCTGTAATACTGTAGTGTTTACTGTTGAAAAGCATGCACGTATAAGTGGACCCGCACAGTTTAAACCTGAGTTGTTCAAGGGTCAACTGTGTAGTGACTGGCCACAGAATTTAAGCTGGGCCAGGAAGCAAGGACAGACGTCATGAGGATGAAGGACAGAGAGGAGGCTGAATGAGGTCCTGGGGGGATCGAGGGACGCCAGGAGTGGTGGTAGAAGGCAGTAAGCTGGAAGGAAGGAGGCGGCGTCCTGCAGCGCGTTGTGTGAGGTTATGGTTACTGGTAATGGCAGAGACCGGACCGGGCCTTGGGAGGGAGTGCTCAAGGTGAGGCGCTCAGAGAACCCAGAGGCCACGGTGTCGGAAGGATATTTGAAGGCCGGAGAAGAAAGATTACGTTATCAGTAGGAAGCACGTGTTAGCCGACTGAACACAAAGTTGAGCCAAATATGCAACAGCATGAAGGCTCTCTGGAAGCCTAAGGATTACGGTGTTTAATGACGGGACAGAGTCATACTGAGTTGTGTACGCTTTACACAACACACTGAAACAACGCTGAATGAATTACGTAAATTCCTTAAAATGTGGTAGGAAGTCAAGACCTCCATCTCTGAGTAAAAGCAGTCATGATTCTATAAAACAAACCCGTTCTTCATACTTGTGGTTCCATCCCAGTTCTTGCTGTCAGGAGCATTGACATAAGATGCCCTCTCGGCCACTTACATGCCCGGCCGTGAACATCATCAGGAGAGAAGGGAACAGAACGGTCACATGACAGTCACGTGACGCCTTAGCTGACTGCAGCCCCCACCCACCCCTCTGCTCTGCCACCCTCGGCAGGTGGGCGCCTGTCTCCTGGCAGCAGTGGGCTCCGGGCCGTCGCAGGGCTACTAACCCCATTTGAACAGTTTACTCACCAGGACGCAATTGTGTTTGTTCTCGGACCTGTTTAGGCCAATGTACTTGTTATCGTAACGATGTACGTTAGTTAAAATATTGCATACACGGATGAAATATGAATGAGGAAAGAGAGTTGTTTTTCTATGACCTAAGCTAAATGGTTTCAAAAGATTCGGGAAAGGGACTTCCCTGGTGGCGCAGTGGTTGGGACTCCGCACTCCCAGTGCAGGGGGCTGGGGTTTGATCCCTGGTCAGGGAACTAGATCCCGCATGCATGCCGCCACAACTAAGGGGCCCATGTGCCTCAACTGTGAAGCCGGCGAGCCATGATTAAGGAGCCCACAAGCTGCAACTAAGGAGCCCGCCTGCCGCAACTAAGACCCAGTGCAACCAAATAAATAAATAAATGTTAAAAAAAAAAAAAGATTCAGGAAAGACTGATTGCTCTATGTTTTTTTCTGTCTTACTAGGCAGGGGAAGGCAGCCATAGAATATTTAGGGGACAGTCATAATCTAGAAGATTCTGTCCTGATTTATTGCTTTACTAGTTCTTGCTCTTTAAAGAATGGAAAGTATAAGTGGTAGATGCATTTGGTTGTGATTTTCTTAAGAACTCCAGTCAGCTAACCTATTTTTAAAAAAACACCAAGAAATTAGTGAATTAATGTACATTTATTTGTTTTGAGTTAAAATGTTTTACGTATATATGTAACATTTTTAACGGTTTCCTCTTTTAACTCATTTTTTCCACTGATGTATAACTAGCATTTTTTTCTCATTTCATTTTGTGGTTAAATTATTTTATTATCACTCCATTTCAACACATTAATGTCCCCTCCCCCCTTACATCAGTTATCTAAAATAAAGCTACTACTTAAGTGCATCTCTTCGTGGCACACCGTTTTATATGTGGAGAATATTGTTGAGACATAAACAATGTTGTAGGCTTGGACGACTGATGTTTCTTACATGAGGTCAGAACTGCCCCTTTTTCGTGTTTCCTTTCCATCGGGCCATGACCATTGGGCACGTGGCAGCAGTGGCGTGAGGCTGGGGGACGTGCACGTGGGCAGCCAGGCCTCAGCCGGGAGCAGCAGATGCCAGTGTGAACACGGCAGCAGGGCCACGCTGTGATGCCCGTGGCTGCAACTGAGGTGACAATCAGGGAAGAGAGAGGTAAAACAGGACTGATTAGTCTCCTCCAGTAGCCATCAAGTGTCCTGAGTTGGCGTCCATGCCCAGAGGGGTGCTCCTTTATTTCCTAACTGGTTATAGATAAAAAGGGTGAAAAAGGATGCAATTAAAACTTCATATTCTGTTACTTCATTTGGTTAAAAAGAAAGTCTGTCTGTAGGCTAGTTACCTTATTGTTCCATCTAATTTGCTTTAAAAAGAACTTCAGTAGAGAATGGCAGTTAAGAGGACAGATTCTGGAGATGAGAATATGCTTGGATTTGGATTTCTACTCTGGACCACTTGTTAGCTGTATAACTTTGGAAACATTCCATGAACTCTCTAAGCCTCAGTTTCCTCATTTTAAAAATGAGAAGAATAATAGTATCCATCTCAAAGGGTGGTTGTGAGGATTAAATGAGACGGTGCATTTAAAGGCTTAGCACAGTCCCAGGTACACAGTAGGCACTCAGTAAACGTTAGATGTTGTTTATTAATGTGTACCATAGTAGTATATTGTTAATATAACAGAGCACCTGTAGCAAAGGTGCCCAACACATTTTTTATTGAATTTAGGTTTAAGTGGTCATTTCTACAGAATGTAGACTATTAGGCTAATTGTCAGAAGTGTACATTGTTCTAGACTTTGTGTGGGGAAATCACATTTGATGCTCACTGCTGACTTGTCTCACGTTAGTGTTGTCATTTGTGAGCATCGCCTGTGGTCTTTTGTGTAGAGTAGGTAACGCTGCCCGTGTCAGCCTCTCTCCTCAGAAACTCCTGTGTCTTTATTATCGTACTACTTTTAATTTAATAAATCTTGGTCACACTGTTGATGGAAAGGAGATGGAAATGTAAAAAGGTTCCTTTCTTTAAGGAGCGTTCATGAGAGAGGCATGAAAGACTTTTATCTCCAGTAATGCTGCTGTTCTTGCGTGGGAAACGCTGTGGTGATCAGACAGTGGTAGAAAACAGTGTGACCTTCGCTCGTGTACAGACGTTAAAAAGTTGTAAACACCACTGAGATCTAACGGGAGCCTACGAGACCTTCGGAAGGCGAGGGTCAGTCACTCTAAGGAGCTCGCCCAGCTCCACAAGCTGTTTCTTGACTGTGTCATCTGATAGCCGAGAGGGCCGCACACCTGATCTGGATTTACTCAGTCTACCTTTTCTGTAAAACAATATATTTATTGTGCTGAATGTGGTAAATGAAGGGATGAGCGTGTTGGCAGGAGGCTAAAATAGGGAGAAAATGACCAACTGTCCTTCGGGGAGTTGGAGTTGGAACAGATCTGTAGAGGAGGTAGCATTCCAAGAAAAGGAAGACGTGACCAGAGTTGCTTCGAAGAGAATGATTTCAGGCCAGGGACATTTCCTGAGAGGCAGCAATGGATGACTAAATGGAGTGGGTTGTATAGGCTTGCCTGGAAGATGGTGGACGGGATGTTAGCTGAACAAACACGTACCGAGTGCAGCTATGTACCTGGTGCTGAAGGGAGAAGAACAGGCAAGCATCTGGCCAAGACCTCACTACTTCACTGCTTAATAGGAGAGACGAGGGAATCTGCTGATGTGCTCGGTGCTTTACTAATAGCATGTCCAAAGTCCTTCGGACGGGCAGAGAACAGAATGGTTAATTATGCACCCGTAGGAGGGCTTCATAGTAAGGTTAACTTAAAGTAGAAAAGTGGAAGAGTCATCAGGAAGAGGAACAGGGCCTGCTGAGCTCAGACGGTGCGAGCAGCATCGGGGAAGGGGGATGCGCTGTGACGGGGATTTGGCGATGGTACGGAACAGGAGCAGGCAGTGAGACATGATGAAACTAAGTGTGGAGAAAGCACGTAGCTCGCGTTTAATTACAAGAAAGATTCCTCCAGTTGTTGTTTGGAGGGGAAAACACCGCAAACTTCAAGAGCTCCCTGTTGGCTTTGTTGCTACCATGGTGAGGGCTGACCCCTGAGCAGCGACTGGGAATAGAGAGAAAGGGTGGACGGGAGGGGTGATACCAGGAGGGTTTGGCAACATTAGGATGGGGGTGGTGAGGAAGAAAAACAGGATGAAATGATCCCATTTTCTAGCTCAAGTGTCTGGGTGGATGTTATTACCAAAAACCGGTTTTGGATTACAGAGAGGAAACAAGAATTTGAGGCAGAGAAGGGAGAAAGAGAATGTGCTGTGTTTCTGACATTTTGAGTTTGAAGGTCCTGAGGAACATCCAAATAGAGATACCAGGAAGCGGCTGGAAATGACGTCAGAAATTAAAGAGGGCGTGTGTGTGTGTGTGTGTGTGTGTGTATTTATTTAAGAGTCATCAGCATGTAGAGGTGATAATTAAAACTACGGAGGGGGCTTCCCTGGTGGCGCAGTGGTTGAGAGTCCGCCTGCCGATGCAGGGGACACGGGTTCATGCCCACGTCTGGGAAGATCCTGTGTGCCGCGGAGCGGCTGGGCCCGTGAGCCATGGCTGCTGAGCCTGCGCGTCCGGAGCCTGTGCTCTGCAACGGGAGAGGCCACAGCAGTGAGAGGCCGGCGTACCGCAAAAAAAAAACCCCCAAAAAACAAACAAAAAGAAACTACGGAAACAGAGTCAACCTTCAGAGAGAGTATTTACAGCCAGAAGATGGCCTAGGACTGTATCTTAGAGAACAACCAGCATGTTCAGTTTGGGAAGAAAATGTTCTCATTGTGTGTGCATATATTCTGAAGTCATAGCACAAAATAAACAAAACAAACAAACAAAAGTATTCTAGCATACTCCCAAATCTTGTAAATCAATGCACTTATTCATGCATTTTGGGGATTACATCTAACATGGTCATAATAAATTTACATAGTTGCCCAGGAGGGGCAAGTCATAGTAAACTGTTGCGGTTTTATTTTCTGTTCTTTGTTCCACTTCTCTCTCTAGTAATGAAGATAATAGAGAGTTGACTATATTAGTGATGTGTGATCTTTTAAACAGCCTATTTTGCCCTTAAAAAATTCTGCTTTAAAGCCTCAATAAATTTAAGAAAACTGAAATCATATCAGGCATCTTTTCCGACCACAACGCTATAAGGCTAGAAATCAACTACAGGGAGAAAACTGCAAAAAGCACAAACACGTGGAGGCTAAACAATATGCTACTGAACAACCAGTGGATAACTGAAGAAATCAAAGAGGAAATCAGAAAATACCTTGAGACAAATGAAAATGAAAACACGACGATCCAAAACCTACAGGATGCAACAAAAGCAGTTCTAAAAGGGAAGTTTATGGTGATACAAATTTACCTCAGGAAACGAGAAAAATCTCAAATAAACAACCTAAACCTTATGCCTAAAGCAACTAGAGAAAGAAGAACAAACAAAGCCCAAAGTTAGTAGAATGAAAGAAATCAGAGCAGAAATAAATGAAATAGAGACTAAAAAAACAATAGAAAAGATCAATGAAACTAAAAGCTGGTTCTTTGAAAAGATAAGCGAAATTGATAAACGTTTAGCCAGACTCATCAAGGAAAAAAGGGAGAGGGCCCAAATCAGTAAAATCAGAAGTGACAAGGAAGTTGCAGTCTACACCACAGAGATACAAAGGATCATAGGAGACCACTGTGAGCAACTATATGCCAATAAAGTAGACAACCTAGAAGAAATGGACAGATTCTTAGAAAGATACAAATACAATCTCCCAAGACTGAACTAGGAAGAAACAGAAAATATGAACAGACCAATTACCAGTACTGAAATTGGATCAGTGATTTTAAAACTCCCAGCAAGCGAAAGTCCAGGACCAGATAGTTTCACAGGTGAATTCTACCAAACATTTAGAGAAGACTTAACACCCATCCTTCTGAAACTATTCCAAAAAATTGCAGAGGAGGGATCACTTCTGAACTCATTCTATGAGGCTACCATCACCCTGATACCCAAACCAGACAAAGATATCACACAAAAAAGAAAAAATTACAGGCCAGTATCACTGATGAACATAGATGCAAAAATCCTCAACAAAATACTAGCAAATCGACTCCAGCAATACATTAAAAGCATCATGCATCATGATCAAGTATGCCAAGGATCAAGGACTTTTCAGTATCCACAAATCTGTCAGTGTGAGATATACCACATTAACAAATTGAAGAGTAAAAATCATATGATTATCTTAGTAGATGCAGAAAAAGCTTTTGATAAAATTCAACATCCATTTATAATAATAAAAAAAAACCTCTTCTGAAAGTGGGCATAGAGGGAACATACCTCAACATAATTAAGGCCATATACGGTAAACCCACAGCTAAGATCATACTCAATGGTGAAAAGCTAAAAGCATTTCCTCTAAGATCAGGAACAAGACAAGGATGCCCACTGTTGCCATTTTTATTCAACATAGTTTTGGAAGTCCTAGCCACAGAAATCAGAGAAGAAAAGGAAATAAAAAGAATCCAAATTGGAAAAGAAGTAAAACTGTCACTGTTTGCAGATGACATGCTACTATACATAGAAGATCCTAGAGACGCTACCAGAAAACTACTAGAGCTCATCCATGAATTTAGTAAAGTTGCTGGATATGAAATTAATATACAGAAATATGTTGCATTTCTATACACTAACAGCAAAATATCATAAAGAGAAATTAAGGAAACAGTCCCATTTACCATCACATCAAAAAGAATAAAATACCTAGGAATAAACATACCTAAGAAGGCAAAAGACCTGTACTCTGAAAACTGTAAGACACTGGTGAAAGAAATTGAACACAACATGATGGAAAGATATATATATGTTCTTGGATTGGAAAAATCAGTATTGTTAAAAGACCATACTACCCAAGGCAATCTACACATTCAGTACAATTCCTATCAAATTATCAATGGCATTTTTCACAGAACTAGAACAAAAAATTTTTTTAATTTGTATGTATGGAAACACAAAGACCCCGAATAGCCAAGGCAATCTTGAGAAGGAAGAACGGAGCTGGAGGAATAAGTATCCCTGACTTCAGACTATACTACAAATCTACAGTGATCAAAACAGTAAGGTACTGGGAACGAAAACAGACACACGGATCAACAGAACAGGATAGAAAGCACAGAGATAAACCCACACACTTATGGTCAATCTATGACAAAGGAGGCAGGAATATACAATGGAGAAGAAGTCTCTTCAATAAATGGTGCTGGGAATACTGGACAGCTGCATGTAAAAATATGAAATTAGAACATTCTCTAACAACATATACCAAAATAAACTCAAAGTGGATTAAAGACCTAAATGTAGAACTGGAAACCATAAAACTCCTAGAGGAAAACATAGGCAGAACACTCTGACATAAATCGCAGCAGTATCTTTTTCGGGCCGTCTCCTGGAGTAATGGAAATAAAAACAAAAATAAATAAATGGGATCTAATTAAACTTAAAAGCTTTTGAACATCAAAGGAAACCATAAACAAAACAAAAAGACAATCTACAGAATGGGAGAAAATATTTGCAAACGATGCTACTGACAAGGGATTAATTTCCAAAATATATAAACAGCTCATACAGCTTAATTAAAAAAAAAAAAACCCAATCAAAAAGTTGGCAGAAGACCTAAACAGACGTTTCTCCAAAGAAGACACAAAGATGGCCAACAGGCATATGGAAAGATGTTCAGTATTGCTAATCATTAGAGAGATGCAGATCAAAACTACAATGAGGTATCACCTCACACTAGTCAGAATGGTCATCATTATAAAGTCTACAAATAATAAATGCTGGAGAGGGTGTGGAGAAAAGGGAACCCTACTACACTGTTGGTGGGAAGGTAAATTGTTACAGCAACTACGGAGAACAGTATGGTGGTTCCTTAAAAAACTGAAAATAGAGCTACCTTATGATCCTGCAATCCCACTCCTGGGCGTATATCTGGAGAAAACCATAATTTGAAAAAATACACGCAACCCACTGTTCATTGCAGCACTATTTACAATAGCCAAGACGTGGAAGCAACCTAAATGCCCATCAACAGATGAATGGTTAAAGAAGATGTGGTGTATATAGTATAGTATAATATAATATAATGTAATATAATATATAATATAATGGAATACTATTTAGCCATAGAAAGGAATGAAATAATGCCATTTGCAGCAACACGGTTGGACCTAGAGATTATCATATTAAGTGAAGTGAGTCAGAGAAAGAAAAATATGATACCACTTATATGTGGAATCTAAAAAGAAAAAAGGATACAAATGAACTTATTTACAACACGGAAATAGACTCACAGGCATAGAAAACAAACTTATGGTTACCAAAGGGGAAAAGTGGTAGGGAGGGATAAATTAGGAATTTGGGATTAACATATACACACTACTATATGTAAAATAGATAAACAACAAGGACATACTGTATAGCACAGGGAACTATACTCAGTATCTTATAATAACCTACAATGGAAAAGAATCTAAATATATATATATGTATAACTGAATCACTTTGACATACAATTGAAACTAACACAACATGGTAAATTAACTACACTTCAGTTTTAGATTCTGCTTTAAACTTAAGTCTTTACATGTCATTTTGCTAGGTTTATTGGATTTCACTGATTGAATGTAGTCTGATTGTTTCAAGGAAACTAGTCATTTTAATCATGCTAAACTTTTCTCTTTAAAAATGATCATGCTAGTATGTTATTAGTTACTTTAATTGCTCTTTCCCTCCCTAGGAGCTGATGCAACAGAATGGGATTGGTTATGTGTTAAATGCCAGCAACACCTGTCCCAAGCCTGACTTTATCCCTGAATCTCATTTCCTGCGAGTGCCTGTGAATGATAGCTTTTGTGAGAAAATTTTGCCGTGGTTGGACAAGTCAGTAGATTTCATTGGTAAGTAGCTCAAGTAATATTACAAGCCCTTTGGGTTATAGTCTCATGTAGAGGTATATCCCTCCCTCCCTTCCTCCCCTTTTTTTTCATTAGAGAAAAGGAACCTATTTCATACAGTTCAAAAGTTTGAAAACACATGATGCTCCTTATCTCATTTAGTGGCCAAGGTGGTGTGTGTGTGCCATGCCATCCCTAAGGACTAGCCTTGTGACATCCTCGCTAACTTTAACACGACCAGGGTTAAGCCTGATGGGAACTGTGATTATGTATTGGCAAGTGTTTGAAAATCGGTTAAACTTTTGGGATTAAACTTTTTACCCACTTCGTCAAATCCTGTAAAAGACTTTTGGAAACTGTGGTGGCATTCCTTAAACTGTTTCTGCCTTGCCTGCTGTGTTTTCCCCAGAGAAAAGTCAAATCCTGTGAAAACAAATCCCATTACATTTAAAGTCTTTATGTCACAAGATTCCTAAGCCTCAGTCCGTGTGCCAGTAATTTCAAGTAGTATCGGATCTAATGAAATTCCAGCGCGCGCACACACACACACACACACACACACTCTCTCTCTCTCTCTCACACACACACACACACACACACACACACACACACACACACACACACTCTAATACTTGTGTGGTCGTTCCTTGGCGTTGTCTGTGACAGGGTCTGGTCCATACCGTACTTTGTTCTGCTCACTGGGCCCGTCAGCCCTGGAGCCTCCCTGACTCCCAGCTTCTGGCGCTGTTGTGACATTTTGGTGCCCCGGGATCAGATCTGCTGCTAGGAAATCGAGGATGTGTGTTTGAAATGTGGTTTTGGTGGAAAGTGGCTAAACCAAGGGGACGTGTTCTTTGCTCTTGACCAACACAAGAAGGTGTGACTCTTGATGTCCGTGTGAAGAGTTTTCGTTACTTTTCCCCCTAGTCACACAAGTTTGAGCACCCTCATCCACAATTAAATACTCTGAATTGGTTACTGAAAGTTTAAAAATAAAGAACTAGTTCCATTTTTTTTTTTTTTTTTTTTTCCGGTACGCGGGCCTCTCACTGCCGTGGCCTCTCCCGTTGCGGAGCACAGGCTCCGGACGCGCAGGCTCAGCGGCCATGGCTCACGGGCCCAGCCGCTCCGCGGCACGTGGGATCTTCCCGGACGGGGGCACGAACCCGTGTCCCCTGCATCGGCAGGCGGACTCTCAACCACTGTGCCACCAGGGAAGCCCCTAGTTCCTTTTAAACAGTGAAACTGTGTAAATTAAGCCCCTCACTATATTCTTTCATCTGTGAGAGGAATTTTCTAGACAGTGCTTTTGGAACTTCGGGTAATTCTGAAACAGATCTCTTTTTTTCAAGATTTCAGATTGCCAAGTTGTCTCCTCTTTAATTGGCATGCATTTTGTGAAACACCTGAAGATAAATGGCTTGATAATTCACATTAAAATAATCACAAACAAAAGTCCCCAAATTAATCCTTCCCACCGTTCTACTTCTAGGAGATACTCAGCATATCGTTCAACGTTTGCCTCTTTATTTATTAATTTATTTTTCCGGTACGCGGGCCTCTGTTGTGGCCTCTCCCGTTGCGGAGCACATGCTCCGGACGCGCAGGCTCAGCGGCTATGGCCCACGGGCCCAGCCGCTCCACGGCACGTGGGATCCTCCCGGACTGGGGCACGAACCCATGTCCCCCGCATCGGCAGGTGGACTCCCAACCACTGCGCCACCAGGGAAGCCCAATGTTTGCCTCTTTAAAAGACGACAGTTATAATGTTCCCATTGCATGTCACATTGATCCAGAGATGATTGGCTCTAATTTCAGCTAAAAGTGCGATTTCAGTATCTATTTAGAATAGAACCTGACTCTGTTAAGTCATGGCAATGTCTAAGCTTCAGGAGGTTGGTAGAAAAGAGAGAATATGAATAACTTTGCCCCAGCTTACTTTCTTCTTTCATTGGAGCTCTTGGCCACTTTTAATTCCTGCAAAAGGAATTTTATCATGTTGCTGGTTGGTGAAATACCCACCCAAATACGTATCATGATTTATTGTATATCTGAAGATACTTTTACTTACCAGTAGTTCGCTTGCTTGGCCCTGTTTACGGTTAGGGCCACCATCCTTTTCCCACCCACACAATCCAGGGCAACACGTCCAGCCCACTGTGGAATTCAGCCCATGTTCGCTACAGTTGCTAGTCTCGTCCAGGCTGTTTTAAGCTATAGTTAATCATGCCAGAGAATATAATTTGAAGACATACCCTCATACCAGGACTTAATAACGTATAGGCTCATACTTTTTCTTTTTATTATTCAGGTTAAATTTCAGTAAGTTTGTTCAGTAGAGTTTGTTGGAAGGACGCAGTTTTCATGGGGTGTTGCCTTTACTTCTAGTGGATGCAGGCCGCGGCGGGCGCGTTTGCCCGTCAGCGCCCCGAGTCACTGACCAGGGCCCCCGGCCCAGCTGGCCGCTCGCACGGGCTCCTGCTTCACTCGCCCGCGCAAACTCAGGGCTTATGTAGGCAATCCAGGGAGGTAATTAAGAGCATGTACTTCGGAGCCAAACTGTATTTGATTATCGGTTAAGTGACTCCAGGTGAGTTACTAAAACTTCTGTGCCTCAGTTTCCTGATCTGGAGACTAAAGATAATGTTTCTACCTTTTAGGGATATTGTTCGGATTAAAATAGATAATGCATGTAAAACGCCTTGCAAGGTGCCTGACTCATAATTGGCTCTAATAGTAGCTGTCGGGGCTTCCCTGGTGGCGCCGTGGTTGAGAGTCCGCCTGCCGATGCAGGAGACGCGGGTTCGTGCCCCGGTCCGGGAAGATCCCACATGCCGCGGAGCGGCTGGGCCCGTGAGCCATGGCCGCTGAGCCTGCGCGTCCGGAGCCTGTGCTCCGCAACGGGAGAGGCCACGGCAATGAGAGGCCCGCATACTGCAAAAAAAAAAAAAAAAAAATAGTAACTTTTAAAAATTACCTAAGTCCTTTTCTGTTTTTCCTTGGAGCTGTGCTCTGTCACCTCAGTTATTTCTTCCTTCTTTTTAGCCTCTTTAACTTCTCCCCGTCACTGACTCCCTCTTAACCCATTGCATTTGTTATCCCCTCTCTCTTTTTAATCCTAGAATTGATAAAATAGAAAAAACTGAAAAATAGATAAAATTGAAAAAATAGATACATCTTATTTAATTCCTGGATTGCTGTAGTGGCAGCCTGCTTTTTTTTTATTTCCAGTTTTCCCCGTCAGCGCCTTCTTGTTGCCCCCTATTCAGGAACCTGCAGAGGCTCCTTAATTGCCTCGAGTCCCTAGCCCAACATCCCCACTCTCCAACACCTGCTTCCCACCTCCGAACCCTCCTCTCCGGTCACTTCCCGCCCAGCGTACGCCAGCCAAGGCTGTTTTCTGAGTGGTGGTCCAGCCCCACCGTGGGTCTTTCTCAAATGTTTCCCTTCTCCTCTCCGCCAGGTCGACAGGTATTACTTCCTTTGCCTTAAGAGACTCAGTTTAGCACTCAATTCTGCCAAGAAATGTGTTCTAATGAACCCCACTTCAGTATAATCACTTTAGATTTTTAAAATATATCATCAAAGCGGTTGTAAGAACAGTGTAAGTACCACGCAGAACATTTGAAAAAGAAACCTGTAACCTCAACATCCTAACACATCGGTTATCATCATTGCTTTATTTCCTTCCAGCCTTTTTCAAATTTTTTGTAAAGATTACCTTTTAAAGTATGTATCGGTCAGCCAGCCAGTATTTACTGGGTTCACACTGTGTGCTCAGTGTTAAACGCTTTGGGGGAGTGTTAGAAGCAAGACCCTTCTCGGTCCTCCTAGTCTAGTTTCGTGATAATTATTAAAAATGATGAGAGAGTACTGTCAACATTAAAAAAATATTTAAAGCCAGCCTACTTCCAAGAAGAATTTGAAGCAGCTTACAGTAAGAGGCTGGGATCAAAAGATAACACACATTCACACACGTACCCATTAAAGCAGGACAGAAGGGCAAGAACCAGGTAATATGGGACTAGGAAAGGCACAGTAAAACCGGAATTAGTTATCTCTTGAAATTGAGTGAACACCTTAGCTTTGAGCTTCTTAGCAGCCAAGGTGAAAGAGGAAATACTAAGAGCAGTATAGGCTAAATACTGAATAGTTGAGAGGAGGAAGAGAGCTGTGTAGCCCAGGAAGGCTTGGACTTGACGTACATGTGTTTATATACTGTTAGGATGTATAGCGTGTCCTTTTTTCTTTGTTTCAATGTTGTTTTCTGTTCGTTTGTTATTTTATTGTGTTTGATTTCCCTGTCTAAAGGGAAGCTGCTTGATTGTTCATGTAGTACCTTAAAGCTCTACGGTGTTTTGTACGTAACAAACAATAAGTCCTATACGTTGGGAATTTATTATATGTATAACAGAGGCGGTGAGATTGAAGTATTATTGTATATTGTATTACTCAGCTGCCAGAGCAGATTCCCTGGATACCTTGTTAATTACGAGAACTTTACCATAAGGTTTGGTAAACTTTTGGTAGTTATCAATGAAAACAAGGATGAAAAGGGAAGAATTTAGCTCATGGCAGCAGCATGTAGGTAAAGGGTAAGCACATACGTAATTGTTCAGATATAAGGTAGTCACTGTACTGGCTAAAATGGTAGTTGCTTCCAGGCTGTGGGATAACTTCATCCATGTCCACGAGAAAGCTTTTAAAGCTCATCTACAGTGAGAGATGGCAGTACCGTGCGATCAAATTTCCTTGGTTCTTGGTTCTAACAGTGTTCACGAGTCCTTCTACCATGTTATGGGGAGTTAGCATGACGCAGTCAGACAGTATCTCCTGGAGATCAAGGAAGAGGTCAGAGTTCCCTTGGTCCTCATTAAGGTGACCTCCTGAAATTGATTCATGGCCCACACATGGCTTCTTCTTAAATTCAGCAAGTAAAGTGAGCCACTTTATGACACACAGAAAAGTCTCCCAGAGAAAAATAGGGAAATTATAGGAAGGTGGATTCTGAGTCGGCGTTTTACAAATTGCTTGACTTGGCGTCTCTGCGTCATGATGTGGTGTCACTGTGATTAAGTCTCTCCCCGTCCCCACCTCCCTGCTTTTTACAGTTAATGTGTCACATATGTTTAAAATGAAAAAAAATTTTTTAATTTAATCGCTCATATATATCAAATCATTAGGCCATACACCTGAAGTACAATGTTATATGTCAGTTATATCTCAAAGCTGGAAAAAACGTAGTATCTCTTACATAATTCGTAAAAAACTTAAGTATCAGACGACATAGGTAAACAAAATATTAGCTAAATCTTAGGATTTGGGATGTTGTTTTCTTTATCCTATTCTGTATTTCTGAAGTTTTCTACACTGAACAAGTAGAATCACGTGATCACAATGTGTGACTTATACTCAGGGAAAGTTATTAAAATAATAATGTAAAAAATACATGGTGAAAAGTACTGAATAAGAGGCAACCTGAGTTAGGGACACATTGCTTATTAACACATGTGGACCTTCATTGTTCTATATGTAAATTGTGGGGAAATCATCTTCCCCTACCTCCTTAAAAGAATATTGAAAGGAAAAATAGGTAAATAGATGGGATTTACTTCGAGTTGCCAGATGAAAGCCATTGTGTGAGTAAATGGAAATAAGATTTCACTGCTGAACAAAGTTGTCATTAGTGACCCTTTCTGAATTTGATTCATAGAGAAAGCAAAAGCCTCCAATGGATGTGTCCTAGTGCACTGCTTGGCAGGGATCTCTCGCTCTGCCACCATCGCCATTGCCTACATCATGAAGAGGATGGATATGTCCTTGGATGAAGCTTACAGGTGAGGACAGGAACATGCCCTGTGAGACTGGCTTCTCCTTTGACCTGAATCATGAGAAGACATGGTGGGTGGGGGAGAGGGTGGTGGTGACCACGTTAAAGCAGATCATGATTATTTTAGTTATACTCTTTACAGGTGACTGGATTTTTAAATGGTTTTTCAAAGATTGGAGAGAAATGCATTTTTATAATTTAGGACTAATTCTGCCCTCACATACATCAAGTTCATCCTCAGCTACTTTTTAAGTTTAAGGAAGAGCAAATACAGAGATCTCCATCCTGTTACTTGAGTTTGTATCTTTGCCTGGTTGGGGAAATATCATTTGTTCTAATTTACACACGAGAAAGAAACGCTCCGGGAGAAACTCATTGTAGAATTCCTACTGTGCTTCAGATTCTGTGTCTCTTTCACTGAGGAAAAATCCCAATATATGCAAGTATAAAACCAAATAATAACCAAAAACTCCATTCGTTGAGTAGAATTTCCTGCAATCTAGAGTTGCTTAGATTTTGTAAAGAATTTTATTGAAGTATATAGTTGATTTACGGTGTTGTGTTAAGTTTGCTATACAGCAAAGTGATTCATTTATACATACATATATTCTTTTTCATACTCTTTTCCATGTGGTTTATCACAGGATATTGAATATTGTTCCCTGGGCTATAAAGTAGGACCTTGTTGTTTATCCATCCTAGATATACTAGTTTGCATCTGCTAACCCCAAACTCCCAGACCTTCCCTCTCCCCGCCCCCTCATCAACCACAAGTCAGTTCTGTATGTCTGTGAGTCTATTTCTGTTTCATAGATATGTTCACTTGTGTCGTATTTTAGATTCCACATAAGTGATATCATATGGTATTTGCCTTTCTCTTTCTGACTTATTTCAGTTAGTATGATAATCTCCAGGTCCATCCATGTTGCTGCAAATGGCATTTTTTTTTATGGTTAACATTCCATTGTGTGTGTGTGTGTGTGTGTGTGTGTGCGCGCACGCCACATCTTCTTTATCCATTCGTCTGTTGATGGACATTTAGGTTGTTTCCATGTCTTGGCTATTGTGAATATTGCTGCTGTGAACACAGGGGTGCATGTAGCTTTTCAAATTATGGTTTTGTCTGGGGATATGCCCAGGAGTGGGATTGCTGGGTCATATAGCAGCTCTAGTTTTAGTTTTCTTGAGGAACCTCCATACTGTTCTCCACAGTGGCTGCACCAATTTACATTCCCACCAACAGTGAAGGAGGGTTCCCTTTTCTCCACACTCTCTCCAACACGTATTATCTGTAGACTTAATGATGGTCATTCTGACCTGTGTGAGGTGATAGCTCATTGTAGTTTTGATTTGCATTTCTCTAATAATTAGCGATGGTGAGCATCTTTTTCATGTACCTATTGGCCATCTGTATGTCTCCTTTGGTGAAATGTCTATTTAGGTCTTCTGCCCATTTTTTGATTGGGTTTTTTGTTGTTGTTATTGAATTGTACGAGCTATTTGTATATTTTGGAAATTAAGCCCTTTTTAGTCACATCATCATTTGCAAATATTTTCTCCCAGTCCATAGGTTGTCTTTTTATTTATGGTTTCCTTTGCTGTGCAAAAGCTTGTAAGTTTGATTAGGTCCCATTTGTTCATTTTTGCTTTTATTTCTATTGCCTTGGGAGACTGACCTAAGAAAACATTGGTACAATTTATGTTAGAGAATGTTTTGCCTATGTTCTCTTCTAGGAGTTTTATGGTGTCATGTCTTATACTTAAGTCTCTAAGCCATTTTGAGTTTGTTTGTGTGTGGTGTGAGGGTGTGCTCTAACCTGATTTGCATGTGGCTGTGCATAGAGTTGCCCAGATTTTTAAGTATATAATTTTGAGGGGGTTGCCTCCACCCCCCCTTTCTCCAGACAGAAGGCAGCCAGTGACAGCAGCACCAAGGACTGGGGTTGTGTTCAGGGACGCCTGAATCGGAGTCCCCTGTGTATCTTGTTGGATAGAGGTGGTTAGTTTGCGTGTGATAAAGGATCGATAAATACAGGCACGTGGAGCCAGGCCTGCTGTAACAATTGGACTTTCTTCTCAAATTGGAAAATCTGGAGAAAAGAAATGAGCTACCTGAACAGCTCCTCACTTGAGGAAGGAGCTGAGGCGGTGGGTCCTCCCTGTGTCCGCACCGCGCCGCGTCCTGCGGTCTGGCTGCTCCCTAAGGTCCTCCTGCGCCCAGTAGAAACCAGCAGGAGAGGCGCCCTTCCATCCTGTTGCCGGGTCTCATCGCGAGGGTCCTGCATGTACACTTGTCACAGTTGAGGCAGCTGTTTCTGGCTTCGTTAATTTGCTTTAGGTTACTGATTTCCAAGGAGTTTACTTTTGATTTTTCTCTTTTCTTCCTTATCCGAATATAAATTTTCAGTGTAGTTTCACTCCTGCATCTTCTGAGAAGTGGCCTTAAGGGTCAGGGGCCACTAAAGAATGTATCTACTATTTCTAAAGAGTCTCTGTTTCTACGATGAAACAGAAAAGCTGTTTATAACTAGTTTTGATCCCTTGATGACTCTTTTTTAAACAAGGTGGTTACAGAAATGAAGCCAGACATCAGACCTGTTTTTTTTCTTTTTTAATATTTTAATTTATTTATTTGGTTGCGCTGGGTCTTACCTGCGCAGGTGGCCTCCTTAGTTGCGGCTTGCTGGCTCCTTAGTTGCGGCATGTGTGCGGGATCTAGTTCCCTGACCAGGGACTGAACCTGGGTCCCCTGCATTGGGAGCGCGGAGTCTTAACCACTGCGCCACCAGGGAAGTTCCTAGACCTGGTTTTGAATCCCGGCACCGTCCTTTAGTAGCTGTGTGATTTAGGGCAAGTCACCTAAGGACTGTGTGTACCTCTGTGATGGGGGTAATTACACCCACCTGGCAGAGGGTAGTTTTGAGAGTTGAATGAAAGAATACTCCCTTTAGTGCACTGGCATAATGCTTAGCAGACAGAGACCACTGTGTAGCTGGTTACTCTGTCACACCGAATCCAAAGGGAAGGAACTCGGAAGTGTGTGCTTTGATGCCCTGGCCATCTGATACTCTCTCTTTTGATCGTTAATTAAAAATGTGCAACGTCTTGAAGTGGCTGTGGGGCCTTTGATGTTGGGAAGCTGAAGGTGGCGCATGGCTGTTAAGCTGTACTTCTGATGGCAGCGCCGGTGGGGAGGGGCGGTGTCATCCCGGGTGGTGAGGGAAGAATCATCTCTTACCAGTCGCACTGGAAGCCTTGGGTCCTTGAAAATAAGGAGGCTCAACCTAGAACTTTAGGGGCCTGGCCTCCCGCCTTCTAGCACCTCCGGGCTCGGGCTATAAAGCTCCCCGACGCAGAGGCCCTCATCTCCTCCTTGGCCCTCTGCCCCAAGTTTTAAACCAGCCACCTGACAGAGGTCTTGGAAGGGTCTCTCTGATGATTCCCTGTCGCAGCTCTTCACTTGCCGTAGCTTAGTAACATTCTTAGAATAACAGGTAGTCGTCAAATTCAAGCCTTTTAGGTTTTTTCCTCTTTTCATAGATTTGTGAAAGAAAAAAGACCTACTATATCTCCGAACTTCAATTTTCTGGGCCAGCTCCTGGACTACGAGAAGAGGATTAAGAGCCAGACCGGAGCGGCGGGGCCCAAGAGCAAACTGAAGCTGCTGCACCTGGAGAAGCCAAGCGAGCCTGTCCCGGTCGCCGTCGCCGCCGCGGAGGGCGGGCAGGGAGGCCAGCCGCCCCTCGGGCCGCCCCGCGCCCGTCCCGCCGCCGCCGCTCCCCCCGAGGCGTTGGGGCCCCGGCCTGTGCCCCACGCCGGTGCGCCCAGCGCCCAGCCCTCGCCTCCCGACGACGGCCCCCTGGTCCAGGCGCTCAACGGGCTCCACCTGCCCGCGGACCGGCGGGAGGACAGCGGCCGCCTCAAGCGCTCCTTCTCCCTGGACATCAAGGCGGTGTCGCCGTCAGCCGGCGCGGCCGCGCCCCTGCGCGGGCTCTCCTCCCCGGAGGCGGCCCCGGAGCCCTACAAGCCCTCCTCCGCCCTGGAGGGCGCCGGCAAGCCGTGCCAGTTCTCCCCGGTGCGGGAGGTGTCGGAGCAGACGCCCGAGGCCAGCCCGGAGCGGGAGGAGGCCGGCCCCCCCCGGGGCCCCCAGCCTCCGAGGGCCCCCGAGGGCCAGGGCGCGCGGCCGCGCGCGGGGAGGCCGCTCCTGTCGCCCCTGCCCCGCAGCGGCAGCGTGGAGGACCACTGCCAGCCCCGCTTCCTCTTCGGCCTCTCGGCCAGCCAGCAGCACCTGGCCCCGTCCGCCGCCGGGCTGGGCCTCGAGGGCTGGCACTCGGACATCCTGGCCCCCCAGACCTCCGCCCCCTCCTTGGCCAAGAGCTGGTATTTCGCCCCCGAGCCCCCTCACTTCTACTCGGCCTCGGCCGTCTACGGAGGCCACGCCGGCCCCCCCGCCTTCAGCTGCGGCCAGCTGCCCACCTGCGGCGGCGACCCAGGTCACTCCGTGCGCCGGCGGCAGAAGCCCAGCGACAGGGCCGACTCCCGGCGCAGCTGGCACGAGGAGAGCCCCTTCGAGAAGCAGTTCAAACGCAGAAGCTGCCAGATGGAGTTCGGCGAGAGCATCATGTCCGAAAACCGGTCGCGGGAGGAACTGGGGAAGGTGGGCAGCCAGTCGAGCTTTTCAGGCAGCATGGAAATCATCGAGGTCTCCTGAGAAGAAAGACACTTGTGACTTCTATGGACAGCTTTTTTCTTGTTCACAAAAAAATATTCCCTGTAAATCTGAAATATATATATGTACATACATATATATTTTTGGAAAATGGAGCTATGGTGTAAAAGCAAAACACGGATCAACACCGCTGCTCTCTTTTAATATCTGCACTTGAGAGAGCAGTTAGTATTTCTCTCAACACAAGTGGAAGAAGGGCAGAGGCTAGCTTTCCCCCCAGGCACACGAAACAATTCTATGCAGTGGACTGCACATCCTCTCATCATTCTTACTAAATCGAGTTCTATTTGGTGTCAGAGGACAGAAGCGCCCACCATTTTCTTGTCGTGCTACAAAGAGATCTCAAATACTAGTCCTGTCCGGTCCCTTCCATAGTGCACCTTAGTGCTGAGACTGAGCCAGCCTGTGGGTCGGGCGGGGAGAACCTATTAGGAACAGAACCTAATGGTAAATCCAAGAGAAATGACCACATCCAAAGCTGATTCACAAACCCAAGCGCACCTGACAGCCGAGCGATGAGCGCATCGTTCTGCTGACCGACCATTAGGGGCCTTGCCAAGATCTACTATAGAGCAACCCCAGTACCTCAGATGGAAAGTCGGGGCTTTCACCACTACCAGGTTTGGTGGCCTGTTTTCTAGGCATTGTGAACAGGCAGGTAGCTAGTCACCCCTTTCAGACCAATTCAGACGGTCTCTGCACACATTTCCAGTCGGGCCTGGATGGAGGGCGTTCATTTGTTGCTTCTTCTTCTCAGCTTTGTGAAGAAAGAAAGGAAGGAAGCGATCTAGGATCAACTTAACAGCCAGGAGTCTGGCAGCATCATGATTTAAGCTAAGGCTGGGAGGCTGAACAAGTCTACCTCCCTCTTTATAAATCAAAGAGTTGTTCGAGATGGGGCTGTCAACCCTTTCGATGAAGGTTAATTTCAAGCCAGACGTGAATTTATTCGGTAGCAGAGCAGCAGCACCGTCTCGTCCTCAGCCGCGCTAGACGGCTTCCATTTCGGGTTCATCGTGCAGATGCATCTTGTGAAAATGGAACGGTAAGGCAGAATTTTATAGGAAACTACTAAGAGGCAGAAAACTGCGGAAGGATTAGAGAAGGTGGAATTGCTGAGGAGAAGCAGGAAACTGTTATTTTCTCAGTGGTTTTTTTCCCTTAGCATGCGACCAAGGTGGTATTTCTATAATTAGACTTTCATACTGATAGGGCTGAGAGAGGCTTTGGTAAGCAACGAACGTTCAGAGAGAAACAGTGTAGGAAGGTGAGGAGAAGGCGGTTGAATTTTGCTTCGTTGCGAGCAGAGCGGAAAGACACAGCCAAGCTGTTCTCAGAAACTAACCCCAGCATTTTTTAGTAGAACGGACATATCAGAGTGGAGTGGGACCAAGTGGTCTCCGTCCGTGACCTACAATCACTGTATGGAATCAATCCCGGCAGCTGAAAATAGGAGGTGATTAGAACAAGTCCACAAGTGACAGCACTTACCTGCTCCTGGCTTGAGTTTTGTCAGCTACAGTCTGGTCCTGTTTTGAAGCCTTAATTCACGTCAGCAGCTTTTTTTTAGGGTGGTGGGCGGGTGTTAGCATTGTTCTTTACTGTAAGTGTAGCTAGTTGCTGACTCATATCTCAGGTTTTTCTACGTGTGAGAAATGGACAGTCCTTTGAGTTGGATGTGACTTCGTGTTTCCCATGGTGATGCTAAAACCAGCATAGATGACATGATTCAAAACTGACTTGATTGTGGCGATTATGAGCTTCATAGAACATAACTGGTTATGCACAAATAATGGGCTACGATATGGGTATTAAATGGAGAGAGAACTGCGTAGGGAGTGCGTTGTTACCATACTGGAGAAGTTCTGTTAAGAGTGATTTAGCTTTTCTATATACATGTACATTTTGGATGTAATCAGATATTATCAAGGTTTCACACAGTAATTTCTGATGTGTTATGTACACATGCACCAAATGTGTAACAGCTCCCTGCTTCCAGAGTCTGGTCACAACTGTGGAACATTTTTGAGAAATGAAATTAATAGCTCCAATGCTGTATGTTTCAGGAGGGTTGTGGGACTTGGTTTTAATGCGATCTTTGGGCAGAATTGGCCTTCCATCATTTGGGATTTCTCTTGGCCATGGTCCCCTTCCTTCCTGTGACCAATGTGGTCCTGTACTACACCCTTTGGTCCTTGATCACTAACGTCGAGTAATCAGCCCTTGGAATGGAGACTGCCCTGCCGAAGGGGCAGCCTCTCGGGCCAGCCCCAGAGCCACGTGGGTGGCCGAGGGCCGGGCAGGGCGGTGGCTGACTCTTTGCAGCGTGGAATCCGAGGGGGAGCCCTGGAGCCTACCAGATGATACGGGATGGTGATTTTATACGACAGAACTAGACCTCTACGTGAGAAATGCTGGAAAATGGTTTAGGACATTTGTAAAGCTAGGTGGGAAGACTGTATAAATGTTTAATATGAATATAGTGTTCTTTTGTAGTAAGGCAAGCTGTTGAATGGTTGAATTGTGCATTTCTCATTCTGATGTGTCATGAATGTTAATATGATGAAATAAAATCAAAACTGGTACCTGTTTATACATAAGTATGAGAAAGGACCTCTCTCTACAGCATGTCCGAGTGGTGAAGGTGGCCTTGGTGGGACCTGACCTGCTGTCCTCCCGCCGGAGGCATCAGCTGTGTCACGGGATCCATCATTCACAGGGAACACGCTCAGGTGCTAACAGTCTATGGCCATCGCCTTCATTCTTTAATGTGTACGCCAGACGCACACCGTGGTGTAGAAACCGCCGATGACCTCAGGTTTGGTGACTGACTGAAACCAGAATAGGTACAAGGTAGGAAGAAAAAAGACCAGGTAAACATTTGTGGTGCATTTTAATGTAATATGTGGACGGTTTTATAATCCTTATAGGAAAAACTGAGGGAGAGTAGTTATTTAACGATCTGTTCTCCATCTTTGCCGTGTACGTCATGCCCAGTGTCGCATAATGCTTGTAAGTGACACTGGGCATGATGACTTATGAGAACAGAAGCTCAGCCTCATCAGGTTGTTAGTAAAGAATTAGGCATTAAAGGAATAAAGCATTTACCTTCAGTGCAAGCAGCTGGGATAGTGGCAATAAGAAGAATCACAGGCGACATCATTTAAGTTGGTTGTGAAAGGCTTCTGAGTTGAAGTCAGATGTAAGGAAATTTAAAAACAAGAAGGACTGGACGGGGTGAGTGAAGACCAGAAGAGCTGTCTTGACCAGGACCTTACCAAAAACTGGAGGTGGGCGTGGGATAAAGGAAGAGAGGGCATATGGCATAAATCTGCCTCGAGATGGGAGGTGGCAGGAGGGAGCAGGTGTCTCAGTGAGAGGCTTTGGGTGGGAAGCTGTAGATGTTGGAAGGCCCGAAAGTCAAGCCAGTTACTACTTAAACGCAGACAGATCTGAGGGCCTCTTGGGGACCACCAGCCGCAGCAGGCTGGTGTCAAAGGACTAGTTTGGGTCTGACATCATCAGACCAGGGCTCAGGCTAAGGGGAAACGGGGAAGGTATAGATACGGGGACAAGTGAACAAGACCTTGTTATCCTCAGAACCTTCACCGTCATTTTGTCTTAGATACTCCTGTCTGGTGGTTTTCGCTTTCTGACACTAAGCAGATATGTTTTAGGTCTAGTAAACAAAATTTAGGTCTAGGTGCTTTTCTCTGAATATGACTCTTCCACCTCTATCAATGAAAGAGGGAAGCAAGGTATTTCTTGCATTCTGTGGGGCCCATTCATCCTTGTACAGCAAAATTATACTTGGTTATATCTTTACAATGTTGCAAAATCAACTGGAGGATGACACCACCATCTTGGAAGATATTTACAAGTCAAGCATATTGTTGCAGTTTATGTGCATATAGATGTCAAACTGGGTTTATGTAAAAACAAATTTCATTCCTTTGGTTCTGGCTAACACACCAGAGTCAGTTGGAAATGCTTTCCCATAGGATATGCAGAATGTTACCTCGTAGGAGGGTGTCATAGGCAAACAGGATAACTGGGAGAGGGTGAGCTCAGCTGTGGCCTGGGTTCTCTGGTCAGGGGAAGTATGACAGTTTCAAAGACTGAATTAAAAATACTTGGTTCACAGAAGCTTTTAGCATAAATCATGCTTCACTATATAGAACAGGTAGCTGTAGGAATATGCCTTGATGTGGTGAAGAAAATTAATCAAATCGTCAGTAAATTCTATCATGTCCTATGTTGACACTGATGACCCTGAACAAATTCCTAAGAGCAATGGACACATACACGCAGCTCACCACGTGAGATACTGCTCATACTAATAAGCAACTAGGTTTAGTTGCCAAAAAAGTTTTAATGTTATGGTTTGAAGCATGTGAATAATTAAGTTATCTGGTTACCCTTTCCCTCTGTAGTCACAACAGTTGAATGGAAGGTACATGCCTTGTGTGTGTGCAAGAAATTCAGTGTTACTTATTATAAACCAATAAACAACAATGACATCTCTGAGGCACTATGTAGCTCTTAACAAAGGAATGAAAGTCAGGGTAGGGGAAAGAAAAGCAAAATTACTTCTCTCACAATTAAGAAAAAACATACACCTAAAAATTCCACAAGAAGAAAACATTTCCCTTCTCTCCATGCTGCCCTTCAATCTTTAGTATCAACATGTTAAGTAATTTCCGACTGAATACTACATATCTGGGTTTAGCTGAGGTGTAAACAAAACAGGAAGACAAAATTTTCAATTACTCTAGGATTTTAATACGTGTTTGTTCACAGCTCTCATTACTGAAGATTCCTTGTTTTCCTTGGGATTTGCTAAGGGAAATGCCAAAGCTAAATAAGTTCTACAAATAAACCCGAAAGAGTAAGTGGCACATGTAGTTCCCCAGGGCCATTAGTTTACGTAGCCTTGGAAACAGCATGTCTATAATACCTGTAATGTACCTTTTTCACGCGTCGGAGAAGAAAGCAAAGAAATAAGCTAGAGAATACTTTACCAAAGACAAACCAACCAAACCAATTTCTTGAGTGCACTGGGAACGTGGAGTCCTTAAAAACTCATTCCATCGAATATTCACTGGCAGAGAACATAAGTTACTAAGAATGATAAAACTTTGAGGGAAATAAAGATGTGAAATCTATAAAATCATTATAAAGCTGCCCATGAAATCTATCTCTTGCTCTTAACCCCACAATTCATTTATTGTAAACTTATATGCACCTAATACAAGGGGTGAAGGCCTTTCTACTGATCTTCCACTTCAACTAGTGAAACAAGGAGGCTGCAGTAGAGCGGCCTGTTGGATGGGGTTCATAACTAGAGGTGAATAGACTGACAAGCAAAACAGGTCCTTAAAGGAAGCGAGCCACTTGACACCTGTCTAATTCATAGTTAAGAAAAAGAAGGAAAGAAGCTCTCCCTTGGCAACTCAGAAATTAAAGTCACTACAAGACCCAGGGCCGCTGCTCAGACACAACAGGCAAAGACGCTCCTCACTGCTTCTCGAGGGTGATGTATCAGAACTGCAGACATGGGATCTAAGAGCTGGATGGGGCGTGAGACCCCACCCAGACCACCTCGTGCTCTAGCGGGGGTGGGAACTTCCAGCCAGGGCTCTCCGACAACCCCAGGCAGCCTCCCCATCCCTGAAACGTCCGAGAGCGTCCAGCTAGGTCACTGGTCATTAACCAACAGAGATCCAGCATTACTGTCTCTTGAAACAGTAAACCCCTCAGATTCCCAGAATCCATTGGAAAAAGTAAAATATTGAGGAGGGAAAAGTAAAATGTTACCAGTCAGGGTTCAATCAGAGAAGAACCACCAGGAATGATGTAGAATAAGGAGGCTGTTCAGGAGACTCACCTTAAGCAATTAAAGGAGCTGATGAGAGTCCCAGTTGCGCTGTTTCTTCTTCACCAGGAGTCGCTGGGCAGGTGGTCCAGAAAACAGCTGGATGTGCAGTGGGGGATGGATGTGCAGTGGGGGATGGGTGGGCAGTGGGGGATGGGTGGGCAGTGGGGGGGATGGATGGGCAGTGGGGGATGGGTGGGCAGTGGGGGGGATGGATGGGCAGTGAGGGATGGATGGGCAGTGAGGGATGGATGGGCAGTGAGGGATGGATGGGCAGTGGCGGAGAGCCAAGACACCTGAAGCCTGCAAGCAACAAGCTGGAACCACATCTGTCTCCCACCAGAACCCACGTTGGCTCTTCCCTTCTCTAAGCCCTCATCCTCCCTGCTGCAGAAGACCTAAGGAGAAGTTAGTACTCATACCTGGCCCAGGATCTGGAAAAGCTGAAGGCAGAGTTCTGTGGGGCCGGACGGAGGAGCTGCTGCCCACACACCAAAAGTGCACCAGGGCCTGACTGACAGCGACGTCCTCAAATACACGTGGATGTTGCTTCACTTCCACTGACAAGTCTCCTGCAAATTTCTCTTGTGGCCAACCCTAACCAAAAAGGAACAGGGAAGGGAATTCCAGGAAACATAACTCGACTTAGCCAAAGTTGATAACGTTGCAAAACCACCACATACCACAAATATTAAATTAACTAGAATTATTTCAAAACACATCAGATTTGCCTATTGTTCTTCTCTGCCTCTACCCAGGAATAAGCAGTCTGTCTACTTTGGACCCAAATCTAAGTTCATATACCCTGTTTTGTCTAGTGTCTTTGTAAGAAGGAAAAGAACTGGATGGAGCGCTGGCGGCAGAGGGGTTCTGCGCGTTGTGTGAGGCCACCTTTCTGCCACGTCCAGACCATCAGCTGCTGCGACACAGTTGAGAAAGCTCTGTCCTCGCAGGCTCAGTCTGCATGTCACTTTGTTATGTGCTTTTATTTGTAAATGGTATTAAGTGCAGTGAGGATAATGCAACGTGATCTCTGAGCTATTTTGACAGCTTGTAGACAACCAGCCTTTCCTTCTTTGAAAGCTACAAGCACGTCTCTGTGTTCAGAGCCAGGTTCTGTATACTCCAGGAACTCAAAAAAAGACAATGATGGTTGAGAGCTGAAAAATGCCACTTTCTGTCAGTCTAGGGGAAGGGACTATGAGAATGCCTTTTATTATTCAACTTTTCTGCCAGTTTGAAGTTAAAAAAAAAAAAAGTGAAGTTAGGAAAAAATAGTAATTAGAGTAGGTGGGTACCTAGTCTAGCCACATCAGATATTAAAATGTATTGCGAAATTATAATATTAAAACAGTGTGTGGGCTTCCCTGGTGGCGCAGTGGTTGAGAGTCTGCCTGCCGGTCCGGGAAGATCCCACATGCCGCGGAGCGGCTGCGCCCATGAGCCACGGCTGCTGAGCCTGCGCGTCCAGAGCCTGTGCTCCGCAACAGGAGAGGCCACAACAGTGAGAGGCCCACATACCGCCAAAACAAACAAAAAAAAACAGTGTGAAAAAACGAACAAAACCCAGCATGAAACAGTATGGACAGAAAGATCAATGGATCTGAATACAGTCCAGAACCAGATCCTCGATTACATGGAAATTTAATACATGAAAGGAGCACTGAACACAGTGGGGTGGGGGTGGGGGAATGCATTATTCAATAAATGTGGCTGCCTTCCCCTCCGTGACATTTCCTAGAATAATCTTAGCTATTTAACAGGTTTTAAAATTACAGAACATCTTTCTTGATTGTAGTCTAATGAAATGCTCTAGGAATGGTTTAAAGCCCCACTAAAATCCTGACCACCAAAGGCATTATAAAGATGAGCTTCTTTCACCAGAGTGGCCCAACAAACTCTAAAGGTCTAGCTCCCCACTCCCAGCTCAGTGCTTCCAATGCCTCCCTGGCTCCCTCAGACGCCTTTATCTCCTCTGGCTGGACGTCTCTACCCGCCTTCCTTCCTGATGGGTAAAGAAGCAGTTCCAGAAGGTTGCCCTCTGAAGGAGGCAGATGCTGCCTTGGCCTCTTCCCCTGGCTCTGGTTTCCAGGTTGTCTTTCCAGTTCACAGGGAATGAGCAATCTTGATATTTTTTGGTCCTTAGAAAATGCTAGAAGCTATTGATTTTTTCCCTGTGTCTACATTTTTTTAAATTATTTTTTCCATTGAGCTTGGAATGTTCATATTTCTGCTGTCATCCAGTTGTTTTATGCCCTACATTTTATCCCGGGTTCTAAGAACCTTACAAGATAGTGCTCAATCAAAATTCGAGGTTAGAATCAGATAAAGTTTAACTGAGAGATGCTAAACTAAGTGGGATCAATTTTAACCTTACAAATATACCTAAGGCTGTTTGGACACAAAAAACACCCTCTGAGGCTTGGAGGAATCTAGGGAGCCCCGTGGGCCTCAGTGACCTCCCTATATCCCCGGCTCCTGGTCTCCGTTTGCCTGCCTGGATCTGTTCGTACGTTCCACTTCTTTGCTTCTGCAATCTTTTCTTCCATTAGAACGTTTATGATGTGCAACAAGTACTGCACTGAGTACTTCTGTGGTTACTCAAATTGCTTCATTTCCTAATCGCCCATAGAAATTCAGCAGCACTTGGAGTTTTTCCTCTTCAGCCTTTTTTGTATCCCCGGCACAAGGCCTGGCCCATCCAGTGGGCTCCGTGGACGCCTGCTGGGCGAGCGCTCTCCGCTCTGCTCCACGAGTCTGCAAAGCTCGTAAAGCAAATGAGGGCTACAACCTGCCTCAAAAACGGGAGTCCTGCCAGCGCTGATGTAATAAGAGGAAACCTAAACAGTATCTGCATCAAGGAAACCAGCTATCAGTGGGAGATGAACCCGACCAGGCTGTGGAAAGGGAGTCTTCAGTTTCCGATGACGACACAGGAGGGGCACCCTAAGCTGACACAGGAGCAGTGCCAGGCCAGATAAAGACTTGCTACGATGGAAACACAACACACACACCTGGATTAAATTAGTTCTTTATGTTTACAACCCACAAGACAGCCGACTGAGAAAAATTTCACGAAGGCGTCAGGGACACAGAGCTTCTTAAAATATTTCTCCCCTTCTCTTCATATTTTCAGTCTGCAAGCTAGACTAGATAATATACACTGTCAATTAAAAAGAAAAAAACTACGCAAAATAAAAATAAGTCCCAAGGCAGAGTTCTGTAAAGAATCCCTAATAGTTGAAACATTCCAACTTCGGTGACCACCGAGAGTAGGTGTGCTGGCTTTGCAGAGGGAGAGCGCGTCAAGGGAAGGGCTGGGGCATCGCAGTCTCCAGGGCGGCTGGACTGCTTCCCGTGCCCTCAGGGAGCGTCAACACCCCCAGTGGCCTTCGGTCACCTCCAACGCCTTTGGTTCCAAGCGTCCTGGGGCCCTGGCGGTCCCCCGACCGCAGCCGGCGGGGGGAGGCAGCTACAGCCTGAGCTCGCGGTCAGGCTTCATGCTGAAGGGCTCCAGGCGCTCGGCCTCGGGCAGCAGGCTGTTGAGCCGCTCCAGCAGCGGCACCGTCTGGTCGATGCCCATCTGGATACGGCGCAGGATGGCCGACATCTCGTTGACCTTCTGGATCTGCTCGGCGTATTTGGCGTATCTTTTCTGGCGCTCCTGCATGAAGCTAAAGAGGGTTTCTACAGACAGATCCATCTGCAGGAGGGAGAGAAGTGAGACACATTCAACCCAGAGGAAACAAGTCCCGTCACAAGGCTGGGGGATGAGCACGAGGTGCGGAGCCCACAGGCCACGTGGGGGGCGACCAGCTTTGCAGGAAGCGGAATCGCTGGGCATAAAAACCTTCCAGGACACGACCTGACCGGCTGCTGCCCCAGAACCCTCTGCAGAGGGAGACTGGGATGACGGCCTCCAGCTCTGCCTTCTGGGAACGTGAGCCATCTAGTCCTTGTTGAGACCCTGGGATTTCTAGCTCTTTCTCTCTACAGGAAAGAATCCTGGGCTCAGAAATCAGGCAGACCAAGGTTTGACTCCGGCTCTGCCACTTGAGCTGCTAATATGTATGCTTTCTGTCTCAGGTCTTTCATCTGCAAAAATCAGGGGACTGATGGCAGACTTGCAGGGTTGCTGTGAGGACGAAATGAGATGACGACGTGCTCAGGACTCGGCTTTGTCCTCCCTCCTCCCTGGAGGCTGCAGACCGCAGTCACTCCGGGAGAGCTGCCTGGAGGGGGTGGCACTCCCCGCCAGGACCACAGATGCCAACCAAGTCAAGTCTATATACCATGCGGGGCAAACGGAGGGCTGCTTTGGGCACTCTCCCCCCAGTCAAGCAAACTGGAGGCTCTGGGCTCCCCTTTTGTGGCCTCTTTTCCTCCCCTGGCGAGGTTCTTTGGTACCTATCATCTGGATGAAAACAGGAGGAGGAGGGAACCGCCAGCGTATCGGATGCCCGCACCCCTCCTCTGCATGGACCCGCATCCACTCCCTCCCCACTTGTTTCCTTCCCCAACCAGGGAGGAAACAGTCACACCCCCGAGACTCATGCTTCTGTCCCAAAGCTCAAGTGGCACCTCAAGCCTTCCTTCTTGTCCTCCCAGGAGCGCGGCCCTTCCCAACCCCGGCAGCCAGCCAAGCGCTGGCCCTCAACGCGAGTTACCGCAGAGCCTCCGAAGACAGCGTGATAAAGACAAAAACAAAACAAACACTCTAACGTATAAGAGACCCAAGCCAGGGCACCCCCCGAAAACAAAATAACCAATTCTATTTTGACGCTGTGCGTGCGGGGAGAGAGGGACGGTGCTGAGGAGCAGGGGGGTTGTTACAGGAATTCAGGGCTTATTTTTGTCCGTTGGTTCTCCCGTCACTTGTTTTGAAATGCCGAGGGGACAACGAAAGACAGCTGGTGAAGGGCTGGGGTGCGCAGGGAGGAAAATAATCCATCTGCATGGGAAGCTCCAGACAAGGTGGAAACGGTTTCTACCTTCCAAGGGCTCTCCGCAAGCCTGTTCAGGCGCTCAGCACTTTGGAGGTGGGGAGGCAGGAAACGACCGTCTTCCTCACAGTCGGCGCCAACCTTCTCAGGATGGCAGTTCAGTCCAGCACCTAGAACACTCCGCCCTCTGCGAGACTGTGGGAGCCAGCTGGGACCCACTCGTGGGCCAGCACAGCCCACGGAACAGCCTGCACCAGAATTCAGAACCTTCTCGCGTCATCACGTTTCGCTTAGCGGGGGCACTCCCGGCCCCCGACTCTACCAGACCAGACAGACTCCCGAGTCAGAGTTTATCTGAAATGGCCTCCAAGGCTCTACCTTATCGTGCCTAAGGCCCTTGGCAATCAACCCATCCCCTCCCCTACGGCCGGACACCTGATCAGACAGCTTTTACAACCATCTTAGCAGAGTTCTTGTTCAATGGCATACACTTCCTTACACACTTCCACATCCAGCTGAGGCCACGTTTAATGTGTCCAGAGCTTCTGTCCGAAGCCACGTCATGCTGAATGCTTAGGTGAGCACACTGAATTCAAGCACGCTGTTCAAACGTGTTTAGAGTACATCTTCCAAGAGTCAATTCCATGACAGTCCCAGAGGGAAAAAACCACAGAAGAGGAAACTTAGGGCTGAGCGACCTCCAAGATCTCACAGTGACAGAACCAAGACTAAAACCCAGATTTCCTCAGTCCAGCACCTTCCTTTTACTGTATTTAATTGAGAGAGTGTACCATTAGGGGCACACGAGATTTTAGTTGGTACATGGCATGGCATTAAAGAGCATCAAATCACGTGATGGAAAAGTTATTGCCTTTTAGATCTTTTCCCATTCTTTCTGATTGCTGCAAATAAAGTCTCAATTTGGTGCAGCTAAGACTTTAATACCTGGAAGAGTGTAATAAAATGGGCAATGCCTGCTTCTCATGCCCCGCCCTTTGCTCAGACAATACCGCTCCTGACCCCTACCCCTACCTAAAGATGTGCCCGTGAACCCCAGGTACACACTTACTCCAGCATTTCTGACATGACTTTAGGCAATGTCAGCATCTAATGCAATTCTGAATCTTACCATTTTGACAATCGGGAACATATTCACCTTTCCTGTTTCTATTTTGGCAAGTAGACTCTAACAAGGAAGCATAAATACAACATAGAGAGTCAACAGACATTTATCGAGTACTACCGTGTACCATGCACCATGCAAAGTCCTAGCGATATAGATATTAAGAACCAAAACTATTTACACCCACACGGCTTACTGTGTACATTAACATGACTTTTCTTTTCCACTCTCTTTGTTAACATGACTTTACTATTCCAGGAAACTCAGGCCCAGAAGGAGGAATGTTGCAAATAACTTTGTTTCAGGAACTTCCAGAGGAGCCATTTAAATGAAAAAACTATTAGATTTTCAATAGACAGAGAATGACTATTTATTCCCCGTGACTCTTGCCTCAAAACCCTGGCCTTGCTGTGACCACATGTCTAAGTACTAGTCAGCGGCATGTATATGAGGAAGTCTCTCACGGAGCTTCCGGGTGCCTTCCTAAAAGTTAGCTGGCATGCTCCTCCTCTCCTTCTTTGTCCCTTCCCTCCCTCTGCTGCTGCTGAAATGCAGATGCAGCCCCCATGGACCACAAGAATAACTAAGCTCATAATCTGTGGGTCGGCAGAGCAGTGAACTAGAAGAAGTCTGGGTCCATGAGGCTTTTTCCCCATGAGAGTCGTACCGGGTGTGGGAGAGAACAACAAATTTCCATTTTGACTGTACGGCCCAGGAAACTCTGTTCAATACTCTGTAATGACCCATATGGAAAAAGAACCTAAAAAAGAGTGAATATATGTATATGTATAACTGATTCACTTTGCTGTACAGCAGAAACACAACACCGTAAATCAACTAGACTCCAATAAAAATTAATTTAAAAGAAACAAACAAGGTAGAGACTTCCCCTGGTGGCGCAGTGGTTAAGACTCCGCACTCCCAATGCAGGGGGCCTGGGTTCAATCCCTGGTCAGGGAACTAGATCCCACATTCATGCTGCAACTAAGAGTTCGCATGCCTCAACTAAGGAGCCCGTGAGCCTCAATTAAGAAGCCCGCCTGCCACAACTAAGACCCGGTGCAACCAACTAAATAAATAAATAAATATTTTTTTAAAAAAAAGGTAAAAAAGAAATTTCCATTCTGTATAAGCCAGCACAATTCTGGGTCTCTGTAATACCAGTTCGATTTAATCTTACACTGATAGAAGGAATGTGATGAAGTCCCTGCCCTAAGGAGCTCACTGTTTACTCTTAAACTCATACTTCAAACCTTGCTCCACATATGCACATACTGTCTCTGGTGGCAGTACCTTTCAAAGGGCAGGTGAAAAAGGAGGTGAGATTATTTGTGGGTGTCAGTGCAGGCTTTACTATGACATTAGACATCTACAGAAGGGGCTCAAAGTCGTTCCAAATACCTTATGTGGATGGGGCATCCTATTTGCCCCCCTGGTCGGTCCACTGCCAGCAATGGATCCAAAATATTAGCAAATCAAATCCAGAAATATACAAAAAGGATAGTATATCATTACCAAGTGGGGTTTATCTCAAGGATGTAAGCTTTTTCAGCATCTGAAAATCAAAGTAATTTGTCATTTCAGTATAATAAAGGTTAAAAATCATATAATCATTTTAACAGACATAGAAAAATCATTCAACAAATTATGAAAATTTCAGCAAATTAGGAACAGAAGGAAACTTCCTCAGTCTGATAAAGGGCATCTGTGAAAACCCAACAGCTAACATCACAGCTAGTGGTGAAAGACACTTTTCTCCCTAAGATCAGGAATAAGGCAAGGATGCCCATTCTCACCACTTCTATTCAAAGCTGTACTAGAGGTCCTAGCCACTGCAATAAGTCAACCAAAGGAAATAAAAGACACAGGAACTGGACAGGAATAAATAAATGGGTCTTAATCTGCAGATGACATGGTGTACCTAGAAAATCTTAAGGAAGCTTAGAACCAAAAACTAATAAAACCATCAAGTGAATTTAGCAGGGTTGCAAGATACACGGTCAACATACAAAAATCAATTGTATTTCTATATATTTGCAATGAACAATTGGACAATGGAATAAAAAATACAAAATTTACAATTGCATCAACATAAAAAACTTAGAGAAAATGTCACAAAATATGTATAAGACCTACACACTGATATTACAAAACCCTGCAATGAAAAATTAAAAGAGATCTCGAAAATGGAGAGGTATACCATGTTCATGGATTGGAAGATTCAACATCATTAAGATGTCAGTTCTTGCCAAATCGATTTATAGATTCATTTGCAATCTGAATCAAAATTCTGGATGGCTTTTTTTGGTAGGGATTTGACAAGCTGATTCTAAGTAAACAGAATGGTCAAAAGAATTTTGAAAACGAACAAAGTCTGAAGACATAGTAATTCTTTCAAGACTTAATTTAAAGCTACAGGGCGGAGTCAAGATGGTGGTGTGGGAAGATGCAGAGTTAGCGTCTCCCCACAACTAGGGCGCCTGTCAGCTACTGGTGAGGGACTCTGAGGCCCAGGGGATGGGAGGAACCCCAAAGTGAACCGGTAGGACATAGAGGGACTGAGGAGGGAGGAGAAGTGGAAGCCAGACAGGATCAGTGACCCTGAGACCAGGGAGATCAGGAGAGGCAGGTGGGAGGGACTCTCCAGGAAGAGCGGGAGAGGAGCAGAGAGGGCGATCGCCTGGCCCACTCAGGCAGGGGAGGCTGCTGAGCTCCCAAGGCGGTAGCCCTGCCACAAAGCCCCATCCAGGCCACGTGGGTCCTCGGGGCATAGGGGGGAGGCCAGGGAGATCGGGAGAGGCAGGCAGGAGAGGCCCTCCTAGACAGCAGGAGCAGGAGAAGAGAGCAGGGCATTTGTCCCACTCACTCAAGCCCAGGAAGCCTGCTAGGCTCCCAGGTGAGAGGTCCTGCCCTCTGAGACCCACGCCTGGGCCCCTTCTGTTCCTTGAGCCTAAGCCCCACCCCCCACGGCCTTTTCCAGCCCTGTGGGTCCTGAGCACTGGCCCCACCCACCACCCAAACCTCACCCTTGCTTAGGCCCCACCCTCCAGAGCCAAGTTCTTCCCTGCTCCCTTTTTTTTCCCCTCCTCCTCTTTTTTACTATTGTGGTACTGATGTACCTTCTGGTTGTTGATTCCTCTATAGTTTTATTTTTATATTCTTCCTAATATATCTGTTAGTTTCCTAGTCTAATTTTATTTTTCACTTTGTTATTGTTCTTTTTTTTTTTTTTTTTTTGCCACCCCAGGCATCATGAGTCCAGGGTCAAGCCGAAGCTCCTGCAGTGGGAGCTCTGAGTCCGAACCACTGGACTAACAGAGAACCTCAGACCCCAGGGAATATTCATCAGAGTGAGGTCTCACAGAGTCCCTCATCTCAGCACCAAGACCCAGCTCTACCCAATAGCCGATAAACTCCAGTGTTGGAAGCCTCAGGCCAAACAACCAATAAGACAGGAACACAATCCCACTCATAAAAAAAAAAACAACATAGACGGCAAAAAACTTTTTCACAGATGAAGGAGCAAGATAAAAAAACCTACAAGAACAAATAAATGAAGAGGAAATAGGCAATCTACCTGAAAAAGAATTCAGAGTAAAGATAGTAAAGGTGATCCAGAATCTTGGAAATAGAATGGAGGCACAGACTGAGAAAATACAAGAAATGTTTACCAAAGATCTAGAAGAACTAAAGAACAAACAAACAGAGATGAACAACATGATAGCTGAAATGAAAAATACACTAGAAGGAATCAATAACAGAGTAACTGAGGCAGAAGAATGAATAAGTGACCTGGAAGACAGAATGGTGGAAGTAACTGCCGAGGAGCAGAATAAAGAAAAAGAATGAAAAGAATTGAAGACAATCTCAGAGACCTCTAGGATAACACTAAATGCACCAACATTCAAATTATAGGGGTTCCAGAAAAAGGAGAGAAAAAGAAAGGGTCTGAGAAAATACTTGAAGAGATTATAGTTGAAAACTCCCCTAACGTGGGAAAGGAAATAGTCACCCAAGTCCAGGAAGCACAGACAGTCCCATATAGGAATAAACCCTAGGAAAAACACATCAAGACACATATTAATCCAACAAACAAAAATTAAATTCAAAGAAAAAATATTAAAAGCAGCAAGGGAAAAACAAAAATAACATACAAAGGCTTCCCCATAAGGTTATCAGCTCATTTTTCAGTGGAAACTCTGCAGGCCAGAAGGGAGTGGCAGGATATACTTAAAGTGATGAAAGAGAAAAACCTACAACCAAGATTACTCTACCCAGCAAGGATCTCATTCAGATTTGATGGAGAAGTCAAAAGCTTTTCAGACAAGCAAAAGCTAAGAGAATTCAGCACCACCAAACCTGCTTTACAACAAATGCTAAAGAAACTTCTCTAAGCAGGAAACACAAGAGAAGAAAAAGACCCACAAAAACAAACCCAAAACAATTAAGTAAATGGTAATAGGAACATACATATCAATAATAACCTTGAATGTAAATGGATTAAATGCCACAACCAAAAGACACAGACTGACTGAATGGATACAAAAACAAGACCCATGGGCTTCCCTGGTGGCGCAGTGGTTGAGAGTCCGCCTGCCGATGCAGGGGACACGGGTTCGTGCCCTGGTCCGGGAAGATCCCACATGCCGCGGAGCGGCTGGGCCCGTGTGCCATGGCCGCTGGGCCTGCGCGTCCGGAGCCTGTGCTCCGCAACAGGGGAGGCCACAGCAGTGAGAGGCCCGCGTACCACAAAAAAAAAAAAAAAAAAAAAAAACAAGACCCATATATATGCTGTCTACGAGAGACCCACTTCAGACCTAGGGACACATACAGACTGAAAGTGAAGGGTTGGAAAAAGATATTCCATGCAAATGGAAATCAAAAGAAAGTTGAAGTAGCAATACTCGTATCAGATAAAATAGACTTTAAAATAAAGACTGTTAGAAGAGATAAGAAGGGACACTACATAATGATCAAAGGATCAATCCAAGAAGAAAATATAACAATTATAAATGTTTATGCACCCAACATAGGAGCACCTCAATACATAAGGCAAATGCTAACAACCATGAAAGGAGAAATCAACAGTAACACAATAACAGGAGGGGACTTTAAAACCCCACTTACACCAATGGACAGATCATCCAAACAGAAAATAATAAGGAAACACAAGCTTTAAATGACACAATAGACCAGATAGATCTAAGTGATATCTACAGAACATTCCACCCAAAAGTGGCAGAATACATTCTTCTCAAGTGCACATGGAACACTCTCCAGGATAGATCACATCTTGGGTCAAAAATCAAGTCTCAGAAAATTTAAGAAAATTGAAATCGTATCAAGCATCTTTTCTGACCACAACGTTATGAGGTTGGAAATCAATTACAGGAAAAAAAACTAAAAAGCACAAATACATGGAGGCTAAACAGTGCGCTACGAAATAGCCAAGAGATCACTGAAGAAATCAAAGAAGAAATTAAAAAATACAGAGAAACAAATGACAATGAAAACACAATGACCCAAAACCTATGGGATGCAGCAAAAGCAGTTCTAAGAGGGAAGTTTAGAGCAATACAATCTCACCTCAAGAAACAAGAAAAATCTCAAATAAACAATCTAACCCTACACTTAAAACAAGTAGAGAAAGAAGAACAAAGAAAACCCAAAGTCAGTAGAAGGAAAGAAATAATAAATATCAAAGCAGAAATAAATGAAATAGAAATGAAAAACACAATAGCAAAGATCTATAAAACTAAAACCTGGTTCTTTGAGAAAATAAACAAAATTGATAAACCCTTAGCCAGACTCAGCAAGAAAAAAACAGGAGAGGACACAAATCAATAAATTTAGAAATGAAAAAGGAGAAATCACAACTGATACTGCAGAAATACAAAGGATTATAAGAGACTACTACAAACAACTATATGCCAATAAAATGGACAACCATGAAGAAATGGACAAATTCTTGGAAAGGTACAATTTTCCAAGAGTGAACCAGGAAGAATTAGAAAATATAAACAGACCTATCACAAGCAATGAAATTGAAACCATAATTTAAAATCTTCCAACAAACAAAAGGCCAGGACCAGATGGCTTCACAGGTGAATTCTATCAAACATTTAGAGAAGAGCTAACACGAATCCTTCTCCAACTCTTCCAAAAAATTGCAGGAGAAACATTCCCAAATTCATTCTATGAAGCCAGCATCACCCTGATACCAAAACCAGAAAAAGATATCACAAAAAAAGAAAATTATAGACCAATATCGCTGATGAACATAGATGCAAAAATCCTGAACAAAATGCTAGCAAACAGAATGCAACAGCACATTAAAAGGATCATACACCATGATCAAATGGGATTTATCCCAGGGATGCAAGGATTCTTCAATATATGCAAATCAATCAATGTGATACACCACATTAACAAATTAAGGAATAAAAACCATATGATCATCTCAATAGATGCAGAAAAAGCTTTTGACAAAATTCAACACCCATTTATGATAAAAACTCTCCAGAAAATGGGCATAGAGGGAACCTACCTCAACATAATAAAGGCAATATATGACAAACCCACAGCAAGCATCATACTCAATGGTGAAAAACTGAAAGCATTTCCACTAAGATCAGGAACAAGACAAGGATGTTCACTCCCGCTGCTCTTATTCAACATAGTTTTGGAAGACCCAGCCACAGCAATCAGAGGAGAAAAAGAAATAAAGGAATACAAATTGGAAAAGAAGACGTAAAACTGTCACTGTTTGCTGATGACATGATTCTATACATAGAAAATCCTAAAGATGCCACCAGAAAACTACTAGAACTAATCAATGAATTTGGTAAGGTTGCAGGATACAAAATTAATGCACAGAAATCTCTGGCATTCCTATACACCAACAACAAAAAATCAGAAAAAGAAATTAAGGAAACACTCCCATTTACCATTGCAACAAAAAGAATAAAATACCTAGGAATAAACCTGCCTAAAAAGGTGAAAGACTTATACTCAGAAAACTATAAAACACTGTTGAAAGAAATCAAAGATGACATAAACAGATGGAGAAATATACCATGTTCTTGGATTGGAAGAATCAATATTGTGAAAATGACTATACTACCCAAAGCAATCTACAGATTCAATGCAATCCCTAATAAACTACCAATGGCATTCTTCACAGAATTAGAATAAATTTTACAATTTGTATGGAAACACAAAAGACCCCAAATAGCCAAAGCAATATTGAGAAAGAAAAGTGGAGTTGGAGGAATCAAGGCTCCCCGACTTCAAACTATACCACAAAGCTACAGTAATCAAGGACAGTATGGTACTGGCACAAAAACAGGAATACAGATCAATGGTACAGGACAGAAAGCCCAGAGATAAACCCACACACATATGGGCACCTAATTTAGGACAAAGGAGGCAAGAACATACAATGGAGAAAAGACAGCCTCTTCAATAAGTGGTGCTGGGAAAACTGGACAGCTACATGTAAAAGAATGAAATTAGAACATTCCCTAACACCATACACAAAAATAAACTCCACATGGATTAAAGACTTAAATGTAAGACCAGACACTATAAAACTCTTAGAGGAAAACATAGGAAAAACATTCTTTGACATAAACCACAGCAAGATCTTTTTGACCCACCTCCTACAGTAACGGAAATAAAAACAAAAATAAACAAATGGGACTTAATTAATCTTAAAATCTTTTGCATAGCAAAGGAAACCATAAACAAGACAGAAAGACAACCCTCAGAATGGGAGAAAATATTTGCAAATGATACAACAGACAAAGGATTAATCTCCAAAATATACAAAGAGCTCATGGAGCTCAATATAAAAAAAAACAAACAATCCAGTTAAAAAATAGGTGGAAGACCTAAATAGACATTTCACCAAGGAAGACATACAGGTGGCCCAGAGGCATATGGAAAGATGCTCAACATCACTAATTATTAGAGAAATGCAAATCAAAACTACAATGAGGTATCACCTCACGGTGGTCAGAATGGCCATTATCAAAAAAGCTAGAAACAACAAATGCTAGAAAGGGTGTGGTGAAAGGGAACCCTCCTGCACTGTTGGTGGGGATGTAAATTGATACAACCACTACGGAAAACAGTATGGAGGTTCCTTAAAAAATCAAAAATAGAATTACCATATGACCCAGCAATCCCACTACTGGGCATATACCCTGAGAAAACCATAATTCAAAAAGAGGCATGTACCACAATGTTCACTGCAGTGCTATTTACAATAGCCAAGATGTGGAACCAACCTAAACGTACATTGACAGAGGAATGGATAAAGAAGATGTGACACATATATACAATGTAATATTACTCATCCATAAAAAGAAGCGAAATTGAGTTATTTGTAGTGAGGTGGATGGACACAGAGTCTGCCATACAGAGTGAAGTAAGTCAGAAAGAGAAAAACAAATACTGTATGCTAATGCATATATATGGAATCTAAAAAAAAAAAAAAATTTGGTACTGATGAACCTAGTTGCAGGGCAGGAATAAAGAGGTAGACATAGAGAATGGACTTGACGACGTGGGGTGGGAGGGCGAAGTGAGAGCAGCATCAACATATATACACTACCGAATGTAAAATAGCTGGCTGGTGGGAAGCAGCAGCATAGCACAGGGAGATCGGCTCGGTGCTTTGTGATGACCTAGAGGGGTGGGATAGGAAGGATGGGAGGGAGGCTCAAGAGGGAGGGGATATGGGGACATGTGTATGCATATGGCTGATTCGCTTTGTTGTGCAACAGAAACTAACACAGAATTGTGAAGCAATTGTACTCCAATAATTATACTCCTATTATATACTCCAATTATATACTCCAATTATAAAACAATTACGAAACAACAAAGGATTAATCTCCTTAATTATACTCCAATTATATACTCCAATTATACTCCAAAAAAAGCTATAGTAATCAGGATTGGCATAGAGACATATATAGATCAATGAAACTGAACAGAGTGTAGAAACAGATCTAAACATACATGGGTCAATTGATTTATTTTTTTTACAAAGTTTTCAAGGTAATTTAATGGGGAAAAGAAAGTTTTTCAACAATTTTTGGAAGAACCCAATAAAACCTGAACCCCTACACCTCACCCCATACACAAAAATTAGCATGAAATGGATCACAGACCTAAACATAGAAGCTAAAACTATACAACTTTTAGAAGAAAAACCTTTGCTACCTTGCGGTAGGCAAAGATTTCTTAAACAGGTCCAAAAAACATTAACCATAAAACAAAAAAAAATGGTTAAATTGATCCTCATCAAAATTTAAAACTTCTCCTTGAAAGATCCATTAAGAAAACGATAAGGCAAGCCACAGACTAAGAGAAGAAATATTATCTATTGATCAACATCTGATAATAGACATATTCAGAATATATAAAGACCTCTTACAACTCAATATTAAGAAAAAAATCCAAATTTGGGATCTTTTCAGGAGAACTGACCTGGGCCTCTGTCTCAAAACCTTCATTGAGTTTCTTTAAAAAATCTGCTTTTGGGCTTCCCTGGTGGCGCAGTGGTTGAGAGTCTGCCTGCCGATGCAGGGGACATGGGTTCGTGCCCCGGTCTGGGAAGATCCCACATGCCGCGGAGCAGCTGGGCCCGTGAGCCATGGCCGCTGAGCCTGCACGTCTGGAGCCTGTGCTCCGCAAAGGGAGAGGCGACAACAGTGAGAGGACTGCGTACCGCAAAAACAAACAAACAAACAAACAAAAATCTGCTTTTGAGATCCTTAAAAGGAGAATTTAGATCCCTTCCAGGAAAGTGAGCCTCCAACTGATAAGCTGAATATCAACTACCAGGAAAAAGGGAATAGCTAGATGTTAACCAGACAATAGTCTTCCCAGAACTCATTTAGGGAAGGCCCGACACGGTGTGGAAGGGAAGACATTCTGGTCAATTTTCACATCACTTTGACGACTCTGGAGGCTTCAGGTCCATGACCAAGATTATCCTGGATGCCATCCCTGTCTCTGGACAGTTACTGCTACCAGACGAGAAGTGGCTATTCACGACCCCAATGTCCATGAGGTTGCACACTTCACCTCGGGAGGCACCTGTTTCATGGACGCTCCCGTCCTGGCTGAGCTGCAGTGGCAGAAAAGGACTCAGTGGTTTTCAGACCCACTGGCTTAAATTCTCAATAGTTCACCTCCCAAGGTTTCACCAGAGCTTTCACCTCAGGTGTGAAATGACCATCCAGAGCCTGGGAATAATCTGTGTACACACTGGAGGCATCCTGAGCTGGAGGTGAGTGACTCAGAATCCCTCTGAGAGGGGAGGGCTTCTCTCAGAAGGGGAGGGGGCTTCGACAGAAACAACGAAATAAACAAAGAATTATTGTGAGGCTTGAGTCACCAAGCTTTACGGACAACTATATGTAGCTTGCAGGTGAAGACAGCAGTGTCAGACAGAACTGGGTCAAAGTCTTGGTTGTGCATATGATTATCTTTGTAACCTTGAACCAATTACTGAACCTCATTGAGCTTCAGTTTCTTCACCCTTAAACTGGGGATAATGATTGGTCTTATCTCACGGGATTAAATGGGAAGAATAAATGAGATAAAAAACAGCCCCAGATCAGAGCTCCAGGGAAGTCAAGTGGTTAGGACTCTGCCCTTCCATTGCAGGCGACACAGGTTCCATCCCTGGTTGAGGAACTAAGATCCTACAAGCCGCATAGCATGGCCAAAAAAAAAAAAAACCACCAAAAAACAAAACCAAATAAACCCCCAGAGCGCGATAAATTATAAGATATATGTGAACTGAAAGAGAAACTATGTCTAGAAACCTCTTTTACATGAAAAATGGAAAGCAAGATTAAGTAAATAAGGGCAGAAAAAATGACATTTGAAGATATCCAAACGGGCACATGTATCTCTGCTGTAAAGGCAGGGAGCTATTGTGATGCCTCATCCCTGTTACACTATCTTCAAGGCTTATGCAATCACTCAGAGGACAATCTACCATTGTGTTTTTTGCTGACATGTTTTATTTTTGTTCTGAACTTCTGCTACTGAAAATCTTACAAAAGAGTCACATTACTCACCCCAAAGTTCCCTTACAGAAACATTTCACACTACTTAATAACTGAAATCATTATTCACCTACAAGTCCTTCCATGTGTTTTTGATTTATATGTTCAGCCATGAGAATGAGTTACTATTACCACTGTTTGCTGCTACCCAACACAGTAAAATTTAAAAATACCCATGTACTTGCAGATATATATATATTTTTCAAAAATACTTTGAAAACAAGCAGAAGAGCTTTAATAAATGATATCTTCTCCAACAAGAGTACACTGCTTCAAAAATTATTTTTAAAAATTTCCTGGGGACGTTCCTGGTGGCGCAGTGGATAAGACTCCATGCTCCCAATGCAGGGGGCCCGGGTTCGATCCATCGGTAGGGAACTAGATCCCACATGCATGCTGCAACTAAGGGTTCGCATGCCACAACTAAGGAGCCCGCCTGCCGCAACTAAGACCCAGTGCAACCAAATAAATAAATAAATATTAAAAATACAAAATTCCTGATAGAATAAGCTTTGATGCTGGTTTGGGACAGGTGGGTTGTCCTATGAAAGATGTCTAAATGCTTGATGTAACTTCTTTTTCAAAGTAAAGGTAACCTTGTCAAAGTAGGGATACATACTACAAGGGCTTATAGTTCTAAGTTAGAAAAAAGATGCGTGAACAACAGTAAGAGCTTCAGAAAGAAGACTGTACATCTTCTAAATTCTAAAACCTTAAGTTGTAGATAGGTTCAAGGTGGTCAAAAGCAAATTTAACTTTTTCATAGATCAAAAGAAAATGAATAGGTAAATTGTGTTTCACAGTTAACAAAATTCAAGTCTATACAATCAACAGACTGTTGCTTTTCCTCTCCCTCAGTAACTTAAGGTTTTTAAAAATGTTAAAAACAAAAAAACACTGCTTAAGGACTTAATTGAGACTACATTTTAAAAAGTTACTCATCTTTCCCACCCTTTAAATGTTCAGCTCTTAATGTTAACTTAAGCCTCAAGGTCAATTTTTATTTGGTCTCAAACAGTTCACTTTCTCTGCACTCATTCTACATTTAAATTACAGTTTCCCAAGGAGGTCAATTTAGGAACATGGGGGTTGGGAGGTGGAGGCCACGATGGGCTGAGGCCAGCAAACCAAGGGCTGCTATCTTCTCAAACTCCAAACGCAGGGCTTCCGTGGTGGTGCAGTGGTTAAGAATCCGCCTGCCAATGCAGGGGACACGGGTTCGAGCCCTGGTCTGGGAAGATCCCACATGCCAAGGAGCAACTAAGCCCACGCGCCACAACTACTGAGCCTGCGCTCTAGAGCCCGTGAGCCACTAGTACTGAAGCCTGTGTGTCTAGAGCCCGTGCTCCGCAACAAGAGAAGCCACCAAAATAAGAAGCCCGCGCGTCGCAACAAAGAGTAGCCCCCACTCGCCACAACTAGAGAAAGATCGAACGCAGCAACGAAGACCCAAGGCAGCCAAAAAAAAAAACAAAAACAAAAAAAACCCCTCCAAACCCAGCCCCAGCTTTGTACTTTCGATGGATATCCTTCTGTGCCCCCACATGTAATGAACACACAGTGAGGCACAATTCTGCTTTTACTGTAATTTTTTTCTAGCTGGAGGGGCTAAATGGAAAATTGAGAATTCATTCTGTTTTACAGCTATCCAAAAAATGAATTTTCAGGTCAATAACAATCTATGGGGACGTGGCCATGCCTCTAATGTCTTTTTGGAGATGGGTATATCACTGATTTTTAGCAATGTAGGCTCACCCCCCCCATCCTTGACATGGCTAATAATTCACTAACATAAAAAGACAGAAGTCAGAAGGCTTGAATTTAAATCCTACTAGTTATGTGACCTTGGACACATCACAAACTGAGTCTGAGCTTCTACTTTTTAAAAATGGGAATAATAATACCTGTCCATCTGTCCATCCATCCAATTTTACAGTAATGTTATAAAGATTACAAATGAGATGATATATATAAGAGTGATCTAAAAACAGATCAGAGGTATGAAAATGTAATGTCATGTGATTATAAAAAATTCCACCGAATGGCCAAATACGTTTGGAGATTTGTTTTTCATAGAACTGAAATAAAGCTAAGAAATTCTCCAATTACACGATCACATTCAAAAGAAACTGCTTCAATGTTTTAAGAGCTTTAAGAGCTTCACTCTTTCATGTCTTCTGAATCTCAGAACTACCAATTCTCCTGATTAGAGAGCAGTTAGCAGTTAGTACTCTATAAATTAGTACTGTCCCAAGGGCAAAATCTGGTGTTGCAAATAGAGCTTGAAATTCTCCAAAGATGTAAAAATGGCCACTGGACACATGAAAAGGGATTCAACGTCTTTAGTCATTAGGAAAATGAAAACCTAAACCACCAAGAGCGACTACTTTACGCTCACTAGTATGGCTGAAATAAAAAGCCAGGCAATAACAAGTGTTGCTGAAGATGTGGAGAAAATGGAAGCCTCGTGCACTGCTACTGGGAACATAAATGGTGCAGCACTTGGGAAAACAGTTTAGTTTTGCCAAAAATTAAACACAGAGTTACCATATGACCCAGCAATCTCACTCTTAGATATATATACTCAAGAGAACGGAAACATGTTCACACAAAAACTTGTAAGCAGAGACTTCCCTGGTGGTCCAGTGGGTGGGACTCCACGCTCCCAATGCAGGCGGCCCAGGTTCGATCCCTGGTCAGGGAACTAGAGCCCGCATGCCACAAGGAAAATCTGTGTTTTCTGGCTTTCTGACCTTCCTCCAGATGACCATTCCCGCAGAGGATTAGGAGCTCTCTGTGGGAACCTTCTCCCGGGTGCCTCTCTCTTGCACAATGGACAAACAATGGGCAGACGTTTTCAAAAATTATGCCATAGGCTAAATGACACCAATTACCACATACTGGACATTTTGAAGTGACTGTGTTTCTGAAGGCAACAGTTTACAATGACAGCTTATAAGAGTAAACGCTTGTCATTTATTCTCATACCACACCCTTGATCTGTAAGTCAGACAAGAAGAGAAATCCCTCTCTGGCAAACCTCAGTCTACACGGTCTAACAAAAACAAAAACTGAAATCCATACTAGTGGGACTGTTTCTTTTAGCAATCTATGTATATCATACTAGGATGACCAGGAAGGTGGAACACAGTATATAATACTTAGTAATTCCCTAGATATTTTAATTAATGTAATAAAATAATGTATAACAGTTCCAACTACTATTCACTGAGTATCAATTAAATGTCAGGCATTGTACTAGGTACTACACATACATTATCTTTATTCCTCGCAATAGGCCTACAGGGAAAATTCCCTTCTCCTACTAGAGCTGCAGAATCAGGGAGTCAGAGATCATAAAAATGTGTCCAGGGTAACACAGCTCGTACTAGCAGTGAAGCCAGAATTCAAACCCATGCTTTTTAGCCTAACCTTCGCCCATCTTTTCTACAGAGCTCATTAACTCAAATATCAATTCATTTCAATTAAATATACACCATGTTGGGCAATGTGTTCAGGACCTTTTTGAAATTCTTGACAGATGAATGTAAATGGCAAGTTTTACAGTTTCCCAGTAGAATGAAAGAACACTTTTGTTTCTAATTTAACCACCATTTCTTTTTTTAATAACAAAAAGAACAAGTTTCCAAACATAATATGAACATTCACAAAACAAAAACTAAGAGGAAACCAAAGGGAATAAACTACTTGTTAGCAGATAAACTTGAATGACATTTTCACTGGCAAAGGCTGTTTGTACACTTTGTACTCTGATTTTTCACTTGTATAAGCATTTCACAATCCTTGACTTCACAGAGGGGGCTCAGAACATGGGATTTTAGCGCTGCAGGGGTCCTTAGAGATCATTCAATCCCACCCCCCTCACTTTACAGAGGGAGGCCACCCCAGAGTGGGTCAGTCCACACAGCAGGTACTGCCAGAGCCAGAGCTGGACTCCAGATCTGCTGATTGTGAAGGGCCACCACACAACACGACTGCCAGCTTTTCCATAGCTAGCTCTACCTCGTCAAATGAGTTCTAACTGTGTGTCACAACTGTGATCGAAAACAAAATTTCCCCAGACTTGCAGACCTAGAGAACAGACTTCCGCTGCCAAAGGGGCGGGGGAGGGATGGATTGGGAGTCCGGGGTTAGCAGATGCGGACTAGTATACAGAGAATGGATAAACAACAAGGTCCTACTGTACAGCACAGGGAACTATATTCAATATCCTGTGATAAACCATAATGGAAAAGAATGTGAAAAAGAATGTAGGGACTTCCCTGGTGGCGCAGTGGTTAAGAATCCACCTGCCAAGGCAGGGACACGGGTTCAAGCCCTGGTTGGGGAAGATCCCACATGCCGCAGAGCAACTAAGCCCGTGTGCCACAACTACTGAGCCTGCGCTCTACAGCCATGAGCCACAACTACTGAGCCCACGTGCCACAACTACTGAAGCCTGTGCGCCTAGAGTCCGTGCTCCACAACAAAGAGAAGCCCACGCACCGCAACAAAGAGGAGCCCCTGCTCGCCACACTAGAGAAAGCCCACGCATAGCAATGAAGACCCAATGCAGCCAAAAAATATATATATATATAAATGTATATATATGAATCACTTTGTTGTACAGCAGAAATTAACACAATACTGTAAACCAACTAAACTTTAATAAAAAAAGAAATAAATGAATAAAACAAAGTTTCTCAAGACACCATTTCTGGCCATAAGGAACACAAAAATCTATTGTGAACTGATGTCAAAATCAAATGACAGGGACTTCCCTGGTGGCACAGTGGTTAAGAATCTGCCTGCCAATGCAGGGGACATGGGTTCTATCCCTGGTCCGGGAAGATCCCACATGCCACGGGGCAACTAAGCCTGTGCACCACAACTACTGAGCCCGTGCTCTAGAGCCCGTGAGCCAGATCTACTGAAGCCCGCACGCCTAGAGCCTGTGCTCCGCAACAAGAGAAGCCTGCGCACTGCAATGAAGAGCAGCCCCAGTTTGCTGCAACTAGAGAAAGCCCATGCGCAGCAACAAAGACCCAATGCAGCCAAAACATACATAAAATTAAAAATAAATTTTAAAAAAAATAATAAAAATTTAAAAGAAATCAAATGACAGGGTCAAATCAAATGTCCCCATGTCCATCGGGAATAGGAACCTCTCAGGTGGGCCTAGACCTGCAGTTAGAAGGATGTCAGTCACAATCGTGCACAGTTTCTGTGTCCTTCTGGAATTACGTAAGCCTTCTCCAGCTCCTTATTAGTCTGCCACTTCCTGTTGCGCAAGGGACAAACAATGGGCAGACTGTCGCCAGTGTTTTCATTAATTACACCACAGACTGAATGGCATTGATTACCACATAATGGACATTTTGCAGTGACCCTGTTTCCTTTGTTCAAACAATGTATCTAAATGTCTCAGTAAAGGAACACCTTCTATTTGGGCCTTCAAGAGAATGAAGAGGTACTGGGATCTCAGGAGTTTGAATTGCATCACTGTGCCCCAATAATTATTTTATGACTTGTCCAACTTCCCCATGTGCCTTCTTACCCTCGGAGGCATTATGTCCAGGCAGGAAGGGAGGAAAGAAATCTCAAAACCTTTAAGCGGGTCCCAAAGCTCAAAACATAAAAGTCAGGCAGATCACACACACCCCCCGCCCATCCCCCCTCCCCCTGGAAAAGGGCTAGAGTGACACTGAGAGGCAGTAAAACAAGAGGAGAAAAAGATCAGGGTAAAAATCAGAACTCAAGGGCAGAAATTCCACTCCTCCCTCCCCTGGGAGACTTTCACTGCACTCTACGAAAGATATTGATACTAGTTCAGGGGCCACAGACACCCTAAAAGGTCTGCTTCCCTGAGAAGTCCCTGTTCTGCTTTCTCTCTCAAAGCCCCCTCTCTGCAGCCCTCCTGAGTGGGAGGGGGCAGCACGAGACCACTGTCTGGCTTCCCTGATGGTGTCCCTCTGTCCACCTTCACTGCTACCATGGTCCTCCGAGATATTGGTAAAAATCCCTTTCTCGAAAAAGTGACCGATTGGGAGTGTGGGAAAGTTAGCCTCAAACAGGCAGAGTTGGCATCTTCAAGATGTAAATGTGGGGTGATCAGGGTTATTTCCTTAAGTGTGGCTGCTTCCCATTAAGGACTGCATTTGAAATATAAAAGTATGCTGTGAAACCACAGAGGGAATATTGTAAAGGAATGTGGTGGTAGGGAAAGAGGACATTAGGTACAAACAAGGAGAGGAGCTGGGAAGTAAAAAGCCTTTGGATAAAGTAAAGGAAAAAGAACAGTAGAAAAAGCATGGGCTCTGGAGTCTTACATGTGGGTTTCAGATCTGGATTTGAGTCTCAGGCTCTACCATTTACTAACCATGTGACCTTAAATGGTTTTCCTTTCAGGTCTCTGAACCTTGGTTTCTGTAACTGTCAGAAGTAGATGATAATGTATATGAAATGCCTACTCTAGACCTGGCACATAGCAAACATGTAGAAAAACGACAGCAGTCTTACTGTTACCACTCTTACTTCTACATTAGGAGAGAAGCGGCAGGAACCATGGGAACAGACGGAGTGGGTGGATGTGAATAAAATCTGGGAGCCCCATCAGTAACCTGGATTCCCCTTCCCAATGTCCAGGATTAAAGGGAAATAAATGTAAGTCTGTATGACCTAAGCCACACATTCAAGATTTTAAAACCTGAGCTAAAGTGACTACTAAACAATGTAAAGCTGGGTTAATGAGGCGTCCTATAATTCCCTCCTTTACGCACCCAAACTATCCATGAATATAACCCCTTTTTTGACTCAGAGTAGAGAACAGACTTCGGAGGTGGTGTGGAGGTAGGTATTTTACAGCTAGAATCCTGTACCCTATGCCTGAGGAAAGAACCAGAGATACCCAGGAAGAGACGACAATGACGCTGATGACGGAGATAAGACTAACATAATCATCTGGTAGACCTCAGGGTACGCCAGAGGCCATGCTCTTCAACACTGTGCCGGGTGGCCTCTCCTGACATGTGTGCACCTGGCCTAGAGTCCTGAGGCCTGTGTCACTAACCCGTGCAGACAGCTGAAGTGACAACTCCACTTCCCCACCCAGATTTACCCGGCGAACACGTCCTGGGCACGAGGAGAGGAATGAGGCAGGAGACCCCTCTGACCAGGTGAGAGCAGGAGTGCATTTGGACAGGCTGTTGGCATACCCAGATGGGAATAGAGATGCACCAGGCGGAGATGGAGGGTGGGCAGAGTCCAGCAGGAGGGAGCACACGGGGCGCGTGGGGCGGGAGTGGGGACCCGAGAGACACCTAAAGTGGGTGGATTCTGCGGAACACAACTATGACGATTACAAGATGACAAGGCAGGTACGTGCTGACAGAGAGTCTTGGTATCAGCAAGGGTGAAAGAGAAAATGGCTGATAAAAGAGAGTGAAATAAAGCCGTCTGCAGCAACATGAATGGACCTGGAGATTATCATACTAAGTGAAGTAAGTCAGACAGAGAAAGACAAATATCATGTGCTATCACTTATATGTGGAATCTAAAAAAATGATACAGATGAAGTGACTTACAAATCAGAAACAGACTCACAGACACAGAAAACAAACTTATGGTTACCAAACGGGAAAGGGGGGAGGGATAAATTAGGAGTTTGCAATTAACATACACACACTACTACATATAAAATAGATAACCAACAAGGACCTACTGTATAGCACAGGGAACTATACTGAATATTTTGCAATAACCTATAAGGGAAAAGAATCTGGAAAAGTGTGTGTGTGTGTGTGTATACCTGAATCACTCTGCTGTACTCCTAAAACTAACAAAACATTGTAAATCAACTATACTTTAATAAAAAGAAAATGGCTGAGGTGCGCTAGAATGCAGGAAGAAATTACTTCTAAACTATATTGTCACTGTGCCACGAATGCTCATGCTTCTACAATAACATCTTGCAATCACTCCATTGTTGGTCTTGCTGCATTTGAAAGAAAGGACTTCTACCCCCTAAAAGAACCCTTTATTACACAGCCCCTCAGAGTCCTGCAGAGGACTCACACCTTCACTGTCCCATTTGCTCTGGGCTGCAGGTTGGCTACTGCCTTGACTTTCTGCAAGAGCAGCTCTAGTAATTGTTTCACATGACCTTAGACAAACGACATGCTCTCTACTCATGTGCAGAACGAGCCCTGGGGAGTGAGGCCAGGACAGCATCTAAAATCTCACGATACCAGGACTTCCCTGGTGGTCCAGTGGGTAAGACTCCGTGCTCCCAGTGCAGAGGGCCCGGGTTTGATAGCTGGTCGGGGAACTAGATCCTACATGCATGCTGCAACTAAGAGTCTGCATGCCACAACTAAGAAGTCTGCATGCCGCAACTAAGAGGTCCGCATGCCACAACTAAAGATCCCTCATGCCTCAATGAAGATCCCGCATGCCACAACTAAGACCCAGTGCAGCCTAAATAAATAAATATTTTTTAAAATAAATAAATAAAATAAAATCTCACGATACCAAAGTACGGTCTGTCAACATGGGTGGAAAAAAGTTAACTGTTGCCTCAAGCTCTAAGGACACTTCCTAGAGAAATTCTGTGGGAATCCTTGAGACCTGAAAGAATGAGAGATGTTTTTAAAAGGAGTATGGTGGCTCTGTAAGTGTCCTCCCAAGTAACAACAGAGAGAGCAAATGAGCCTCTAGTTCAGAACATCCAGATAAGTGTGACAAGGAACAGACTGTTAATAATGGATAGAATCTCGGGTGCTATGATTGTCATTCGTCAAAAGATTTTTGATAAATTTTAGGTATAGACAGAGTTTTGAGGAAGAGTCTCCTGGCTTGCTCTGTACTTGTTTATTATCTGTCTATTTCCCCAGTGGAATGTAAGGCCTATGAGGAAGGGATTCTGTCTGTTTTGTTCAGTGATATATCCTTAGCACCTAGAGCAGAGCCTGGCCCAGAGCTGAATGAATTCATAAATGAAGTGGACCTGTAGAGGCACATGTTCTGAAACGCATATTCTTATCTCAGTGAGTCAAAAAGCTGCAGCCAAGGAGACAGAACCCTAATAAGGCTCATATATTGTGAGGAAAAGAGAACAGAATTATTCCAAGTTGGAAAAAAATGCATGTCCAAGACAGAGGTTTGTAAAATACAGGAAAACAGAACGAACTAGTCTAAAAACAAATACCACTGGTCATCGCATCACTCAAGGGCAACCACAGCTAATTGTCATATTTCCTTCTAATCTTTTTAAGAAGATATTTAACATATTTGAAATCATGTTAACTATATAATGTTGTGTACTAGCTTTTTCACTTAGTGTTAATGGCTTAAGTGTTTGCTTAATATCACTTGGTTTTTACTGACAGCAGGACCTAAATCAAGTGAAATCTACCATGGGACCTTGGGACCTTGCACCAACCCTTGTGAATCTCAAACTTGACCTAAAGATGCATTTTAGGAACATAAGTTGACACAGATGTGTCACAGATGACACAGATGTTCAAAATGTAGCTCAAAATTTAGTACAACCCTGGGCACACATATAGACTACATTTCCCAGCCTCCTCTGGAGTTAGCTGTGGCCATGTGAGTTCTAGCCTAAGTGATGTGTGACATTTATAGGTTTGGTCCCGGAGAAGCTCCCATCTATGCTACTCCATTCTCTTTCCCCTTCTGCCAACTGGATGCTATCAGCAATGTGGTCTCTGGATATGACAGAGCTACAAAATGGGAGAAGCCTTGAATCCCTGAACTCAATGGAGGAATCACCCGCTAACCAGAAACATCCACCCTGAACATGAGCACGAAATGAACTTTGCTTGCATTTGAGCTATTACACATTTTTGAGTCTATTTATAGCTGCAGTCTAGCCTACTCGTACCTAATAAAACTCTCATAACCTATACTTTCTCTAATAGAATGAGAAAGCTTATCAGTCAGTATGACAAAGATATTGACAGAACTGAAGAATATATTAAGTTGTTCATTTAACAAGCATTTATTACACGTCTGCTATGTGCCAGGCATTGTTCTAAGCATTACAGCAACACTCAAATGTGCTAAAATTCCTTGTTTTTCTTCACTGAAAGAGACACAGGATAGGGAATCTCTTTTCCCGGCCCTACTTCCAGTTCTATAACCACGTGCCCTTAATACTGCTCACCTGCTGGCTTACAGATTGCAGTTCAGCTGAAGGGGCCTCTAACATGGGCTACCCTCGCAGGCTGGAAAGGAGCCGGGGGAGGGAGGGGGACAGGGGCTCAAGTACCTGGCACACGCAGCCAGTACTGGGAAAGCTGGCAGAGCCAGCTGTCCAGGGGCATGTCTAGGGCAGGTGGGAAATGGGGCTGCTGTTCACACGTTTCATGTCCGTATCCAGAACGTGAATGGAGGTAAATCTCAGGGCAGTCGAATAATTGGGTTTTGCTTATGCCTCGCCAAAAAATACAAGCCTACATTTCCAACAGGCAAGTAATAAACTCGACTGGGCCCTCCTCCAGGATTTCTGCCTTGTGGCAGGACAGCGCTGGTGCAAGTGTGGGCCCAGGCCCGAGGAAGCGCTGTACAGCATAGCATACCTTACAGCCAGACGAACTAGAATTGAGTCCAATCCCCCATCTGGAGTTCCTGCCACTCAAGGGACCAGCTGTACTTCTTACCAAAAAGAAAGGCTGCCCAAAGGACAAGAAGGGGGGACAACTCTGTGTTCTAAGGACTCAACTTGAAATTCACACCAGAGTAATTTGTAAGATAGAAAGGAAACCCCGAATGTTCCTGAAATGCCTTGCCCTCAGTATCTCGGCAAAAAAAAGCCCAACAGCTCAGTGTTCTTGTTCAAACTTTGTAGTTTTAAACACTCCCAACCCATTTTACAATGTGAAGTCAAGCAAGCAGTGACCAATGCCAGGGTATGTTTAAAAGCAGCAACAGGAGTCTAACAACATTGTCATTTAAAGGAGATTCGGTTCAAGGTGGCAGGCGGGGTAACAGCCTCACCTGGCCAACGGCTCACGAACCTGGCTTTTCACTGAAGGGGCTCAGAGTGAATGCTAACGTCAGTTCAAACACTGACTCTCTGTGCAAACTGTGAGAAACTCATTTAACCTTGGTCAGCCTCTCCCCCAGCCCCATGGGAGGAAACACGGTACAGGAAGTCAGGTCAAACACTTGGAAAATGGCTCCAGCTGGGTCTTAAACATTACAGTTTTGTCCACTGAAAGAAATCCCTGCCCAGCTCTGTGTGCAGGCCCACGAACAGTAGCTCACTCCTTCCAACACTAGTTGAGAGCCTAACGCATGAAAAAGGAAGAAAAACGCAATGCTAAGATTCCACAAAAGTAGAACATAAGTAGTATGGTAGAGTAGATAACAGGACAGCAATCAGGAAGATTCGTCTTCTATCATCTTAGTCATTAACTAGGAGAAAAACCTAGGACAAATTCCAAATAAACTCAGGAACCCTTGTTTTCTTCATTTGTGCCATGAAAGGGCTGAATTAGAGAAACTTGAGGGTGTCTTTATAATCCCAGGAAATCACGTGGCTTGCTAAGGACTGCAACTCTTATGTGTCCATCTGAACCTCCAATTCAAGGTTTCACATTGGTTAATGCTACGACAGCATGCTATCAGCACACCTAACAATGAAACACACAGAGGCTACCAGAATCACTCATGAGTTTAGTCTCAAGGCCTTTAAGCAAGCACATAGCAACTGTAATAAAATTAACCTCACGGCTTCATCTTAGTTAGGAAGGTATTCTAAACCATGACTATATTAGCAACCAGAGTAAGGATGAAACAAGACCCAGGTCAGCCACCAGAGCCAGTCCAGACGTATCAACGATGTTTTCCTCGGGCTGTGCGTTTGCCACCTGCCTCCTGCCCCCGCGCTGGTGAAAAGCCCGCACAATTGAAAGACGCACGTTCTTTTCTCCTTTACCTTTCAGTAACCCGGATTTCAATGGCAGATGTGACCTAAAACTGAAAGTGTCTGCCTGCCAACTTGAACCCTTAACTAGAAATGACGCGACATCACAGAAATCACAGGAACGATAAGAGGCAAGGCATCCACAGCCCAGAAGCTGAGGACTCACCACGTGCTGCCGTCCAGTTTCCCGTTTCTCACCATCCACGGTCCCCAGCCACCACTTTGCTCTTCACATAGCAGAATACACAGTTAAATTAACTACAGAAATGCCAGAAAGCACACATCTGTGGCATGAAAGAAATCACGCAGGGCTTGCAACCTGGGCTGTAAACGATGGGTCTTGCCTCCAGTTAGTCCTTCGTGACACTCAGGCTGTTGAGAGTAGAGCTTAAAAGGAGCCAATATTTAGGCTGCTACTGGTATCAAGAAACTTCACACAGGCCAGCTCACAGCAATAAGGTTAGGCTTTTCCCTATCAGTCATTATTTTTTGTTGTTGTTATTTTTTTCTATTAGTCATCATTTTTATTTAAAACAATAACGAGCGCTAACACCATAGTGTTTACTACATGGCAGACATGGTCCCATACTTTACATAGAGTAACTCATTTAACCCTCACGAGAACCTTTCTGCAGTAGACTAGTATTCTTACCCCCATGTAACAGAAGAGGGAACCGAAGCTTAGAAGAATCAAGTAACTTGCTCAAGGTCACACAGCTAGAGGCAGTGCCAGGGTCTGAACTCAGGCAGTGAGGCTCTGGCGTTCATACTCAGAACCACTATGCAGAAGTGCCCACAAAATCAAGGTCCAAGTTCTCCCACCTCAGCTGAGCCTTCAATGGCTCTGGTACTCACAACTGTACTACTACCCAACAGTCACTCTAACAAACGACCTCCCCTCTCCTTCAGAGAGAATACACAGGCTCCTAGCCGTGACTGGTCTGTGGCAGGCATCCTCTTAAAAACCTGCCTAGGGCTTCCCTGTTCTCTCAAAACAAATGCCCTCAGGGCTCTAAGTCCCCCCTCTCCTGCTGCCTCAGAGACCTCACTCTCAGAATCCCCTTTCTATCCTTCACCCTCCATCTCTTCTCTTCCATCTCTTCCCCTCAACCCGGAAGCACATTCAAATATACCACCTGCAAAAAACACCCTAAACCTCCTTTGATCTTCATCCACTTAAAAAATAATTAATTAATTTATTAATTTTTATTTTTGGCTGCCTTGGGTATTTGTTGCTGTACGCAGGCTTTCTCTAGGTGCAGAGAGTGGGAGCTACTCTTCGTTGCACTGAGCAGGCTTCTCATTGCGGTGGCTTCTCCTGTTGTGGAGCACAGGCTCTTGGCACATGGACTTCAGTAGTTGTGGCTCGCAGGCTCAGTAGTTGTGGCTCACAGGCTCAGTAGTTGTGGCTCATGGGCTCTAGAGCACAGGCTCAGTAGTTGTGGCACACAGGCTTAGTTGCTCCACGGCATGTGGGATCTTCCCGGACCAGGGCCCAAACCCGTGTCCCCTGCACTGGCAGGCGGATTCTTAACCACTGTGCCACCAGGGAAGTCCCAATCTTCATCCACTTTTTTTTTTTTTTGCGGTACGCAGGCCTCTCACTGTTGTGGCCTCTCCCGTTGCGGAGCACAGGCTCCGGACGCACAGGCTCAGCAGCCATGGCTCACGGGCCCAGCCGCTCCGCAGCATGTGGGATCTTCCCGGACCGGGGCACGAACCTGTGTCCTCGCATCCGCAGGCGGACTCTCAACCACTGCACCACCAGGGAAGTCCTTCATCCACTTTTTTTTTTTTTTTTTTTTTTTTGCGTTATGCGGGCCTCTCACTGTTGTGGCCTCTCCCGTTGCGGAGCACATGCTCCGGACGCGCAGGCTCAGCGACCATGGCTCACGGGCCCAGCTGCTCTGCGGCATGTGGGATCTTCCCGGACCGGGGCATGAACCCGTGTCCCCTGCATCAGCAGGCGGACTCTCAACTACTGCGCCACCAGGGAAGCCCCTTTCATCCACTTTTAATTCTATAGTTTCAGCCTCTATCTTCCTCTGTGACCACGGATTAATTGCTTACTTTCTCTAACAGGCTTCGATTTCTGCATCTGTGTGTCATGAGGGTCCTGGACCAGAAGGTCTCTGAGGTCCTTCCAGCTCCAACATCTGTGGCTCTTAATGGAGAAATTTCTTGGAACAAACTTAGCTTCTCCACTGTCCCCGGAAGCCCCGAACTTAATTTTCTTCCGAGACTCCCAGCTGTTCCTGCAGCCAGCCGCGCTCTCCGCTTTCTCGCCATTCGTTTTCCAAATCCCGGTTGTCCTTCACGACGTGGCTTCAGCCTCACCCGCTGTATCCCAGGATATCCCGATCTTTAACTCTCCTAGGACTTCAGCTGGGAACCACAACTGAGCACTCTCCACTGATGGCACTGTATCCTTCACCTTACTGTTCTGTGGACCTTCATGCCCTCGCCCAGACTAAGCTCTCAGCGAGCAGGGACCAGTCACGTTTCTCTGTAACCCTTAAAGGACCTCACACTACGTTGGTCAGCAGTAGCTGCTCAGCCATGCTGGCTGGTTGGCTGAGGGTCACCCTGAAGCCACTGAGGAAACTCGTGGTCCGTGTACAAGACTCTGGTGTGAAGGAAGACCACCCCTAGCTTCCACGCCTCTCTTACACAGAAATTTGTAAAACATCAACTTTTTATTCAAAAGCATCATCCAAATTTAGCAGTAGGAAAGCTCAGCTAACTCCTTGATTTTCTTCTCTCCGAATCAGAAACTGTTAACGGCCACGTTTCCCTTTGATCCAAATGTAAGTGATCGCAAGTGCTGAAGCTTTCTGGGCCTCTGTTTGACCCGGGTTCTACTTCCACTAACACACATTCTCCACGGTTATTAAGTTCCCTGACTTTTCAACACATATAGCATTATGTTACTTCCTCACACTTGCAACTCAACTTCCAGGAAACATCTGGAATAATATCAGAGAGTTGGTGTTTGATCAAAACTACATCCTCTGCTTTATTCACTTGGAAGTGACTAATTTCAACCCTTAGGTTTGAAGTTGAGCGCACATGGCTGTGTATGTTTCAGGAGTTTGCACCAACAGAGAAGACAGGTCTTCAGTGAAGAATCTAAAGCAGTGTTCACCTCCTCGGCCCTAAGAGAACTACCAAGGTACTGCTCATACCGGGAGTGCTGTTCTCTGTTTGGTAACAATCCTGGGTCACTACTGATGGCTCAAAGTGAATCCCAAGCTTCCTCAAGCAGAATTTTAAACTCAGTTTAAAATTTTGTTTTCAGGGCTTCCCTGGTGGCGCAGTGGTTGAGAGTCTGCCTTCCGATGCAGGGGACACAGGTTCGTGCCCCTGTCCGGGAAGATCCCACATGCCGCGGAGTGGCTGGGCCCGTGAGCCATGGCCGCTGAGCCTGCGCGTCCGGAGCCTGTGCTCCGCAGCGGGAGAGGCCACAGCGGTGACAGGCCCGCGTACCGCAAAAAAAAAAAAAACAACCATTTTGTTTTCAATGAATGCTCCACAGCACTGGTGCTCAACCCTGGTCACACGTGAGAATCCTCGAGAGCAGTGGTCCCCAACCTTTTTGGCACCAGGGACCGGTTTTGTGGAAGACAATTTTTCCATGGACCCGTGGTGAGGTGGTTATGTTTCAGACCGTAATGCGAGCGATGGGGAGCGATGCGGAGTTGGCAGAGGAAGCTTCGCTCACTTTCCTGCCGCTCATCTCCTGCTGTGAGGCCCCATTCCCAACAGGGGCCCGGGGGTCGGGGATCCCTGATCTAGAGCACGTTCATGAACACCAATCAATGCCCAGCTTCCTTCCCACCAACCCAGCCTTCCAAGATTTCCATTTAATTGCTATGGAGTGAGATCTACACATCAGTATTTTCTTCAAAGCATCTCAGCTATACTGAATGAATTAAGGTAATCTTTTAGGTACGATAAGGGCACTCTGGCTGTGTTTTTGAGAAGGAGTCTTTCATTAGTGGAAAAACTGGTGAAATTCAAATAAGGTCTCTGTTTAGTTAATGGTATTGTACCAATGTTAATTTCCTGGTTTTGTCTTTGGGCTAAGGTTTTGTAAGATGCTCACTTTAGAGGAAGCTGTGTGAGAAGCATACAGGAACTCTCTGAATTATGTTTGTGACTTTTCTCTAAGTCTAAAAGGAATTCAAATTAAAAAGGTTTTTAAAGGAGTCCTTTATTTTTAAAGATGCATACTTAAATACTCATGAATGAAATGATACGCCTGAGATTTCCTGCAACACAGACCAGTTAGGAAGATGGCAGGGAGGGAGTCGGGTGTGGATGAAACAGCAGTCTTCACGAGCTGATATCTGTAGTAGCTGGGCAATGAGGACAGGAAGGGTATCTGTCTACTTCAGTGTGTGTGTGTAAAATTTTCCGTCATATATATTGGAGGAAAAAATTCCCAGGTGATTCTAACACTCATTCAGGGCCAAAAAACACTGCTCTGGAGTCCTGAAAATGTGGTATAATGAGCTCTGTCTGGTACTATCAGCTACGAAATACTTTCCCCAGCTCCTTGGCAATGAATTAGTCACTTAATCTTTCTGTACCACACTTTCCTAACTATGAAATGACAGGAATGGAGTAGAGGACCTTTCAAAAAGAAGACAGGAAGCATTAAAAAGCTGATTTATTCTAAAATCTTATGAAAGTTAATATCATAATTAATTTCTAGCAGAGTCAAAAATGATAAGGTCTTACATCCACAAAAGCATTTTCCCAAAGGATGCTCTAAAAAGCACTATTTCTATAAGATGTTAATAGATGTTACCTAAGATAAGGGTTCCGAAATCAAATAAGTTTGAAAAGTGTTGATTTTCTTTACTGTAAGATTCCTAAGAACTTTTAAATAAGATAACATGCATTGTGACTTTCCAAGGGTGGTTATGAAATATGCAGAAAGTCTGACCTTCTTTACATGGAACTAGTTTTATGGAACTTATTTTGGAAAACAATGCTCTAGACCAGTGGTTCCCAAATCCCAGGTAACGGAGAATGGCGTTAGTATCATTTGGTAAGTTTATTAAAATAATGATTCGCAGACCATGTCCTAGACCTACTGGGGGAGAGGAGAATTCAGTATTCAAAGAAACAAAATCCAATAATAATAATTCATATAATCCAATGCATAGTCATGTCTGGGACTTAAGCTCTTCAGATCATAACGTAGTAAAATAAATATAGTATCTGAAAGGCCACAGAGATGCCAACCAAAATAAAAGGTCATATTTAATAGTTTTCCATATAAAAGTATTGAGTCCATGAGAGAAGCATACATGCATACAACATTTTATGAAAGGTAAGTAGTAAAATATTGGAGGTGTTGACAAATTTAAATCTATCAGTATAACTAATGACTACTTAGTTATAGACATACTACATCCTTGAGATTACAAACTGATCATTAATTGCAGTGATTCTCCACCCTTTCCTTGGGTATTTCCTCATGTCTACCTTCTCTTCCAGAGTCAATGATCAGGACTATTTTGTTAAACTCCAGGCAGTGCCATTCACATAAGTGGTTTCTCCACGATGCAGCTCCTGACCTTTTCTTTTTATGACATTACTTCAAGGTAACAGAACAGAAATCCCTTCTTGATTGAAAACTTTGGAAAACGTATTTACTTATACCTTGGTGCTCCCAGAGCTGTGCCATGCAGTGGCCCAATCAGTGATATATTTAAATGCTTAAAAGAGTACCTACTTTCTGTTATTCATAATTACTCAACATGTGTACCACACTCTTTCATTTACTAAGTACTTTCACATGAATTATCTTGTGTCTTTCCTCAAAAAAACCCTGTGGGTTTAGTAGGCATAATTGTTTCTATCCAACCAATAAGAATCACCGAGCTTTTCCTGCTAACACAGTGAAAAATATAATTGAGGGAGATGTCAGGGCTCCTGCTCTCAAACAACTGATACCCGACTGGAAAACAAAATATAAATTACATGCAGGAAAGGGTTGAAATCAATTAATGTTAGCCAAAGCAAATCAGTATGGCAGGACTTCACATATACTAATAACAGTTAACACTTACTAAGCAATTTAATATTCACTCGACCCTGCGGGTCGATTACTACGGTTAGACCCATTTTTCAGATGAGGAAAACTGAGACCAAGAGAAGTGAAGTAACTTTCCCAAGCAAATAAGTGGTGAACCAGGATTCAAACTCCAGATTAGTCTACTCCATGGACCACTCTTTTCCACCATCACATTCCACTGCTGGGAAAGACAATCTTCTCAAAGCAATGGGGACAGATGTCAAGACGTTTAGATAGAAAATGACTATTTCCCAGAAAGTTGGGATCATAGGCTCTACACCCCAGGAGAAAAGGACTCAGGAGTCACAGGGAGGCACAAGATTGGGTCAGCCATGATATTTTCTCACAATAAGTTACCTCTTTGATTCGTTTGACCAAAGCGTTCTGATCAAAAGCAACAGCCTCTGCGCACTGACGGAGGTGATCCTGATAACGTAGGCAGAGCTGCAGCACCTGCTGAGAATCCAACTTCTCCAGTCTGGTGTTTGTTGGAGAAGTCTGGCCGCTCAACAGCCCTTGGAAGCAAAAAAAGAATAAAACCAAATGAGATGGAAATTACTAATAAGCTTGTGAATAAAGTAGCTTAATAACAAGTTCACTGAAGGCAGGGTGAGAGGCTTAAATTTAATCTTGCATCTTTTGTCATATACCTGTGACAATCACAGCAACTATCATTTACGGAGCATCCTAAGTGCCAAGCACTTGGCACAGTGCCTCCTGTGCCTCACTTTTCATATAATCGCTCAGGAAAGTAAATTATTATTAGCCCCGTTTTATAGGCGAGAAACCCAAGACGCCGCGAGGTTAAGTAACTTTCCTAAAGTCACATAATAAGTGATTTCTCCAAGACAGAGCACCTGACCTTACAGCACTACTTTAAAGCATCAGGAGTATAAACCCCCTCTTGACTGAAAAATCTGGAAGATGCACCTACTTAATTCCTTTAACTAATTAAAATGGTTGTCTGAGAAACAAAGAGTGTATATATATATATGGAAACTGTTAGGAGGAGATGCAAAAAGGAAAACATTTAAAAGGTGAACAGGATGTCCACTAACATACCATAAGCCTCAACCTTTACATTTTCTTTCAACATCAGTTTAGTTGTGTAACTATTAAATTCCCTTAAATTTGAACAGGACGTTATATTTTCAGAGCCTTTCACACAGAATTATCTTCCCTTTCTTTAAGGTGTGTAGAACCGGATAATTATTAGCATTTACAAAAGATGAAATACCAGTGGAAGAGGCTAAATGACGTGCTCAGGGTCACACAGCAAAGTCCTGACTAGAACTCAAGCCTCCTGACTTCTGGTCAAGTGCTTACTGTCACCCTGAAGGTTCACAAACTTTCTGGTGTCAGGACCCCTTTACCCTCTCAGAAATTACTGAGGACCCCCAAAGAGCACCTGTGTATGTAGTTTAAATCAATATTCATCTGTTAAAAATTAAAACAGAAAATTCTTGAATATTTATTAAGTCATTTTAAAAATTAATAATCCCATTACATGTTAACATAAATAACATATTTTAAAGAAAATAACTCTACTCCCCAAAACAAAAAAGTGAGAAGAGTGGCACTCGTTTACATTTTTGTAAGTCTTTTAAATGTCTTGGCTTCATAGAAAACAGCTGGATTCTCAGACTTGCTTCTGCATTTAATCTGTTGCTATTTCACATCATGTAGCCTCTGAAAAACTCCACTTTACACTTGTAAGAGAGTGAGAGTAATTAGCAAATGTCTAAGTATTACTGTGAAAATAGTTCTGACTTCAGAGAATCCCTAGCAGGGCCCTGGGGCTCTCAGGCACTCCCCACCCCGCTGAGAGCAGTAACCTCACACCAGAGCCAATGGCACAACACAGGTCCTCTGAAATAAACACGACAGCACGTGCGCTGCACACCATCAGGATGAACTCGCCCACATCAAAGTCTGTCTTGGGATGCCTTCCCCAATCCTCCACTAATCTGTTCACCATTTCTAAAATTTTGTCATTTCAGGGGCTTCCCTGGTGGCACAGTGGTTAAGAATCCGCCTGCCAGTGCAGGGGACACGGGTTCAAGCCCTGGTCCAGGAAGATCCCACATGCCGCGAAGCAACTAAGCCCGTGCACCACAACTACTGAGCCTGTGCTCTGGAGCCCACGAGCCACAGCTACCAAAGCCCACGCACCTAGAGCCCGTGCTCCACAACAAGTGAAGCCACCGCAATGAGAAGCATGCATACCACAACAAAGAGTAGCCCCTGCTCGCCGCAACTAGAGAAAGCCCGTGGGCAGCAATGAAGACCCAATGCAGCCAAAAATAAAATAAATAAATTTAATTAAAAACAAAAAAGAATAAAAGAGTTAAATAAATAAATCAATAAAATTTTGTCATTTCAAAAATGTTCAAAAATGGAATAATCTAACATGTAAACCTTTTGGGATTTTTTTCACCCAACATAATATTGGGTTGGCCAAAAAGTTCATCGGGTTTTTCCGTAAGATGTTACCCAATACCTTAGAGATTCCTCTAAGTTGTTGCATGTATCAGTAGTTTGTTCCTTTTATTTCTAAGTAGTATCCCACAGTATGTACATCCCAGAGTTTGGTTAACCATTCACCCACTGAAGGCCATTTGGGTTGTTTCCAGTTTGGCGACATGACAAACGAAGCTGCTATACAGCTGTCGTACAGGTTTTTGCGTAAACGTAAGTTTTCCTTTCTCTGGGATAAATGCCCAACAGTGCAATTGCTGGGTCGCATGACAACTGCGTGTTTAGTTTTATGAGAAACGGTCAAACTGTTTTCTAGAGTGCCCGTAACCTAGCAAATGGGGGGCTTTTCAGACCACCAAAATCTCCTAACCAAATTATCAAGGGCTACCCTACTACTGACAAAGAACACAGTGCAGCCTTCGGAAGAAAGGAACAGCTTTTTGCTGTCAATCGAGGACTGAAGTAGAAGAAGAGTGAGAACGGGGAGTTCTCTGCTAGTCTAGTGCTTAGGATTTGGTGCTTTCACTGCTGTGGCCCGGGTTCAACCCCTGGTCCAGGAACTGAGATCCTGCAAGCCGTGCAGCACAGACAAAAAAAAAAAAAAAAAAAAAAGAGTGAGGAGGCAATGTGGGAAGAGGAACGAATGATTCTGTGCCACCAACAGTGGGCCAGGATAACGCAAAGGCCATAAAGGAAACACTGATATATCCAGCAAGATAGAAACAAGATTCCTCATGGCAAAAACATTATAAGTTAAAAACAACAACAACAAACAAACAAAAAAACCCACTGCTACTCATATCACAAAGGGTAAGCTTCCTATTGGATAAAGAGCTCCTAGAAATGGGCAAGAAAAAAATCAGCAAAAGAAAGACAGACAGAGGATGTGAATGGCGTTTCACAGAAAAGTAAATACCAAGGCCTCAACTCTAAGATGCAGAACCTCACTCATAATAAGAAAAATAGAAATTAAAGCTTCACCTCAAGCCCATATTACACCTATCAAATAGGTAAAAATCCAAGAGTGTGATAAAAACTCTCCAGGTGGAACTATAAGGAAACAGGCATCGCTGATTTTTATGTAAGTTGTTACTGCCATGGAGGGTGAGTTGGCAAAGGTATCAAAATTACAAATGCATGAAGCCTCTAGTGCAGCAATTTCTCTACTAGGAATTTATATATACATTAGCACACATGCTAAATGACATACAATTATGTATAAGAGTATTCACTGTAGCAGTGACTGTAATAGTAGAAGCTAAGAAAACACCTCAGTATCCATCAGTAGGGAGCTTGCTAATTAATCAAGGAACATCCATAAACGGAATTATGTGACCACAGAAAAGAATGAGGAAGGTACATACTCACATGGAAGAATCTCCCTAAGATATTAAGTAATAAAAGGAAGGCATAGACTTCCCTGGTGGCGCAGTGGTTAAGAATCTGCCTGCCAATGCAGGGCACACAGGTTCGAGCCCTGGTCCGGGAAGTTCCCACATGCCGCGGAGAAACTAAGCCCATGCGCCACAACTACTGAGCCTGCGCGCTAGAGCCCGCGAGCCACAACTTCTGAGCCCTCACACCACAACTACTGAAGCCTGCACGCCTAGAGCCCGTGCTCCACAACAACAGAAGCCACCACAATGAGAAGCCCGCGTACCACAACGAAGAGTAGCCCCTGCTCGCCGCAAGTAGAGAAAGCCTGTGTGCAGCAACGAAGACCCAATGCAGCCAAAAATAAACAAATAAATTTATTAAAAATAAAAGAAAGGTATATAGAATAGTGTATGGAGTGTGCTACCACTGTGTAAAAATTGGGGAGGGGTACAAGTAAATAAAAACATATATTCATATTTACTTGCATTGTCATAAAGAAACTCTGGAATGACTCCAAGAACGAGACAGTTGGAGAACAAGGGTAGGGAAGGAGAATTTCAGAGTATACTTTTAACATTTTTAAAACCATATGAATGTATTTCCCTTTCCAAAATGTTCACATAAATAAAGTCATTTTAACAAAAAGCAGCCAAGGTCCTTCTCATCTATCAGTGATGTCCTCTTGGGTGTTCTCTCCCCTTCCCCACCCCAAGTATCCCCAACTCTGTCCGTCAAAACCAGTTCCCTATCTTTCATGCTCACCAGGGCCTATATGGCTGGATGTACCTTCAAACAGTATCTTCTCCAAGGTGATTAAAAGCCTAACAAACTGTGAGCTGCTGGAGAACAGGGACCATGTTTTACTTTTTATCCCGTGCATTACAGCACCTGGTACATAAAAGGTTCTCCAACTAGGCTAAGAGGATGCAGCTCTGTTGCTAGAATTCCAAGGGAAGAGTGAGCTGAGGGAGACTTTAGGAGGAAAAAAGGCTTCTCGGGGTCCCTACTCTGTCTTCTCCACATATACTTCGGAGGGAGGCGTGGTCTCAGTCCGCATCTGCTCCTCCCAGGTGAGTGAGGAAGATTTCCAGAGGCTGCACTGAAGAGCGGCAAGGCGGAAAGCTGCAGGGCCAGCCCAGGTCACCAGAGGCCTGAAGCAGAGGGCCCCAAACCCAGCGTTAGCTCTCAAACCAAAACCCTGACTCTTCCTCTTAAAACAAAAAAAGGTGGGGGAAGTGGGGGGAAAGTTGCCAAGTCTAGAAGGCACACTACGGTGTTCAAATCAAGCTGCCCAGCCAACTCCAAAGTCAAAGAAATTACACTTCCAATCACCCTCTTAAAGCACAATTGCACCCTCCCCCAAATCACCTAAAAACAAAGCCCAGGTACGTGGGTCTATCATCAGAATGTGCTCCTTAGACTCACAGGAATCTCTGAAAATCTGCCACAAATCCTGCTCTAGAACACGGAAGGAGCAAGACAGAGAGAAAAAGACGGGCCACTTTTTCTACTCCTGAAGCTACAGAGCTATGGCAAGACAGGCCAATACTACAGGCAACAAGTACAAAGTTTTCCCATCACTCTCAAGTGTCAGGAACCCCGTCTCCCCCATTTTGATGACTGACCCACTCCTATATCTTCTGATAAAAGGAACAGGGAGGACAGAAAGCTGGGTAAATTTAGAGGTGGTAATTATTTTCATTTTCAGAAGACCACATGCTGCCAGGCCTCCGAATTGTTTTTATTCTGAATGCACATTAAATTTTTTTTTTTTTTTTAATTGTAGATGCTTTAAATGAGGCGTGTGCTCTCCTGCTCTCTCAACCCCTACCTGAACATGGACAGCCAGCTTCACTCATTCCCATTACCAGCCTGGCCTCTGAGGGCCTCTAGGCTTACACCTCGGTTTCAATTCTTACTTACCAACTCTAATAATAACCTAAACCCTTAGCTTAGGTAACAGAGAATGAACCCTGTATCCCCTTGAAATTATCTTTTGTATAGTTTTATAAATGGTCTTTATGGTTAAGTTTTTTTTCTTTTTTTACATTACATAAATTTTCAAACATACAGAAAAGAAAAAAATATATACCCAGATACCATCTAGAATCAGCAACTGACATTTTACCATATCTACTTCGTCTTTGTTTTTTTCTTTTCCTGAGCAATATGAAAAAAATTAAAGATCACGACACTTCATCCCTAATACTCCGTTCTTCTACATATCTATGGTTAGTTCTTCATGTTAAATAAAAGTTTCTAAATTACGTTTTCTTTATTGTGCTAGGGAACAGGGCCATTACCCTCCGTTTTCTAATTCTTCTTTAGCTTAAAACAGTGATGCATGCAAAGTAGATGTTTATTGAGTTAAAAACATGATTTAATAGATTCCATATTTGCAAATGGTAAACACTGGAGACATTTCCTAAGGCCTTGTTGAAACCACTTTGTTTATACAGGAATGGAGTGGGCTCTAGGGAATGGGTGAGGACCAGGCCTGAATATTACACAGACCCAGCAAATTGCCATCTGTACCTAGCTCTTTGTGTAAAGTGTTGAGTGGAAAAATCATCAGGTTAGAAATTTGGAAAATATTTTGCTGAGCAATCTTTTTCTTTCTGAAATGTCAGGTAGGAAAAAAAAAAGTTTTTCTAAAGTATCGTACAGAGCCATATGGGTATTAACCTCTGCTATTATCAAACTGAATTCCTTAACTTTTAGACGCTTAGCTGCTTCCAGGACTGGAAATGAGTACTGTGAGTAATGGGCTCACATCTGGATAACAGTATAACAAGCTCCATTTCCTCTTACAGAATCCAGAAAGCAGAATGTATGTAACTTTGACAAAAGTTACTGTGAAGGTACAATTAGGCAACAGATAATTAAAAAAGAAATCTCCCCCCCAAACTAATAAGGGATTTTTGACTCTGCTGGTCACAGTATATTTCAAAGTCAAAAGCACATAAACCATGTGTATTATTTACCTAATATGAACTCTAGTTCTCAAAGGCACTCTCTCACCTTCCCTTAAAGAAAGGGAAAAGTCTAAAAACACCTGACCCACTTGGACAGGACCTTATGATGTGTGTTAGTGATCAGTTCCTTTGGGGTATTCAGAAAAAGGGTGCCCTCCATGACTGGTTCCCTTAGGAACTTTTATCTCCATTCAGTCACCTCAGAGGCACACCAATCTCACCCAGGAGAAGCAGCCACCCAGAATGGCTACCATCATTGTTTTGGTTAATCTATGTGGCAGAACAGACTGCAAGTATAGACAGCCCTAGAATAACAACCAACCTATCACAATGTTTGGTGTGGAGAGAAACAATGCTCCCAGGATCTCCCTCCTAACGGTTTCCAATACCTACCAGAGGGCCAAGAAAGGAGAACTTCCTCACTGAGGTAGTGCTAAAGACTGAATGTCTGTGTCCCCCCCAGAAGTCATATGCTGAAACCTAATGTGATAGTATAAGGAGGCAGGGCCTTTGGGAGGTGATTAGGTCATGAGGGTAGAGCCATCATGAATGGGATCAGTGTCCTTATAAAAGAAACCCCAGAGGGTTCAATTGGCCTGTCCACCATGTAGGACACAGCAAAAAGACTGCTGTCTGTGAATCAGGAAGTGGTCCCTCACCAGACACTGAATCTATCTGCCAGCACCTTGATCTTGGACTTCCTAGCCTCCGCAACTGTGAGAAATAAATTTCCGTTGTTTGAAGACATCCAATCTGTGGTATTTTGTTACAGAAGCCCAAATGGACTAAGACAGAGAACATGGGAAAATGTGATTTGAGCCCCATTATTATTTGAGCTGTGTGAATTTGGACAATTTACCTTATACCTCTGAGCCTCAGTTTTCTCATGTAAAACTGGGATAATAATCACCTCCCTTTTAGGGTTTGCCTAGCATACAGGATCCTGATAAATATCTGTTCCCTTTAATCTTGCCTTTCTTAAGACTCAGGAGGTAAAGGGGCACTCAGGCTTGGAGGGAATCTATGGTAGGTTACAGAAAGCATTTCATCCCTCTAGGTTCAGGCACCCATTGGTCCATGGTCAACGGCCCTGGTTTATGGTACCAAAGAAACAAGAACAGCGGATGTCAACAACCAAAAGTAGATACAGCTTTTACAAAAATGATCAGTAACCACAAATGAGACACCTCACTATCCTCAAGGAACCCTATCCACCGTTATGAACTTAGGTTTTTAAAATCTCCTCCCAAAGAGTTAAGCAAAAGGTTCAACTCATCATCTTGCTTCAGTAGTTCCTCAAAGCCTTGCTTTTCTGTTGAACTTTCAGGCCAGGGAAGGGAGGCAGCATGACATAATGAAAAAAAGTACAAGCTCTGGAGTCAAATAGACCTGGGAATTTGAATCCAGGGATTGCCATTTACCACTTGTGTCATGTGAGGGTAGTCACTTAACTTCCCTGAACTCAAACCCTTCATCAATAAATTAAATACTATGCACATTAAAGGAGTACTGTGAGAATTATATCAAGTTATGCCTGGCAGAGTATCTGGCACAGAGTAGGTACTCAATTCATGTTAATTTTCTCAATGTCCCCAGGTCCCCAACTACCAACTCTTGCCACAATCAAATAAGCAGGGTTTCAAATCTGGCTGTATGACTGGCCAACCCTACCATATATGAATATTTGCTAGCACCTCCTTCTATATACCAGCACTGTAGAAAATAATAAAGAAGTGATCCTACACCTCAAGCAGATTACTAGAAGAAGCGGGAGTTAAATACAAAGAACGCAGATATAAATAGGGACTAAAATGAAATAGAACAACAGAAGCCCAATTCAAAAATGGGCGAAGGACTTAAGTAGACGTTTCTCCAAAGATGCAAAGAAGTCAACAAACACCTTAAAGATGCTCAACATCACTAATCCTTAGGGCAATGCAAAAAAATCCCTCAACAAACAAAAGAAACACACACCACAATGAGATACCACTTTTAACCAATAAAGTGGCTATTACCCAAATAGAAAATAATACGTACTGGTGAGATGTGGCGAATCTGAAACCTTTATGCATTGCTGGTGAGAATGTAAAATGGCGCACCCACTGCGGAAGGCAGTATGGTAGTTCCTTTAAAAACGAAACACAGAGAGCATTCAGGGAAAATGGTAGAATGGGAAGCACCAGGAATCTGTCTCCTCACCTAAACAACAATTGCACAGGCAGAATCTGTCTGATGTAACCATTATACTTTGGAGCTCTGTAGTCTAAGGAAGGCTTCAACTTCCAGGGGAAGGCCTGGATGGTAAACTGTGGTTAATTTCAGTCACTTTCAGCTCTTAGCACAGCAGCACCTATCCATCCCCCAACCCCTGTGGCAGGCAGCTGTGAGCAACTTACACACAGCTTTCAGGAGCCAGGGTGGGCAAAAAGGACCCTATCCTTCAAACATCAGGGGTCTGTATTCTGACCACTGATTGGTTCTTCTGATCACAATGGTACAGACATGGAGGCAGTGGCCACTGTTGTTGCACATCCTCCATTATTGCAGGCCCCTCACTCTCCAGCTGAAGTGACTTCCAGGGGACCTAAAGGACTGGTACTTTTTTTCTTCCCTTTCGTTTTTCTCTTTTTCCCCTCTTGGAGCTAGACATTGAACATGAGAACATTCAAAAGCAGCCACATATTTGGGGGAAATCAGAAAGTCACTGTGTGTGCCCAGGAAAGGTACAGGCTCAGAAAAGATCTGGGAAGCCCTAATCCTCAGCAGAGAGATAGCCTACAACAATCAAACAAAAGCAGAAAACAAAAACAAAAGCCAGTAAACCCTGGAGAAGAAGAAGCTGATTTCTGGAGTTACCTCACTGTTAAATTCAATGTCCAGTTTTCAACAAAAAATCACAAAACCCACAAGAAACAGAAAAGCATTCCAAGGTACTGTCCCAAACAACAGAAACAGAAAAGGATCTGATGGCAGATCTACTACACAAAGATTTTTAAACTGTCTTAAAGATGCTCAAAGTATTAAAGTCAAGAATAATGAGGTGTAAACAAAATGGAGATATCTCGAGAGATAGAAAACCGAAAAAGAAAGAAACAAAAAATTTTGGAGCTGAAAACTATAACTGAAATGAAAATTTCACTAGAGGGATTCAAAGGCAGATTTGAGCAGGCAAAAGAATCAGTGAACTAGAAGTAGGACAATGGAAATTGCCAAGTCTGAGGAACGGAAAGAAATAAGATTGAAGAAAAGTAAAAAGAACCTAAGGGACCTGTGGGACACCATCAAGCAGAACAACAAACATACTGCAGGAGTCCCGAAAGGCCTTTTCTCTTGAAAAAGGCAGAGAAAATATTTGAAGAAATATTGGCTGAAAACTTCCCAAATTTGATGAAAGGCATGAATATATATATCCAAGAAGCCCAACGAACGCTAAGTAGGATGAACTTAAAGAGATCCATACCAGGACACATTATAGATGGTCCACAACTTACGATGGTTCAACTTGATTTTTTGACTTTACGGTGGTGCAGAAGCAATACACATTCAGTAGAAACCATATTTTGAACTTTGATCTTTTCTCAGGCTAGTGATATTCAGTATGATACTCTCTCAAGATGCTGGGCACCAGCAGTGAGCCACAGCTCCAAGTCAGCCATGTGATCAAAATGGTATACTTACATCCATTCTGTACCCATACAGCCATTCTGTTTTTCACTTTCAGAAAAGTATTCAATAAACTACATGAAATATTCAACACTTTATTATAAAATAGGCTTTGGGTTAGATGACTTTGCCCAACTGTAGGCTAATGTAAGTGTTCTGAGCATGTTTAAGGTATGCTAGGCTAAGCTATGGTATTTGGTAGGTTGGGTATATTAAATGAATTTGTGATATTTTCAACTTATGCTAGGTTTATAGGAAAATAACCCCATTATAAATTGAGTAAGATCTGTATAATCAAACTGTCAAAAGTCAAAGACAAAGAGAGAATTTTGAAAGCAGCAAGGGAAAAGCAACTCATTCCATTCAAGGAATCCTCTATAAGATTATCAGCAGATTTCTGAACAGAAACTTCACAGGCTAGAAGGCAGTAGGCTGATATATTTAAAGTGCTTTTATATTCAAAACTGTCAACCAAGAATCCTATTTGCAGCAAAGATATCTTTCAAAAGTGAGGGAGAAATTAAGATATTCCCAGATAAACAAAAGCTGAGGGAATTCATTACCACTAGACCTTCCCTGCAAGAAAGGCTAAAAGAAGTCCTGCAGGTTGAAATGAAAGGATACTAGACAGTAACTTGGAACTATATGAATAAATAAATATCTCAGTAAAGGTAAATACACAGAAAATTATAAAAGCTAGCATTATTATAACAATGGTATGAAACTCCACTTTGTTTTCTACATGATTTAAGAGACATATATTTTTAAAAATTATTAGTTTATGTTTTGGGGAAATGTATAAAGATGTAATTTTGTGACATCTACAACTGAAAGGAGTGAAGATGGAGTTGTAAAGGAGCAGAGTTTTTATGGTACTGAAGTTAATCTGATATAAATTCAATATAGAGTGTTATTATTTTAGTATGTTAAATATAATCCCCATAGTAACAACAAATATAATAGTTACAGAATATACAAAAGAAAGTAAGAAAGGAATTTTAAGATTTCACTACAAAAAAATCAACTAAACACAAAATAAGACAGTAATGCAGGAAATGAGGGACAAAAAGCTATTAGGCATAAAAGAAAACAGAGCAAAATGACAGAAGTCCCTCCTCATCACTAATTACTTTAAATGTAAATGGAATAAACTCTCAAATCAAGAGACAGAGATTGGCATTATGGATTTAAAAAACAAAGGATAATCCAACCATATGCTATCTACAAAAGACTCACTTTACATCAAAAGACACAAATAGGTTGAAAGAGAAAGGATGATAAAAGACACTCCAGGCATATAGTAACAAAAAGAGAGCAAGGGTAGTCATACTAATTCAGACAAAATATACTTTAAATCAAAAAAGTTTATAAGAGACAAAGAAGGACATTATATATTAATAAAAGGTTCAATACAGCAAAATACATAACAATTATAAACACTTATGCACCTAATAACAGACCATCGAAATACATTAAGCAAAAACTGACAGAATTAAAGTGAGAAATAGACAGTTCTGCAATAATAGTTGGATATATCAATACCCCATTCTCAATAATGGATAAAACAATCAGACAAAAGATAAGAAAACAGAGGACCTGAACAACACAGTAAGTTACTTACATCTAATATATACAGAACACTCTACCCAACAACAATAGAACACACATTCTTTTCAAGTACACATGGGACATATTCCAGGACAGACTTACAAGTTACAGATATCATACCAAGTATTTTCTCTAATCACAGCAGGATGAAGTTAGAAATCAATAACAGAAGGAAAACTGAAAAATTCAAACTTGTGGAAATTAAACAACACACTCTTAAACAACCAATGGATCAAAGAAGAAATCACAAGGGAAAATTTAAAATACTTAGAGACAAAGAAACCAAAAACATAGTATATCAAAATTTAAGGGACGCAGCAAAGCAGTGTCAAGGGGGACATTTATAGCTACAAAAGCTGACATTAAAAAGGAAAAAGAGATATCAAGTCAACAACCTAACATTACAACTTAAGGAACTAGAATAATAAGAACTAATATAGAAAACCTTAAAGATTAAAAAACAATTTTAGAACTAATATCTGAATTTAGTAAGGTAGAAGGATACAAACTCAACACACAAGGGCTTCCCTGGTGGTGCAGTGGTTAGGAATCGGCCTGCCAATTCAGGGGACACAGGTTCGAGCCCTGGTCCAGGAAGATCCCTCATGCTGCAGAGCAACTAAGCCTGTGTGCCACAGCTACTGAGCCTTTGCTCTAGAGCCCTTGAGCCACAATTACTAAGCCTACGTGCCACAACTACTTAAGTCCGTGCACCTAGAGCCTGTGCTCCTCAACAAGAGAAGCCACCTCAATGAGAAGTGTGTGCACCACAACGAAGAGCAGCCCCGCTCGGTCCAACTAGAGAAAGCCAGTGCACAGCAACCAAGACCCAACACAGCCAAAAATAAATAAAATAAATTTTAAAAACCCAAAATGTTAAAAAAAAAAAAGTCACCACACAAAAATCAGTTGCATTTCTATACACTAACAATGAACAATCCAAAAAAGATATTAAGAAAACAATTACATTTACAGAAGTATCAAAAAGAATAAAATACCTAGGAATTAACCAAGGAGATGAAAGACTTGTACAATGAACACTCCAAAACACTGCTGAAAGAAGCTGAAGACATAACTAAATGGAAAGACAACTCATCTTTCATGAACTGAAAGACATAATATTATTAAGATATCAATACTACCCAAAGTGATCTACAGATTCAATGCAATGCCTACCAAAATTCCAACATTTTTTTTTTTTTTTTTGCAGTATGCGGGCCTCTCACTGTGTGGCCTCACCCGTTGCAGAGCACAGGCTCCGGACGCACAGGCTCAGCGGTCATGGCTCACGGGCCTAGCCGCTCCGTGGCATGTGGGATCTTTCCGGACCGGGGCACGAACCCGTGCCCCCTGCATCGGCAGGCGGACTCTCAACCACTGCGCCACCAGGGAAGTCCCAACATTTTTTGCAGAAATAGAAAACCACATCCTAAAATTCATATGGAATCTCAAAGAAACCTCAGTAGTCAATCCTGAAAAAGAAGAGCATAGTTGGAAAACTCATACTTTGTCATTTCAAAACTTACTACAAAGCTACAGTAATCAAAACAATGTGCTACTGGCATAAACACAGACATACAGATCAACGGAACAGAAGAGAGAGCCCAGAAACAAACCCTCACATGTATGGTCAAATGATTTCCTACAAGGGTGTCAAGACCATTCAATGGGGAAAGAACAGTCTTTTCAAGAAATGGTGTTGAGAAAATTGGATATCCACACGCAAAAGAATGAAGGTGAACTCTTATCTAACATCACATACAAAAATTAACTCAAAATGGGTCAGAGACCTAAACTATAGAACTCTTTGAAGAAAACAAATGGCAGATGCTTCACGACATTTGATTTGACAATGATTTCTTGTATATGACACTAAAGATACAAGCAACAAGAGAAAAAAACAGACAAACTGGACTTCATGATAATTAAAAAATTTTATGCATCAAATGGCACTATCAACAGAGTAAAAAGACAGCCAAAGGGTTAATATTCAGAATACATTTTAAAAAATCCTAAAACTCAACATAAAAACCAAATAACTTGATTCAAAAATGGTCAAAAGACTTGAATAGATATTTCTCCAAAGAAGATACACAAATAGCCAATAAACACATGAAACGATGCTCAAAATCACTAATCATATGGGAAATGCAAATCACAACTGCAGTAAGATACTACCTCACACTCATTAGGACGGCTACTATCAAAAAAGCAGAAAACAACAAGTGTTGGTGAGAATGCGGAGAAATTGGAACCCATGTGCACTGCTGATGGGAATGTAAAATGGTACAGTCACTGTGGAAAACAGCATGGTAGTTCCTCAAAAAATTAAACATAGAATTACCATACGATTACCAGCAATTCCACTTCCAGGTATATACCCAAAAGAAGTGAAAGCAGGGTCCCAAAGTGATATTTGTATACTCATGTTCATGGCAGCATTGTTCATGAGACTTAAGAAGTGGAAGCAAACCAAGCATCCACCAATGGATGACTGGATAAGCAGAATGTGGTATATACATACAATTATTACATTATTCAGCCTAAATGTTACATTATTCAGCCTAAAAAGGAAGGAAATTCTGACATACGCTACAACATGGACGAAACCTGAGAACATTATGCTAAGTGAAATAAGCCAGGCACAAAAGGGAAAATATTGTATGATTCCACTTACATGAGGTACAAAGAACAGTCAAATTCATAGAGAAAGAAAGTAGAATAACGGTTGCCAGGGGCTGAGGGGAGGAGAAAATAAGAAGTTACTATTTAATGGGTACAGAATTTCAATTTCGGATGATGGAAAAGTTCTAGAGATGGACAGTGGTGATGTTGCACAAAAATGTGAATGGACTTAATGCCACTGAGTTTCAGGCTCAAAAAGGGTTAAGATGGTAAATTTTGTTATGTATGTTTTACACAACAAAAAAAGTCAAGTAGATTGAGTTTAATTTTTGCTAAACAAAAATATTTCACAATACCCCTCTAATAAAGTGGTCAAAAAATGTGTAGCCAATAGGGAACAAAAGAAAAAATATAAACCAAGGATATAAAAAAGGATATACCAATATGTATATACCAATATTTACATTTATATATACCAATTTATATATACCAATATAAAAAAGGATAAACCAAGGGGAAAAAAATAAGTCTCATTTCCTTCTCTGAAAACTGAGTTTTCTTCCAAGTCTACACTTTGAAAATTCCATGTTTCTATGAGGAGAGAGACAAAGTAATATTCTAGACTGCTATACCATGCATGCTTCTTTTTTTCTTTTCTTTTTTTTTTTTTTACAAAGACTGATTTAGAATTATTTGCAGAAAGGAACATATTCAAATTCAGAAGACCCTTATTCTGAGTATGCAAATAAAAGAAATGCAGTCTAGGGACTTCCCTGGCGGTCCAGTGGTTAAGAATTTGCACTTCCACTGCAGGGGGCACAGGTTCAATCCCTGGTTGGGGCACTAAGACCCCGCATGCCACATGGTGCGTCTCAAAAAAAAAAAGCAGTCTACTACAAACATACGTAGTTTGGATGCCACAACCTTTCAGCACGTCTCACTGAATGAACGCAGAAAGCCCACTCTGTCTCACTTGTCTGGAAGAAGGACTGCCAGCCTGTAAAAATGAGGCACCTGGGTCCTCCCTGCAACTTGGTAGCTAGGATTCACCACGCCCAGGTGTTCTCCACTTGCTGAAACATCAATACCCCAAAACTGCAGCTTTCCAGACAAAGTGAGGATGGTTGCTTGCAGCACCAAAGGCTTCTTCCCCTGCTAAAAGAGTTTGCTTTAAGGAACGAAGTGGTCTTTTAAAAATTGGCATTTAACATATGATTCTACTTACAGTAGTTTGAAGACTGTGTACACAGCTTCTTAGAAATACAGGCTCTGCAAGGCACACTAAGACTGACTCTAAAAGAGGAGAGGCTATCTTTTTAGAGCCAACAGCAAGCACATTGGAAACCTGAATTTTTTTTTTTTTTTAGGTTTTCAGAAAGATGAATCACAGATTCACTTTCCACAAAAACAAATGAAGTACTAAGAAAAGGATGCAACAAAAAAGCCATCTGAAATATTAATACCGGACTTCCTTGCTCAGAGGGGTTGTCCTTCTTGTAGGTGCTAACTCATGGCTTCCTTGAAGGATTACACACCCTGTCCCATGGATAATGAGACACACAGGATTGTCTACAATGAAGAAAACACCCTGATCATATGGAAAGCTCTCATTTATTAGTAGCTTAAAATGCTGAGGCGATACTGTTCATTTATAACAGCTAATTTCTAGGCACAAGATGGATTTTTAGGAAAAAAACCTGATTTTTCTACACATGAAGTCTACTAATAAGGAAAACGATCTTGATTTCTACGCAGCTTATATACAATTAACAGGAAATAAAGAGTATTTTTTCTATAAACAGAGAGACTTAAGACCCAGGGAGCTGGCAATAAAGTGTCACATACGAGAACCCAGTCACCTATTATACCAAAGCTGAAGAACCAAGAGCCTCTTTTTTCCCACCTGCCCTGCAGCCAGAACACAAGGTCGTAACAGAAGTTCCGCCAATCTATACACATGCCCCAGCCTCTAAATAGGAAGCAAGTGTTGCAAAATAGGGGCCTTCCAAGAGGTACATTCTCTGGTGACAGCAGTTTCTGGAGAACCAGTGCTTCTGAGGAAGCAACAGAAGCAGAACCAGTGGCCAAGTTCAGTCTTTACGGCCAGCTAGCACCGTTTGTGGCACAAGGCATGTCAACTGCTTGGTCGAGACAGCAAGCAGCGACCTCCGTGGGTGAGTTCCGTGGCCTGATTCTGGCCATTATGCTTGGGTAGGTTGTCCAAAACCTGATTCTAGAGCTCTTCTGGAGATCCTGTAAACTAGCCGTTGTCCTTTCAGTAAGTTCTTTCTTGGCTTAAATCAGCCAGAAAATCTGACTGATACACTTAACCTCGATTTCTCTATCAGGGGTAAAACTACGTACCTTGAAGGTAGCTGAGAGGATTAAACAAGATATGTTAAAGCCCTTTGTAAACAATAAGCCATATATTATCATCATTTACTAAAATTTAACTGTATGTCAGGTACTAGATGAAGCATTAACTTTTGAGAAAAACTACAGCTAACATTAATGATGGCATTCTCTTAGCCAAGCACTGTGCTGAACGTGTTATACGTTTTACCTTCCTTGTCAGGACAACCTTAGGAGGCAGGTTTTAGTTTCGCCTGTACTAAGTAAGTAAATAGTAATAATAATCATGACAACAAATCACAGTGATGGAATTAATGAAGAAATACTGTAAATTAATGAGTTTTGGTGACAGAAATATTACTGTAATTTAAGGGAGATAATACAGTAGCCAAACCAAGAATTGGAGTTGCCAGTTCTTGAAATTCTAGGGTCCAAAATTTGGCAACTTACTTATTTAAAATACCATTTTCCTCTTAATTTATGCTTAAGACAGTTCTGCTTAGTTGAGACTTGATTACACTTTGGAATCAAAATGTTTTCAGCAGCAACATAGCTCATTTATGACAATCTTACTCTTCACCCTGGATCTCTGGAATACGCTTGGTGGAAGGTTCATTTTTGGCAGTTACCCTAGCATCCTTTTTGTGTATTATTATTGACCATCTTGCTTTCTCGCAGTTACCTGGTAAGGTCCTTGAGGGAGGAATCATGTATTTTTGTCTCTGAAATTCAGACCCAAGGCACATAAGTGCCCTACAGACGTATACAAAGTAGTTCTCCGTATACGTCTGCTGTTTCATACACTGAATGCTCATATTTGGATGAGTTCTGCAAACACACAATTAGTGCCCCCTTGGGCCTTGGCTAAAGCTCCCTAATCCTGAAGGCTCGAGTGCTCAGCCACCCCATTCCATTTCCTTCAAGCAAAGTTCCGATTTAAATTTATTTCTCACCAGAGCAAGAGACACACATTCTGTTCATATCTCTCCAAAGAAATGAACTCATTCCTGTCTCTAAAGTAAACTTACGTCACCCGTATTGAAAGATATAGGCTCTTCTTGTGCAAGCAGTAAATGAGGCCTTAATCTATAAATCACTTGACTGCAGTCTTTTGAAAATTCGGCAAAGGCAGTGCTATGGAACTACTGCTAAAAGTGATACCAAAGGTCAACAAAACCGAGGATTAAACTTTGTTCTTTTCCCCTAGCAACTACCTAAACACACACACAGTACACCCCGTCATCACTAAGTCAAAGCTTGATTGATCTAGTGTAATTAAATCATATACTCAACAAGTCCCCTCCTTGGTCCTCTGACCCTTGGTCTCAAGTTCACTGAGATAATGTATCTGGATCCCAATGTGACATAAACGCAAGATTCACAGGGCTGAGAGATCGGGTTTCCACATTCCAAGCCCATGGAGCATGTGTGCCACTGCCTTTGTCGCAGAAGATACCCAAGTTATAAAAATTCAACCTTTCCCCACTATCCGTAAAGCACACAGCTGTGAAAACATCCTTCTTTACGGGGCATATCAGTTGATAATATTCAGAAAGAAAAAATTAGGTAAGTATTTGTTACTCTTTTCTCACCCTGTGCTTCAGTTTCCCCAGAGACAGAAAGGAGCCCCATAGGGTGCCAGGGAGAGATGGGAAGGAAATCCTTGGTGTGTCCCAACCAAGCAGAGAGGGGCTGGGATTACCAAAGAGAAGCGAGTAGAAGCAATATACTGCAACAATCTTACCGCACTACCAATATGACATATTAACTGAGTAACCCAAACATATGAACATTTTTAACGGAAGTACATCTGATTTTATGATTTTATATTATGAAATTAATATAAATAAGTGAGGAGAACAGACTTGCAAACTGGTTAAATATACAGGTTTTACAATTAGACCTGCGTTTAAACCTGGCTCTACCTTTAATAGCTGTGTGACAGGAGAAGTCTTTAAACTTCTCTGAGCCGCAGTATCCTCGCCTGCCAGATGAGGGAAATGCCTACCCTAAGAGGTTATTCAGGATTTAAAGAAGGTAATATATATAACACCTTTGGGGAAAAAAAAAAAGAGACACACAGAAAGAAATAATGATAAAATGAGTAGTACCTATAGGCACTTTTGGAAGTTTTCTGTCTATCAAGTATAAAAATATGTGGAAGGTTTTTCTAGCCTACCTATGTTCACATATATAATTTTCACTACAAAGCAAGATAAAACTAAATTATACCTTGGAAGGAAACAAAGACAAAAAGCAGGTCAAACATATGTTTGTTTTCATGTTAATTATAGTAAAACCTAACAGACAAATACATAAACGTAAAGTATTTCCAGCATTATTTTTAGGGAGCTTTTCAATTTAAAAAAATGAAATGGTAAGTGAAAGTTATAAAAAATCAAATTTGGGCTTAAGGGACAGAACCACACTCAACTAATCAAAGCTGTCCAATAAAGGAGCAGACTGCCTTTTATCACAATAACCTGTTTGGGATTAGATATTTAGCAAGTCAAGCCTGTAAGTCTACTTCAGTGAGATAGTCTACAAAATACACTCAATTCGGGGACTCTGCACAAAGTAGAAGATTAGATGATAAAATTTTAAAAGTCCCTTCCAATTCTAAAGTTCTATAATCCTTTTTTTTTTTTTTTTTTTTTTTTTTTGCAGTACGCGGGCCTCTCACTGTTGTGGCCTCTCCCGTTGCAGAGCACAGGCTCCGGACGCGGAGGCTCAGCGGCCATGGCTCACGGGCCCAGCCGCTCCACGGCATGTGGGATCTTCCCAGACTGGGGCACGAACCCGTGTCCCCTGCATCGACAGGCGGACTCTCAACCACTGCGCCACACCAGGGAAGCCCTAAAATTCTATAATCCTTGAACACTACAATATACAAGCAACTCTCTGGTGTCCATGGTAGAGTGAAGTTCACCTCTAATATCATCCCTAATAAGAGAAGGGTGTCCAAATTCAATTAAAGGACAGATTTGCCACTCCACTCAAATATGAAAGAAGTTAAATTAATGGATCTCATGACCCCTGAACCATGTTCTATTTTCCTCTCTTGACTGCTTTTTTCTTCTCCCTGGATGCCTTCCTTACAATCTCTTCAAACTAATTCCACACATATTTACTGACCTTTTCTAGAAATCTATCCCAAAGAAACAAACTGAAACTCATAAGAAGATTTATATACGAAGATTGTTTATTGCAGTACTAAAATAATATCAAAGCTGTCCTCTAAGGGGAGAATGATTAAATTATAACGTTTATACGAATAAATGTTATGCAGCTATTACATTTGAGTTTTAAAATAATAGTCAAAGGCTTCCCTGGTGGCGCAGTGGTTGAGAGTCCACCTGCTGATGCAGGGGACACGGATTCGTGCCCCGGTCCGGGAAGATCCCACATGCCGCGGGCCCATGAACCATGGCCGCTGAGCCATGATTCAGCAGCTAGGCCCGTGAACCATGGCCGCTGAGCCTGCGCGTCCGGAGCCTGTGCTCCGCAACAGGAGAGGCCACAACAGTGAGAGGCCCGCGTACCGCAAAAAAAAAAATAATAATAAATAAATAAATAAAATAATAGTCAATGACAGGAAATGCCACAATATAATCTTAAGTGAGATTGTGATATAAAATGACAAATTTAGCATGATTCTAATTGGAGAGTAAATGTATATCATATATATGTTTACACTAGAAGTAAATACATAGTAAAATGTTAACAGTGGCTATGTATAGATGGTGGAATTTTTAATTTTCTTTTTTGTAACTCTTTTCCAGATTATCCAAAATAATCACATATTCACTCTGTGATCATAAAAAAGAAACATTAATTTCTAAAAATAAATATGAGCCAAAAAACCCTATCTAATAGTTATCTTGGTTCTATAACTCTGAAAGTGAAAATAATTCCTTTAAAAGGAGGAAGCCTGATATAAAAAAATAAGTATGCATCTGACCCTATGTTTGAGGTGGTTGCTAAGCACAGTGTTGTCTTTAAACTAATCAGTAAACAAGGAACAGCTGGGACAATATCTAGTGTGATTGAGGATGTGGAACAGGAACTCTCATACATAGCTAGTAAGGATATAAATCAGCACAATCACTTTGAAGAGTCATTTGACTATATGTAGTAAAGCTGAAAATACATGTGCCCTACTAGACAGCAATTTACTCCTAGCTACATACCCTCCAGAAAACTCTCACACATGTGCACAAGGAGACATGTACAAGGTGCCCTCTGCAAAACTGTTTAATAGTGAAAAAATATGAAACAACTCCAACATTAACAGGACAATGGATAAACAAACTGTGAAATATTCATACAATGGAATACTGCACAGCAGTGAAAAAATGAGGCATATATCAACATGGATAAATCTCAAAAATATAAACCAAAAAAAAGAAAAGCAAGTTATAAAAGTATATGAAGTAAACATCTAGTAGAATGCAATTCATATAAAGACAAAACACATAAAAGAATATATTAGATATTGTTTAGAGACACATAAACATGTAGGAAAAAGTAAAGCCATGAGGGACTTCCCTGCTGGTCCAGTGGCTAAGGCTCCACGCTCCCAATGTAGGGGGCCCAGGTTCAATCCCTGGTCAGGGAATTAGATCCCACGTGCCACAACTAAAGTTCCCATATGCAGAAACTAAAAGATGCCGCACTCATTGACAAAGATCCCGTGTACCACAACTAAGACCCTGTGCAGCCAAATAAATAAATAAATATTAAAAAAGAAAAAAGGTAAAGCCGTAAAAAAAATGCATGGGCATGATGAACACTAGTCAGATCAATGATTCCATTCAGAGATGAAGAGAGAAGGAACATTAGGGAAGGTTGGTGGGGGGGGAGGGACTTAACTTTATTTGAAATATTTTTCTCCTGAGGGCAAAAAAAAAAGATCGGAAGCAAATATGGCAAAATACTAAAGTTGGACAAAATTGGTAAATGAAGACTCAGGTGTTTGCTATTTTTGCTACATGCTAAGATATTTCAAATGAAAAAAGAAATTTTAGGTAGCAGCTGGCAATCCCTATTGAGTGAGGGCAAGGTTCTCTATCCACAGCAATAACTCTTAAACTCTTTTGGGTGTGAAAACTAATAAAGGGAAGCCTCACTAAAATGGAGTTGGGAGGCCAGAAGAGGGAGTTATTCAGTACCACTTGATGTCAATTACAGGAAGAATTGTCAATTTCAGATCCCAACAGAAAAATCACCAACAGAAAAGAATCATCTGATCCCAACAGAAGAATCACCAACAGAAAAGAATCATCTATTACAGGACCCAACAGGAAAAGGTGTACATTGCATCTCCTACAAGAAATTGACTACCCCAGCAAGGCAGCCAGTGAGAAATCATCATCACCCTGTACTTTCACTTTTCTCCAAGGGCCTTTCCTTCAAAACAACCCCTCCCAACTTCCTCCTTTTTCTCTATAAAATAACATTCCACACCTTTATTTATTGGACTTGCTTATGGTTTTTGCAGTGGCTTGCTTATCCTGAATTGCAATTCTCTAGTATTCCTGAATAAACCCATTTTTGCTGGTAAAATAACTGACTTTTATCTTTTAATAAATAAATTTATTTATTTATTTATTTATTTTTGGCTGTGTTGAGTCTTCATTGCTGTGTGCAGGCTTCTCACTGCGGTGGCTTCTCTTGTTATGGAGCATGGGCTCTAGGTGCGCAGGCTTCAGTAGTTGTGGCTCACAGGCTCTAGAGTGCAGGCTCAGTAGTTGTGGCGCATGGGCTTAGTTGCTCCATGGCACGTGGGATCTTCCCGGACCAGGGCTCGAACCCATGTCGCATGCATTGGCAAGCAGATTCTTAACCACTGCGCCACCAGGGAAGTCTGACTTTTATTTTTAAGGTCAACGTTACTTGGTGTCAGAAGTGGGATCCAGAGACGAACCCTCCCCACCCCAACAACTCTCTGAGGCTGGTGAGCAAACAAGTGTTGGTAACCACTGAGCCAAATGGGCCCACTGCTTTCTTACCAACCCTGGAGTTTCAGGGCAAGTCTCTCCTGGATTTTGAGCTCTGCTCTCTTTGCATTTTGAGTTCTCTGGGCTTTATTAGGGATCTGTTTAAAGGCTTTGTCCTTTCTGAGACTACTTGCTTGGCTTTTGTCTCAATTCCTTTTGGAACTGGGCTGTTCCTGTTGGAACTGTGCTGGATTTTGGTCTGATTCCTTTTGGAACCAGGTGGTTCCTATTAGAATTGCACTGGTCTTTGATCCAATTCCTCTGGGAACCAGACTGTTCCTATTGAAACAGGTGTTTAGGAATTTTTCTTTTTGCTCCATAGAAAAACCTCTAAGAAATGGGATCCCAGTCATCAAAATGCTTTGAGGGTGCCTCCTCTTCTGGGACCCCAGCCAGTTTTATGTTTAAAAACTGAGGTCCCTCCTCATGCCCATTTCTAACCAAATGGAACAAGTTAACCCAAAAATAATTGAGAACAACAATGACCATTATAGGGAACTTTCGTACTCCCCAAAATTACTTTTCTTAAAACAGAATTGGACAGCCGTGGCTCTAAAATTGTTAAAACTGAATGAGATGCCTATTTTGACTGGTATTTTGAGGCTTCCAAATGCTATCAAGAGTCTAAAATTGCCTCTTTGCAAAATACAATTTACAAATTAACTGAGGCAAACAAACAACTAAAAAAGGAAAGAAGGCTTCTGAGGTCTCTTTCCCCTGCCCCATTTTGACTCCCACCTCCAGTGCCATCATCCACCCCCTTCCACACCACTGCCACCTCCTCTACACCCTCAGTTTCCCATTCTAATGCTCTCACTATACTTCCCCCTTTCCCTGAACCTCTCCCCAGTCCCTTCCCCTCTGAACCTATCAGAACCTGCCCCTTTAAAGGTAACTCTTCTGAGGATCCAAATAACCCCCAAATTTCTTATGTTTCCTGGAGTAAGGCCAAATTGCGAGTCATAGTTAAAAGAGTTTCCTAAAGTAACCAAGGACCCCACAGGTTTGCTGAAGAATTTAACATAGTTATTCAAATTCCCCAACCTGGTTTCTCAGATTTATATTAGTTAGTCCACATGCTTGTTGATGAGGGTCAAACATTGGATGAAACTTGCCTGATGGGAACATTCTGAACAGAATTAAGAAAAACAAACCCCTAACTTGACAAAATGCTGAAAACCTCCACCAAGCAATAACAGCACCTTTTCCTAAGCCTACTGACTGGAACAAAATTCAGGCTTGCACACAAAAATCTGATGAACCTGTTCATGACTATTATAATCGACTTCAGACTGTTTTCAAAGAAAATTCCAATCTTCCTTCTGATGTTGAATCCACTCAGGTAGCCTTTAACTCTATGTTTATTAATGAGCTGAACTGGGATCTTTCTCGTTTACTTAAAAGCACCAGGGTGGAATAGAAAACTATGTCCACTCTAGATTCGTTAATCTGGCCAACCAGCTTGCTCGCGTGCTACATGAACCACCTAAAAGAAATATCACTAAAATTCTTAATTTGGGGGAATTCCCTGGCGGTCCAGTGGTTAGGACTCTGAGCTCTCGCTGCCAAGGGCCTGTGTTCAATCCCTGGTCAGGGAACTAAGATCCCACAAGCCTCGACGTGTGAAAGAAAAAGAAAATCTTAATTTTCAACTCAGGCAAATGAGGGCCCTTGAACCAAGCCAACCCCTTCCCCACCCCCACACACACCCGCCCGGGTTTCTGCTATTATTGCAAAGAGCCAGGATACTGGAAAAAAGATTGTTGCAAACTTAAGTGTTCCAGGCTCCCATCCCTCTAGCCAGTCTTTCCAATGTTCTCCTAATTCCCAGTGATGGGGTTCTAAGGAACTACATGGGCTCTATCTAATCCTCCCTCTTAATCGACTCAGAGAAACCACTCTCTAGACTGGGAATGAATCTCTCTCTGTCCTTAATGACACCAGAGCTACTCCCTTGGTGCTCAACCCCACTGCTGTAAAGCAGCCCCTGCCTTGGAGTACTAAAACAGTTCAAGTAGTAGGGGTCTCTAATAAACCTCAACAGGTTCCTATCTCTGAACCTATTCCCTTTAAGAGATACATACCCTGTTCTCCTTAGTTCCTCTACCCCTACCTATTCATTTATTAGGCTGAGACTTCTTAGAAAAGTAGTGTGCTGAAATTACTCTCACCCAAAAGGGGGAAATAATTCTAGAATTTGACAGTAGCAGTCAAAACAGTCAACCAAGTGAATTAAGTGACCCTTTGACATCTTTTATTTGCTCCGTTTCTCATGGCACTATAGCTGAATCTGGGGACACAGATCGACTGTCCCTACTGGATCAGCTACTATCCTCCTTGTGGGCAAAATCTTCAACTGATATTGGCAGAATTCACAGTTCACCTCCTATCAAGTCTCAAAGAGATCCCTCAAAAGCTTGCCCAAGTATTAATCAATATCCTATAAATAAAGAAGCTCTTCAATGTGTCAAGCCCGTAACAGAGGATGACAAGGCCCAGGGCCACAATAGTTCTAGTCCCTGTAACACTCCTACTTTACCTGTGAGAAAACCCAATGGCCAAGGATGGAGGTTTGTCCAGAACTTACGAGCAATAAACAACATGGTTATCCCCTGACACCTTGTTGCTCTTATCCTGAACACACTACTGACATTCATTCCCACTGAAAGCAAACTTTTCACTGTAATCGATTTACACAGTGCATTCTTTAGTATTCCAGTTGATAAGGCTAGCCAATACCTTTTTGCTTTCACTTGGGAAGAAAGGCAATACACCTGGTTATGCCCCAGGGTTTCAAAGAAAGTCCCTCTTACTTTTCACAAATCTTGAAAGCTGATTTGGACGATATAAAGTTTTTTGCAGGCTCAACTTTGTTACAATAGGTAGATTATTCGCTTCTCTGCTCCCCTTCTCGAATCTCTTCACAAGAAGATGGCATCCACCTGTTAAAACTTTTGGCGTTGAGGGGACATAAAGTCTCCAAAGAAAAATTACAGTTTGCTCAAACTCAGTTTCAATATTTAAGTCACGGGACCTCAGAACAAGGACTACATTTGGTTCCAGGGTTAGTCGAGTGCTCTAATAGCACTATTAAGACTCAACTGGCAAAACCTGTAGGCACGCTCCAAATACCTTGGCCAAAAGCATTGCTACTGGTCCTTCCAAATTTCAGGTCCACACCTTTGGAACTCATAAGCTCTCACCGTGTGATACAATCACAGGACATCCAAGGCACCTGGCCCCTGCCTCTTTTGATCTGGGTCTGATAAAAGGAGATATACTTCAATATCGCAAAGGTTTATCTGCTTCTATTAAAAATAACCATCTTTGGTGGAGCAATCTTTTCATAGCATGCTCTCAGGAGATGAAGACCAAAAACATCACACCTTATAACCTGGAGATTTTGTCTACAGGCAAAGATACCTCCAGAAAGACTCTCTTCAACCTTGTTGGAAAGGCAAGGTCCAGTCAGGGTCTGGTGCTTTCTTTAAGATGTGTCACGTGAATTCAAGGCAGCACAAAGGTTGGTTAGCAGTACCTGATAGGGGCTTTTAGGAATATGTGAAGTTGGCCATCAGGTTGCCTCCCATTCCCAAGGCTGCATAGAATTTTGGGAAGAGGGAGGCAGGTGGTGTCACATACCCCACACAGTCTGCAGTATTACCCACTGGTGCTTGGAAATCCTAACGAAAATGATTTTGTTTTGAGTTTGCTATTACTGGGTTTTAGGGACTTCTTGACTCATACTTGCTGCAGCCCTCTATCGAGCCAAAACAGCTACAGGGGCCATTCTTCCCTGAAAATGAGTCAAGGCAGTTACACAACCCTCCACAGGGATCCGAGCACACAAGGCTCGGAGGGAGCGTGGGAGGAGCCCGGGAAACATCTCTCTCCTTCATCAGTTCGAGTTCCAACTCAGATACCTCCTGACAAAACAAACATGGCTTTTATATCATAGTAATGCTTTTGTAACAAGCAACTCATTCTCCTATTCCTTTTCCAGCTTACTTTTTCCCTGTAATCCTTTACCCTTTGCCCGAAAGCCCCCCTCCCTCCCCACCATGTTGTACTATTTGTATGGAAAAAAAAAAAATTTCGGAGTTGCTTCTTGCCAAGTGTGACATCAACTCATTCTTATTTAGTGATGTCCAGCAAGAACTCGCTCTCACAAAACGTTTGCTCGTTTTGAAGCAACAAGATTACTAACTGCATTTTGTTTTCCCTGTCACTTGTTTTTGATGCATTAGGTATCTTCTGAAACAAATGACCTAACACCTCGTTTCTATGACCTGAGGCACTATACCTGTATACAGAGATCTTTTCAAATGGCTTCAGGAAGACAAAGTATCGCCTCTGTTACTAAGAAGGCAAAAGATAACATAAGGTAACCTGATCATTTTAATCTCCCTGAAAACGATACCTCTGCTTTCAGTAACAAGAAAGAACTATCAATATTAAAGAAAATGTAAGCCCCAGAAGTCTATTCTAGGTAAAGAATTTTTGTTACTTAAGGGAAGAAAAGAAGAAGAAAAATGGGTGATCTTTAAAATAGTAAGACAGCTGTATTACACTACTTCCTGCTCAACATCGCTCTGGCAAAGCACTACTTAATGCAGAATGTTGAAAAGCCAACAATTTTATTCTACACATAAAATAAGCTACAATTCAGGATTATTTTCAGTTAGTTTGCTGGCAAAATTGGTGCTGGTATTCGTAATACGTGTCCAACTATGACGGAACTACTGAGCTATGTCAGGTACTAATCCTCCCTCATGAAGTCTTCTTTAAAACCCTTTCCATTCCATCCCTCGGTTAATTAAAAGGCACAACTGGAAACAATATGATTCCCTCCTTCTCCTTCCTTCAGGGAATATTAGCAGCTAACCTCACTTCATTATCAGAATGGAGAAGTGAATTCCCAACGCGGATGGGTCCCGGCACAAGTGCCAATTCTGTCGCATTCCAGTACTTGCTGACTAGGATGGCACTGAGGGGCCTAAGCCACACACAACACATGTGGTGATGCTCTCATTTTCCTGGTTCACTGTCCAGGATATCAAGGCATTAGTTCCAAAGCACTCACACATACTTTCAGAGGAGTCGCTCATAGCTCAGAAGTCTAGGTAGACAGCTAGCTCTGTGTGGGGTGGTTCCAAAGCCCTCAGAGATACCAGGTTGAAAATAAAACAGGAGAGGAACAGGAAAGCATTTACCTTCCCGGAGAACTGCAACTATTTAACAAAAACAAGTGCAAAAAGTCTATAAAGAAAAAGAAAATCATAGGTTTGTGCTGTGTGTGTGCGCGTGTGAAGTCAGCCTGAAAAAAAAAAAAAAAACAAAGGAAAAGGCCTTGAAAGTTGTAATTATAGAAAATTGCTCAGGTGACTTCATCCCACCCACATGCTTTTCATTTTCAAAAAGTATGACGAGTGCTTTTTAAGTTAGTGCTCCGGAAAAGCTGCAGCTGTTCAGCACAGATTTCAATGCTCGGTGAAGAACATTATTTTATCAACATAAAGGTTAATGGCTTCTAAATAAGGGTAGCAATTTCCAACCTGAGTACTGTAAATTCACATTAGCATTCACTCTGTTTGAAGATACAGGCCCAGAAGGGTGAACTGGTCCCTGGCACGAAGAGTAAAATAATAACACAAAGAGTCATAAGCCCCCCAACTCCCACCCCAGATTTTTAGCTCGCTCTTGATAAAACATCCCATCTGTGTTTACACACATCAGCACGGAGGCATCTGCCATGACTGTAATACTGCATTCAATGGACCCACAGCAAATCAAGTCAGGAAAACAGAGCAAACTTTGAAAGACACCTGCCCCTCTCATTCCCTCCTGCACTCCTCACCCCACTCCATCCCAGCACCACCTTCTTAAGTGTTCTCCTCCGGGATCAGAGGGGGTGTTATAATGGTTCTCAGCCAGGGAACATTCTGCGTGCAGCACCGAAATGACTCCTACTAGCTGTGGTTTTGCAGGGCCAATTTAAAAATCTAATTTCCCTCCCCAATTCTGCCGTCATTCTGCTCTCCCAAGCAAGCGACCCTATAGCTGTTTTCCCTTTATTTCCTACACCTAGTCTGTCAAGTCCTGTCATTGCTTCCTTGAAAATGTCTCTCAAATTTGTTCTTCCTTCCACTGTCCCCACCACCCAGTCCAGACTTTCATCAGCTCATCAAAACTAAAAAAATACAACAGTCTCCTAACTGGTGTGTTCATTTCTGGCTACTGTCATACCAACCTTCCAAAAAACACAGCTCTCAACCTGTCAACACCCTGCTCCCTATTGTAACAAACATAAAACTCTGGGATTTCCGTGGAGGTCCAGTGGTTAAGACTTCGCCTTCCAATGCAGGGGGTGCAGGTTTGCTCCCTGGTCAGGGAACTAAGATCCCACATGGCTCGCGGCCAAAAAACCAAAATGTAAAACAGAATTGATATTGTAACAAATTCAATAGAGACTTTAAAATTGGTCCACATCAAAAAACTCTTTAAAACAAACAAACAAACATAAAACTCCAGTTGCTTCTTACAGCATCACCTCGAAATACCTTCCCCTGGCTTTCAAGGGCACCCATGATCTGGCCACTGTTTAACTTTCTGACCTTACTTCTTGCTGCTCCTCAAGATGCATGCACCTTTCTCTTTGGTCAAGCGGTTCTCTCATGGTCTCCACCTCAGCTCCCTAAGAGCAACAGATGCAGGCCCACTGTGCTCATACTATCCTCCCACGCAGGAATTCCTCCCTCCACCCCTCCCAGCCCAAGCCAACACATCCCACCAAAATCCTGCCTGTTCTTTCAGGTGCAGCTCAATTAATAACCCCTCTGCATGGCTGTTTCCTATGACTATGGTCCACCTCGCTCAGGGTGATCAGGAGAACTGGGTCTTTGGAATATGACACACCCGAGTTCAAACCTCTGTGGAAACTGAACACGTCGTCTTAATTTCTCTTTCTCATAGCTCAGCCTTCTTACCTACAAAATGAGGATGACGTTAATACCTCCTTCATAAGACTGTTTTGCAGATGAAAAAAAAAAGACTCCTCACGGATAGCAACTAGTACAGCTGGGTACATGGTAAACAGGCACTCAACAAATGGTAGGTATTATAACATAATATGATAGTATATGAGCGCTGTGCTTCTAAGAGTCTAGGCTTTAAGTCAATCATGATGTTTTGTCTACTAGGTTGTAAAACTACCCAGGAGCAAAAATCATGTCACATCCAATTGCATCTCACTTATTTAATAATTTCAACTCCCTAAAAAGCCAAGAAACAAGGAAAAACAAATAAAATGGCTTACAGGTCACCCAAATAGTTATTATAAATTCCACACACTAACGCCTATGTATTTTATTAACAGGAAGCCCTTCAGACGGCCCCTAAGGGCCTATTGATTTTTATTCTCGTCTCCAAGCCGACAGCAGCAATTAGGAGGTAGCTGCTATTTGTGATCAGCAAGGGTGACAACAGAAAAACTATAAAAAGTAAACATACATACCTGACCTGCACAAAACCGTAAACAAAATCAAGTCTAGCAACCAAAGCTTCTGTTCTAATTGGGGTATTTAGCATGTATTGTTTCAGAGATAAAGTAGCCCTAATGGTAAAAAATACAGAGAGGAACATACAAGGTTAAAATGATGGTGGTCTAAGTCCAATGATCATAACTGTTAAAGTAAGAAAAACGTTTTGCATGATTAAAGCAATTATTTTTTGAATCCCCACTATGTACCAAATACATATTACACATAAGCCATGCTGCTCAAATAAATTAATCCACCTACTAGCCCCCTACCCTAAGGGAGATATTAAACGGGGATCAGAGAGGTTAAGTGACTTGCCCAAGATCATATGGCCCATGTGTGTGACATTTTCCATTCCTGAACTAACTCCAAAGTCTGCGTTCTTTTCCCATCATGCCACACTGCCCCTGCACACTCTTGTGAATTGCAAGAACTGATTCTAAGTTATGAAAGAGGGTCCTTTCAGTTCTGCTTAAACATATCTAGAAATGGAACAGTTCATTACTTTGCAAGACAGCTTTGTGGTTATGAGCACAGGCTTTTGAGACCAGCCAGATCTAGGTTATGAACAGCTGTTTCGCTACTTCCTAGCTGCACGACATTCAACAAATCTATTTCTCTGAACAACAGTTTCCTTACCTATAAAATGGGACTAAAACGTACCCATATGACAAGGTTGCTGTGAGGATTAAATGTGAGAGGCTGCATGAAAAGTGCTTAGCTCACTGCCTGACATATTGCAACTGCTCAATAAATATTACCATTAAAGTGATTACTATAGAAAGTTCTTTATATCAAACCAAACTCTACCTCCCAATAACTTCTCCCCATTGACCCCAGTTCTTATCACTGGGACGTCACAAAAGTAGATCTAATGCTATATCCATTCAGCAGCCATTTAATATTAGAAGAGAGAGTACAGCAACTATACTTCAAGAAAAGATTTTTAAGTCATTAAAAAAATTAAATTTAATTTAAAAAAATACTAGGAGAGATGTGTTCCCCTAAGTCATCTCTTCTCCAGCCTAAAAACTCTTATCTGCTTCAAGACTTCTTTACATGACATGGTTTCCAAACAACGACCTTCTGGTCATTTATTCAGGATACACCCTAGTTTATAAACACCTTCTTCAACATGACACCCAGAACACTCTTGCAGGTACAGAGGGACCAGTGCCTGAGACTATTGCTTCCAGTTCCGATCCTGCTGTCACTAAAAACCCCCAGTGAACCGCAGCTGAGCCAGTTTTCCCACACCCTGTCCTTATGTAACTGACTGTTTTTAATCTAAATGCAGGACTTGACATTTATTGCTTTTAAATGTTACTGTGGTTTCAGCCCATCTTTCAAGTCTGTTGAGATCATTTTGAACCCTGGATCTGTCATGCATCATGTTAGATACTCCTCCTAACATTTTATCATCTGCAAATTTGATTAATATGCCTCTACCTCTTTATTTAAAGTCAATCAACAAATCTTTAATGAGTTATAAAGTGTATCCAGGATCCTTTGGTTGGAGCGAAGTAATTGATACAATGTTGAATAAGAAGTCAAGGTCGTAACTCTGTGGCATCTTACTTGTGACCTTCTTTTGTGCTTACCTTTAAAATATTTAGTTTGCAAAAGACAAGGCTGATGAAGGCACAATAGTCTATGTTTTATAAGGCAGCAAGCTCTGCAGGTACAGAGTTGGCACCAATGGATGGAATGTTACAGTGATGCACATTTTGGAATTATCTTCCCTCTTTCAATGGCCCCATCTTCCCTCCTGTCTTCCCATTTTAATGAAAATACTTTTTTCTACGTCTAAGCTTCTGGCACCTCTTCTGTTCTCCACAATTCACAAAAGACGGCGGGTTCAGTAATTTCATCTACAAGTTCTTTCAGTTCCCTGGACTGGAGGGGTGTGGAGGCAGTGGAGGGAAAGAGCAGGGGTGACGAGACAAGCACCAGAAAACAATGCATTGTGATCAGCTAATGGTACCTACAATGTCTTCCTTCCATCCGGGGTTTTAGCTACTTCTTTGTTTTATCATTTCCAGTTTATTATCTTTCTTCTCAACAGAAAATATGGAAGCAAAAGATAAATAGCTCTGCTGTGTCATACATTAATATGACCTCAGCTGGCACAAGAAGCTGCCTATATCTACTTATAGCTGCTTTTGCTCTGAACATAACTTTCTGTATTTCTGTTTATCCTTCATGTCCCTCACCTCAGAAGCCTCTGTTCATCCTAACTTTTGTATATCCTCACCCTATTCATCCTAGTTCCTATATCACTCTTGTATACGTCTTTGGTCACATTTGCTTCTTTCTACATTTAGGACACAAGCTTTAAAAATTAGGGCATTGGGCTTCCCTGGTGGCGCAGTGGTTGAGAGTCCGCCTGCCGATGCAGGGGACACGGGTTCGTGCCCCGGTCCGGGAAGATCCCACATGCCGCGGAGCGGCTGGGCCCGTGAGCCATGGCCGCTGAGCCTGCACGTCCGGAGCCTGTGCTCCGCAACGGGAGAGGCCACAAGAGTGAGAGGCCCGAGTACCACACACACACACACACAAAAAAAATTAGAGCATTTTGGAATGTTCTCTGCCCAGCCACAGCGATCACTTCAAATATCTTACCTTCTTCTTTCTTGTCATCATGATTTGTGTAAAGATGTATCATATCAATTTAGAGAAAGTAAAAAAAGATGATGGAGGTGGTTTGAGGCAAACTGACATTCTAGTGGGGTGATCTACAAGAAAGTAAGTTCTACGAGAGCAAAGAATTTATATTTTGCTGGAGGCTCACCTACTAGAACAGGGCCTAGAGTTCAGAGTAGCCTCTCCAATATTTGCTGAACAAATGAACAATCAAAATCTCAAAGGATGGGATTTCCCTGGTGGTGCAGGGGTTAAGAATCCATCTGCCAATGCAGGGGACACGGGTTCAAGCCCTGGTCCGGGAAGATCCCACATGCCGCGGAGCAACTAAGCCCGTGCGTCACAACTACTGAGCCTGTGCTCTAGAGCCCGCGAGCCACGACTACAAAGCCCATGTGCCACAGCTACCGAAGCCCACGCACCTAGAGCCCGTGCTCAGCAACAAGAGAAGCCCACGCAATGAGAAGCCTGCGCACCACAACGAAGAGTAGCCCCTGCTCATAGCCACTAGAGAAAGCCTGCGTGCAGCAATGAAGACCCCACGCAGCCAAAAATAAATAATTAATTTAAAAAGAATCTCAAAGGATGGTCAGATTTGAGCAGGCCACGATGGAGAAGACAGCCTTCGGAGAGAACAGCAGGAGCAAAGGCCTGGAGGTGGTAAAGCAAAGGAAGCAGTCCAATTTGGCCTAGAGCTCAAGACACATGCAAGCAGTCGTTGATGGGATATAATGACTTCTTGAGATCTTCACGTGAAGCTCAGGAGCTCAGCCCTGAATCTGACAGCCGGTATGGGGCAACCCAACACTCGAAGCAGGAATCACACAACTTGAGTTAGCCTTAAGAAAGATTCTGGCAGAAGCGTGCCTCATTAATTAGGAAGAATTAAAAATGTTCATTTACAATGTATTTATATGGGCCTAGGCAAAAAACCTGGCCAGGGATAGTTAGTATCTTTCTGCATACTTTCTCTTTGAACCCATAACATTCGTCTCAGCAGCCTGTGTCCTGTCCCCAAGCTGGAAGCCGTTAAGAGTCAATGAATGTCTCCAAAGCAAAAGTAGGGATAAAACAAGGCCAAAATAAAGAGGCCCCAGAACTGCAGCTTCTTGCCAGGATTTACTGCAAGTCGGAGGAGGGCTGGCTTCTACTTGCTAAAAGAATGGCTTAATTGTCTAACCAAAGGGAGTTATTTTATGCTCATATCTGGGAACATTTTTTTCATTTCCATCTCACACTTTCAATGTGTGGGGCTGCCTTGATATTGTGTTCCCAACTCTTCTAGTATATTGGCAGGAAATGGAAAGAACAGCAGAAAGATAAAGCCCATCTGGCCACAATGTTAATGTTAGCCTTCCTCTGGTCCTCCGACCAGACTTCCAAATGACTCTTACCTTTTCTTACATGCGCCCTCTATGAGTCTGGTTTCCTTTCCATAATTACTCATGCCTTGTCCTATTTTTCCTTATTGCATTACTATGGAACACTGCCTGTTACAGTGGTTTTATTAATATGCTTATCTACTACTGCTCAATAACCACATCCAAAGAAAACAGTGGATGTCATGATGAAATTTATTTTAACTTCTTTAGTTACAGATATATTTCTTTTGCTTTTGAATATTAACTATCCCTGGCTAGCAGTTCCTCTTTGTTGATTTCATGCAAACTAAATTAGCATCAGCCATGACACTACTAGCCTATTTAGGTTTGGGGCAGGTCTTAAAATAGGATTTTTTTCTCCCATCAATGGTATGATTTTTACCTCTCTGGTGACTCCCACTATATGTTTGGAAAGTGTGGTCCACAATGCGTTTTAAAGTCTCAGGAAAAACACCTCAACATTTTAAATAAGTACTGTAATAATAATAATATACACAGGGTTATACATAGGATATCATAATAAATACTCCATCAATGACATATATAATAAAACATGGTGCTAATAAAAAGATACCAAAATAAGTCTCAATAAATGTTAACAATATTGAACATTACCTCTCACTAATTACATATAAGATGGCAATCTCCTTATCCCAAAGAACACTAAACAGAAATTAGAAAATTTTTAAAAATATCCTAAACAGATGGCAAGAGTTCTGTGTCTGTTGACTGTAACATGGCCTGAGCTCTTCTCTGGCTCTCTGATCTGGGTCCTATCAAGCATTTTTCAATGACTGGAATGAGGACAAAGTATGTTAATCATGGGGGCCCAAAAAGAGCCTCAAGAAGTTAGAGACACAGGCCACAGGACACCGAACTATAGATGATTGTAAAGTCTTGCACTGAAGGTCCAAAAAACTCTCTGGAGAAATACAGAATGAGGGAGGTGTGGCTTAACATCAGCACATGTGAAAAGGACTTTAGGTTTTAGATGATTCAATATGACTCAAATGCATGTGGCTGCCAAAAACGCAACTTCAAACTTGGGCTGTCTTAAAAGAAATACAGCATGAAGAGCAGGGCAGAAGATCCAGCTCACACGTGGAATACTCTGATTAGTGCTAGGGGTCACACTTTAAAAGGGCCCAAACAGAGTATGTTTGGGTTTCAGTTCAGAGGGCTGAGAGGGGCAAAATCATTTTATACAAGGAACTGAAATTGTTTTGTCTACAGAAGAGCCTGTTCCACAATTTTTAAATGAGCACACTTAACTTTTATGATCAGATTAAAAGACATTTCCATTTTGGATAAAAAATTATGTAAATAGGGGCTTCCCTGGTGGTGCAGTGGTTGAGAGTCCGCCTGCCGATGCAGGGGACGTGGGTTCGTGCCCTGATCTGGGAAGATCCCACATGCCGCGGAGCGGCTGGGCCCGTGAGCCATGGCCGCTGAGCCTGAGCGTCTGGAGCCTGTGCTCCGCAACGGGAGAGGCCACAACAGTGAGAGGCCCGCGTACCGCAAAAAAAAAAAAAAAAAAAAAAATTATGTAAATAATGCCCCGTGCTAAAGAGGATACTATGAAACTAACATGTTCAGACACTGCCAGTTTTACTATAAATTGGTTTATTAAATCTCTTGGAAAACACTCCTGCCATACATTGTGACAGCTGTGAAACTGCTATTTTAGTGGCTTTATAGGCAAACTATGGTAGATTCATAAAATGGAATACTGATCAACAACAAAAAGGAGCAAACTACTGATATAACCAGATGCGTGAATCTCAGAAGCATTATTATTAAGTGAAAGAAGCCAGACTCAAAAGGCCACATACCATGTGATTCCATTTAAACAACATTCTGGAAAAGGCGAAACTATAGTAACAGATCAACGGTAGTCAGAGGTTGCGGTGAAGGGTGAAACTGACTGCAAAGTGACACAGGAGGAGTTTGGGACAATGATAAAGATTTTTATCTCTTGATTGTTAGGGTGGTTACACAACTGTACAGATATATCAACACTCCCAGAACTGTATATTAAGATGGGTAAATTTTACTGAATTTAAATTACATCTTAATTTTTAAGAAGAAAAGAGAAAATCTTGAAGGCAGCCAGAGAAAAGAAATACATTACATACAGAGGAATGATAAGAATTATCTTTTAAAAATTAAGCATAAAGACTTTTTCAGACCAAACAAAAACTGAAAGAATACATTTCCAACAGATCCATACTACAAGAAATGCTAAAGGAAGTTCTTCAGGCAAAAGGAATGTGATATCAAACAGCAACTTGGATCATTATGAAGAAATGAAGATCTCCAGAAATGGCTGAAATGAAGCTAAATATGAAATACCTTTCTTCTTAATTTTAATAGCTCTCAATAATGATTGTCTAAAGCAGGGGGTCAATAAAGTATGGCACAAGGGCTAAATCGCACCCACTTCCTGTTTTTGTAAGTAAAGTTATATTGGAACACAGTAACACCCATTCTTTTATGTATTGTCTATGGCTGCTTTCATGACAGAGTTGAGTAGTTGAGACAAAGACCAGATGGCCTACAACGCCTAAAATACTTACTATCGGGCCCTTTACAGAAAAAGTTTGCCACCCTGATCTAAAACAAAAATAGCAATTGTATTGTGGGTTTATAGCATATGTAAAAGAAAAATATATAACAACAATAGCACAAAATATGAAGAGGAAACTGAAGTATAAATACCTTCCTGCGATAAAAACTCTATACTATATGTGAAGTGGTGATTAATTAAAGACGTGCATTATAAACCCTAGGGCAACCACACAAAAAGTTTTTAACATTTAAATGATATGCCGACAGGGGAGATAAAAATTGGATCATAACAAGATTTGATTAATGCTAAAGCAGACAGAAAAAAGAGGGAGAAAAGATTGAAGAACAGATGGAATAAACAGAAAATGGCAAAAAGGTGGAAGACTTGAATCCAACAGTGCTGAAATTACATCGAATATAAGAAGGCTAAAGATACTGTTTAAAAGACAGAGATTTTTCAACATGAATAAAAAAAGCAAGATTCAACTGTATTCTGGTTACAAGAAATCCACTTTAAATATAAACACAGAGTTAGATTAACAGCAAATGAATGAGCCAGGTATGACTTCTTACTATAGCTAAATGAGGTGATCAACAAACCCTCTCCATAAAAAGCAACTATAGGGCTTCCCTGGTGGCGCAGTGGTTGGGAGTCCGCCTGCCGATGCAGGGGACGCAGGTTCGTGCCCCGGTCCGGGAGGATCCCACATGCTGCGGAGCGGCTGGGCCCGTGAGCCATGGCCGCTGAGCCTGCGCGTCCGGAGCCTGTGCTCCGCAACGGTAAAGGCCACAACAGTGAGAGGCCCACATACCGCAAAAAAAAAAAAAAAAAAAAAAAAAGGCAACTATAAAGATGGACACATTTTAAAAACACAAGCATTTTGAAGCTTGAGAAATCAACCAAAGGCATACAATAATCTAAAAAGCACTTATGCCTAAAAGACAGATGAACTTGGATAAGAGCAGTGGCAATCTGCGGCATTCCAACCTGGGGCTTCTCCTACCTCTCCTGCCTCAGTTGAAGCAGATGTTGTGCCAGAATGGGGCAGGCTGTGAGAATAAGCAACTTTTCTGTTGCAGTAGAAAGAGGTTCACATGATTTTGAGCAGCGGGTAACATCCATGCCCAGCGACAGTGTCGGTGGAATGACTATCTCAGAGATGGCAGGTGGGAAGGGCTAAAAGCTCTACTAGCGCAAGGCTGTGGTCATGGCTGGGGAAAGTTTATTCCTGGCTGAGGCTGCATGCATTTACAGCGAAGACCCGAGAGGGTCCAGCCAGTCACACACTCCTGGCTGAAAGTGAGGCTGTGCGCATGCCAAGAGGAGAGGTGAAAGGACCCAGTGGAATTCAAAAGATGGGAGAGACTGGAAAATGGCTTGAACTTTGAATGTGCTACTTACCCACATGCAGATCCACTGAGAGATGACAAAAACCTTACTGGATCAGGGTGGTTGAAAATAATCCCTGTTCAATCACTGGCTGACTAATAAGCCAGGGAAACATAAGGACAACCCCTGGGAAAGCAGACTTAAAAATAAAACAAGTTTAAAAAGGAGCAGAGACATCAACGACCACAAATCACAGGGAAGAGAGATTTTACAGGTTTAGCAAGCATGTTACTAAGCAAAGAAACAACGAACAAACAAAAAGTAACAATAGGATATGCTAATTAGGTTGAATGTGGTGAGTTATTTCACAATGAATATGTATATCAAATCAAATTGTACACTTTCAACATATACAATATTTAATTGTCAAATACTCCAAAAATCTTGAGATCAGAATCCAGAGCTACTGTAATATTTTATCAACCATGTCCAGTTCTCACAAAAAATTACAAGACAGAAGAAACAGGGAAGCGTGACTCATACTCAAGAAAAGAAGCAGCCAATAAAAACTGTCTCTGAGTATCCCAGATACTGGATATAGCAGACAAATATTTCAAAGAAGTTACTATACATAAGTTCACAAAACTAAAGGAAATTAGTATGGCAACAATGAATATGCAAACAGAAATTGCCCGTAAGGAGACAGAAATCCTGCAGTTGAAAAGTATGATAGCTGAAATAAAAAATTCCCTAGAGCAGTTCAACAACTGTTTTGAGATGGCAGGAGAAAGAATCAGTGAACCTGAAAATAGAAATTATCCAATCTTAGTAACAGAAAAAGAAGATTGAAGAAAGATGAACAGAGCTTCAGAGATATGTGCAACAACATCAAGCATACGAACACATACACAATGGAAATCCCAGAAGGAGAGGGGAGAGGAGGTTACCAAATTTGATAAAAATATTAATCCACACATTCAAGAAGCTTAATAAACTCAACATAGGACAAATACAAAGAGATCAACACATAGTTACATAACAAACTGTTGTAAGCCAGAGTCAAAGAGCAAGCGAAAAGTGACTTATCTGAAACAATGGAGGCTAGAAGAGAGTTGAATGACACACACAGAGTACTGGGGAAAAAAATTTCTGTCAATTTTTTTTTTTAATTATAAGAAATTTAAATTTAAGGCTTGCAAAAGATGCTACTGTGATTGACTTACTTGGATCACTTCTTGGATTAAAATGGCCAAGAACCATTAAAAATGAGCCATACCTACCCATGCTAAATTATGCAACAGTGAATCCTCTGTGCTACCTGAAGAGCAAATGTGGATGAGGGGCAAATACAGATGAATTTGGAGCTATTATACAAAAAAAAAACAAAACCCCCAAATTTAATGAGGTAGAATTTTTGTCAACCAGCAAATTTATCTTTCAAAAATGAAAATAAAGACATTCCCAGATAAACAAAAACAGAAAATTCATTGCTAGTAGACCTGTATTACAAGAAATACCCAAGGAACTCTCTTTAGGGTGAAAAAAAATGACAACAGTTGGTGACTTGAAGCCACAAGAAATGAGGAACACCAAAAATAGTAAATGTGTGGCTTAATATAAAAGATTCTATAAATATGTTTTTACTCATTTATTCTCCTAACTTCCTTGAAAGATGTAAACATTTTAAAAGTAATAAATATGACAGTGCATTTTGGGGTTCATAATATACATAAAGATATATTTATGTTTTTAATATGTTATACCATAGATAGATATTATATATAATAGCAGAAAGGAGAAATAAAGAATGGCGCTATACTGGAACAAAGCTTATATATTTTAACAGAATTAACTTAGTATTAATCTGAAGTAGAGTCTGATTAACTAAGATACATATTGTAATCCCTAGAGCAACCACTAAGAAAACAACTCCGAGAAATATACAGTTTAAAAAACATCAACAAAAGAGTTAAAATACTAGTACACTAAAAATACTTATTTAATAGAAAAGAAGGCAGTCAAGGAGGAAACAAAGGGACAAAATGGACAAGAATAGAATGTACGGAAAAGAAATGGCAAAAAGGCAAATGAAAGTCCAAAAGGCAAAGAGTGTCAGACTAGATAAAACAGCAAGATCCAACTACATGCTTTCTATAAGAGACACACCTTAGATTCAAAGACACAAATGAGCTGAAAGTAAGAGGATGAAAAAAGATATATACTACAGAGAGAGTATACTATAAGAGAATGTGGCTATATTAATACTTGATAAAATAGGTTTTAAGGGCTTCCCTGGTGGCACAGTGGTTAAGATTACACCTGCTAATGCAGGGGACACGGGTTCAAGCCCTGGTCTGGGAAGATTCCACAGCCCGTGGAGCAACTAAGCCCATGCGCCACAACTACTGAGCCTGAGCTCTAGAGCCCACAAGTCACAACTACTGAGCCCGGACACCACAACTATTGAAGTCTGAGCACCTAGAGCCCATGCTCCACAATGAGAGAAGCCACTGCAATGAGAAGCCAGCACACCGCAACGAAGAGTAGCCCCCACTCGCCGCAACTAGAGAAAGCCCGCGTGCAGCAACGAAGACCCAATGCAACCAAAAATAAATAGGCTTTAAGACAAAAAGTATTATTAGAGAAAAAGGACATTTCATAATGATAGAGTGACTACATCAGTAAGATATAATTATAAATGTATTCAAACCTAACAGTGTAGCCTCAAAACAAATGAAGGAGAAACTGACAGAATTCAAAGGAGCAATACACAATCCAACAATAACATGTTTAATTTAGTACCTTACTCTCAATAATGGTTAAAACTAAACAGAAAATCAATAAGTTTATAGAAGACTTGAACACAATCAACCAACTTGACATAACTTCAGCCAATGACTGCAGAGGACACACTCTTTAGAAGTGCACACATGGTTTACACCTTTCACAAAAATTAACTCAAAATGGATCAATGACCTAAATGTAAAACACAAAACTATAAAACTCCTAGACAATAACAAGAGAAATTCTAGGTTTTGTTGTGTTTAGTGATGACTAAAGCAGTGCTCAGAGGAAACTTTATGGCTTTTAAATGCCTATTTCAGAAAAAAAGAAAGATGGCAAATCAATAAACTAAACTTGTACCTCAACAAACTAGAAAGTGCAAATGAAATCCAAACCAAGCAGAAGAAAATAATAAAGATTAGAGCAGAAAGCAATTAAAAACAGGAAAACAATAGAGAAAATCAATAACACAAGAATTAGTTCACTGAAGAGATCAACAAAACTGACAAATCTGTAGCCAGAATGACCAAGGAAAAAGGAAAAAAGGCTCAAATGATCAAAATCAGGAAGGGAAGGGGAACATCACTATTGACCTTATAGAAATTTAGAGGATTAAAAGGGATTAAGAAAAACTTTATGCCAATAAATTAGATAAGTGAAATAAATTCCTAGAAAGATAAGAATTACTAAAACTTACTCAAGAAGAAATAGAAATCTGAATAGACCTATACCAAGGAAAGAAGATCTCAGGCCCAGTGGCTTCACTGTGAATTATACCAAATATTTAAAGATAAAACAATACCAATCCTTCACAAACTCTTACAGAAAAGAAAGGAGAAAATACTTCCCAACTGATTTCATGAATCCAGTATGCCCTCATACCAAAGCAATCACAACAGGGAAAAAAAAAGAAAAAGAAAAAAACCTACAAACTAATCCCTTATTTATGATCAGTCATAAAGGTCTGATGTCCAGATATGTGCATGCAGACTTTCCTTTTATCCTAAACATTTAAAGTACAGGAGCATAAATATTTTAAAGTATGCTTTATTGATAATTTAAAATTTTTTCCAAGGTTATAAGTAAATATAAAATTCTTGCACTGATTTTAGAACTTAATTACACCCAACACCTCTACAAACACGAGATGTTCCTCCACTGTTGTTCTGGCCCACAGGTAATCTGAGTAAAGATGATGAAATATATAGAAAGGCCCATAGGTAGAATGCTGTAAGAAATCCTTTCTTATTAAAATACAGTGTATGGGTTGATGGCAAAGCCCTGGGAAGCCTCATTAGATTACTGTGAACATCCTGAAAAGGGGGCTGAGGGTATTAAATGACAGTTTGAAGAGCCAAAATTCAAGTGGCCTTAAAGGCCAAGACACTGGAAAATTTTATGTATTAGCTACAATATGTCTAGAGGTGTTAAAATGGACTGAGGGTCTTCAGAAGTTCTACTCCCTTGTCTTCAAGGGAACGCACTCTTGCCTTAAGCCATCCTAGTAGTTGTCCATCCTAAAGATTCTACAAGGTAGGAGATTGTAAAACTTTTCTTCTAACATCTGACCTCAGTAGAACATCCAGTTCAAATATGGAATTGCAACCTTTTCTAAGCCATTACTATATTTTTAAACTTTTAAGTTTTAAAATAACTTTAAGAAAAACTGCACGAAGTATAGGATTCCTATATGCCCTTCACCAGCTTCCCCTAATTAACAGAGTATACAACCATAGTACAATGATCTAAACCAGGAAATTAACATTGGTACAATGCAATCAACTAAACTACACACCTTACTCAAATTCCCTTTTTTTTTTTTTTTGCTATTGTTCTTTCCTGTTCTAGGATCCGTTTCAGGACTCCACATTACAGGTCTCCTTAGTCTCCTCCGATCTATGACAATTCTTCAGTCACTCCTTGTCCTTCATGACTTTGACTCTTACGAAGAACAGTAGGCAGTTACTTTGTAGAATGACTCTGACATTTTTTCTGATTTAATAATATTACTATTAACAAGGATCATTTATTGAGGGTTTACTAAGTGCCAGGCACAATGCTGAGCCCTCTATCTAGATCATCTCTTTTAAAACAGAAATGTTTTTAATAGACTTTAGAACAGAAGCATTTTAAAATCAAAGAGTAATCATCTCCAACTCACCTTTCTTCAAGTGCTAGTATTTTGTAAATTACAAAGCATTACCAAACAGATTATTATTCCCCCACTCCAATATCCTTTAATGTCCCCCCTAAAAAATACTAAGTCCAACACTAAGCCTTAAATTCAGAGCCCTTGAGTTGTTAATCCTTCTGAATCTTTACTGCCCACATTTTCCTACCCTTGAACCTTGGCCGTTGCTTTCTTCATTTGTACCTGCCCTCCCTTTTCATCCCTAAATACCCTTTCTTGAAGACACCTTTAATCACTGCCCCTAGCTCCCAAGAGCTACTGACCCTCTGGAATCCCACAGAATTTAACAACTGCAGTCCTCATTTGGTACATACACACTACCCTGAGCTGTGGGCATATGTTTTTGTAGACTGTCTCTCAAATGAGACTTTTTTGAGAGGAGAACTTGTGGACTTTTTTCCCTCTGACATCTCCTATACTACCCTAATGCTTAATAACATTTTCTGAATACCTACAAGTGCCAAGCTTTGTGGTAGCCCCTGGGAAATTAGAGATAATTAAGACACAATCCCAATTCTTCAGAAGTCTTTTATGTGATAAACATTTGAGCACAGTGATACACTGAAAACAGAGTTTCTCTTCAAAAAATTAAGGTCACTGCAAGTTTCCTGTGGTAGTAAATTTTTTCTTTTTCTGTCCTGATAAACACTAAAATAACTAATTATAGATTGCTAATGTGTCACAGAACATGTATATTTTCCAGCCAGCTTGTGCTTGAAGCAAGCTGTGACCTGGTTTTATGAGAAATCCAGATGGTACAGAGTAAACTTAATTAACCAAAGGCTTTTGCAAATATTGCCACAAGTTGTAGCAAGTTTCAACCAGCTTACCAACTGTTTTAGTCTAGTGACATCTAGTGGCAAGAGGGTTAAAAACCGCACTGCTATAAATTAAACTACATTAAAGGGAGGCCATCTTATGAAAACAAGTGGCAAAATATGAGAGAGAACTATGGTATTTACTAGCATTCGAAGATGTTTTACTGTCTCTTTGGCCTACATAACTGTTAACCCCTCTCACTGGGGTTTATCATTTTTTCCTTCTCTTGTAGCTGGTAAACATGATTCTTGATATAAGATTTACTGAAATAAAACGTACTAATATTTTAATTATAAGTGAGACAAAAGCCCTCAATTAAAAAGACTGAATGAAGAACCAAGTAACCCCCAATGGCGGTATGTCTGACCCAAAAATCTGGCAAATCGAAACTGCATTTTTGTTTCCATATATTTGTTTACTGACACTTCCATAGGTCAGTAAACTTTTGTTAATGATTTTCATCTGCTCATATAATGCAAATAATTATCTATCGAAACTTATTCTTTAAAATATCACTTTGCATTTCATTGGCTTTTTGTGAAACTGGATTTTGGGGGGAAACACACTTAAACATGATCAAAAACCTGTGACTTTTAACATTCTTCTACAAATAATGAATTCCCAATGAGTCTAAAATTTAATGTATAGGCATTAACTGTGAATCATAGTTTTAATAACTGAGTTCATCCAAAAATAGTAGAAACCTAATAACATATTCCAAGATACACTTTTGATAACCACATCTCTTTAAAAAAAATTTCTAGAATCATTTAGTTGAATGATCTAACCGTTCTGTAATTTCAGGTAAGATTCAAGTTCATAAACTTCTGGCTTGATATTTTCCAAAGTGTGGTCCATGAACCCATTTCAGAATCACCTGGAATGCTAGTTCCACATACAGATGACACCTTACAAATGAACCTACTGAATCAGACTCTCTGAGTTTGGGGCCCTATAATCAGCTTTATCACGCATAATAAGGTTTTGGAAATAATTACTATCAAGACCACAAATATAAATTCTTCTAAGTTGTTCTAATTCTAGTCAACCTTTCCTGCCTCTTTCAGACAGAATAAGCTGTTCTCTGATGGGTTACACTTTATTTACAGCACTTACCATATTGGGTCACAATTTATCTGTTAACAATATAGTTTCCCTCACTAGACTGTGAGCTCTCTTCACGGGAAGGAGTAATGTGTTTTGCTTTTGTGTCTCCAGCCTAAAAATATCAGGTGAAGAGCACGAGCTTAATGAATTTGGTTAAATGAATGAATAAATATATGAAATATCACAGTTCTAAAAAAAAAGCATGTGGCTTCCACTTGTGCTCACAGTGAGGAATATTATGTGGTACCAGTTCCAAAAACGATTAAATTAGCATCAAATTAATGTCTAATAATCAGTTCAGTTTTGGGGGCTGGGGGAAAGGGAATTTTTTAAGTTGTGAGAATACCTTTAAAACACTGGCTTTCCTAAATAAACATTTCAGTCTCAAATGTTAGTGTGTTTTTTTGTTGTTTTTTTAAAATTTTTTTTGAATTTTATTTATTTTTTTATACAGCAGGTCCTTATTAGTCATCAATTTTATACACATCAGTGTATACATGTCAATCCCAATCGCCCAGTTAAGCACACCACCATCCCCACCCCACCACGGTTTTCCCCCCTTGGTGTCCATACGTTTGTTCTCTACATCTGTGTCTCAATTTCTGCCCTGCAAACTGGTTCATCTGTACCATCTTTCTAGGTTCCACATACATGTGTTAATATAAGATATTTTTCTCTTTCTGACTTACTTCACTCTGTATGATAGTCTCTAGATCCATCCACGTCTCAGCAAATGACCCAATTTCGTTCCTTTTTATGGCTGAGTAATATTCCATTATATATATGTACCACATCTTCTTTATCCATTCATCTGTCAATGGGCATTTAGGTTGCTTCCATGACCTGGCTATTGTAAATAGTGCTGCAATGAACATTGGGGTGCATGTGTCTTTTTGAATTATGGTTTTCTCTGGGTACATGCCCAGTAGTGGGATTGCTGGATCATATGGTAATTCTATTTTTGATTTTTTAAGGAACCTCCATATTGTTCTTCAAAGTGGATGCATCAATTTACATTCCCACCAACAGTGCAACAGGGTTCCCTTTTCTCCACACCCTCTCCAGCATTTGTTGTTTGTAGATTTTCTGATGATGCCCATTCTAACTAGTGTAAGGTGATACCTCGTTGTAGTTTTGATTTGCATTTCTCTAATAATTAGTGATGTTGAGCAGCTTTTCATGTGCTTCTTGGCCATCTGTATGTCTTCTTTGGAGAAATGTCTATTTAGGTCTTCTGACCATTTTTAGATTGAATTGTTTGTCTTCTTAATATTGAGCTGCATGAGCTGTTTATATATTTTGGAGATTAATCCTTTGTCTGTTGATTCGTTTGCAAATATTTTCTCCCGTTCTGAGGGTTGTCTTTTCGTCTTGTTTATGGTTTCCTTTGCTGTGCAAAAGCTGTGACGTTTCATTACGGCCCATTTTCTTATTTTTGTTTTTATTTTCATTACTCTAGGAGGTGGATCAAAAAGGATCCTGCTGTGATTTATGTCAAAGACTGTTCTTCCTATGTTTTCCTCTAAGAGTTTTATAGTGTCCGATTTACATTTTTAGGTCTCTAATCCATTTTGAGTTTATTTTTGTGTATGGTTTTAGGGAGTGTTCTAATTTCATTCTTTTACATGCAGCTGTCCAGTTTTCCCAGCACCACTTACTGAAGAGAATGTCTTTTCTCCATTGTACATCCTTGCCTCCTTTGTCATAGATCAGTTGACCATAGGTGCGTGGGTTTATCTCTGGGCTTTCCATCTTGTTTCATTGATCTATGTTTCTGTTTTTGTGCCAGTACCATATTGTCTTGATTACTGTAGCTTTGTAGTATAGTCTGAAGTCAGGGAGTCTGATTCCTCCAGCTCCATTTTTTCCCCTCAAGACTGCTTTGGCTATTTGGGGTCTTTTGTGTCTCCATACAAACTTTAAGAATTTTTTTTTCCTAGTTCTGCAAAAAATGCCATTGGTAATTTGATAGGGATTGCATTGAATCTGTAGATTGCTTTGGGTAGTATAGTCATTTTCACAATATTGATTCTTCCAATCCAAGAACATGGTATAGCTCTCCATCTGCTGGTATCATCATTAATTTCTTTCATCAGTGTCATAGTTTTCTGCATATAGGCCTTTGGTCTCCCTAGGTAGGTTTATTCCTAGGTATTTTATTCTTTTTGTTGCAGTGGTAAATGGGAGTGTTTCCTTAATTTCTCTTTCAGATTTTTCATCATTTCTGTGCATTAATTTTGTATCCTGCAACTTTACCAAATTCATTGATTAGCTCTAGTAGTTTTCTGGTGGTATCTTTAAGATTCTTTATGTAGAGTATCATGTCATCTGCAAACAGTGACAGTTTTACTTCTTCTTTTCCAATTTGTATTTTTTATTTCTTTTTCTTCTCTGATTGCCGTGGCTAGGACTTCCAAAACTATGTTGAATAATAGTGGTGAGAGTGGACATCCTTGTCTTGTTCCTGATCTTAGAGGAAATGCTTTCAGTTTTTCACCATTGAGAACGATGTTTGCTGTGGGTTTGTTGTATATGGCCTTTATTATGTTGAGGTAGGTTCCCTCTATGCCCACTTTCTGGAGAGTTTTTAACATAAATAGGTGTTGAATTTTGTCAAAAGCTTTTTCTGCATCTATTGAGATGACCATATGGTTTTTATTCTTCAATTTAATATGGTGTATCACACTGATTGATTTATGTATATTGAAGAATCCTTGCATCCCTGGGATAAATCCCACTTGATCATGGTGCATGATCCTTTTTATGTGTTGTTGGATTTTGTTTGCTAGTATTTTGTTGAGGATTTTTGCATCTATATTCATCAGTGATATTGGTCTGTAATTTTCTTTTTTTGTAGTATCTGCCTGGTTTTGGTATCAGGGTAATGGCGGCCTCATAGAATGAGTTTGGGAGTGTTCCTTCCTCCACAATTTTTTCGAAGAGTTTGAGAAGGATGGCTGTTGGCTCTCCTCTAAATGTTTGATAGAATTCACCTGTGAAGCCATCTGGTCCTGAACTTTTGTTTGTTGGAAGATTTTTAATCAGTTTCAATATCATTCCTTGTGATTGGTCTGTTCATATTTTCTATTTCTTCCTGGTTCAGCCTTGGAAGGTTATATCTTTCTAAGAATTTGTCCATTTCTTCCAGGTTGTCCATTTTATTGGCATAGAGTTGCTTGTAGTAGTCTCTTAGGATGCTTTGAATTTCTGTGGTGTCTGTTGTAACTTCTTTTTCATTTATAATTTTATTGATTTGAGTCCTCTCCCTCCTTTTCTTGATGAGTCTGGCTAATGGTTTATCAATTTTGTTTATCTTCTCAAAGAACCAGATTTTACTTTTATTGATCTTTACTACTGTTTTCTTTGTTTCTATTTCATTTATTTCTGCTCTGATCTTTATGATTTCTTTCCTTCTGTTAACTTTGGGTTTTGTTTGTTTTTCTTTCTCTAGTTCCTTTAGGTGTAAGGTTAGATTGAGATTTTTCTTGTTTCTTGAGGTAGGCTTGTATAGCTATTAACTTCCCTCCTAGAACTGCTTTTGCTGCATCCCATTGGTTTTGGATTGTTGTGTTTTTGTTGTAATTTGTCTCCAGGTGTCTTTTGATTTCTTCAGTGATCTCTTGGCTATTAAGTAGTGTATTGTTTAGCCTTCATGTGTTTGTCTTTTTTAAGTTTTTTTCCCCTGTAATTCATTTCTAATCTCATAGCGTTGTGGTCAGAAAAGATGCTTGATATGATTTCAATTTTCTTAAATTTACTGAGGCTTGATTTGTGACCCAAGATGTGATCTATCCTGGAGAATGTTCCATGTGCACTTGAGAAGAAAGTGTAATCTGCTGTTTTTGCATGGAATGTCCTATAAATATCAATTAAATCTATCTGGTCTATTGTGTCATTTAAAGCTTCTGTTTCCTTATTTATTTTCATTTTGGATGATCTGTCCATTGGTGTAAGTGAGGTGTTAAAGTCCCCCACTATTATTGTGTTACTGTCGATTTCCTCTTTTAGAGCTGTTAGCACTTGCCTTATGTATTGAGGTGCTCCTATGTTGGGTGTATACATATTTATAATTATTATATCTTCTTCTTGGATTGATCCCTTGATCATTATGTAGTGTCCTTCCTTGTCTCTTGTAACATTCTTTATTTTAAAGTCTATTTTATCTGATATGAGTATTGCTATTCCAGCTTTCTTTTGATTTCCATTTGCATGGAATATCTTTTTCATCCCCTCACTTTCAGTCTGTATGTGTCCGTAGGTCTGAAGTGGGTCTCTTGTAGACAGCATATATATGGGTCTTGTTTTTGTATCCATTCAGCAAGCCTGTGTGTTTTGGTTGGAGCATTTAATCCACTCACATTTAAGGTAATTATTGATATGTATGTTCCTATGACCATTTTGTTAATTGTTTTGGGTTTGTTTTTGTAGGTCCTTTTCTTCCCTTTTGTTTCCCACTTAGAGAAGTTCCTTTAGCATTTGTTGTAGAGCTGGTTTGGTGGTGCTGAATTCTCTTAGCTTTTATTTGTCTGTAAAGCTTTTGATTTCTCCATCAAGTCTGAATGAGATCCTTGCCGGGTAGAGTAATCTTGGTTGTAGGTTCTTCCCTTTCATCACTTTAAGTATATCATGGCACTCCCTCCTGGCTTGTAGAGTTTCTGCTGAGAAATCAGCTATTAACCTTATGGAAGATTCCCTTGTATGTTATTTGTCATTTTTCCCTTGCTGCTTTCAATAATTTTTCTTTGTCTTTAATTTTTGCCAATTTGATTACTATGTGTCTCAGTGTGTTTCTCCTTGGGTTTATCCCGTATGGGACTCTCTGTGCTTCCTGGACCTGGGTGGCTATTTCCTTTCCCATGTTAGGGAAGTTTTCTACTATAATCTCTTCAAATATTTTCTCAGGTCCTTTCTCTCTCTCCTCTCCTTCTGGGACCCCTATAACGTGAATGTTGTTGCGTTTAATGTTGTCCCAGAGGTCTCTTAGGCTGTCTTCATTTCTTTTCATTCTTTTTTCTTTATTCTGTTCCACAGCAGTGAATTCCACCATTCTGTCTTCCAGGTCACTTATCCGTTCTTCTGCCTCAGTTATTCTGCTATTGATTCCTTCTAGTGTAGTTTTCATTTCAGTTATTGTATTGTTCATCTCTGTTTGTTCTTTAATTCTTCTAGGTCTTTGTTAAACATTTCTTGCATCTTCTCGATCTTTGCCTCCATTCTTTTCCCGAGGTCCTGGATCATCTTTACTATTATTCTGAATTATTTTTCTGGAAGGTTGCCTATCTCCACTTCATTTAGTTGGTACATAGCCCTCTGCCTTTTCATCTTGTCTATCTTTCTGTGAGTGTGGTTTTTGTTCTACAGGCTGCAGGACTGTCATTCTTCTTCCTTCTGCTGTCTGCCCTCTGGTGGATGAGGCTATCTAAGAGGCTTGTGCAAGTTTCCTGATGGGAGGGACTGGTGGTGGATCGCTAGTGTGTTTTAAAATAGAAGAATTTTTATATGCGAATTTTGGAAAAGTAGAAAAATTGAAAACGACTAACAAAATTTTATACTGTTCAGCCTTAGGCTGTTTCTAGGCTATCACTTAGCAGAAACTGCTGACAAACCAGAACCTTAAAAGGAAATATACACTGTACATCCTTTACTGTTATATTCCAGGGGCAAAAGGCTAGCTCATGCAGGAAATGATATTGTTTAGAAAGATATATCCTTGGGTTCTAGCTAAAGAAAACCATGTATATTTTATTTAAAGTCATACTATAACACAAATTGAAAGTTTAGAGAAATAGAAAAGAATGAATAATCAGTACATAAACTATCTGATAATTAATTATTCCAGTAAGTTGATATTTAATATGGCTTGAAACTAAAATCAGAATTTAACCTGCATACATTTGGGTAACCTGCATACATTGACTAAGAACAGAAAATTAAAGCAGTACATCCCAGATGTAATTCTGGTCAAGAATTCTCTTGGCAACTTTTATCTTTTTATTTATATGGAAGATTTTAAACTATGAACACTCCCTCGACCCTGTCTTCTCAATGTGGCTACCTTCCATTCATCCCTGAAAACCCAGCTCAAATATTTCTTCCACTGTGAAGCCTATCTCAAATCCCCAGGTCAAATTAATGGTTCTCTCCTCCATGCCTACCTAGTCTTTTGGGCATCTGGCCAGTATTACACATACTATATTACTACGAGTTTTTACCTGTCTAAATCACTCACAAAACTATAAGCTCCCAAAGGGCAGAAACAGTGTCTTATATTCTTTTGTATCTCTGCTATCTGGAGCACCACCAGGACCTGGGCAGGAGTTTACCAATATTTTGCAGAAATGAATGCCCAATGTAGTTATCAAAAGCTGTTGGCATGAGGCACAAAAGTAAAATGAAGAAGTGGTAACTGAGAGAAGAATATGGATTAAAAAGCATCTTTGGGGGAGGATTTCCACTTCTGCCCATGAAATATTATCTGCTGTTATGCCTGACAGTCATAAACAGCTAGAAAACCAGACAAAATATATGAAACACTCTTTTCAGATATTGTATAACAGGCAGTGCAGGACTTTGAGCCCCACAAGAAGGAAAACAAGTGAGTTCTATCATTTCTCCAGCTTACTGCTGAAAGGCAGGTCTCAGGATGCAGACCAGGGAGGCACAGTGACCTCGGAGTTGAAGAGAGAGTGCAGTTTGCAGAGATTAAGGTGTCTAGAACTTGCACGACAGAGGATGGGAGGGAAGGCCGTTCCACAAGCACACTGCGGAAATCACACAGGGCACTCTTGAACCCTTGCACAGTAACTTGTGAATTTATGAGCCGAAATTCCACAAGTCTGGAGAAAGAACCAGGAAAGCAGTAAGCCAAATAATTTCTGAAACTCACATAAGGCTAAGGGCAGTTCATGTTCCCACCAGCCAGAGTGGAAAAACCTCATAATATATGGGGCAATGGGTAGCATGCTCAGAAGGGTATTGCCTTAGTAGGGAGGTTTAATTAAACCAGACGTAAGGCTGCTCTGGATGAGCCCTAACCAAACTCAAAAGCAAGCCTAGAACTGATTACAAGTAACTTAACCTTCTGCCAGAACCAAGTCCAATCTCCTTTAAAGGAATCAAACAAAATCCAGCACCCAAAAACATAAAATATACAATCTTTGGCATACAGTAAAAATCTTCCAGGCATCGGGGCTTCCCTGGTGGCGCAGTGGTTGAGAATCTGCCTGCTAATGCAGGGGACACGGGTTCGAGCCCTGGTCTGGGAGGATCCCACATGCCATGGAGCAACTAGGCCCGTGAGCCACAACTACTGAGCCTGCGCGTCTGGAGCCTGTGCTCCGCAACGAGAGGCCGCGATAGTGAGAGGCCCACGCACCGTGATGAAGAGTGGCCCCTGCTTGCCACAACTAGAGAAAGCGCTTGCACAGAAATGAAGACCCAACACAGCAAAAATAAATTAATTAATTAATAAACTCCTACCTCCCCCCGCCAAAAAAAAAAACTTCCAGGCATGAAAAAAGCAGGAAAATGTGACTTGAGAAAGCTCATTCAATAAAAAAATAACAGATCCAGAAATGATGGACTAGCAGACAAGAGTTAAAAGAGTTATTATAAATATACTCTATATGTTCAAAAAGTAGAGGAGAACATAAGCATGATAAAGAAATGACTTTTTTTAAAAAAAAGAGGGGAATGGATATCTAAAGCTGAAAAACACAGTTATTTGAAATTAAAAATACAAGGGTTGGGGGAAGAGATAGCTAGAGAGTTTTGGATTGGCATGTACACTGCTATATTTTAAATGGATAACCAGCAAGGACCTACCGTATAACACAGGGAACTCTGCTCAATATTATGTAACAACCTAAATGGGAGAAGAATTTGAAAAACAATAGATACACGTATATGTACAACTGAATCACTTTGCTGTACACCTGAGACTATCACATTGTTAATCAACTATACTCCAATATAAAATAAAAAGTTTAAAAAAAATGCATTGGATGGGATTAATGGCAGCATAGACATGACAGAAAAAAAAAAGACCACTCAACCTGGAAACACAGCATTAAAAATTACCCAAAGTACGTCAGAAAGGAAAAAGACAGAAAGGAAAAAAAAATCCAAAAGGTGCATCAATGACCTGGGAGAAAACACCACGTGGTCAAACATAGAAACTGGGAAGGGAGGGGCAGAAAAATACTGGAAGAAATAATGGCCAAAGTATTTGATAATAACTATAACTCTGTAGATCAAAGAACATATGGTGCACATTAGTGTGAACTCATCCTTTTCAATATACATAGGTTAAATATAAAAATAAATACAGGTATAAATGTGTGAGTTTGTATATATAAATATATATATATATATATATATATATATATTCCTTGCTAAACACACCAAGAGGGTGTTTAAACACCCTCCACTAAACACCACCCTCCACTAAAAGAACCGGGGCTCCTGGAGAAATGCTTGATTCTAGGGCTGAGGCCAGGGAAGAACAAGGTAAGTCTGGAACGTTATATTGTGCCATAAAATAAAAATATGTTCAAAGAATAATGAGAATACGTCAAAAGGACACAGGAAGCTAAATTGATGGTATTGCAACTAGCCAAATATGGAGCATTTTGCAATTAAAAATAAACAGTCGGGGTTTCCCTGGTGGCTCAGTGGTTGAGAGTCCGCCTGCCAAGGCAGGGGACACGGGTTCGTGCCCCGGTCCGGGAAGATCCCACATGCTGCGGAGAGGCTGGGCCCGTGAGCCATGGCCGCTGAGCCTGCGCATCCGGAGCCGGAGCCTGTGCTGCTCCGCAACGGGAGAGGCCACAACAGCGAGAGGCCCGCGTACCACAGAAAAAAAAAACAAAAACAAAAAAACAGTCGCTCCTTGGTGTCCATGAGGGGAATGATTCCAGGACCCCCGTGGATACCAAAGTCCCTGGATGCTCAAGTCCTTTATATAAAATGTATTTGCATATAACCTACGCACGTCCTCCCGTATACTTTAAATCATCTCTAGATTACTTATAATATCTAATACAATGCAAATACTATGTAAATTGATGTAAATGATATGTAAATAGTTGCTAGCACTCAGCAAATTCGCGTTTTGTTTTTTGGAACTTTCTGGACTTTTTTTCCTATTTTCAATCCGCCCTTGGGTGAATCTGTGGATGCAGAACCCACTGATATGGAGGGCCAAATATAATGACTTTAACAGATCACAACTCATTGAATAAAATAGGAAGTCGCTGTTCCACACTGACTTAAACAAATAAATGAATAAAAACTGGGGATAAGAGAAAGGTCTTCCTTACAGTAAAATGCAAACTAATAAATGTAGAAGGAATGATAAACTTAGAAAAATCACTGTTTGGTAACCATCACTGTATAATTAATTCAAGCAAGAAATATCAATGGATATTATGACTGGTGAAAGAAAGTGTGCTGAAAAACAAGATTACATAAAGTCTCACAGTAACTCCTCAAAAATATAGTAGTTACCAAAAAAAGAAAAAACTTTATAACAAAACTGGGCAAAACTGACATTTTTATATAAATAAAAACAAAGAATTTGTTTCCAGCTGACCTGCACTACGAGAAATGCTACAAGAAGTTCTTCAGACTAAGAATAAATGACATCAAATGGAAACGTGAATCCATAGGAAGAGATTAAGAATTCCAGAAATGACAAACATGGGAGTAAACACTCAACATATAGTTTTTTCTTCCCTTAATTTCTTTAGAAGATATATGATTCTTTAATAAAAGACACAGACACACCTCCTCTGAGATTTCATGGAAAGAAACAAGAATGGATGCAGGCACAGAGATTTGCTGGAGTGCGGAACAAAGTGAGGCTGCTCTTGCAAACATTCTCCATTGGTTTCGAGTGACCATTCTCCTAGTGCGTCCCCCTCTTCTGAGTAAGACTCACACTTTGCCAGTTAACGGCCACGTTTAAAAGGTTAACTGAAGCGCTATTACACATACAAATAAACCTACAAGGTAATCGGGAATGAATTATCAACTTTTCAAAGATGGTATCTGGGGGAAAATACACCCTGAGAATCAACCCTGGGTCTGGAGGTCACCGCTCAGCGGTTCAGAGAAGACTGTGGCTCTGATTAAGACCCACCCCCTCATCCCCTCCTTTGCCACTCCACTTTCCAGTGCAGAGGTAAGGCCTGACAGCTGGCACAGGCAGATGTCTGATAAATGCCAGGACCTTCTTCGCTTATATTATTTGTCTGGCTGATAGGTGGGTTGGTGAGAAAGATGTGAATTAACTGGTCATTTGAAATCCAGCTCCCTCATGTTCTTCACATCCACCTTTTCCATCGATTCATTCTTTCCCGGCTTCAACCTCCAGCGCTAATTCTCAATGTTCCATGTGATTTGAGACTCTTCACTGCCGTTTTGTGAGATTTTACTCCACCAAGGAAAGTTCCAGGCTCTTTTTAATTGTCAAAATCTCCTTCACATGCATCATGTTTTTTTTTTAAGCTGCATTGATAATTTATTAATAGCTATTATACATTTGTATACATTTCCTCCTGGTGTGTAGGTTCATCACAAAAACCAAATTACTGGGCTTCCCCGGTGGCGCAGTAGTTGAGAATCCGCCTGCCAATGCAGGGGACACGGGTTCGAGCCCTGGTCCGGGAAGATCCCACATGCTGCGGAGCAACTAAGCTCGTGCGCCACAAATACTGAGCCTGTGCTCTAGAGCCCGTGAGCCACAACTACTGAGCCCGCATGCCACAACTACTGAACCCGCACGCCTAGTGCCCATGATCCCAACAAGAGAAGCCCGCGCACTGCAACAAAGAGTAGCCCCCGCTCACTGCAACTAGAGAAAGCCCGCGCACAGCAACGAAGACCCAATGCAACCAAAAATAAATAAATAAATATATATATTTAAAAAAAAAACAACCAAATTACTGTATATAATAGAAGCTGCCCATTAATTACAGAAGAAGAAGAAATTTTGCTATTGCTTGAAAGGTAGTCCCATGACGTTAGTGTTTTATCCTTTATATCTTCAGAGACACATATACCTAGAATATAATCAGTATTGGTCACTGGAAGCCTTGAGGCATCTTCCTCCAGCAGTGCTGGAAAAACACTGGTAACGTTTTTGGCACTAAGTGCTTCTTTTTCAATATCTCTAAATAGGCAATAGGATTTTCTCTTATCACAATTCTTTTAACAATTGCCACATTATAATTATCTAGATATCAGTTTATACAGTATTAGTTACAATTTCAGTTAAGACTTTGGAAACAAGAGGCATATTTACACATCCTTTGCCAGGATGAAGTACTCCAATCTGTCAGTCAGTCATTAATTCAAGAAACAGTCTGTAGTGAACACTTGTGATTTCTCCCACAGTAGCAATTCCTGCCTAACAGTCCTCAGTTTCCACGCTAGGAGCCATATGGTTCCAGAAAACTTTACTGTACTTTAGTGGTGACGTATGTGAGCTAGACTAAGCCAATCAGGTAGCCTGTCACCTAGGCATATGACCATGTGACCCACGCCTGACTAATGAGAATCTCTTTTGCTACAGAGTGTGCATTATATGGATAAAAGACCTGGAACTCCTGTAGCCATTTTGCTTTCATGTAGAAAACTAGTCAAAGGATGGAACCAATACATGAAGGATGACAGAGTGAAAAGACAGAGAAAATTACAGAAAAGTAAAATGAGACCCTGACATGATAAACCTCTGGATCGAACAGCACCTAAACCTGAACTACCTGTGGGATTACAACTGCTTCACAGCCGTGCAACTGTGCAGTCCCACAGGGTCCCGTTCTCAAAAGGCGTCCTCCACATTTGGTTCAATGCCCTTGTGCTGCCTTCTGAAATTCTTAATAATTTTATCTTAGGACCTGTGTCTCTAAGTGAAGTCCTATGGAACAATGGAGCGGGTCTATAAGCAAAGAAAATATACGTGGCAATAACTAGCACGTGTGGGGCAGTCCAGGACTCTTGGGACTCTGTAAAACCCAGTCAGGACCTGGATACAGATCTGCAGAAGCAGCAGCCAGGGCAGCAGTGGCTGTGACCCAGCAGAGAGGAGGGGCTCCTGCTCTCTGAGGGCAGTGCATGGGGACTGGTTTTCTTGTCTCTGCACCCATCCCACTGGCATCTACACAAACATTACCTCTGGGAACTGTCAGAACTGTCAACAGCAAACTACAATAAAACAATATACTTGGACATATGCAGCACATTCTTAACAACCAAGCACAGAACTCCCAACAGAGCTGCTGAGTATCACTGAGGCTTTTACACTGTGTATGTCTGATCTCCCTTGTTGGGAACAAAGACAGTCCCCTCCTTAGGCAGCAATACAATCTTTTTTTAAAAAATTATTTAAATAATTTATTTTTGGCTGCGTTGGGTCTTCGTTGCTGCACGCGGGCTTTTTCTAGTTGCAGCGAGCCAGGGTTACTCTTCATTGCAGTGCGTGGGCTTCTCATCATGGTGGCTTCTCTTGTTGCGGAGCGGGCTTCAGTAGTTGTGGCTCGCAGGCTCAGTAGTTGTGGCTCACGGGCTCTAGAGCGCAGGCTCAGTAGTTGTGGCGCATGGGCTTAGTTGCTCCTTGCCATGTGGGATCTTCCCGGACCAGGGCTCGAACCTGTGTCACCTGCATTGGCAGGCGGATTCTTAACCACTGTGCCACCAGGGAAGTCTTATAATCTTATGTCTTGTTGTACCCAGGGTCAGTAACAAAAATGATCAGTCAGTTGCAAAGAAAGTCATATATGTACGCACCACCATGTCCTCTCATGCGTGCACATATATTCATTGCCAGGCGTGAAAAGAATAATTATTTTATAACTTTTATATATAAAACATCAATATTGCATTTCACTTGTGAGTATTTCATTTCTATAGAATGACATGAGAGTGGGATTAATTAAAAAATATGAATGGTTGAATTTTAAGTAAGAAATCTATAGGGTTTGTTTAACCTCTGGGAACCTAATTTGCATCAAATCTACATTTTGCTTTTGTGCTCTGTCATGGCCATTTATTGCTACCTTCTAATTTTTTAATTTCTCATTTTCCCTTAAGTGTGTTACATTTCCAAGTAAGTTGGTACTTCAGAGACTGCTAGGAAAAAAGAAATTCTTTTGGCTTAAAATAAAAGAGGAACTTTACTAATGTAATGTTATTTGGCATTCGTATGGAGCATAAACTATACCCTGGGATAGTCACCCAAAAGGGTTAAGACCAGAGAAAGAATCTGCTTGCTTATTAAAAATGCATACGTTACCTCAGTCATAGGAATAGCCCCAAACTCGCCCAGCCACTGCCTCTGCAGATCACCCCCCAGCATTAGCATTACATCATATGACATTATGGAACAATCATGAACTCTGTGTAGTACTTGTATTGTTTTGAAAGAATACACTGTCATTAACTGGAATAAAAGCTTTCTGAAATCAAACCTGGGGGGTAGCCCTCACTGTGTGGCCCTTTTACTTCTTTGAGAAACAGCCTCATCCTGAAAGCAGTAAAGGGGGAAAGAGATTAGAGTATAAAGGCAACAGAGATGAGTGATGCCTGCCCAGGCCAGCAAGCAGATGCAGGGCTTTAAATTACCGGGCAGAACAATGTCAAAGCAGGAGGCTCTGTAACGAACGCGGCACCTGAAAATCCAAGCCAGCTCACGCCCATCACCCTATTTCCCATTACAGCCTCATGATTTTTACCATGGGCTTCGCTAGAATTGGAAACTGAGTCTTTCTTTTTTAAATCAAAGTATAATTGACTTACCATACTATATTCGTTTCAGGTGTACAACATAGTGATTCGATATTTTTATACATCACGAAAAGATCACCATGATAAATCTAGTTACCAGCTGTCACCATAGAAAGTTATTACAATATTACCGATTATACTCCTGGTGCTGTACCTTACATCCCTATGATTTATCTATTTTAAAACTGGAAGTTTATACCTCTTAATCTCCCTCACCTATTTCCCTCATCTGCAACTCCCCTCTCCTCTGGCAACCACAAGTTTGTTCTCTGTATCTATGAGTCTTAAACTGAGTCTTATTCTACACACAAAATAGTTAAAACTCGATGTCCTGATGTCATCTGGAGATGGGTTATCACTTATAGCCATGTGACTCTAGGCAATGAACTGAAGCTCTCTGAGCCTCAATGTTTTAATGTAGAAAATGGAAAGAATAATAGGTATGCAGAGCACGGGAGGTGAGGATTAGCTACTATTACTATCATGATTATACTTATCACTTCCACCCAGTTGTCCCCTTTGCCTACCTTGTCTAATCACTGTCCAAGATGTTTCTTCTTCACAAGTAAAACGCGAGCATCAACTTAAATGCTCACGGGCTTATTTTGTGCCCTGCAGTCTGGCCACTGCCCTTTGTTACCATTACTATTTTCACATCACTCTCCTCAGGTGATTTCTCTACCCTCTTTAGCCAAATCCTAGGACTCCTCTTAACTAGACGCTGCTTCTCGTGAGCTTTCCTCTCTCCTGCACCTATTCTCAACATACTCAACAACCAAGGTTCAGAGAGGTGAAAAACAAAGTCAGGGCAACACAGCCAGTTGGGAGCCAAGTCACAATTAAAATCCAGGTAGTAGAACCCTTGTAAACTGTTGGTGGGAGTATAAATTGGTGCAGCCACTGTGAAAAACAGTATGGAGGTTCCTTAAAAAACTAAAAATAGTACTACCATATGATCCAGCAATTCCACTCCTGTGCATACATCCAGAAAAAACAAAAACACTAATTTGAAAAGATACGTGCACCCCAATGTTCATAATAGCACTATTTACAATAGCCAAGATACGGATGCAACCCAAGTGCCCATCAACAGATTACTGGATTAAGATGTGGTAATATAGGGCTTCCCTGGTGGCACAGTGGTTGAGAGTCCACCTGCCGATGCAGGGGACACGGGTTTGTGCCCCGGTCCGGGAAGATCCCACATGCCGCAGGGCGGCTGGGCCCGTGAGCCATGGCCGCTGAGCCTGCGCGTCCGGAGCCTGTGCTCCACAACGGGAGAGGCCACAACAGTGAGAGGCCCGCATACCGCAAAAAAAAAAAAAAAAAAAAGATGTGGTAATATATATACAATGGAATATGACTCAGCCTTATAAAAGAATGAAATACTGCCATCTGCAGCAATGTGGATGGACCTGGAGAATATTATGCTTAGTGATATAAGTCAGACAGAGAAAAAGACAAATACTATATGATATCATGTATATGCAGAATCTAAAAAATAATACAAATGAAGGTATATGCAAAAGAGAAACAGAGTCACAGATATAGAAAACAAATCTGAGGTTACCAAAGGGGAGAGAAAAGGGGTAGGAACAAATCAGAGGTATGGGAGTAACAGATACAAACTGCTAAATATATCAATAAAATAGATAAGCAACAAGAATATACTGCAAAGCATAGGGAATTAAACCCATTATCTCAGAATAACCTACAATGGAATATAATCTGCAAAATACTGAATCACTATGCTATACACCTGAAACTACACAATATTGTAAATCAAATATGCTTCAATCAAAAATAAATAAAATCCAGGTAGTAATGCAAGTCCAGCTGTGTCGCATTAACTGCACCACACTAATAATTCACTCTTGGGGTTCCCAGTGACGATTTTAAATCTGAGGTTAGCTTCCCTTAACACCAAACCTTCTCCCAGATGTTTCCCCTACTAGTCAACTTATCATAAAATACGAATTATTTCAAATGCTTAAAGAAGAAACACTAATTCCAGAAAAGTATTAAATACAACTCAAAGTTCTGGGGTTGTTTTTTTAGTTTTTGTTTGTTTTCAGCATTTCCCAGAAGTGGGGACAAAACTAGATCTCACAGGCCTCACCCAGGACTAGACGACTTTGGGAGGAAAGAGGACATAGTTAACAGGAAGTGGAGGCATGAACACCGTGACTGTGAGCAATACATGCAACTCCAGAAGGGATGGAGGACAGGATACAAGTGTCAGCCTCTAAGTTTCTAAAGATAAAGGTGTGTGTTTTAAATCTGATTGCACAAGGATATATGAAAATGGAAATTTCATTAATGTTGGCTTCTTTGGAGAATCACATGATTCCTCAAAATAACAGAAACTAATGAGAAGATGGGTAACGGGATGTAATGTGTTGTTTTGCATAAGAATCAGAAGAGTTTACCAGTGTCTAACACTGAGGCCTCTGGGGGAAGATTGAAAGCTTGTATTTCCTCATCTGTAAAGCAGATGAAGTACTGGGAAGAATGAGAAGTATATGGATCATCTATAAAGCACCATTTGGTTTTATTTTTGTTTTTTAAGTACAGTGTGGAATGGTTTAACTAGTACAGGATTTGACATCAGTGATAAAGGTTCAAGTTCAACCTCTAGCTGCCAGCTGTCTAATCTGGCACAAATCATTCAAACATATTTAATGATGTAAGAACTAAAGGGATAATGTATATGTGTGTGTAGGGGAGGGAACCTTTTAATACAAATAGCTCTATAAATGTAAGATGTTTCATATTATACTGTACCAGGTTAAGTAAACCAGGGTAGGTCAACTAAATCATCTACATTTCCTAATCTTTTGTCGTGAGAGTGGGACACAGTGATTCTTACAGCAGAAACCCCATTCAGTTAATAAAAAATCATTGCCACTACTTAATAAAGATATGAAAATAATAAAATAAAGTAATGCATGTATTAATAACAAGTTAATAAAAATATAAAATAAAATTATCAAATGAATAATAAAATTCATATTAAAAGGTAACTACCTCAATATATGCTAATCATATATTAAGAGGGATGACGGTTTGTACACATTCTCTCCTTTCAAACATGAACTCCCTGTCAAACAAAACAGTTGCCAGGATTAACTATAAGTGTATCAGTAATCATGGAGATTTTCTCTGTGGAGGTAAACTAGTCAACCCATAGTCCAGATCACAAATAAGAATGAAAATCTTTTTGGGGAAATATGACAGGTAAGCCAACTTCATCATCATTCATTCATTCATTTACTCAGTCCCTACTTTACACCAGGCTCTATTCCAAGTGCTGAGGATTCAACAGTGAACAAAACATGGAAAGTTCCTACCATCATGGAGCTTTACATTCTAGCAGGGAAATACAGACAGTGAACAAATAAGTAAACTATGCAGTAAGTCAAGGGTGATTATGTACTCCAGAGAAAAACAGGCCGGGAAAAGGGCTGCAATTCTAAATATAGCAGTCAAGGAAGGCTTCACCAAGAAAATGCCACTTAAGCAAAGACCTAAAGGAGATGCATAAGGCACAGAGATATCAGGGGAGAATGGTGGGGCTATGCACACCTTTCCAGCAAGTCCAGATAAGATAAAATGCAATCCCTGGAAATAATTTCTATCCTTTTAAATGTATTGAGGCTTGCTTGGGTCCTAGTATGTGGTCTATCCTAGAGAATGTTCTGTGTGCACTTGAAAAGAATGTGTATTCTGTTTTTTTGGATGTAGTGTCCTGTATGTATCAATTAAGTCCAACTGTTCTATTGTGTCATTTCGGATCTCTGTTGCCTTAATGATTTTCTGTCTGGAAGATCTGCCTATAGATGTCAGTATAGGCAGTATAGATGCTACTATAGTCAATGTCTTGTAATAACCTCTAATGGAAAAGAATCTGAAAAAGAATGTGTGTGTCTGTGTGTGTGTGTGTGTATACACACACATATATAACCAAATCACTTTGCTGTACACCTGAAACTAATACAATATTGTAAATCAACTATACTTCAATAAATTTTTTTTAAGAAATGCAAGCCCTTACCTTTCAAAAGTGGCTGGAAGGTTGGAATCTCTTGCAACTTGATGACATCGGGATCATTGCTGACATTCCGTGAGGCCTGGGAGCCCTGAGCTACAACCACAATATCATCCATCTTGGCTCTATGCTTAGCTGGAGAAGGGGCCACTGAAAATAAAGTTACACCGCTCAGGAATTGCATCTTATTTAGCGACCTCCATCTCACCAAAGCTGTTTTCACTGTAGTCATTAAAAAGGATAATTTTTACACAAAAGATGCTAACCGCAGTCATCCTGCAGTGGGGGCTGGGTAGGGGAGATGAATTACAGAGGACTTCTATTTCCCACGGTATTAAAAAAAAAACCTTCAAACTTTATAGGACCATATAGCACCTATGAGGCTGCTTTTGTAATTAAAAGTTTATTATTCAAAACACAAAATAATAACCAGATTGTTTTTAATTTTTACTTCTTTGATCCTCCTGACGTTTGTCCCTATTTCCCAATGAGGAAATAAGCATACCAAATTTAGCTGTGGCTTGCCCAAAGTCACCAGTGCTAGAAACAGAGTTAAGAAGGGAACTGGAGGTAAATGGATTGTTGGTGTACATGACCCATCCCAGTGATGCTGGGGTTGCAAAGCTGTGTAGCCACCCTATCACAGCAAGCCCAGCATGATGAATAGATCCTAGTTACAGGAAAAATAATCCTGGCTCTTAACACAAGATGATGGCACGAGCCCCCTCACCCTTAAAGTCACAGGGCAGAGAGAACCGGCAGGTCCACTGTAGGCTGAGGCAAAATAAAGAAACTTGAAGGACCGCTAAAGAGGCGGGTCAATTTCAGGCACCCAGGAGACTGTAGTCCATTTAGAGGGAAGTGATTCAAACTATCGAGGACTCCCCAGACCAAGACATCCTCTGCTCCCAAACATCTTCTGGTTGGGGCAAGAGGGAATCTTTATTGTTTTACACTCTAGAAGGTAGTATTTGCAGGCGCATCATAATCATGTCTCAAAGGTTGATCCAGGTATGCCACAGAACTGCCCTGCCTCCTGGAGGCTAATGTCTCTTAAGGCTTGGCATTCACTCTTAGAATCTCAGCTACTTTCATTGCTCTTCAAGAAGTCTCTCTTGGCCTCTTTTGGTAATTTACCTAATGTTTTACAAATCCCAAGCCCGAAATCTTTCCTAGTACAAATTCAGTGATTCCTCCTTCCCCAGATACCAGAGGAAAACAGAGTTTACTAGATTCTAGCTAGTCTCTACTACTTGTCTGTAAAATGGGGCTACTGTGAGGATTAAACATGAACACATGTGAAGCACTTAGCACAGGGAACCAGGTAAATTCTAACCTATGCTATTCGGTAGTATTGGTTAGTATGCTCTAGTACTGGTTAGAGGCCATGCTGTTGGTTAGTAGGTGAGCAAGCCTATTAAAAAGATGGCACGCGGGCTTCCCTGGTGGCGCAGTGGTTGGGAGTCCACCTGCCGATGCGGGGGACGCGGGTTCGTGCCCCGGTCCGGGAGGATCCCGCGTGCCGCGGAGCGGCTGGGCCCATGGGCCGTGGCCGCTGGGCCTGCGCGTCCAGAGCCTGTGCTCCGCGGCGGGAGAGGCCGCAGCGGTGAGAGGCCTGCGTACCGCAAAAACAAACAAACAAACAAAAACCAAAAAAAAATGACACGCTTCTCACAAAATATGCTTCTGGCCTGACACAGAGGCAAGAAGGTAAGGGGTAACAATTACTACTATATTTGTTACAACAGATACTACATTCTGGATCTTTCAAATAAATAAGAATGAACGTAGCAGGAGATGCTGCTCACCGTTAAAGGCTATCTCAATCTAGCCCCCAGAATGGTAGACTGAACTAGCTTTGAAGGTTACATTTCAGTGTGGAATACCCATAGATCTGCTAGCTTCTACATTTCTGAACTACATATCCTACCAAGATCAGAGCAGTCCATGACCAGGGCTCTTTTTAGGCCCCAGATATAAGCCAATTTGGATTAGCAACTCCAGAGCTTATCTGGGACAGTCCCAGTGGTCCTAGAGGTTGGTGGGTAACAACAACAAAAAGGAGCAAATGAGCCTCAATTAAGCATCAGCTGTTCTGAGTGCTCATTATACCACAGGAACAATAATCCTCCCATTCCTATATCAAACTCGGAGAGAAATCTAAACAACGTGGGCGGGGGAAGAATAGGGAAAAACACCAGATCCTGCCTTCCTAGCCAACTTCTATATTAGAAAGGGAGCCGAGACACCTTCCGATGGGAAGATGCAGTTTCTGGCCTCGCTCTCACCCAACGGTTCACAGCGATTGTTCACCTGCCACACATCCCTTCTGAAAAAGAATCTCTAGAACCCATTTTTAAGAAAGAATCTGTTCTTTCAGTTCCTATGACCCATCCATTGCGAGACCCAAATCTCTCTATCAGTCATGAATACTAAAGCCCAATATTAATTAGGTCCTCCTTCAAAGAGTAGGCTGCAGCTGAGAGGAACAGCTGTTCTGAAAATAATGGGCTCGGGCGCCCACGCTGGCTTAGCTTGCAATCACAGGTACCGGCTTCCATCAGGGCAATCAAGGCTAGGGCAGATGGTAATTTTTTTTTTTCTTTTTCTTTTTTAAGAAAAAAGCATGGTGAGGGCTTTCTGTGCGTTCCTGTCCGCCGGTCCCAGTCCCCAGCAGGCTGGAAGGCAGCCCGCCCCGCAAGCAAACAGGGCTGGCTGGAGAAGGGTGGAGATCAGGGCACCGACCTGAGGAGTTCAGATCGTTGGGTCGGCTCTCGGCCTCGGAGCTCTGCTCACTGCCCATGGTGCTGGCAGCGGTGGCAGCGGAGGAACGGCGGAACGGGCGGCGACCGCTCGGGCGGCGGTGCGACAGGGAAGGGGCCGGGGACCGGGATGCGGAGGCTACACAGGCTGCGCTGTGGGGATGGCGCGCCCAGCCCAGGCGGGGGCGCGGGCAGCGGGGGACGGGGAGGCCCTATTCGGGGAAGGACGTGCAAAGAGGTGCGGCGGAGCTATACACTGCACGCCTGCCGTATTTAGGGAAACCCAAGCCAGGGAGGCGGGGAAACGCCGGGCACCCGCCGCGCCTGCAGCCGGCGGGCGGCACCGCTTTCACTCACTCGCTCGCTCGGGCGCCTCACGCTCGTTCCTTCTCGGACGCGGATTGGCAGCGCCGGCAGCGCGCAGCCGTCAGTTCCGGGTTAGAAGGCCCACCCCCCCATCCCCACCCGGCCACCGCCCCGGGCCCGAGGGAGGGCGGGGAAACTCGCGCCGGCGACTCCCGGGGCGCAGCCTTAAAGGGCCCGATCACCTCAACGCCAGAACCGCCCCAAAGGGTTACCCGTTTCCTGTTGTAATGTTGCGCGTCACCTTTAAGTATCGTCCACACACTAGGCACTTTATCCCCATCGTTAAAACTTTATTAATAGGCTTTTGGGGAGTTTGTTTTGTTTTTGTGTGTGGTTTTTTTGGTATTTATTTTTGGGTTTTTTAAATTGACATAATATTGTATGAGTTTCAGGTGTACAACATAATGATACGATATTTGTAATATATTGCAAAAAATTTAACCCTGTTTTACAGATGGGGAAAGAGAGGTGCCAGATAGATTTAGGATTGGAATCCACAACTGCCTGGATGCCAAGCTCCTGTTTCAGTTCCCAAAGCTGGAAGTTTGGCAGTGGAAGACCGTACAAAAAATACTAGATGGTGAAAGAAGGAGCTGGAAATGAGAGAAAAATGAGTAGAAAATGCTGATTCATGTGTTAGGGCGTTTGTGCATCTTCAAAGGAAAGTGGATGCCCCAAGTCTAGTCACTTTCTGGCCACCTTGACAATTATCCGCGAGGCATTCTGAAACGAGCAAAGGCAAGAAAGAAGTACTACAGTTAACGCAATACAGAAACTTCCAGCTTTGGCAGGTCAAGGACTTACACCTAACAATGCATTCCCACCAAGGAGTTGAGTGGCTCTGGGGTTCTCAGAACTTTGCAACTCATTTTATATTGTTTGTTTCACGAAATTTCCAGCAAATGCCCTGAGAGTGTCAAATTGATGAAATGATTTTCAAGTCCCTTCTACTCTACCATATCACACACATTTCTCCTGTCTTCACTCATTTGATTTTCACAACAACCCTGACGCCCATAAACAGGTAACTTCCTCACGGTTAGGTAAGTGGTGAAAGTAGGATTTAGGACTCTCTGGTTACAAATCTCATGCTCTTTCCTCTGCTCACCATTACAATACAGTCGTCCCTGGGTATCTGCAGTCCCTGGGTATCCACGGGGGATTGGTTCCAGGACCTCCAGCAGATACCAAAATCCATGGATCTTCAAATCCCTTACAGTTGGCCTCTCCGATTTCGAAGGGTAGGAACACTTGGGTATGGAGGGCCCACTGTACCTTGAGAAAAGTGCAAATGAATGTAAATTCAGTATTATGTGGGAATGTGAAGATAGAACTAAAAACTGCCTGAGAGATCAAAAGAGTCTCCTAAAAGATTATAGTCTTGAAGTTTACATAAACCACCAGGCTGATGGGCCTGGGAAGGCCTTACTAAGCAATGTGCCCACTCCCTCTTGGGGCTCTCTCTCAAGACATTCCCTCTTTGGGGATGGGTGAGAGAAGAAGTAAAAGTGGGGAGAGTAAGTCATATTCTGACTCTTGTTCCCTCTCTTCCACACCAAAGTATATTTATCTTGTGTTCCATACCCTAATCTGTACTGATGTGATGGTGGTTTTTATGCTTCCCTTAGGATAAACGTTTCATTCTAAAAGGATTATTCCGTCCATCAACTGATGAATAGATAAATATATCACCCCATTCTCTACTGGCCAGCAAGGTCTCTGCTGAGAAATCTGCTGACAACTCTATGTATGAGAGATTTTGTTTTTCTTGATGCTTTTAAAATTCACTCTTTGTTTCTGATTTTAGACAATTTTATAATTTGTCTTGGAAAAGAACGTTTTGGATTGAGATTTTGGGGTGAGCTATTAGCTTCATGAAGTTGTATGTCCAAGTCTCTCCCCAGGTTTGGAAAGTTCTCAGCTATAATTTCTTTAAATAAGCTTTTTACCCTATCTCTTGCTCTTCTCCTTCTGAGACTCCAGTGATATGTACATCGTCTCCCTTGTGGTGTCCTATAAGTCCCATAGGTTTTCTTCATTCCTTTTCTTTTCTTTTTTTTTTTTAATTAATTAATTTATTTATTTTTGGCTGTATTGGGTCTTTGTTGCTGGGCGCAGGCTTTCTCCAGTTGCAGCGAGTGGGGGCTACTCTTCATTGTGGTGCGCGGGCTTCTCATTGCAGTAACTTCTCTCGTTGTGGAGCACGGGCTCTAGGCACGCAGGCTTCAGTAGTTGTGGCTTTCAGGCTCTAGAGCGCAGGCTCAGTAGTTGTGGCTCACAGGCTTCGTTGCTCCCTGGCATGTGGGATCTTCCTGGACCAGGGCTCGAACCCGTGTCCCCTGCATTGGCAGGAGGATTCTTAACCATTGCACTACCAGGGAAGTCCTCTTCATTCTTTTTTTTTTGCTCCTCTGTTTGGGTAATTTCAATTGATCTAGTGGCCTTCTAGATCACTGATTCCTTCTGCTTGGTCAAACCTGCCATTGAAGCTCCCTGTTGAATTCTTCAGTTCAGTCATATTCTGCTTCAAAATTACTGTTTGGTTCTTTTTTTATGTGTTCTGTCTCTTCATCGAACTCATTTTGTTCTTGTATTGTTTTCCTGATAGCGCTAGATTGTTTGTGTTCTTTTCTAGCTCTCTGAACATCTTTAGAACAATTATTTTGAATTCTTTATCGGGCAGTTCTTGGATCTCCATTTCTTTGGGGCCAGTTACTGGAGGCTTACTATATTCCTTTGGTGTCCTCATGGTTCCCTGATTCTTCATGATCTCTGTAACCTTGCATAAGTGTCTGCTCATTTGAAGAAGCAGTCACCTCCTCCAGGCTTTATGAGCTGACTTTGGTAAAGGAAGATTTTCACTTGCAGGTGGGGACGTGCTGGAACATGCTGTGACTCCAAGTCTAGTGGTGCAGGACGCCAAGTGCAGGGGTATGTGGTGGCACAGGGTTCAGGGTTACATGATATCTTTTAACTCAGGCCATTGGAATCCACAGTGTCAACAACTGTGGCCCTTGGCAAGCACTTCAGTGTGTTTATAGTGGCTCTAAGGGCTGTTGGGGTCCTCAGCAGCCCCTCCAGATCCAGTGGCTAGAGACCAGACAGGTAGCAGTGGTTGCTGTTGCAGTAGTGGTGCACACACTCAGCTGCAGGGGTGCAGCTGCAGGTGCCTATAGAGAAGCAGGAGCTGGTTGCCAACACACACATAGCAGTGGGGGACTGGGCAGGCAGAAAGGGTCAGTGCCAACCAAATGCTCATTGGCACCTGCAGGGGTCCTGGCTGTTGGCTAGCACTCCTTTAGCTGCCAGGTCTCACCGTGGGTGCATGGCAGCGGAGGCCAGTGACAGGGGTCTGGCCAGGGGCATGCAGGTGCACATCTGGAGGGACTGGCTGCAGGTGAGTGCAGTGGTACAGGCCAGTGACAGAAGGGCCTGATCTGGGCCCACAGGCAGCTGCGGGGGCCCTGGCTGTTGGCACGCCCTTCTGTGGCTGCACAGTTTGCCCCAGGCACGTGCACTGCCATGGAGGCCAGTGACGGGCATCAGGTGGTTAGCATGCAAGATTGCAGCTGCAAGGGCTAGCCCAGATGGTGCACATGATGGCGGAGTTCAACCAGAGGGTCCAGACTGGCATCTTGCATTCATGCAACCACAGAGGCCTGGGCTGGCTGCCAGCGTTGTTCCAGACTCCAGGGGAGGATAGGGGCAGGGGAGGGAGCAGAGAGGGACACAGGCGGCTGCCATCAGTGGGTGTGAATACCTGTAGGGTGAAATCTATGGGGGGCGGGGTCTGAGGTAGCTGTGCTGGTCATTGGTTTCTTCAGTGGTGAAAGCTGCTGGGTTTGTTTGCAGAGCAGGTCACTGGAACCATGATCTCTTCTGCTGCATAACTGCTGTTAGAAGTTCCTGCTTTTCTTCCTTGTTCCTAGTCATCTCTATACGTCTTAGCTTTGCAGGTCTGGGTGGGGTGAAACCAAACGTGGACCATCGTGCGGTGCCCTGAAAGGATGGGGAAGCTGGGTCCTCACCCTGATCCTTCTTTCTAGCAAGGGGAACTCTTTCTTGCTGGCAAATTCCCTCTTGGTGCTGAGCAGTGCTGGCTAGGGGGATGGGATGATGTGGGCAAAATGAAGCTACCTTCCTTCTTTCCTTGTGTAGTTATTCTCAAGTTTTTGTTCTGCTGGGTTGCTGTAGTTTCTTAAGTGGACTCCAGAGCTCTCCCAGACCTGATTTTGTTTGTAGATAGCTGTCTAACTGTTCATCTTTGTGGGGGGACAGAGGCTGGGGCTTCCTATGTTGCCATTTGTTTTCAATGAATGGATAAATAAAACGTGGTATAGCTGTACCGTAGGGTATTATTTGGCAGGGGAAAAAAGGGGGAATGAAGTACGAATACATGCTGCAACATGGATAAACCTTGAAAACATTATGTTATGTGAAACAAGCCCATCACAAAAGACCACGGAGTGTAGATTCCATTTACATGAAATGTCCACAAGGGGCACTATAGAGACAAAAATAAGTAAGTGATTGTCTAAGGCTGAAAAGGAGGGCGGGTGCGGAGGCGATATGGGGAGTGACTGTTAATGGGTGTGGGGATTTCTTTCTGGGAGTGTTGAAAATGTTCTAAAATTTATTGTGGTGGGAATTCCCTGGTGGTCCAGTAGTTAGGACTCCGTTCTTCCACTGCAGGAGGCACGGGTTCGATCCCTGGTCAGGGAACTAAGATCCCACATGACCCGTGGTGCAGCCAAAGGAAAAAAAAGAAAAGAAAAGAAAAGAAAGCTAAAATGTATTGTGATCATGGTTGCACAACTCTGTGAATATATTAAAAATCACTGAATTGCACACTTTAGGCGAATTGTATAGTATGTGAACTATATCTCAATAAAGCTGTTACTCAGAAAAAGGATATTGGAAGATAAAATGCCTTCATTCATTGACTCAGAATTTATTGGGAGCCTATAATTTGCCAGGCACTTGCTAGACACTAGGGAAGGAAGATCCAGCAAGACTCCGTCTCCCTATCCTTAGGAAGCTTACAGTCTGGTGGCAAGAAAATTAAATGGACATTTTTTTTTCTGGCCGCAGGTTGCAGGATCTTAGTTCCCCAACCAGGAATCAAACCTGTGTCCCCTGCAGTGGAAGCTCAGAGCCTTGACCACTGGACTGCCCGGGAAGTCCCTAAATGGGCGTTTATAACACAAGGATTCTGCTGGAGAAGGAAGGTAGCTTCATTGTGTCCACACTGTCCCACTCCCACCAGCCAGCACTACTCAGCACAAAGAGGGAACTTGCCAGCAAGAAAGAATTCCCCTTGCAATGATACAAATGAACTGATTTACAAAACAGAAAGAGAGTCACAGATGTAGAAAACAAACTTATGGTTACCAAGGGGAAAGGGGGGGAAGGGATAGATTGGGAGATTGGGATTGACATATACACACTATTATATATAAAATAGATAGCTAATAAGGACCTACTGTATAGCCCAGGGAACTCTACTCAATACCCTTTAATGGCCTATAGGGGAAAAGAATCTAAAAAAGAGTGGATATATGAATATGTATAACTGATTCACTTTGCTGTACAGCAGAAACTAACACAACATTGTAAATCAACTATATGCCAATGAAAGTTAATTAAAAAGAAAGAGTTCCCCTTGCTAGAAAGAAGGAGTGGGGTGAGGACCCAGCTTCCCCAGCCTTTCAGGGCACCGCTGGAGGGGCTTTGGAGGTAGGATACATTTGAGATTGATGCCTGTAGCACCCCTAATATCACTTCCACATGAATAGCAACCTATGTGGCTTATATACACAGTAAGTAAGAATTAAATAGCCTTTCCATGTTTATAAAGCACTTTCATATATACTGTCCCTGTATGACCTGCCTACAAAGTCGATAACACTTTCCTAATTTTACATAGAGGTTAGGGGGTTTACTCCTGATCACACAGCTAATAAGTGGTAAAACCAGGATTCAAGTTTTCTAAAACCCATTATGCCTCTGTCTACTCCAGACTAGCTCCTCCTCCTGTGTCTTTATTTTACTGGGCACCCCATCCACCTGGTCTCCCAAGCCAGAAGTGTGGTTAGCGTCACCACCATATCCAACCCACCACCACGTCTGGAGAGCCTCTCTCCTTAATTTCTCTCTTGTCTCCGTGCACAGTTCAGGGCCTCCTCACTTCTCTCATTCCTTGGAGAACAGAAGCCTCTGGCCTCACTTCCTTCAATGCATCCTTCATGTGGCTGGCACGGAGAATTTTCTAGAATATTAATCAGGTCTCTGAACCTTTCACTGCCCTGCTAAAAACCTTCAATAATTCCCCATGGCTTCAAGATAGAGTTTAAAATTTAGCATATGAGAACATTCTTGCTCTGACCCCAGTCTCTCTCTACCTCCCCCCCCCCTTTTTTTTTTTTTGGCTGCACCGCATGGCATTCGGGATCTTAGTTCCTAGACCAAGGATTAAACCCGCAACCCTGCAGTGGAAGCGCTGATTCTTAACCACTGACTGCCAGGGAAGTCCCTATCCCTTTTGATACAGGCAAAGTTCATGCCAGTCAGGATGAAATTCCCTGAAAAGTTCTGTTTTCTCTGTCTGGAATATTCAGCTTTTCTCTCTCCATCTAGTTAACTGAACTTCATCCTTCAAGATGTATCTTATGGTTGGAAACTTATGTCCACACAAAACCCTGCACACAGGTGTTTATAGCAGCTTTATTCATAACTGCCAAAACTTGGAAGCCACCAAAGTATCCTTCGGTGGATGTATAAACAAACTCTGGACCAGACAATGGAAAATGAAAAGACATGGAGGAACCTCAAATGCATATTACAAAGTGAAAAAAACGCCCATCTGAAAAGGCTGCATACTGTATGATTCCAAGTACATGACGTTCTGGAAAAGACAAAACTATGGAGATAGTAAAAAGACCCATGTTTGCCAGGGTTTGGGGTAAGGGAGAGGGAGGCCTAGGCTGAACACAGAGGAATTGGAGGGCAGTGAAAACACTCTGTATGATAATATAATGGTGGATAATATCATTATGCATTTGTCCAAGCCCATGGAATGCACAACACTAAGAATGAGTGTAAGGTCAACTACGGACTTTGGGTGATTTTGATGGGTCAATATAGGTTCATCAGTTGTAACAAATATACCTCTCTTATGTGGGATGTTGATGATGAGGAAGCTGTGCGTGAGTGGGGGCAGGGACATATGGGAAATCTCTGTACCTCCTTCTCAATTTTGCTGTGAACATAAAGGTGCTCTAAAAAAGTAAAGTCTTAAAAAAATTTGAACTTATGCACCTCCTCCCAGAAGTGCAGATTAGATGTCCCCTTTGTGAGCTTCCTTAGTTAGCATCTTCTATTATAACATGTAGTCTTTACACAATCATTGATTTACCTGTGTGTCTTTCCCACTGAACAATAAGCATCTTGAAGATAGATTTATAACCAAGCAGGACCCTGTGGGGCCTTCCCAGGACAGACCCTCCACCATATTCTCTGCTGTAGCTCTTCTCTGGAGTACCCAGATATAGTATTGATACCGACCAGGGTTCTTGGCCTTCCCCAATCAGTAGAAATTGACTAGAGGCCCGGCAAGAAATTCAGGCAAGGCTTTACTGGGGCCCCTGCTGCAGCAGGAGGGAGCGAGAACAAGCTGTTTCCTTATATGGGGTCGGAGGGGTGGCTTAGGTGTTTTGCCCTCCCCTTAGGTGGTGTTGCGTGCAGGGGCAGGCTCAGTACCCTGCTTTTCTCCCAACACTCTGCTTTTGGATCCCAGCTCTTCAGAACTGGCTTTTGAGTTTTTTGGTCTTTTGTATCTTTTTGTCCATAATTTGCCCCAACTCATGTATGCAGTTATTTTTAGTCCCATATAGTTTCTTTGTATTTTGTTGCTTGAGAAGAGGTTTGGCCAGGTGCAAGCACTGCAGCAAAGGTTCCCTGGTCCCAGCTGGTCTCAGTATCTCACGCATATTTCATGAGTTTTTCAGAGGCTAAAAACCACCACCACATGGAAGAAATTAACTATTTGATGATAATGAGCAAGTAGCCCCCAGACCTTCTGGCACCTAAGGATTGATAATGTTAACTGCCCTGTTACCTCACCATCGACCAATCAGAGAATTATGCATGAGCTGATCCCACACGCTGGGACGCTCCATCACCTGGCCTTTAAAAAGGCTTTGCTGAAACGCTTCGGGGAGTTCCGGAGTTTTTTGGGCACTAGCCGCCCATTCTCCTAGCATGGCCTTGCAATAAACCTTTCTCTGCTCCAAACTCCAAACCCTTGACATTTTAGTTTGTTTGGCTTCACTGTGCGTAGGGCACGTGAACTTGTGTTCAATAACAGATTCGTGTCTGATCAGTCTTTAATTTCCCATGCAGAGGCTTAATGCATACTTTCTGAATAAAATACTTTAAAAAATCTGCCTCCACGTAAATGGTACTTCTAAGTATTAGAAGAGGATTTAGAATCTCTTCAGCAACAAGGGGACAATGGGTATAATTTCTAATTTAAACTCCTAGTTCATATAAATAGAAGTTTTTTCTTTTTTTTTTTTTGTTTTTGTTTTTGTTTTTGCGGTACGTGGGCCTCTCACTGTTGTGGCCTCTCCCGTTGTGGAGCACAGGCTCTGGACGCGCAGGCTCAGCGGCCATGGCTCACGGGCCCAGCTGCTCCGCGGCATGTGGGATCTTCCCAGACAGGGGCACAAACCCGTGTCCCCTGCATCGGCAGGCAGACTCTCAACCACTGTGCCACCGGGGAAGCCCGAAAATTTTCCTTTAATCATTATTTTCATCAGTGTCCTCTGTTCACTGTCATAACTGAAAAATATATTACTTCAACCATAACCAGGTTCATTGTATCAAAACCTTGCATCTGGCTCTCTTCCTGTTTCCCATCATGGTTCAGGATCAAGGTGAAAAGGAGAAGCCCATGCGGGGACTTCGCATCTGCAAGCTCTGCCTCAACATCTGTGTCGCGGGGAGAGGGGAGACAGGCTGACGAGGCAGCCAAGGTGCTGGAGCAGCTCACAGGCCAGACCCCTGTGTTCTCCAAAGCTAGATACACTGTCAGATCCTTTGGCGTCAGGAGAAATGAAAAAAGATTGCCGTCCGCTGCAAAGTTTGTGAGGCCAAACGCAGAAGAAATCCTGGAGGAAGGTCTAAAGGTGCGACAGTGTGAATTAAGAAAAAGTAACTTCTCAGGTATGGAAATTTTGGTTTTGGGATCCGAGAACACATCGATCTGGGGATCAAATATGACCCAAGCATTGGCATCTACGGCCTAAACTTCTACGTGGTGCTGGGTAGGTCAGGTTTCAGCATCACAGACAAGAAGCTCAGAACAGTCTACATTGGGGCCAAACACCTAATCAGCAAAGGGGAGGCCATGTGCTGGTTTCAGCAGAAGTATCATGGGATCATCCTTCCTGGCAAATAAATTCCCGTTTCAATCCAAAAGTCCAATAAAAAGTTTTCAGTGAAATGTAAAAAACAGACAAACAAAAAAACACCAAAAAAAAAAAATAAATAAAAACCAACCTAAAAAACCAAAACCTTGAATCTGAAGTTCCTAAGTGGGGAGAGGTCTACTTAGCTCCTAGCATGGACCACCTATGAAAGGAGATTCAAAGATTGTGACCTCTCTATACCCTGGACCTTCGTGTATATCATCTACAGAAAAAATGTACTGAGCACCTCAGTCTCTGGTTGCATCAGGAAAATTACTCCAATGGGAATTCACACTGGAGTTTACTTTGGTCACTCTTCAAAACAAATATTCACAACATTATTGTAATTCAAGAGCAGGTCATCCTCTGGACACAACTAGTAGAGTTAGTTTCACACAATGGACCATTGTTCACAGGCATCTCTGGCAACATATGCCTCCAGTAGCTACTGGCTAAAACCACAGCTGTTGGTTCTCAGGCCTCGAATAATAATCTACAGCTGCATGGTGCCTTAGTTTTGAAAGCTCTTTCTCACTGGCCAAGGTAGAGATACGGTGAAAGGTTAGAACACTTGGCAAGCTGCGTCAGTGGCTTAGTAACGTTGCACTTGTTCACCTGTATAGGAGGCTGGGGGGAGCAAGCACTAATTTAGAAACACACTTGTAAAACCCACGCCATCAACAAATATATTTTTGTTAAATATTTACTATATACCTATTACACACCAGGTACTATGCTAAATATCAGAGATAAAATTTTAATAATAGACACCATTGTTTTCATCATTATTACCCATACCTATTAAAAATAAATCATGTAGAATCCCAATGCCTTCCTGGAGTCTTAACTTGCACATTTAATTCAAGAATTGCCAACCTATTTAAGGACCCGCCATGCCTTGGACGATTGAAATAGGATTCTCTTAACTATGCCCCTGATAGAAGGCACTGTAAACTATTTTTTTTTTAATTTTGTTTATTTATTTTTGGCTGTGTTGGGACTTTGTTGCACGCGGGCTTTCTCTAGTTGCAGCAAGCGGGGGCTACTCTTCGTTGCTGTGCGCTGGCTGCTCGTTGCGGTGGCGTCTCTTGTTGTGGAGCACAGGTTCTAGGCGCGCAGGCTTCAGTAGTTGTGGCTCACGGGCTTAGTTGCTCCAAGGCATGTGGGATCTTCCCGGACCAGGGCTCAAACCCGTGTTCCCTGCATTGGCAGGTGGATTCTTAACCGCTGCGCCACCAGGGAAGCTCAGGCACTATAAACTCTTGAACGTGAAGAAACTGTGATCAGTGGTTGCCTCTGGGGAGGAGAACTAGATTGGGACACAGGGGTGAGAGGCAGGGTTTTCATTGTACAGGCATATCTGGGAGATAGCAGGGTTCAGTTCCAGATAAAGCAAATATTGCAATAAAGTCGCACAAATGTTTTGGTTTTCCAGTGCATATAAAAGTTATGCTTACACTGTTCTGTAGTCTATTAAGTGTGCAATAGCATTATGTCTAAAAAACAAAGTACATACCTTAATGTTAAAATATTGCTAAAAAATGCTAGCTATCATCCTAACCTTTAGCAAGTCATAGTAGTAACATCAAAGATCATTGATCACAAATCACCATCATAATAAATATAATAATAATGAAAAAACGAGCAAATGCTGTTGGAGACATGGCACCGAGGTAGGAGATAGATGGGCTCTAGGCTAGACATTTACAACTGGCATCCTGTTCACACTTCCTGGGGTGAGAAGGAGATGGGCTCCAGGCTGGACATTCATTACCAACCCCCTGTTTACATTTCCTGAAGCAAGAGAGAAATGGGCTACAGGACTACATATTTATGAACCGGAGTCCTGTCTATATTTCGAGATCTGCACCTCGATGTAAAAACCAGCAACAGAAATAGAGTAAATAACCGGACATTGGACATTTTTATGGCAGTGACAGAGTGGGACTAAACACTGTTAAAAGATCAAGAGGTCATACATCTCCCATCCTTGGGGCAAGGGAAACATTGCACATGCACAGAAAGGCTCCTTGGGGGTCAAAAAGGAGGGGGCGCCACCCCGTAATATGTGATGCTAAGGCCGTCCCACAGGCCTCTGGGCTGTAATCTAGCTTGGAAAAAGTTGCGCATGCGTGTTGGGGAGGGTCTTAGGGCAGGGCAGGCGGAAAAAGAAACCAGATAATTGGCCAAAGGTAACCAAAGACCCGGAAGAACTGCCCTGTATAAATGACCTAACAGCCTCTTTCTCGTGCTCCTCCGCGCTAGGGAGGGCGCCTCCATCCTTTCTCTCCGGGTGTGCATCTCTGCTTTGCTTCTACCTCAACTAAACAAATGTTTCTGTCTGCTCTCCCACTTGTTGTGCTGTGTCCCCAATAATAAACTTTGTACCTGTTTTTACAGTTTTTGTCTCCATGAGAAATGCATTTTTCACTGGGGCAAGAGCCAGGGGGTGTGGTGGCTGGGATTCCTGGTTTTCATCCAGGCTGCCCAGGTTCAGTTCCTGGGCAGGGAATTAAGATCTCGCTTCATGCCACCACTCACTGCTGCCTCTCCGAAATCAGTACCAATAGACTTGCTCCAGGAAGGATTGCCACAAACCTTAAATTTGTTGGGAAAAAAAAACAAAAAAAAGCAGTCTCTGCTAAGTGCAAACGGAGGTATGCCTGTACAGTGTACACTTGTGTACTGTTTGACTTTCATCGTGGGTATTTGCCTGTTCTCTGGTCTCCAGGAAGCGAGAAGGCGCAGCTGCAGACCCTCAGGCACCCACGAGGGTGGCGCCCCCGCCCTGGCAGCGCGCACAGCGGCTATGCGGGCCGGGGGTGGGTGAGTGGGGAGCCTGGGGACCCGGGGAGGGGCTCCCGGCTCTCCCCGGTGCCCAGGGGGCCTGCTCCAGGTTGCTGGGAAGCAGCACCGCGTTGCAGGGCGGGAACGTGCCCTTCCACCTCTGGCAAACTTTGGGCCGCCGCAACGGAAGCAGGAACTCGTGAATCGCAAACCCAGGGCTGGGCGGGAGCTGCGGAGCCTGCTGGGCGTCCTCACCGAGCCCCTCGCGGATCCGCCGCTGCTTCCCCGAGCGCGCTGGGCTGGCCTGCACCGGGAGGGCAGCAGGGCCCGGTCCTCCGGTCTCCAGGTAAAGGCTCTCCATCCTCCCCTCCAGCCCCCGCGGGCAGTATCGCCACCTGCGGGGGCAGCGACGCCCGCCGCCCTTTCCCGGGGCGAGCGTCCTCCGCCCCTCCGGGAGCTCGAAGAACTGGCTGAGCCGGATGCTGGTGGCCCCCGTATCCCGGAGAGGGTCTTTAGGCAAGCCAGCAGCAGGGTTAGAAGAATGGTTTAGTGAGCCACGTACCCTTCCTCAAACGGCAGATTTCCCATTTTTTTTTTGTATGATTTGTATCCTGTATTTATCGAACCCGCTAATTGTCTAATACTCTGTAGAGTGTGTGTTTATACACAGTTATAAACACCTCGATAAATTAAGTTAGATTATGCTGTGAGAAAAATGATTTCCAATATTTGATTGATTGCCGGTACGATCCGGTAACTCTAGTCGCAGGCATGAAAGCACAGGTGCATCGTCTCCTTCCCACCTGTATCCTTTTCCCACTCTATTTCAACAGGGTTCAACTTCACTTTGAACCTTTTTTTTTTTAAATTGTAAGCTTGTTTTGAGCTCTTTATTGTGGTAAAATAGACATACTGTAACAAAATGTATTATTTTGATCATTTTAAGTGTACCATTTAGTGTCATTAAGTGCGTTCACATTATTGGGTAACCATCACTACTGTCCATTTTCAGGACATTTTTGGCATCCCAGATAGGAAAACTCTGTACCCATTAAACAGTAACTCCCCATTCCCTCCTCCACCAACCTCTAGTAACTTCAATTCTACTTTTTATCTCTGTGAATTTGCCTATTCTAGATACTTGATATAAGTGCAATCATACGATATTTGTTCTCTTGTATCCAGTTTATTTCACTTAGCATAATGATTTCAAGATTGTAGCATGTATGAGAATTTCATTCCTTTTTGTAGCTAAATAATATTCCATTTTATGTATTTGCCACGTTTTAAAAATCTATTCATATTTGGACCTTTAAGGCCTAAATAATAATGTATTAGAAGAACTAATTTACCTAATAATTGTTTGGTATCATTAATGAGATAAGCTGTTTAGTATTGCTTGTGATCCAGGAGCAATAAAGATGCTGGTACTGAAAGCACAGCTCCTCCCCTACATCCCCTGGCACAGTTCAGGTTTCTTTGCAGCAGGTTGAGGAGAGATTCTTAGAATCCATTCAAAGTAGAGTGTTGGCCTGGTTTTTCTTTTTTTGTTCCTGATTTGTTTTCTCCAGTGACTTGTAAAGTGTGGCAGCATAAAAAGTAACTTGTGCCAGGATTCTTAACCTGGGGAGTCCATGGACAGTATTCAGAAAGTCTGTGAACTTGGGTGGAAAAGTTTATTTTACTAACCTCTAAATGTAATATAGTATTTCCTTTAAGAGGCATGTAGGCAAAAGCCGCAGTAGTATTAGTGGTAGGGTAGCTCTGATTTGCCACCGGTAGAAATCATAGATATTTCCATGTCATGTTACTTACTGTATATATATCAAAATCATTACATTCAACACTACTTCAAAATTATGGCAATGATTAGACCTACCATCTGTTATTTATCACACGGTTGTTCTTATTTTAACTGAAAATGGAGGTAATGGGATCTAGCTTATAGGATTCTTGGAAGGATTAAATGACATAATATATGTAAAGTGCTTAGCATAGAGAACCATAAATGTTATTTTCATTTTACTGTTTTAGAAAGTTGGACATAACAGTTAGCAAGGAAGGTATAGACTTGTGCTGTATTACCATATACTGTTTTTCTAAAAAACTGTTTTGATTTTTTTTTTTTTACTGACCAAAGTCTACCTATTTATATTAGGATGCACTCTTATGTCTACAGTTCTATAGGTTTTGACAAATGTAATGGCATGTACATCATTACAGCATCATATAGAATAGCTTCACTGTCCTAAAAATCCCCTGTGCTCCACCCATTCAGCCCTTCCCTTTCCTCCAGACAACCACTGACGTTTTACTGTCGATGTGGTTTTGCCTTTTCCAGAATGTCCTAGAGTTGGAATCATACCTTTCACACCAGCTTTCACTTAGCGATATGCAGTTAAGGTTACTCTTTCTGTGGCTTGATAGCTCATTTCTTTTTACTGCTGAAAAATATTCTATTGTGTGGATATATCAGTTTGTTTATCCCTTCACCTATTGAGGGACATCTTAGTTGCTTCCAGTTTTTTGGCAATTATGAATAAAGTGCTATAAATATTTGTATGCAGGTTTTTGTCAGGATTTAGTATTGTCAGTTTTTTGGATTTTAGCCATTCTGATAGGTGTGTAGTGGCATCTCATTGTTGTTTTAATTTGCAATTTCCTAATGACAATGATATTGAGCACCTTTTCCTATGCTTCTTTGGTGAGGTGTCTGTTCAGGTCTTTTGCTCACTTTAAATTGGATTGTTTGTTTTCTTTTTGGTAAGCTTTAAGAGTTCTTTGTATATTTTAGCTACCAGTTATTTATCAAATATGTGTTTTGCAAATACCTTCTCCCAGTCTGTGGCTTGGTTTTTCATTCTCTTAACAGTGTCTTGCACAGAGCAGAAGTTTTTAATTTTAATGGAATCCAACCTATCAATTTTTTCTTTCATGGATTGTGCTTTTGGTGTTGTTATCTAGAAACTCACCTAAGGTCACAGAGACTTTATTCTATGTTACATAGGAGTTTTATAGTTGTGCATTTTACATTTAGGTCTATGATCCATTATGAGTTAATTTTTGTGAAAGATGTAAGGTCAGAGTCTAGATTTTTTTTGCATGTGGTCGTCCAGTTGTCCAGCACCATTTTTGAGAAGAATATCCTTTCTCCATTGAATTGCCATTGCTCCTTTGTCAAAGATAAGTTGGCTGTATTTGTGTGGGTCTATTTCTGGGCTCCTTATTCTGTTCCATTGATCTATTTGTCTGTTCTTTTGTCAGTACTATTGTCTTGATTAGCAGTGATTTCTGGTAAGTATTGAAGTCAGGTAGTGTCAGTCCTCCACCTTTGTTCTTCTTCAGTATTGTGTTGACTCTTCGGGGCCTTTTTGTATTTCCATGTAAACTTTAAAATTGTTTTGTTGAGGGCTTCCCTGGTGGTGCAGTGGTTGAGAGTCTGCCTGCCGATACAGGGGGCGCGGGTTCGTGCCCCGGTCCGGGAGGATCCCACGTGCCGCGGGGCGGCTGCGCCCGTGAGCCGTGGCTGCTGAGCCTGCGCGTCCAGAGCCTGTGCTCCGCGGCGGGAGAGGCCACAGCAGTGAGAGGCCCGCGTACCGCAAAAAAAAAAAAAAAAAAAAAAAAAATTGGTTTTTTGAGGTCTATAAAATAACTTGCTGAGGTCTTGATTGGAATTGCATTGAATCTGTAGATCAAGTTGGGAAGAACTGACATCTTAGCAATATTGAGTAGTCCTATTGAGGAACACGGAATATCTCTCCATTTATTTAGATCTTCTTTGATATCTTTCATCAGAGTCTTACAGGCACATTTAAAAAACTTTTCAGTAATTATATTTCAATATAACTATCTTCCTTTGTAATCCTATATATTTCATTTTATACATTTAACAACATGTCTTTTATATATTTTAAAACATGTCAGAAGAGAGCCTAAGCATCACCAGAGTACCAAAGGGTTCATAACCAAAAAAAAAATTAAAGAAGCGGTAATTCTGAGCTAGGCTATCATTTAGTGAACAATTTGTATTCTGGAAATGAGGATATTTTCTGGTATAGCCTTGCCAGTTTCACATTTTTTTTTCTGGAAGAACCAGCTCACCAATGGAGTTGGCATTATATGTATTATGACTTTTGTGTTTTTAGGGATGTCAGAAAGAACACTTGCCCCTACAGTTTCCTTCAACTGAGCCAGAATATTCCCCCTGTTGATGGGCTAATTCCTAGAAGGACAATGTATGTAATTTTCTTAGCGCATTGCCTACCACTCAGTAGGTCATTTAAAAATGCTAATTGTTATTACTGAGAAAGAAAATACGTCCAAAGCGATGATCACTGCTTCATCAATGACCAATGACCACAGATTTTGTGTCCTTTCCCCTCCTGCTTAGGAGAGCCAAGAAGAGGAAAGATTCTAAAACTGAAAAGCAGACGACCTCTTCTTTCATAGATACTTGTCAGATTTTAAGCATTGATGGGAGAGTGTATGTGTGTGTGCTTCCTAGCTTTCTGCCAAGTTTTTAATGAAAGGTTGTCTGAAATCTAGTCAAAGTGAAACAGATAAAAAATACTTGTTTATTCCTGTCCTTCTATGAATTGTGAGTTGTGTATATTGACTTGAAGGAAATGAAATGTATCTTCTCTAGGTTTGTTCAAAGAAACAAAACTCATTGATGATTGTCTATTTTTGTGCCAGAGAGAAATTCCGTCATCTGTCCAATCTTCTTGAAGCAAACTCAGGCCAGAGGGAGAGTTATCCGACCTTTGGAGACCAAGACTAACCTGAAATTTAAAATGTTCTTCCGGGAGGAATGGAGCTTGACTCACACTCGTGTAATAATTTGTTTCCTGACGCTAAGGCTGTCCACCAGTCAGAACTGCCCCACCAAGAGTCTAGAAGATATGGTCATTGACATCCAGTCATCCCTTTCCAAGGGAATCAGAGGCAATGAGCCCATACACACATTAACTCAAGAAGACTGCGTTAATTCTTGCTGCTCAACAAAAAACATATCAGGTAAGTAATAATGCCTGGCAACTCTTTATTCCATGTGTTTTGTGACGTAAGTAGCTGGTTGATGAGGCTGAATGGTTTGTACTGGTGATTCTCAATGGGGTAGAAAAGTGGGTGGCAACATCACTAGGGAATGTTCCATGGTGTGCTCTCCCCTCCCTAAGCTGAGCCAAAGTTACTGATGAGTGTATATATATCACTCAGATATGTGGGTAGAAAAAGGGTTGAAAACCACTGGTGTTGTGTTCTAACAGGCATCTGGGATATTGAAAACAGAAGTCCTATTTAAATGCTTGGCTTCCATCATCATGGAATATTGGAATACAGTGTGATATTAGAAAGAACGTTTAAACAGAAAGGGAGTTGAGACAAAAAATAAAATTCTAAAGTCATCCCATAGGAGAATCAGCATTTGAGTTTTAAGTAGAAGCACAAAATTTCTGTTTTATCTCCCTTCCCTGGAGCTGGTGGCACAGGTGAGTCAGGAAGCCACTGGCCACTAATTGCAGCTTCTAGGAATCTAAGAGGCATGGGAAGGGGTTTAGAATGACCCATTCCATGACACAGAAGGAAACTGAGCCCCACAGGTTTGAACCATGCCCTTGCATATTTCAGGCTCCAAACCTATGACCTGAAAACAGAAGTATATATCTAATAAACAAACAAAAAAAAACCACATAAGTTTATTGAGCACCTAATGCCTTGGTACGTGCTGGAGATAAAACAGTGAATAAGATGGAAAAGACCTTGTCATCAAGGACCCTAGAAGAACTAGTGAGCACTGGACTCGTGATCCTTACTTGATTTATCAGCTGACTAAATCACATGTTTTCTCTTAGATCTTTATTTCCATTTCATTCTATAACGATTGTGGCGTAATAAGATAAATACACATTCCCTGGCACAGAGGTCCTAAAACCCTGGGAATTTTCTGAGCATAGGAGCTTCTTCTGTTATTCATAATGAGCCCCATTCAATCATACCTGAGCTTATGCTCACGAGGTGACTCTTGGTGGGACCCTCAATCGCGCCAGGATGGCTGCTAGTTGCCAGAAAGACCAAGCTTTGCTTAGAAGCTTGGAACTTTCAGTCTCCTCCACCCACCTCCAGGTAGGGGGAAAGGGGGTGGAGATTGAATTCAGTCGCCAGTGGCCAATGACTTAATCAATTATGTCTACGTAATAAAACTGCCATGAAAGCCCCTAAACAATGGGTTCAGGGAGCTTCCAAGTTGGTAAACACATCCACGTGCCGGGAGGCACCCCAACTCCACAGGGACGGAGGCTCTTGCACTTGGGACCCTTCCAGACCTCGCCCTATGTACCTCTTCATCGGGCTGTTCATTTGTATCCTTTGTAATAAACTATAACAGTAAGTATTGCATTTTCCTGAGTTCTGCGAGTCGTTCTAGCAAGTTATGGAACCTGGGGTGGGGGGAGGGTGATAGCCAAGTTTGCCGTATGTGTCAGTGACCTGGGGACCTGATACTGTGACTGGCCTCTGGGTGGGGACAGTCTGTTGGGACTGAGCCCTAGACCGGTGGGGTCTGACACTCACTCCAGGCGGTTAGTATTAGAATCGAATTGAATTGTAAGACACCCTGTTGGTGTTAGAGAATCAGAGAACTAGAGAATTTGGGTAGAAATGACACCAGGTATTTGCTGTCATGAGGAAACAAATACTTCAATGATCTTCTCAAATTGAGCTGTGTGCTTTTGGACACTCTTCATAGAGAAGTAATTTATGGAAGTCATAGAGATCTCATTTAAATTTCTAGTTTTTCTTTAAATGTTGATATCAACATATATGTGGAATAGAAATAGGACTGAGTGCAAATAGGACTGAGTGCCATGTGGGCATATCCTGGCAACATAGGAAACCTTGCATTTCTCTTCAGTTCCGTGATAGGTGTTTAGTAAGAAATGAGGGTTTGCGGCTTTATTCTACAAGCAAAAGTACTGTTACTGCTTTACTGTAAGCAGAGATACTTGTGGGTCTCAGTTAATGGATCTCAGGCTTTTCCCTCTTTTACTGAGTGTTGGTTTTTGACTGTTTAGGGTTCCAAAAAAGCACTTTGATAATTTGCCTACAGCCACAGACTCTAGAAAAATACCCACAAATACAAAGGACACAAAATTTTGTGTACAACTTGGACCCTATGGACCCTCCCCTTTACCTAAGTGCCCCCCAAAATGGTTTGTAGAATTATCACATCGTGGGTGATAGGGAAAGCCAAAGTAACCAGAGTACCTTTCTTGTTACCTGGCTAATGGAGACATGATAGGATAAAACCCCTGCAGAAACGAACTCAGTCTTATTTCCCACTGGGAGAGTCAAGGGTGATCCCTGACCGCTGCCTGATTGGGAGACAAACAAAAATGATAAGAGCAGAAATTTGAAGAACCCAAAGAAGAATGGTACTGATAAAAGTAAAAAATAGACTTTGCATTCCGTATGCTGTGCAGCTCCATTGTGGAAGGAGGCATGGTATGTATAAGGCTGAATTTACTGACCCTCCCTGCCCACCACCCTCCCCTCGCCCCACACCAAGAAAACCAGACTGATGGCTTCGTAGGCATCTAAGATGCCTTCAGGATGCGAGACGTACCTCCAGTCATTAGGGTTAGATCCATTTCCTAAGGTCGGACTCAGTAGTGAGTTGTAGACTCAGTATTTCTATGTATGTTTTGATAAATATTTTAGCAAACGGAAGGCTTCTCTCTAAAGAATGACATGTACTATTAAAAACGTTTCGCCAAAATTACCTTCATTCTGATTTTTAAACCCAGGGTCTTTAAAAATTGCTTTCAGTGCCTAAACTAAGGAAAAGGAAATGACTCAGCGGCCAGCAGGCAATGAACAAAGGTTTTTGTGTTGGCCACTAGAATAAATGTGTTCCTGCTTGCCGTATTCTCTGGAAGATCCTATTTCAGAATAATGCTTATGAAACCTTTCATTGCAGGGGACAAAGCATGTAACTTGATGATCTTCGACACTCGAAAAACAGCTAAACTACCCAACTGCTACCTGTTCTTCTGTCCCAGTGAGGAAGCCTGTCCCCTGAAACCAGCAAAGGGACTTATGAGTTACAGGATAATCAGAGGTAATAAAAACATTGTTCTTTGTCTTCTGTGATTGGAATGATTTAAGGATATGATTCATGTAGAAAGGTTTTCTGCAAGCGTTTAAGAAGAACTGCCAAAAGGGATCACAAATATAGAGGCACATCAGAAAAAATCTCATGATTTAAAATTCAGTTGATTCAACCAAACATCTTTCTTTTTCCAGTTAAAGTATTTAATACCTATGAATGATAGTATTTTGTTTTGTTTTTGTTTTTACCTTCTTAAGGTAAAAGACACACAGATCTTTCATGTAAACATTTTGAAACACATCTTTAGAACTGTGTTAGCAACACTGGAATAAGTGTACAGGTCTCCAGGGGTGACTATTTTGAAAGGGTTAAGACGATGTAAATACAGTATATAAAATTCTGGTACATTAGGTTCCAATTATTTTGTAATCACATTCTCTGAAATCAAACTCACTGGATTTTATTATCCAGACCTGGAAGGAAGCTCATTTAAGAAGTTTTTGAGGGGCTTCCCTGGTGGTGCAGTGGTTGGGAGTCCGCCTGCCGATGCAGGGGACAGGGGTTCGTGCCCCGGTCCGGGAAGATCCCACATGCTGCAGAGCGGCTGGGCCCGTGAGCCATGGCCGCTGAGCCTGCGCATCTGGAGCCTGTGCTCCGCAACGGGAGAGGCCACAATGGTGAGAGGCCCGCGTACCGCCAAAAAAAAGAAGTTTTTGAGAAAAAGCTACATGCCAAATTCTGTGCAAGGCATTGGAAACAGAGTCTCCACATTTGGAAATGACATATTTGCTCAGAATACAGAAAATAAACAAGTAAAAATAATATAATTATTTGGATATGCCTTGGTGAGATTTTGGCTTGTTAATTTTTCAGGATGAAATGCTTTCAAGTATGAAGTTTACTTTTATTTCAGTTTTATAAAGTTTTTGTCCTTACACCCTTAGGTATTAATAATATTCCCTGCATTTATTCAATAAGAAACAAATTTTATTTAGCATCTTCTATGTGCCAAGCACTTTTTACGCCTTAAGGATAGAAAGATACGACACTAAACATGAAAAACAAGGTTCTCATTTATGGAACTAATATTTTAGGAGAGAGAGACAATAACCTTAATAAATAAATAATCAAGAAAAATAGTCACCATGGACATAGAGAACAGACATAGAGAACAGACTTGTGGTTGCCCAGGGGTAGGGGGTTGAGGAGGAATGGAATGTGGGAAGCTGGGGTTAGCAGATGTAAGCTTTTATATATAGAATGGATAAACAACAAGGTCCTAGTGTATAGCACAGGGAACTATATTCAGTATCCTATGAAAGGGCTTCCTGGTGGCACAGTGGTTAAGAATCTGCCTGCCAATGCAGGGGACACAGATACGAGCCCTGGTCCGGGAAGATCCCACATGCCGCGGAGCAACTAAGCCCGTGTGCCACAATTACTGAGCCTGTGCTCTAGATCCCGTGAGCCACAACTACTGAGCCTCCGTGCCGCAGCTACTGAAGCCTGTGCACCTAGAGCCCGTGCTCTGCAGCAAGAAGCCACCGCAATGAGAAACCTGCGCACCACAGTGAAGAGTAGCCCCCCCTCGCCGCAATTAGAGAAAGCCCGCGGGCAGCAACAAAGACCCAACATAGCCAAAAATAAATAAATTAATTAAATAAATTAATTTTTAAAAAAAGGTGGTTGGTTACCCTTAACAAAAAAAAGTATATATGTAAACTGAATCACTTTGCCGTACAGCAGAAATTAACACAGCATTGTAAATCAACTGTACTTCAATAAAAAAATTTAAATAAAAAAAATAACAGTGATCATAATAAAATGAAACATGGCCTTTATATAAGAATATATTTTCAAAGCAGAGAAAATTAAAACATAAAATTCCCATTTAAAAAATAGTCATAAGAGCTATGCAGATAATTGAGTTAAGACAACGTGATAGATAATCACAGAGGGACTTCCCTGGCGGTCCAGTGGTTAAGACTCCTCGCTTCCATTGCAGGGCATGCAGATTCGATCCCTGTTCGGGGAACTAAGATCCTGCATACCACACAGCACAGCCAAAAAAAAAAAAAAGATAGTCACTGAGTGGACCGGCTGGATTAGGCGATCAGGGGAAGCGTCTGTGAAGATGTAACCCCTAAACTGAGATCTGAAAACGGAGGAGCCAGATGTGAGAAGATTGTAGAAAGACCTTCCAGGCAGAGGAAACAGCCTATTCTAATATCCTAAGGCAGAATGGTTTGGGAGTGTTTGTTCAAACGCCCCAGTCTCAGCAGCTGACTCATAGTGAACCATGGAAGGAGTGATATGCAAGAAGGAAGGAAGGTGGGGCCATCCCGTCAAGCTCTGTAGGGTAGGGAGTTTTTACTTTCGGTGCATGATGGAAAGCCATTGGAAGGTTTTCAGCAGGCATGTATAACGAGCTGTTTTAAAGGTGATTTCTCAAAGCTCACTGTGACCGCTCTATTGGGAATGGACAATGGCGCAGCAGCAAGAGGGCATGTGGGAAAACTGGGTAGGAGGCTGGGACGAGATCCGAGTGAAGGGCCGTGGCCTTGGGGACCAGGGAGACGGTGAAAGAGATGGAGGGAAGTAAACACATGAGCCATTTCAGCGATAGCATTGACAGGGCTTGCTGGTGGTGTGGATGTGGGGAATGAGGAAGAGCGAAGAGTGAAACGGAGTCCTAGTCCTGGGCTCGAGCGTCTGGATGGGTGGCGGTGCCGTCTACTGAGCCGGGGAAGTGGAATTGCGGTTGGGAGGGAGAGTGCAGTCAGGGTTCTCTGGGGAAGGATGCTGCCCAGGGCATCCGGACACTGACTCTGCTTTGTCCCCTGAGTGAGGCTGTGTCTGAGTTTCGTTCATGAAGCAGGAAAACCTGATGTGTCAAACATTCCCTTAAACAGCGTAAAGCACAGATTGCTTGTGTAAATTCTTCCTACATAGTGGTAGAAGCTCAAGTCTAAACAGATTGGCAGATAAGGTACAAAGTTTCACTTTTGCCTGATGAAAAATTCTGGAGGTGGTTGATGGTGAGGGTTGCACAAACTCAATGCCACGGAACTATACTCTTAAAAACGGGTTAAAGTGGTACATTGTATGTAGTATATTTTACCACAGTTGTTAAAAAGAATAATTTTTTTAGAAAGACTACGGCACAGAACAAATTAGGCCCCTCAGAGCAGCCAGGATCTTACCTTGGGTGGAAAGTATCTTGTCTCCCTGCCCCTTCTGGGCTTCACACTGGCCAGGGCAGTTGCCCCTGACTGTTCGCCTCCTTTACGTCTATATATAATCTTGGCTAAAAACACCGGGACCTACAGTGTTGTGCGGATATGGCTTCTTGCTTGTCCTCTTTTTTTTTTTTTTTTTTTTGCGGTACGCGGGCCTCTCACTGTTGTGTCCTCTCCCATTGCGGAGCACAGGCTCCAGACGCGCAGACTCAGCGGCCGTGGCTCACGGGCCCAGCCGCTCCGCGGCATGTGGGATCTTCCCGGACCGGGGCACGAACCCCTGTCCCCTGCATCGGCAGGCGGACTCTCAACCACTGCGCCACCAGGGAAGCCTGTCCTCTTTTTATTTCATCACCTGGAACGTGGCAGAGCCTGTTGGACACCCAGGGATGGTATCCAGCAGCCTGAGTTTCCAGTGAGGTCAGGGCTCAAGACACTAATTGGAATGTTTATTTTTCTCCTTCAAGAGCTCCCATCAGGTGGAAGTTGGACCATCACATCTGCCTTTCTGATCCCTTCTCACTGCCTCTTCTTCATTGTGTCCTTTCTTCCACTGTCAGTGTGTATTCCCTATGTCTATCAGCTATTTCACAATTAAAGCAGAATATTAAAGAAATTATAGGTAATTGAATCTAGTCATTCGACTTCCATAAAAATCTATACCAAAGAAAAAGCTGTTGTTGTGAAACTGTTTATCACGTAATTAGCTTAAAAAGTGAAAACAGCACTTTTTGAATTAGTTTAAAGGAAATTAGTTTAAAAGTTTCTACAGCTTAAATGTCCAAATGCTAGGGAATGGTTGGGTATAAAGTATAATGGATCCCCCTGAGGGAATACAATGCAGATGTTAAAAAATAAGTTTGAGATGTAGAAATAAAATGTCACCTAAATTTCAGGTGAAAAACACCCAGTTTTTAAATTACATGAAAAAAAAGTTTAAGGTGTGCATAAATGTTAATAGTTGCTGGGACATGATAGAAATTATCGTTGAATTTGTTTTATAACTTTCATAATACTTCTGTCATGTTACTGATTTTATAATGCATGTATAAAGAGGGAGTATGTGGTAAAGATTCCATTTTCTCCAGTGTAAGTGGGAGAAAAGTGAACTTGGCTTGTGCCTAAACCTTTTAAGGGCAAGTGTGAAGGGTGAATGAAGTGGAATTAGAATCGAACAATTCCTGTGTCAGCCACCAGGGGGCACCATCAGCCCAGAGCCGGTGGCTATCTAGGGGCAAAGTGGCACCAACCCCGGACTTGTGTGCAGCAGGCTGTCTGTATCTACAGATGTTTACAAATTGTGTTTGTAATTCTATTTATGAATCTGCCCGTGTTGATGGACTGAGATTGCCCCATAAAAATAAATATCTGCCTCCTGGTCAGAGTGAAATTCAGTAGATATAAGTTTGGTGGTTTGTTTTCAGATGAACTCTAGTTCCTGTAACTGACGAATATTTACAGACTGAAAGTTTGAAAGATAACAGTGTGCTCTCTTCATTCTGTAAAACCATTGCAGCTTGGCATTATTTAATGTTTGTTTGTTTTTGGAGCTTGGTGGTCTGTCATTCCTCCAAGGACTAGAATAGGGGAATTCAGAAATAGAATAAATTGAAAGTCTATTTGCTCAGCTGGTTGCCAAGTTAATAGGCAGTCCCTAACTTTTTTTATCTAGTTAAGTCACTTGACAATGAAAGTCAAAAAAGCAGTTGAGGACACATTTCCCAGCTCCTTCTGTAGCTCATGGCTACGTGACTGAGAGAAAACACCACACCCCAAAGGCAAACATCAGTGGGAGCAGGTGTGGAGAATCCCTGTGTGGTTCTAGGATCTTTGCCAATAGATGAATCTTATCAAGAAATGGGAATAGCCCTAGCTTTGCTTTATTTATGACCTTGTATTCTTGAGAAAGAAAACAGCTGTTTTGGTCATTCTTGTCAATGGCCTTATTTTAAGTTTTGAGTTCACACATATCACAGAGCATTTATTTAGCCGTCTTTTTAAACTTTAAAATGAAATATGATGAGTCCTGCTCTTTTTAAAAATATCTGACACGACCTAAAAATACAGGTGCTGTTTATCTCGTGGTGACACTATGCCTGTGAATGTGATATCACCTGCAGCAGAAACTCTTCAGCATTGTTGGAGGAATTTCAGGCATCCAAATTCTATTTTAGAGTGTCCTAGAGCAGGTATCCACAAACTTTTTCTGTCGAGGGCCAAATAATAAGTATTTTAGGCTTTTCAGGCAAGTCTGTTAGACTTAGTGGGCCACATGCAATCTGTCAGACCTCCTCACTTCTGTCCTTGTAGTAGAAGCGGCCACAGACAATATGTAAACAGATGGGCATGCTTGTATGCCAATTAAACTTTATTTATGGACACTGAAATGTGAATTTCATATAATTTTCACGTGTTACAAAATATTATCCTTCTTGATTTTTTTCAATCATTTAAGAATGTAGAAACCATTCTTAGCTCGCAAGCCATATGAAGATAAGTGGCCATCATTTGCTGACCCCTGTCCTAGACGGATTACTAAGTGACAGTTCTAAAGGACCTCTGAGTAGTGTGAAGCTTAGAGAGGAGTCAAAGATGTCACAAATCTGAAGTTGCCTCTGGATCTCTTTGTTAGCAGAGCGGAGAGTGAGGTCTAGTTTAGAAACTGGTATTGAGGGGAGTTGAAATAGAAGACGGAAAAGAGAAGAGGGGAGAATCACCGTTGCTTCCTTCCTTGTGTTTCTGCCGTTCTAATTTAAGTGAAATGATTAGCCAAGTAGCAGAGTGATACAGCAATTCAAGTGGTCTTTCTCTGTCCCGGATTGCTTTAACCAGCCTTTTCAGTTCGAGCTGTGATAAACGGCATGTGTGACAAAGAGCAAAACTCTAAACTTTCTCACACAGGAGGAGGATCTGAGGCTGGTTCCTCCTCAGCAGGAGTTGGGACTCTGTGATTTTCTGCTCTTTATGCTAGCCACGTGGCCATAATGATTTCAAATACTGGTCCATGGTCCTCAGAACCTAAGTTGTTGGCTCTAATATTTTAATCTTCAAGGGTCAAAAGAAAATCTCTCAGATCGCCTTCCTCCCCCGAGTACAGTGCTGAAAGCTGGTTGTTTTTTTGTTTAATATTTATTTATTGGGACTTCCCTGATGGTCCAGTGGTTAAGAATCCACCTTCCATGGGCTTCCCTGGTGGTGCAGTGGTTGAGAGTCCGCCTGCTGATGCAGGGGACACAAGTTCCTGCCCCGGTCCGGGAGGATCCCACATGCCGCGGAGCAGCTGGGCCCGTGAGCCATGGCCGCTGAGCCTGCGCGTCCGGAGCCTGTGCTCCGCAACAGGACAGGCCACAACAGTGAGAGGCCCGCGTACCGCAATAAAATAAATAAATAAAAAAGAATCCACCTTCCAATGCAGGGGATGCGGGTTCGATCCTCGGTCAGGGAACTAAGATCCCACGTGCTGTGGGGCTCTAGAGCCCACGTGCCACAACTACCGAGCCCGCGTGCCACAGCTACTGAGTCCATGCGCTCTCGAGCTCATGTGCCGCAGCTAGAAAGAAGCCTGTGTGCCACAACGAAAGATTCCACATGCCGCAAGGAAGATCCCGCATGCCACAACGAAGACCTGATGCAACCAAATAAATAAATAACTATTAAAAATATAAAAATGCAGGCTCTTAGTTGCAGCATGCAGGATCTAGTTCCCTGGGCCCCCTGCATTGGGAGCACGCAGTCTTAACTGCTGGACCACCAGGGAAGTCCCTGAAACCCATTTTTTTCATTGAAAAACGTCATCAGCTTTGGGCTGCCGCCTTGGCTTCAGGGACCCTCCAGCTTCCTCCTCCTCCTCCTTGTGGAAGGCAAGTCACTGGGATTTTGTCTCCTCTCCTCATCGTCCTGTGGGCTACCCCCGCACCGTGATATCTCCCCTAGGGATTGCTTGCTTCCCAGTTGTCACTGCAGTCCCAGCTGACACAGCTTGTGCCTCACACCAGCATTTTCTCTGCCAGTCCTCTTCCTGCCACATCATCCCAGCCCAGCTGCCTTCCCTGGCCTTGGCCCCTGAAGGGTCCCCATCTTCCTAAACCTCTTGCTGCCCATGCTGTGCTCCTCTTAGCATCTCTGCTGGTCCCCTCCCACCTCTTCCTTCATTTGCCCGATGCTCCTCCGCACATTTCTCTTCTCCTCTGGGCCAACACTCTAGAAATAAACCACAGCATCTGGGGGAGAGGCAGGGTCATCAGGATCTGATTTAGCAATTCGTATTTTTCCATTTTGCACCATGAAATGTCAAGAATCAACAGTTTGAGGTCTTATTGAACAAGCTGATAACGTTTGTACTTGTTAACCTCCCTTCGCATGGAAACATGGAAGTCTTTTTTAAATTTTCTTTCCGTCTTCAGATTTTCCATCTTTGGTGGGAACTGATGTGCCAAGCCAGGAGGTAGCCCAGGAAGAGTCTCTGTTCCGCAGCAGGTCTTCACACACCATCACTCCCACGCCCCCTCCTCCCACAGGTGATTCAGAGCCCACGGTCTTATGGAGAGATTCATTTTCTCAGAAGTTTGGATCCTCAGATCACTCGGAGAAACTACTCAAGATTGACCTGGCGAGTCCACAGTGGACTGTTTATAAAGAAACTGACCACTCGCAGAAGTCACCATCTTCCTCAGAACAAACAGTAGCTCATCTGCTGCCTGAATATGTGACAGTGTTCCCCAGTACAGTGGCAGTTGCCGCTCTGCCCGCCATCCTGGCCACTCCAAAGCCTGCGTCTCTCCCTGCCGCCAACGCTGCAGGGATACCTTCTGCGACTCCTCAGCCTCAGGGGGCCACCTCTGCCCCACCTGTAGCCGTGGTCACTAACACGACCACAACTGAGGTTCCGACTTCCATCTTTAGGGCATCGACACACTCAAAAGGCCCACCAGACACGGTGCCCTTTAGAGACGTTTCCAGCTTGACTTGGAACACAGAGGCTGCCCGGGACCCTGCTACGTTTCCTTTGTCAAATGTGAATTCTCCCACTACAAAAACAACAGCTTCCCGGGAAGATGGGAAGGCCAGCTCTGGTGGGCCCTCCCTGAGCGGTGCTCCAGAAAGGCAGCCGGGCCTCGCATTTGAACGGTGGCTCCTGGTCGGGACCGTGCTCTTTGGGGTCCTGTTCCTCGCCATAGGCCTGGGTCTCTTGGGCAGAACGCTCTTAGAATCCCTCCACAGGAAACGTTACTCGAGGCTTGATTATTTGATCAATGGCATCTATGTTGACATCTAAGGAGGACATCTTTTTTTTTTTTTTTGGCTGTGGGATGTGGGATCTTAGTTCCCCGACCAGGACCAGGGATCGAACCCGTGCCCCCTACAGTGGAAGTGGGGAGCCTTAACCACTGGGATGCCAGGGAGGTCCCTAGATGTCTCATTATTCATGTAGTTACTAATAGCCCCTATGCAGCGAGGTTCTGCTGATTTGCTCACCTTCGCAGGATTTTTCAAGTATTTTGAAGACAGGCAGAGATGCCTCCTACCGCTCTCTTTTTGCTTGTTCTGCGAAAAGAAGCGGGGGAAAGAAACAAACTGGGTGATTCGAAGGATCTGTCTCTAAAATATTAGCTGAAAACAAAGCTCTACCTAAAGCAATAAAGAATAATTGCCACATCAATTGGAAAACGACTGGCTTTTTACAAGGAAAAAGGGTTAGGACTCCTAGGCTCCAATTCATTAATATTTCTGGTTCCAGATAAAGTCGACTGTTTATGGTATTAATTCTAATGGATTTACTTTCCTTTTTATATGAATTCCAATAAAACTTATTCCAGATGTATTTCCTTCCAATTAACTATCTGAATAAATCTCTTGGTACTCAGTTAATGTTCTTTGCAAGTGACACGTCCAGCTGGATGACTTTAAATTTATTCCCACCAGCAAAATGATTAAATGATGAAAATATGTGTTCTAAGTTAAAATGACAAACCCCCCTTATCCCATCAATGAGCAAAAGAGGTTCCTTTGGGAGAATTCTAGCAGAATATTAGCCTGCATGGAGATGATGATAAGTTCTGATAAATGGCCACATCTACTTTGGGTCTGCTCTAGTTAACTATTTTTTCAAAAAAGAAAAAAGTAATATAGGCATTTTCCAAACTTAAGTAAATTTAGAATATAACAGTATTATTTATAAGTCCTTATCTAAACTTGACCAATAGTCAATTTTGGCTTTGTTTGGAATAACATTGGGAATAATAGACAGCACGTAAAATTACAGGCGCACCTCATTTTATTGTGCTTCACTTTATCATGCTTCACAGATACTGCATTTTTCACAGACTGAAGGTTTGTGGCAGCCCTGCCTCAAGCAGGTCTATCGGCGCCATTTTTCTACAGCATTTTCTCACTTCATGTCTCTGTGTCACATTTTGGTAATTCTTGCAATATTTCAAACTTTTTCATTATTCTATTTGTTCCGGGGATCTGTAATCAATGGTCTTTGATGTTACCACTAGGAATTGCTGAAGGCGCAGATGATGGTTAGCCTTTTTTAGCAATATTTTAAAATGAAGGTATATACTCTGTTTAGGCAATGCTATTGCACTTAATACTACAGGACAGTGTAAACATGACTTTTATATGTACTGGGAAACAAAAATATTCGTGAGACTCGCTTTCTTGTCGTATTCACTTTACTGCAGTGGTCTGGAACCGAACCTGCAATATCTCCGAGGTCTGCCTGTATTATTAAGTGATTAGCATGCTGTAATTTTTATTGATTAGTTATTACAGTGTCCGAGAAATGTTTTGAGTAACGGGGGTTTGCCGGACAAGTTACAGTGGGGTAACTGGGAATCCAGGAGACAGCCTGGGTCAGTTCGACATCTCATCTCTCTGGACTTCAGTTTGCTTATTTGCAAATCAAGAGGTTTGGTCCCTGGTGTCATCAGGGTTTTTAAAGACAAAAATGGAATTCAGGTGAGAATTTATACAGGGAACGCTAGAGGGCAGTAACTGGTTAATAAGTAGAGCAACGAAGGCAAATGTAGAGGAGACAGAAACGGGCTTTTCTCCTTTCCTCCTCCTTCCCGTCCCCTCGCCCGGAACCACTCCCCCTCCCCCCCGGTTTACCCTAAGCTCATAAAGCTCATTAAGAGGAAAGCTGGTCTATTGAAAATACTACTTTTCATATGTTTTCCAACTTAACAGCTTGACACAAATCTCCAAGGGGTTTACATAAGCTTTAAGTAGGTTGAATAAATAAAACCTTGACTCAGTTTAATTTAACAAGTATTTATTGAATATCCACATGTAGGCCAGAATCAGATTAGTAACTAAGTACCTTGGAATTTTAAAATTTCTCCTCCCTTTGTTAACAGAATTGGATATTGGAAATAGGGCTTTCTGTGGACGTTTATAAAGGTGTTCTTCTGGAGCGCTCCATCCACCTTGCCGTCTGCAGTCTTTCCTGCGATGGACAAATTTGACTGGGAGCCCAGATGAGAGATGCTGTAGGCCCAAACTCTGGCCATGACTGTGGGGATGTAAATTGTAGGGGAACTGCTGATTTGCGGCGTCCTTCTCAAGGGGAAAGAGTAGCTCTTCTCACACAGCTCTCTGCTTATTACCCCATCACCATGGGTGAGATGCTGCATGGGGCAGTAAGAGGGGATGAAGCCTGCATCCACTTCCTTTTAAGTACCTTTAAGCGTGACTGGCCTAGCCAACCTTCTAGACAAGGTGAACTGAATTATGAACTTCCTCCTTTGGTTTGTGGGAAGGGGAGGTGACAGCCTAGAACAGGTGAGAAGACTAGGAAGGTCCCTGGGCTCAAAAGTATCCTCTCTCTGTATTTCACCAAGTTACTCACCTGAGTTAAAAGCTATCCCTAAAAAAGCTAATGACCCCCGAAGGATGACGTCTGTGGCTCATTTTCGCTGGAAGAATAGCGCGATGTCCTTGTTTCTCAATTATCCCTGGCCCGAGTGAGGCAGTCTTGAAATCTTTGGCTCCCAGACTGTGATGGACACTGCGGATTCTCCGTGCAACAGCCAGCCCAGCTCCACTTTCGCTTCATTTGTTTCTAGATTGGAAGTGCCGGATTCTTTCCCAGCTCCTCTTGCAGTGAGGGATGGGCCTGTGACCCAGCTCTAGCTGAAAGGAAACCAACTGGGGCTTCTAGCAAAGAGTCTCCTCCTTGATAAGTGAGGGCTACACAAGGAAGAAAGACTTATTTCCTGCTTGAAATGCCGGTCACGTGAGGACTTGATATTTGGGACTACTGAAGCCTTTCTGCCACCATGAGGGGAGAAATCACTAACACACCGAAGATGGCAGAGCGGGATATGGGAAGGGTCTGGTCCTCGCACCAACCTGGAACTGCCCACTTCCAAGCTTGTTCTTTGATAATAAATCTCTAATAATTTGTACCACTTTTAGTCAAGTATTCCATTACTTATTAATAATGCTAGCAAACACTCACAAGGTACTTACACTGTGTGCCAGGCACCCTTTTACGTAGACTAACTCATTTCATTCCTGTAACAACCTCATGAAGAATTTTTATCCTTATTTCGCAGATGAGAAAACTGAGGCACAGAAAGGTTTAACTGACTTGCTGGAGGTCACTTGCCTGAATGATCTGGCTCCAGACTTCCCACACTTACACTCTTATAACAGGACAGATAAGAAGTAACCCAAAAAAGAGGTTTTCAGTAGATCAAGTATCTTCTAGATAACAGCTTTCAAATGGTATTGAACCGAACGATGGATACCATGAGGCAGAGGCATGGAAATGAAGAGACCAGAGGTCTCATTCTGGGGCAGGCTCCTCAGCCGCTGTCATCCAGCCTTCTTGTTCGGTCACTGGCCACCTGTGCCAAAGTGAATGGTCATCCTTTAGTTGGGGCGCACCCGAGTAGAGAGCCCATCATGTTCTTGCACCTGGATTAATAGTGTCACCAGCCACCCAGTCTCCCCTGTACTGAGCAACTTCAAAGTCATACTCTGCTTTACCCTTTCCTTCCATTTCCACAGCCAGGGTTCACCACGTGTTATCTATTCTCTTTCAATAATGCTTCTCAAAGTTTTATTTATTATTATTATTTTTTGGCTACGTCGGGTCTTGTGGCGCGCAGGCTCTTTGTTGAGGCATGCGGGCTCTTCATTGTGGTGCATGGGCTTCTCTCTAGTTGTGGCGTGTGGGTTTTCTCTCTCTAGTTGTGATGCGTGGGCTCCAGGGCCTGTAGGCTCTGTAGTTTGCAGCACGCGGGCTCTCTAGTTGAGGCTCATGAGCTCAGTAGTTGTGGCATGCAGGCTTAGTTAGCCTGTGGCATGTGGGATCTTAGTTCCCTGACCAGGGATCAAACCCGCATCCTCTGTATTGGAAGGCGGATTCTTTACCACTGGACCAACCAGGGAAGTCCCTGCTTCTCAAAGTTAACCCTTCCCACCGCCACCTCCCTTTTGGTCTCCCTAACCCGTTTCTGCTTACTCTACTCCCAAGTTACACATTCACTCCGTATGACCTCCACTCCCCTTAAAAGCACAACACACACAATACCTCATGCAGTACACCTCTGTGCCCCCCATTACCTGCAGGGGTGATCACCCCGAGTGTAGGCTAACAAGGTTCCCGTGTTCTAGCCCTGACCTAACTGTCCTCCCAGCTTCCTTCCCTCCCACAAAACCTGGGCTGCAGCTAAACACTCCTTTGCACTCTTTCTCAAACGTGCCAGGCACTTTCATGAGCCATCCTATTCCATCTGCTTGTAAATTGCCCTCCTTCACCTGGCAAACTTCCACTCATCTTTCAAGACTCAGCTCAAACATCACCTCCACTGCAGTCTTCCCAGGGTCTCCCAGGAGAGGTATTCTTCCTCCTGGACTTCTGGCACGGCTCTTGATTTATACCATCAGCAGGACATTTCCATGGTCTCTTTGCATGTGTCAGTTTATATATTACACCGCTGTGTTTGAGAGCAATGCTCCTCTGATTCTCCCATACTCAGTGTGTGCCTGGCCATAGTACACTCGATAAATGATCATGAGTGAATTTTAAAACCTGTTTGTTGAAGTTCATGCCTTTCAGCAACAGGCAGTAATGTGATCAGCTGGATATGTAACAGCTTCTATATCATGAAGAGAAAATCCAGGCAAGACCCCACTTATAGACATTTTTTTAGGAAAATGGAATATAATCCAGGTGCACAATGATGAAGTGTATACTCTTATTTTAATGAAGACCATGTGCTGAGGAATCAGTAGATAAGCAATTTGATTTTTTTTATTTCTCTTCTTAGAGTTAAAGTAGGACCGTTTACTTAGCCTATGGGAAGATGGGCGGACAGAACGGGTTTTTGTTGGTGCTCTTACATTTTCGGTTAATTTTTTAAAATTATTTTATTCAAGTATAGTTGATTTACAATGTTGTGGAAACCACGAGTCTGTTCTGTGTCTATGAGTCTTTCTGTCTCATAGATAAGTTCATTTGTGTCCTATTTTAGATTTCACATATAAGCGATATCATACGGTATTTGTCTTTCTCTCTCTGACTTACTTCACTTAGTATAGTACTCTCCAGGTCCATCCATGTTGCTGCAAATGGCATCATTTCATTCTTTTTTATGGCTGAGTAGTATATGTACATGTACCACATCTTCTTTATCCATTCATCTGTTGATGGACATTTACGATGCTTCCATGTCGTGGCTATTGTGATTAATGCTGCTCTGAACGTAAGGGTGCATGTATATTTTTGAATTATAGTCTTCTACAGATATATGCCCAGGGGTGGGATTGTTGGATCGTATGGCAGCTCTATTTTTAGCTTTTTAAGCAACCTCCATACTGTTTTCCATAGTGACTGCATTTTTGGTTAACGTTAAGGCAACTTTTAGAGCACTTTTATTGCCAAAATAAGGCCCAGAATCTAAGTTATCTGTCCCCAAATTATGATGTTGGTTAGCAAAAGAGTCAAAACTGAAATCTTCTGATTCAATATTCTTTCCACCAAGCCATCCTACTGTGAGCAGGGCTGTGTCTCTATGGAAATAATGCATCTAATAACATACACACCCAGACATGGTGTGGGAGGTGTTTAATTTTGAGTTTCAATCTCATTGTATATTACGTAATTTATAATATCTTTAGTAAACATTTGTTTTTCATCTGTTCTCCATGAGAGACATACATTTACATTTAAATATTTGAAAATGAGGACACATAGGACTGATTAAAGGCTAAATTCTGTTTCAATGACTATATGCAAATACTGTCTTTATCAAGGGCCAACAGCATTACTCTGTAACATTATATTTGTGTCCACCTTTTCATATGGACAATTTGTCTTCCCAGAAATATTGAAAGTGCCTGGAAGATCCTCACTCCATCTTATACTTCTTTTTATCTGCTAACATCATTTATTTTATTATTATTATTATTTTTTTTACGGTACGCGGGCCTCTCACTGTTGTGGCCTCTCCCATTGTGGAGCACAGGCTCCGGACGTGCAGGCTCAGCGGCCATGGCTCACGGGCCCAGCCGCTCCGCGGCATGTGGGATCTTCCCAGACCGGGGCACAAACCTGTGTCCCCTGCATCGGCAGGCAGACTCTCAACCACTGCGCCACCAGGGAAGCCCTAGCATCATTTATTGTTTGCCACGTGTGGCTGGCACTCATGCCTAATTTTTTTCTCAACTAGTCCTAATTACAGTGCAGGAAGGATATGAAAGATACAGCTCAGAGCACGGAAATTCTGGCCCAGCCTCGAGCTCTGCCTCTCCATCCTTGCTTTGTGTCTGTGACAACTCCTGCTGGCCCTGCATTGAATACGTTATCAGTAAACATGTTAGTTGGAACATTTTCTAGACTTCTAAACTCTAAGGTTTGGGGCCTTTGTTTCATGGGATGAAAGGAAGCCCGAACGAGCCAGGCAAGAATTACAAAAGCTAGGAGTGGTGGGCCCTCGTGTGGGTGCAGCACGTGCTGCGTGTCATCCCTCCGGTTCTTCCTCTCCCCTCTCTTTCCAACACCACCCTCAGCCCCTCAGGCCCTGAGACCTGCGTTCCCCTCCAGCCTCCCCTCTGCCTTCGGAGCCTTGGCTCCAGTGAGACATGGGGAGAAACACAGAATGGGCAGCCTCTGATAAGCTGCCTGTCTCCTCAGAGACTTGGCCTGTTCTCACATCACTGAAAGCTCACTCCCATCCTCAGAGGAAAAAGAAAACCCTTACCAGACATCACAACACATACCTGATCACACACATGTGCAGACCTTTTATGCATGTTTGTTTGTTTGTTTGTTTATTTATTATTTTTGGCCGCACCTTGCAGCATGTGGGATCTCAGTTCCCCGACCAGAGATCGAACCCCTGCCCCCTGCAGTGGAAGCATGGAGTCTTAACCACTGGACCACCAGGGAAGTCCCTTTATGCACGTTTGTACATAATACCCTGGAAAAAAAAAAACCCAAACTGAAGAAATCTGAAAGGATAACGTAAAAGAAATAGAATTTGGAGGCAGCATATAAGGTTAGAAGTGAGGGAGAGGGAGTGAGGGTGCGTAGGTGCACCCTCAGCCAGTGTCCCTAACAAATCACTAGGGTGTTCCTCGCTGGGCGGACCAGGTTCAGTGGCACACAGGCCAAACGCTGCTGCCACACAGCCTGCTTTTTGAATGCCCTGGGATGGAGAACAACAGGGGCAGCTGCATTTTTGCAGCCAGCAAGGAGCTGCAGAGAGTCATCCAGTCCCTCCTGCCTCTGCCTTCCAGACGGGGCTTCTTGTAACTCAAGTCAGGTTCTGTGCATCTTGGCTTTCTTCTCATCCCCTTCAGTCAGCATCACCAGCAATCTTCAGACTTGAAGCAGGGTGGAGACCAAAATCTGCTCTCTTTAAAAAAAAAGGAAAGCCCTTGCCTTAGGAGGACTTTGTCCAGTGTGGGCAGGTTACCCTGTCCCCACCACGTCACCCCACCCAGCCGCAGTAACACAACATACCCCTGGCTGGATTTATGACCTCCCTCTCTCCCCCCCTTGCCGGGGGAGAGAAAAAGGCCACAGTTTTGAGAAAAACAAGTATCAAGGGTTGATGTGTGTGTGCTGAACTTTAAAATGCTAAATGACGGTGAAAAATATTTTGGAAAAGAAACGATCTTCAAAATTGTGCTACATAGTAAAGTTAATGGAGCCCATATGGCGTCTACTAAAACTTAGAAAAACAAACTAAAAACAATACTTTAGCGCCTGCCAGGCTGAAATGTGATCTACTTCTTAATATTCACTCAACCCAGAGTAAAATGCTTTAAAATGGTAATGATTCCAAAGTGAAGGCCGGAGCTCCGTGGATAAACAACAGACCTCAGACAACACGGGGGTTTCTGTTCTCATCCCAGCTCCGGGCAGATCGGGCAAATGGCTTAATCTCCTGGTTCCTTCTCAATTTTCTTAGCTCTAAAATGGGGATAGCAGGACTTCACAAGGGGTTTCCAAGGCACACTAAAATGATTTTCAAGCACTTTACAAATGTTTAATAACTGATGCTTTTTTCATAACGGGGCTTTGTAACATCCTTCATTATTCATGCAGTGGTGTGGAAACAAACGCGGAGGAGTCAAATGAGCACAGAGCCTGTTTATTCGGAGCTCGCTGCAGTGAGGGCGGCAGCCACCATCACTTGCATCGGGCAGAGACTCAGCCCCGAGAGGGGAGTGAGGAAGCTTCATAATGAAAAAAAGGGAAGGCTTGGGGTGTGCCCGGGTCGGGGGTCGTTGGCATGAGGAAGGTGGAGGCGGGCTACCAAGAATCGGGGCGTCCTCTGTGTTTTGGGGGGGCATATTTGGCTTTCTCAGGTTGATCCTGGCTGGAAAGGGGCTCCTGAGTTGGAAGCCGAGTGGTCTGACTTCCCCAGCTGGTTGCGGCAGGACTGGGAGTCAGAGTTCTACTGTCATATATGGTTTGGCGTTCTGTTTGTACATTCAATCTCTCAGTGGAAAATAAAAAGGTGAGAGGGGTCCGACCACCCCAGAACAAAACTTGGCACCTGCCTGGTAGCCTAGGGAATAACTTGGACTTTTTGTACCTTTTAATCAGTTTTTGAAGCGGCAGATGAACCAACAATTTCACTCTGCGGAATCATTGGGCACTACCGCTGGGCGAGCAATCCGGACGGACAGATGGGCACTACCGCTGGGCGAGTGGTGACTCTAGTCGTCCCTGCAAAATGCCCCAGGGGCCTGAGACGAGTCACAACCTCCCAGGGCTTCAGTTTCCTCGTGAAAAGGCGGAGAATTCCTTTCTGTGGAGTCTGTCTCATCGTTGGGTTTTGAGAATAAGTGGCTTCATGTTTGTAAAAAGAACCCTATAAAGCAGGTATTTAAAACTCTATAAAGGAGGCATTTTATAAGGCATTTTACAAGTTTGAGAGGGAAGATTGTGGCTTAAGCCTTTGAAGTTTCACCCAGTGGGCTGGAGTCTTGAAAATTTTCCATGTGTCCCATGGGGAGACAGGCTGACTCTCCCTCAGACTCCTCAACTTTCCCACCTCTGCCTCCAGGAAGGCTGCTTCGTCCTCACACCTCTGCACCTCCATCTTCCATCTTTGTGAACAGGGTCACTAGAAATGAGAATTTCTTTAGTCCCCTGCAGGAAAGTTGAATGCTTGAGTTGTACCTCTCACTGATTCACCCATTTGTCCGAAAAGAATGGGTTTCTTATTGTTATTTTTAAATGAAGTAATAAATATTTTTTAAATTTCTCATTTCTAATTTCTAATATAGTAAATATTGATACAACCAATATAAACAAAATCTCTTTAGGTCTTCAACAATAGTTCAGAGAACAAAGGTGTCCTGAGACTAAAAACCGATTAACCACTGCTTTAGATAATCTTACCATTTGTCCCATCCAATGATTCTACATCTAGGATTCCATTCTAAGGACATAGAATTGCACATAAAAATTAATGCAGAGTATGTTCATTGCAGCACATTGATCAGTGGAATCAGTCTAGGTCTCTGAATATGATTAGTTAAATAATTCATAGTACATTTATAAGGTAGAATATTAAATAGCTAGTGAACATACTTTCAAAGAATTTTAATGATACAAATAACTAATTTTCAACAAAGGTGCCAAGAAGATACAATGGGAAAAGGGCTGTCTCTTCAATAAGTGGTGTTGGAAAAACTGGATATCCACATGCAAAGGAATGAAATTGGATCCTCATCTTACACTGTACATGAAAATCAACACAAAATGGATTAAAGAGTTAAACTTAAGACCTGAAACCATAAAACTCCTAGAAGAAAACACAGGCAGTAAACTCTTTGACGTCACTCTTAGCAATATCCTTTTAGATCTGTCTCCTCAGGCAAGGGCAACAAAAGCAAAAATAAACAAGTGGGACTACATCAAACTAAAAAGCTTTTGCACAGCAAAGGACACCATCAACAAAATGCAAAGGCAGCCTACTGAATGGGAAAATAATATTTGCAAATGATACATCCAATACGGGGTTAATATCCAGAACATTCAAAGAACTCATACGACTCAAAATTTAAAAAATAAGCGATTAGACTGAAAATTGGGCAGAGAACATGAACAGACATTTTTCCCAAGAAGATATACAGATGACCAGCGGGCACCTGAAAAGATGCTCAATATCACTAATTAGGGAAATGCAAATCAAAACTGCAAAGAGATATCTGCTCACACCAGTTAGGAAGTCTATTATCGAAAAGACAAGAGATAGATGCTGGTGGGGATGTAGAGAAAAGGGAACCCTTGTACACTGTTGGTAGGAATGTAAACTGGTACAGCCCCTATGGAAACCAGTGTGGAAGTTCCTCAAAAAATTAAAAATAAAACTACCATATGATCTAGCAATTCCACTTCTGTGTTTATCCAAAGGAAATGAAATCACTGTCTTGAAGAGATATCTGTACTCCCATGTTCATTACAGCATTATTTCCAATAGCCAAGATATGAAAACAAATGTCCATCAACAGATGGGTGGATAAAGAGGATGTGTTTTCTATCTATCTATCTATCTATCTACCTACCTATAATAAAGTATTATATAGAAGTAGAAAAGAAGGAAATCCTGCTATTTGCAACAACATGGATGAAACTGGAGGATATTAGGCTTAGTGAAATAAGCCAGATAGAGAAAGACAAATACTGTACGGTATCATTTATACATGGAACCTTAAAAAAAAGGGTTGAACTCATAGAAACAGGGTAGAATCCTAGTTGCCAGGAGTTGGGGGAATTGGGACAACAGGGAGATGTTGGTCAAAGGGTACAAATTTGAGGGAATTCCCTGGCAATGCAGTGGTTAGTACTCTGTGCTTCCACTGCAGGGGGCATGGGTTCAATCCCTGGTCCAGGAACTAAGATTCCTCAAGCCGTGTCGTGTGGCCAAAAAAGAAGGAGCGGGGTACAAATTTCAGTGGTAAGATGGATACATTCTGAAGATCTAATGCACAGCACAGTGACTATAATTAATAATATTTGTACTCTTGAAATTTGCTAAGACAGTAGATCTTAAGCATTCTCACACACATACAAAAAGGTAACTGTGAAGCGATGGATGTGTAAACGAACTTGATTGTAGTAATAATTTCACAATGCATATCTATATGAAATCATCACATTGCACTTTTTTTTTTTTCTTTTTGCAGTACGCGGGCCTCTCACAGTTGTGGCCTCTCCCATTGCAGAGCACAGGCTCCGGATGCGCAGGCTCAGCGGCCATGGCTCACGGGCCCAGCCGCTCCGTGGCACGTGGGGTCTTCCTGGACCGAGGCACGAGCCCGTGTCCCCTGCATCGGCAGGCGGACTCTCAACCACTGCGCCACCAGGGAAGCCCACATTGCACATTTTATTTTTTTTAATTAATTTATTATTTTTTTGGCTGCATTGGGTCTTCATTGCTGCGTGCGGGCTTTCTCTAGTTATGGCGAGTGGGGGCTACTCTTCATTGTGGTGCTCAGGCTTCTCACTGTGGTGGCTTCTTTTGTTGCAGAGCACAGGCTCTAGGTGCATCGGCTTCAGTAGTTGTGGCACACGGACTCAGTAGTTGTGGCTCTCGGGCTCTAGAGCGCAGGCTCAGTTGTGGCACATGGGCTTAGTTGCTCCACGGCGTGTGGGATCTTCCCGGACCAGGGCTCAAATTCATGTCCCCTGCATTGGCAGGCAGATTCTTAACCACTGCACCACCAGGGAAGTCCTACATTTTAAATATATTATAATTTTATTTGTTATATCCCTCAATAAATCTAGGAAAAATCATTTTAATGACACATGTAAATGCTAGCAGGATAATATTAAATGAAATATGAAACTGTATTAGGTATAATCCTGATTTTGTATATATGTGGGTTTATATGTGTGAAAAGCTTAAAGAAAACTTACCAAATACACCAAACTGTTCACGGTGATTATCCATCTTTGGGTCATTGGACTTTGGGTGATTTTGTTTCATTATATTTATCGGTATTTTAAAAATTTCTATAAAAAACTAAAATATTATGTTTATAATTAGAAAAACACAAAAGTTATTTTTTAAAACACTTATCACACCACATTTATGTTTTTCATACAGAAGGCTCTAACCCTCTCAAAGGACAGGGCTCCACAATTTACATTTTTTGGAGAAGAAGCATTTGCTACAGCACTTATAAGCATGAAAACATGTATAACCACTGCTTAAATACCCAATCACGTGCCTGGAGTCTAAAAAAGTCATCTCTTTCATAAAACACCTCTTTTGTAATCTACCACGGGATAAGCCAGAAATCAGGCATACCAGTGGGAACAGGCAGAGGCCACTGACCTCAATATAGGTGCATGGCTAAGGTCATAGGCTTTGGAGAAAATGCCAAGACGAAAAGATAAGCCTAAGGGGAAAAGACAGATGGACTCTCACTTTTATAAGCCAAGTCCCTGTAGAATCTGAGAGTCAACCCGAGCTGGGGTGGGGCAGGCCATGGCAGGTGATTGGAAGAAGGCCAAAGAGGACATTGGCAGCAGGGAGATATGGCAGCAGGGCCTCAGGCATCAATCCCAGGGGCTGGAACTTGTGGGTGATCTGAGGCTTTAAGGAGCCAGAGGTGCGGTTCCCCAGTTCGAGGGGCTGTGGATAAAAGTGGGAAAACCTCAGTTTCAGAGATACATATGAAAGACCTAGCTCAGACATACCCAGTTCAGCCAGGTGACATGGTGCTAATTTCTACTTCACAGAGTTATGGTGGGGTTTAGATGAAATATGATAGGTGAAATGTTCAGCACAGAACCTACATAGTGCAACTAAATCTAAGTCACTTTACCATTTATATTTATTATTGTTTTCTTGACTCTCATAAAATGGGGTTTGGGCATATGTGGGTAAGAATCAGGGATCCTCAGGTGACACTTGGCCTAATGGACCAAGCCTAGACATTCTTCATTAAAGACCACCCAGGTGATCTCCAGACCTGCAGGAGCCTAAGTCAAGGGGAATTCATAGTGACACGCTGATTAGTTGATCTTCTCACCTGGAGCATCAATGCCTTATCTGCACCACACCTGTATATACAGCCTGTAAAATGAAGCTTTACTGCCTTTATTAGTGTGTCTCTGGAATAGGAGGGAGCCACAGCAGTGTTCACTTTCTTCTCTTAAGCCTTAAGTTGTAAAGTTGACAAACATTATGCAATTTTTGATTAAGAAACAGAATTACACATATAGATTATGAATCATACCTTAATCCAATTGACTATACCTTATGTAACCCATTTGAAACTTTTTTGGGGGTTATAAATGTTTACCTCCAAATTTCCAACATTATAAGATAGAACCTTAACAAAGAAAAAAAAAGGGAGCTTCCCCTCCCGTCTTATATGCCCTTTACTCAAAGTTAAGAAAATATGCCCACACCTTTTGCTGTTACCTATATTGGATCCTGCATTCCCAGCCTTGTTTACTTATAGCTTCAAGCTCAACTCCATCCAAATCCAGAACTAAAATAGGACTTAGGCAGCTAGTAATTGCTGTGTGGGACCAGTGTATGAAATTTAAGCCCTAGCACAATTATAAAAACTATAGTAATTATTTTTCATGTTTTCCCCCCTGCCCAGCATCCCTCCTGCTTCTTCTGGTAACACTATCCTATTTTTTCTGGTGGGCATGGGGGATCGGAGGGTTGGGGGCAAGGGAAGTCAATGCCTCCTGGGCTCCATGTAGCCGTGGTGGAACTCTAGCGTGCTCTGCTTATGAAACAGAAGCCTTTTCAGACTCCAGATGTATGACTGGATGTTTAAGCAGTGGCTGTACCGAACATGTCCTGAGATTCTGATTCGACTGGGGCAGGGGCATCATTATTTTTTAAGTTTCCCAGGCGGTCATAGTGTGCAGAAGGCAGGTGGAGATCCACTAGACCAGGGCAAGCAAGCCATGACAGTGGGGACCCTGAGATCTCCCATCTCTCACCAACTCAAGGGACTCTCCTTCTGCCTGCCCTTTCTCCATCTTCTCCCTCATGAATTTCCATCTGGTTTATCCATATTACAAAGTGCAGAATTGTGCTTTCAAGTTATACAGAATTAATATTTTTAGTTTAGGGTTTTTTTAATTAAGTAATTTATTTATGGCTGTGTTGGGTCTTCATTTCTGTGCGAGGGCTTTCTCTAGTTGTGGCAAGCGGGGGCCACTCTTCATCGCGGTGCGCGGGCCTCTCACTATCGCGGCCTCTCCCGTTGCAGAGCACAGGCTCCAGATGCGCAGGCTCAGTAGTTGTGGCTCACGGGCCTAGTTGCTCCGCGGCATGCGGGATCTTCCCGGACCGGGGCTCGAACCCGTGTCCCCTGCATCGGCAGGCAGATTCTCAACCACTGCGCCACCAGGGAAGCCCTAATATTTTTAGTTTTAAAAAAATCACCAGAGGGGACCATGCCCAGTTTACCCTCACAGAGGTTCCTGTGTAACAAACTATAACATGATACTTTCTGTGGTACATCTTTCAATATCTCCCTGGCAGCAGCAGCTAGAAATTACTGCTTACACACTTCATGCTCACTGATCCATGGGCTACCGTGACACAGGGTAGAGAATATTTAATTCCACGTCCTGAGGCTCGCCTTCCACCTGGTTTCTACTTCAGCGACAGGGACACCTGTCATAAACCCAGTCTGGGTTCTCTGGCCACGCTGCAGTTTGTATTGGTGAAATCTGAAGGGACTTCTGTGGCAGTTTTCCTCACTTCATTCATCCATTTATCAAGCAGTGATTGAGCAACGTCTCTGTGTCAGGGGTTGTGGTGATTCAAACACAATTAATGTGCAAGCAATTACAACAAATTGTGCCACAGGTAACCCTACAGGGATGAACAAAACTGTACAGAGAGACAGTTTTCTCAGAAAGTTTAAGGCCTTTCTTAAAAAAAAAAAAAAACCACGGGAAGTTATGTTCAAGTTGGGTCTTGAAGAGCATAGGGGAGTTTCCCTAAGAGAAAAGTGGAGTATGGTACTCCAGGCAGAAAGAATACTATGTACAAAGGCATAGGAGTAAAAAAAAAAAAAAGCAGGGCAACTTTGAGAATAGTGAGAAATTCAGTGTCACTAGAGCAATGGGTATGTAGGAATAAAATTGTACATGAGACTAGCAAGGTAGTTTTTGGGAAGGGTTTTTGTAAGCCTTGAGAGTTTAGATTTTACCCTATGAATGCACAAAATAAAGTCATTATTTCCAAGCATGGCACGTTTTTGTTACAAAAGAAAATCTGCCAGGCGTGTAAGAGAAAGACTAGGGGTGAGAGGCAGAAAAGTCAGCTTCAAGACTCCAGAGCTGTGATTCTCAGCCAGGGGAGATTTTTGCCCCCTCTGCAGGGGACAGTTGTCAGTGTCTGGAGACATGTTTTATTTCACGACCAGGGGTATATGGTGGTGGGTAGAGGTCAAGGGTGCTGCTAACATCTTACAATGTAGAGGACAGCCCCCTGCAACCCCAGTAAAGAATTATCCCGAGAATTCCCTGATGGTCCAGTGGTTAGGACACTGAGCTTTCACTGCCAAGGGCCTGGGTTCAATCCCTGGTCAGAGAGCTAAGATCCGACAAGCAGTGTGGTACCCCCAAGAAAAAAAAATCATCCAGCCCAAAATGACAAGAGTGCCAAAGCTGAGAAACCCTGACCTAGGGTGTAGCAGACAGTTCCTACTTTCGGTTGCTGAATGCATACCCCGTTCTTCTTTGGGAAAGCAACTCGATTTTTCATGTTCCCTTTTCTCTATAAAACCACATGCTGCGGGGGAAGCCGACATCCACATTCCAGTCTGCAGGAAGAGCAAAGAGAGAGTTCACTGCCAGCCGTTTGTTTTGTCCTTAAGGAGGTGATCTAAAACTTGCACACATCACTTTCCCTCCCACCCCATTGACCTGAACTCCATCATATGGTCATGTCAAGGAGAAAGAGAAACTGGGAAGTGGCCGTGTTCTCAGCTAAAACTGGGGCAAGTGGTGGTTCTGCTAAGACGAAAACGGGAAGTGTGGACACAGGGATAATTATCATCTCTGTCACATCCAGATTTTTTTTTTGGGCCGTGCCACTCGGCATGCGAGTGGCAGCGCAGAGTCTTAACCACTGGACTGTCAGGGAAGTCCCTCTGTCATACCTAGATTGATTTGTGTTTGGTCCAGGGCCATGACTTGATATAGGCCCATGAGATATAAAAATATATGAAAAAGACATTTTCTAGGAGCTTCTGGGAAAGAAGCCAGGAAAATTCAAATCAACCTAAAAATAAGAGTGTCCTAATATTTTTCCTTAAACTTATTAGATCTCTTCCTCCAAACTGCATTTTTATTTCTCTCCATTTCCACACTGCCCTATTTCTATCACCTTCTCCCTATCATGATGGATTGGTAGTAGGCATTCCCTTCCTCCTTTTTCTCTCTAGCCCCCGAAAATTGTCACTCATGAAGTCAAAGCTCTGTTCCCTAACATCCCTCTTTTTTTAAAACGACTTTGACATATATTTCACAAGACATACAATTCACCCATTTAAAGTGGGTAATTCTATGGTTTTTCATATATTCACAGATCTGTGCAACCATCACCACAGTCAGTTTTTTTTATTTATTTGGCTGCATCAGGTCTTAGTTGCGGCACATAGAATCTTTGTTGCGGTGCGCGGGCTCTAGAGCCTGTGGGCTTAGTTACAGCACGTGGGATCTTAGCTCCCCGACCGGGATCGAACACGCGTCCCCTGCATTGGAAGGCGGATTCTTAACCACTGGACCACCAAGGAAGTCCCTACCACAGTCAGTTTTAAAACATTTTCATCATCTCCGGATGAAATCCCATACCCTTTGGCTATCACCTCCATATACCCCCATCACCTTCAGCCTTAAGTAACCACTAATTTACTGTCAATCTCTATAGATCTCCCTTTTCTGGACGTTTCATATGAATGGAATCCTGTGAAATACAGTCTTTTGTGACTGGCTTCTTTCACTTCGCATAATGGTTTCAAGATTCATCCATGATGTAACATGTATCAGTATTCATTCCTTTTTATGGTTGAATAATATTTCACTTATGGACAGACCACATTTTGTTTATCCATTGGCCAGTTGGTAGACATTTGGGTTGTTTCCACTTTCTGTCTATTATGAATAATGTTACTATAAACATTTGTGTGCTAGTTTTTAATTGGACATATATCTTCATTTCCCTTGGGTTTATACTTGGGAGTGGAATTGCTGGGTCATATGGTGACTCTACATTTAAACATTTCAGGACTGCCAGACTGTTTTCCAAAGAAGATGCACCATCTTACATTCCCACCAGCAGGGTATGAGGGCTCTGATTTCTCCATATCTTTGCCAACACTTGTTATTACCTGACTTTTTTATTCTAGCCATCTTCTAATTGTTACCAAGTCAATTTGTAACACGACATGTGACCTGCTGGCCACATGACAGGCCAATAGGTCAAGAGATGAGTTATTGGGGCAAGGAATAGCAACTTTATTTGGAAAGCCAGCAGACCGAGAAGATGGTGGACTACAGTCCCAAAGAATCATCTTACCCAAGTTAGAATTCAGGCTTCTTTTATACTAAAAGGGGAGGGGTTGTGGCTGGTTGTCTCAGAGTTCTTGGTGCAGGAATCCTTTGTTCTTGCAGCTGTCCACTTAGGTCTGGACACAATGTTTCTATAAACCTGCAACAAGACAATTGTTATTTTCTGTTCTGCAACTTCTTATCTCTATATGAAAGGGAAAGTGTTACACCTTTAAAGGTCAGAGCCTTGAGACTGGGCTATCATGTATATTTCAGGTTATAGCCAACATTCTTTTATAAAAGGTGCAGAGCCAACATGACTAAGCTCATGCAACAGAGCAAAAGGTTAGAGCTAAAAGAATAGATCCAATATGGAGTCACGTTTCTTCTTCTCTGTTACATAACGTCTCTTGCTTTCATCTCTTTTCCATAGAGGCACCAAGCCCTCAACTGACCCATTGGTTCCCGATTCCAAACCTCTTCTAGCACTACCAACCTGTGTATTTTCCTGTCACAATGAGCACCTGGCTTACGCCTGTCTTCCTGGTCTTGTCCTGTAGAGACAATGAGAGACCCATCAGGCAATATGCGGGTGATTGTCTACTCCAGACAAATCCAGTCTTCCAGTCCTCCCCACACATACTGAGTTGGGGAACATTAAAATATCATGACTTCACACTGATGGTGGGAATGTAATATGGTATAACCTTTGTAGAAAACAGTGTGATGGTCCCTCAAAAAATTAAAAATAGAATTACGATAAGATGCAACAATTCTACTTCTGAGTATATACGTGTGATGGTTAATTTTATGTGTCAACTTGACTGGGTCACAGGATGCCCAGGTGTCGGTTAAACATTATTGCTGGGTGCCTCAGTGAGGGTGTTTCTGGAAGAGAGTAGCATTGAGCAGGTGAACTGAATAAAGCAGATTATCCTTCCCGGTGTGGATGGTACCATCCAATCTGCTGAGGGCCTGAACAGAACAAAAGTTGGAGGAACAGAGAATTCTCTGTCTCTGTCTGACTACTGAGCAGGGGTATCTGTCTTTTGCTCTCAGGATGGGGCTTACGCTCTGGCGCTCCGTTCTCAGGCCTTCCGACTTGGACTAGGACTGAGCTGCCAACTTTCTTGGGTCTTCAGCTGGCGGACGGCAGATCACAGGCCTTCTCAGCTTCCATAATTGTATGAGCCAATTCCCTGTAATAGTCTCTCCCTCTCTCTCTCTCTCCCTCTACGGATCTATCTATCTCCTATTGTTTCTCTGGAGAACTGTAATACAATACAGCAAATAATTGAAAGCAGGAGCTCGAACAGATATTTGTACACCGATGCTCATAGCAGCGTTACTCACGATAACCAAAAGGTAGAAACAACCCAAGGGCCCATCAACAGGTGAGTGGATAAACGAAATGTGGTATATCCATTTGAAATATAATATTATTCAGCCTTAGAAAAAGAAGGAAAATCTGACACACGCTACAACGTGAATGAGCCTTGAGGAGGTTATGCGGAGTGAAATAAGCCAGTGACAAAAAGGCAAACCGTATGCTTCCATTTATGTGAGATCCACAGTAGTCAACTTCACAGAAACAGAAAGTGGAATGGAGGTTATGAGGGGCTGGAAGAAGGACGAATTGGGAGTCACCGTTTAATGGGAGCAAAGTTTCAGTTTGAGGAGAAGTTCCCAGATGGTGATGAGTGTTGTGAGATAATGTAAACGTACTCAATGCCACTGAATCATGCACCTAAAAACAGGATGGTAAATTTTATGTCATGTGTATTTTCCTACAATGTAAAACATGTTAAATCATGATTGCAGATACATGCGCGATGTTCTGCTGAGTGAAAGAAACCAGACACGAAAGGTCATATTTTATGGCTCCACTTCTATGAAAAGTCCAGAACAGGTAAATCCGTAGAGACAGCATGCAGATGGATGGCGGCCAGAGTCTGAGGGAGAAGAGGAAATGGGGAGAAATGGCTTAATGAATGCAGAGTTTTATTTTGGAGTCATGGAGATGTTTTGGAACTAGATAGGGGTTGTGACTGCACGACGTGTGAATGTCCTAAATGCCACTGAATTGTTCACCTAAAATAACTAATTATGTGTTATGTGAATTTCATCTTAATACATTAAAAAAATCTCTCTATATTTATATATGTATGTCTATATGTGTATAAATATATTATATATTATTATTTTATTATATAAATATATCTATAGATGTAGATACAGATATCATGACTAATACCTGCTTCCTCCTTGACATCAAGCACTGTAGCTGCTCTCTAGAGCATGACCCCAATTTTATTCCCCTGAGGAATAAAATTCCTTACCTGACCCTCTACTTACCTGACCCTCTACTTACCTGACCCTCCTCTCTCCTTTCTTAGATACTGACCTTTTTTTCCTTCTCCCCATTCCCCATTCTTCTTACACTGTCATTACTATGGCCCACAGTGCTCCGGGGGGACCTGGCCTCTGCCTAGCCCTCTGAGCTCTTTCCTACCACCCTCCCCTTTACTTACTGTCCTGCGTCGTCGACACTGGCCTTGAGCTTGAGCAAGCCACACCTGCTGCCCCCTCAGTGTTAGCGCTTGCTGTGCCCTCAGCCTGCGGTATGTGTGCCCTGGGTATTTATCTGCTTTACCTTCCCTTCATTTCAGACTCCTCTCTAGTGTCACCTCCCAAGAGGAGCATTTTGTAATCATTCTACCTACATTTTAAGTATTATCCGCCGTCATTCTCTGTCTCATTTCTTTGCCTTTCCCCCCCTCCTTCCTAGAAGTTATCATATTTGCCATATTTGCTTCGGATCTTTCTAAAATAAAGAATATAGTTGAAGGTCCTTTATTCCATCTTCCCCCAATCATTCCCTTTTCCTCCTTTACCAAAGGAAACCGCTATCATAACTCTGTTCTCTCTGACTTCACATATTCTTCTACTCATGTTTTTATACTTCTATTACATATATGTAGGCATAGATAACATACAACAATTGTCTTTTCTGTTTCTTTTAAACGTTTTTATACTGTTATGCATTCCTCTACAATACACACACACACTTATATAGATACACACATTTATATAGATACACAGTTCATTCATTTTAACGGATGCTCTGTATTCTAACAAATGAAAATACCTCAATTTATCTAGCCCTTTATCAAGCTCCCCCCCAATCTACTGTGAACAATTCTGCACGACAGTATCCACGCATGTCCTTTTGTACACACGTTGGAAGAGTTTCTGTAGGGTGTAAACCTGGACGTAGCGATGCTGGTCATGTGGTATGAGGGGTGTTTTCCATTTGCCCCTCAGATCCACTCTCTCCTCCACAGAAAGCTGACCTCTGTGGACTACATCAATGAATTCCCTTTCCCTACTGGCTTCCTGTTGGATAGTTGGCCAGTGGGAGGTACCATCAGGAAAGCAGGGGGTTGAGGAGGAGAGTGAGATCTGGGCATTTATCCTCCTGGCTCCCATCCTGCTGGATCTCTGTGAATTGGATGCATTTCTCTCCCTAAGGCTCCCTAAGGCTGCTGCCCCTTGGGTTCGGGGTTCTGGTGGCACTCCTCTCTTTACCTCTTCAGGCCTAAGGGTTGCAATGAAGTTCCCCAAACTCCCCACTATTGCTACCCTTGTTGCTTTTTAAAGTTTCAATTAACCCTACCCATGTTTTTGTAAATAGTCCTTTTCTTAAACTTTCCTCAGTGACCCAGGCTGAGAGCACATTTTTCTTGCCAAGACGCTGACCAGTACCTATGAGATGTGCATTTTCACCTTTACTAGATGCTGATCCATCAGACTAGCCTTCCAATCTCAATTTCTTCCAGGGAACTGGTTGATGAAATCTTAGATATTTTCTAACTCTGCTAAAATGTGACTTCCTTACTTTTCACCATCTGAAAATCTCTCCAGTCAGATTGGCCCATTCATTAGTTCCTGAATCTGCTTTTGCTCTTGGGTCTTCCTTGAATAGAATACTCTTCTTGCTTCTATTTCCTATGAAGGAATCTTACCTACTTCATGAAATCGTGAGAGAGCTAGTGCCTACGAATTCCTAGCACTTACTGTCCTTATCACTCAGTTGGCACTCTGCTTCTCAAAATTTCTTGTGTGGTTGTTTCCCATTATGAACTGTTAATTAGCTTTTCCTACGCATATGTCAAATGTTTTCAACTACGCTCTATTTCTCTTAAATGTAACTGACTTTGAGCTCTGATTTTTGTATTCACCCATATTACCTAAGTGCTGTGTACAGAGAGGTGCTCAGTTAGGATTTTAATGAATCAATAAATGAATTAACTGCACTAATATCGCTAATCAAGAATTGGTAATAACATGCAATCTGGTGACTTGAAATCCTTTCTGAAGTTCTAGATAGATATAATTTTCATTTTTCCTGCTCGTCCAATTTATTCTTATGTTAAATATATCCTGTTAAATGGCCTGTGTGTCTTGGTTCTGGGAAATATACATTTTGGTAGTGAATGAATTAATGCCTATAAGTTTACCGTAGATATAAAACTTCCATTAAAATTAAAATATTCATATTTTCATAAAAGAAAAATTTCTTAGCAGTGAAAATGACGGTGATACCCAAGTAAATTAATAGGGATCAAGGGCCTCCATTCTCCACCCACTTCTGGGTGAAAATCTGAGGTTCCTTTATCAGCTTTGAAGTATCTCTTAACATCTGCAGACATCCTAAGGGAAATAGGCACAAATAAATAGATCCATGCTATTTTTAACTCCAATGGGAAAAAAAAAGCTAGGAGAGATTAGGTTTCTGTATGTGAAAACAGGAAGAGAAATGTTTCTCAGAAGTCTACCTAAGCAAAGAAAAAAAAAATTAGTCCCTAACCTCATTCACAGCCACCCCAAATACAATGATAACAACCACCCATTTCTAGCTAACATAGACCCAGGGCCCAAAATATGCTGGATCTTATGACTTTCAAAATACTTTTTTCTCTTCCTTCCCTTTGACTTAGGGCTTTAAGCTTTTTGTTTTTCCTTAAATGAATCTGTGATGAACACTTCAATTGCATTTGTAAGCAAATACTTAGGTTTCCTAGAGGTCAGGATGCATTACGCTGCAAGTAACAGCTTAGATCCTTGCTACTCAAAATGTGGTCCTTGGGGCATCACTTGGGCATTTGATAGAACTGCAGAAGCCAGGCTCCAGCCCCGTCCTGCTAAATCGGAGCCTGCATTTTAACAAGACCCCCAGATGACTCATGTGCACATTCAAGTTTGAAAAGCACTAGCTCAGACCAAACAGGCGTTTATTTATTTATTATTATTATTTTTTGGCGGTACGCGGGGCTCTCACCGCCGTGGCCTCTCCCGTTGCGGAGCACAGGCTCCGGACGTGCAGGCTCAGCGGCCATGGCTCATGGGCCCAGCCACTCCGCGCGGCACGTGGGATCCTCCCGGACCGGGGCACGAACCCACGCCCCCTGCATCGGCAGGCGGACTCCCAACCACTGCGCCACCAGGGAAGCCCCAAACAGGGGTTTATTATTTCACATAACAGACGTCTGGAGATAGACCATTCTGGAGTTTGTTAATTCACTTGCAAAATGATGTTGCTAATCCACGTGCTTTCCAGCTTTCTGCTTTGACATCTTCCCTGTGTTGGCTTTTGTCCTCGGATGTAACCTTTCGTTGTAATATAATGGTTGCTGCAGCTCCATCACATCCTCATCAAACTATATTCAAAGCAGGAAAAGGAAACTCTCCTTGTGCTTCTTTTTTTCTAAAGAAGAAAAATATTTCTTAGGAGCCCCCCACCACACTTCTCCTTTGTTTCATTGGCCAGAACAGAGCTAATCACTGGTAGTGGGCATAGGGATTAATAAGTTGGCTTAAATCAATCATGGTTTATCCCCCCCAGAAGTAGGAGCAGCCTATCTGACCTGGACACTTGAACCAAATTGAGGTTCTATCATCAAGACGCAGTAATCTCTGTCCGGTAAGTACAAACCAATCATATTACATGGAAGCAAGTAGCATTAGTAGGGAGAAGCCAAATGAGTTAATGAAGGGATGGGAGGCCTATGGGAAAAGTTCTAAACATAGAACTTTTTCTTATAAATACTGAGAAGTGGTCAATAATATCAAGTCTGTGTCACATAACAAGTTTGACAAACGACAACTGAATCTGGTGATCATAAAGTTACAATCTTGATGAACAGTAAAGTGGTGGATGGGGGTAGGAGAAAGATTACAGGACATTAAAGAGAGAATGAAGGGTGAGGGAATAAAAATAGTCAATGTAAACAATTTAAAAAGTTTGCAAGAGGGAGTTCCCTGGTGGCCAAGTGGTTAGGATTCCGGGCTTTCACTGCTGTGGCCCAGGTTCAGTCCCTGCTCAGGGAACTGAGATCCTGCAACTTGCACAGCATGGCCAAAAAAAAAGAAAAAAAAAAAAAAAAAGAAAAGTTTGCAAGGAAAAGAAAGAGGAATAGAGTGATGGTTAAGAAGTAACTCTATCAGGGGAAAGGGTTCTTGTCTTTTCCCTGCTCCCTCAACCCCCATAGCACAGATCTGAGAAGGTCGAGAGGAGAATGAGTCTGTGAAAGAAGAATGAGAGAGGTTGTTAGCAAAGACAGAGGTAAGTCTTGGGTCACAGGGGACCTTGCTGGCCTCGGTGAAAGGACAGCCAAGATCTGTCGAGGAGAGAGATGTGGTGTGGGTGCTAGGATGGTGGACTTCATGGTGTTGTCCCCAGGTTGACAGCACCTCCTGGGGACTTAGAAGTGCAAATTCTCTGGCCACACTTCAGACCCACTGAATCAGAATCTCTGGGGATGGGCCTCAGCCATCTGTGTGTTAACAAGCTCTTCCGCGGGTGATTCTGATGCAAGTTTGAGAACCGCCATGCCAGGGAATTGTTTATACAGTACCTGCCTGTATGCATGCCTGTGCAGCAAAACTATTTGAGATTTTCCGGTCAGGAAATGTTTCCCTCTTTGTTCTTCCCTGCTCACTCCAGCCAGGTGTATCTGTGGGTTCAGGCAGACACACTCTGAGGTGCTACTGGCCCTGAGGAGGGTGTGTAGAACTCTGGGTAGACCAGGAGGTCTTCCGTGTAGTTTCTGTTCTGGCTGGGCTGGTGACCCACATTTCCTTTATTCCTGCTCAGGCTCTTCTTGAGTTCACAGGAAAAAGCCCACTGATCATGTTAACGTTTGTTTCAGTTCCGTTAATGACTCTCTATTGCTAAACCATTGAAGTCTGTACCCCTGAGCATGGAAGGCCAAGGCTTCTGTAGCCTAACCTCTGCCCACTTCTCGAGCTGTCTACCTTGCTGCCCTGCCTCTTCTCTTTGGCAAGAAGTATGTAGAAGGGAATTGAGAAAAATTCTTACAGAGTTCTGGTATCATCTGATCTGCTCACAGACATTTATCACCTGCCTACTATATGCTCGGAACTCTACCAGGGATAGGGATAAAAAGATGCTTTACAAAGGAGTAGAAAAGATTCTGGAAGAGATGACCAAAGAAACAGATGATTTAAATACAGTAAATTTAAACGCTATGATAAAGGTCTGTGTGGGGTGATGTGGAAGCACAAAGACAGGACATTTAAGTCAAGGAAGGTCTCCTGGAGAAATCGGTACCTACACTTCAGAATATAGTCTTGAAGGAAAAGTAGGAAGTAGCTAAGAAAAAAAGGTAGAGGTATGTGTTGTGACAAAAGGAATAGCATAGTCAAAGATAGGGTGTAAAAACAGGGGAGCAGAGGCCGGACACAGGGATTCCCTGAAGCCAGAGTGGAGAGCAGCAGATCAGAGAGCTGGAGAGGAAGATAGAGGGTGACCAACCGTCTGGCTTTCCCCAGAACCATCCCAGTTTTAGCACTGAAAGTCCCCCGCCCCTCACTTCTAGGCAAACCAGGATGGAAGCCAGAATACAGAAGGTCATATGTGCCATGGAAAGGAGTACACACCTGATCATCAGGATGGAAGAGGCACTGAAGGCAACAGGATATATTTGGGAACATCTTACAGGGCTGCAAGAGCAAGTGAGGGGCCCAAGTGGGCTAACCCTCCACAGGGAAGGGAAGGCAATGTCAAGTATCCGCGGTTTTGCTGTCCCACACAAGTGGGAAAATCAACACACATACAAAAAACATTGTTAAAGAGGGAGGAAGGAAAGGCAGGAAGGCAAGGAGGGAGCCTAAGACTTGAATTCTGGAGTGAACATGTTCCTTGTTTCCACTTACTCAGATGTGTTCTGTGAGCTTCAGCTTCCACATCTGTGAAATGGGATAGTACTTACCTCCTTGGTTTCTTTTGATGATCAAACAAGAGAGTGTGTGTGGAAAAGCTTGGCAAGCTATAAAGCACTATATGAGTATTACTAATAGGACTATTATCACACCCCAAATGTACCCAACCACATCAACTCTGAGAGTGTGATTTTGGTTGTAATTGCATCACGTTGCTTCCTGCTGTTCACCAGCACTGAGTCACCATCAACAGCTCCTGTGTGTCAGCTGGTTTGAGGGCGGTTGAGAGTTGCTGGGGAGAATTGCTAAGGGAGAGGCAGTCTAGATTCTTCCTGTTCTTCCTCCAACCATAAACATTCAAGCCCAGTTCAGTGAGATTAAAAAAGCAAGAGTGGGGGCTTCCCTGGTGGTGCAGTGGTTGGGAGTCCGCCTGCCGATGCAGGGGACACGGGACACGGGTTCGTGCCCGGTCTGGGGGGATCCCACATGCCGCGGAGCGGCTGGGCCCGTGAGCCATGGCCGCTGGGCCTGGGCGTCCGGAGCCTGTGCTCCGCAACGGGAGAGGCCACGGCAGTGAGAGGCCCACGTACCCCCCCCCCAAAAAAAAAAGCAAGAGTGGAATTCTAAAAGATACATGGACCCCAATGTTCATAGCAGCACTATTTACAATAGCCAAGACATGGAAGCATCCTAAGTGTCCACCAACAGATGAATGGATAAAGAAGATGTGGTAAATATATACACAATGAAATATTACTCAGCCATAAAAAAGCATGAAATGTTGCCATTTGCAGCAACATGGATGGACTTAGAGGCTATTATGCTAAGTGAAATAAGTCAGACAGAGAAGGACAAACACTGTAGGATACACTTACATGTGGAATCTAAATACAACAAGCTAGTGAATATAACAAAAAAGAAGCAGACTCACAGAGAGAACAAACTACTGGTTACCAGTGGGGAGAGGGAAGGTGGGAGGGGCAATATAGGGGTAGGGGATTAAGACGTACAAACTATTTGGTATAAAATAAGCTACAAGGATATATTGTACAACATTGGGAATGTAGCCAGTATTTTAAAATAACTATAAATAGAGTATAACCTTTAAAAATTGTGACAGTGGGACGAAGCTCACACTTCTTGATCTGACCCCACTCACCTCTCCGGGTTCTCTTTAGTCCTTCCCCCGTGTACTACATTTCAACCACTGCCACCTGCTAACCATGGCGGCATCTGTCCTGATCTCTTCTCGCTTGTGCCATCCCTTCCCCTGACTTTCCTCCTTGACTTCCAATATGGGCTCAGATGCTACCTTGGTTTCCCCAGGCAAAGTCAATCAGTGAGGCTGTATGACCTTGGGTGATCTCCTGGTACAGGGGAGGGTATGTAATGCTGGGTAGCAGCTGAGAGCATTGGGTTTGCAGGACTCTGGCTTTTACATCCAGATCAGCCACCTGCTTCTTTGGGCTAAGGTACAAGAGATGCACTCGAGTGGGTTGTAAAGAGCATAGATTCTGGAGCCAGATGACCTGGTGGCAGGACCTCGGACCAAACTCTCAGTCTCTCAGTATCCACATATGTAAAATGGGGATGATGATATCAGTACCCATATCATAGGGCAGTCATGGGGATAACGTGAGCTCATATGTAAAAGACACCAAGAATAGCGCCTGACACATACTTGTTAGGTCTTGTTATTAATTTCATGCTTTCGTCTTTGTGAAATGGGAATAATACTCACTGGAGAGAGAATTACTCAAGATAAGCAGATGTGCTTGGCTTAGAGAAGGTACTCGATAAATCTGTTACTTGCCCTTTTCGCTCTTGCCATTTGTATTATAATTTTTTTACTTAAAGGTATTTCAACCACTAAAATCTCTTAGTTCCTCCACGGAAGAGAGAGAGTCATCCATCTTTGTGTTCTCAGCATCTGACACACTCTAGGTGCTCAAGAAATCCTTGGCAAATGAATTGATAAAAAGATAGTCATGGGGAAACTCAAAAGGGCTTTAACTGCCTCTCAGCAATATCCTGAAAGGTCACAAAATAGGAACTTAATCCCTAAAAAATCCGTGTCATTATAAATCTGTGTGCAATTCATAGTTTGAATATTAGTTTTTAATTGTGTTCAGTGTTTGTGTTTCTTGGTATTTTTTCCCTCCCTCGTCTTTTCTGTATTCATCTTGGGCAGGGTTTCTCAATCCTGGCACTAAAAATCCTTTGTTGTGGAGACTGTCCTGTGATTGTAGGACGTTTAGCAACGTCCCTGGCCTCCACCCACGAAATGCCAGTAGCACCTCCCACCCCTAGTTTTGACAACCTACAATGTCACTAGGCAGTGCTAAAACTTTGGGGGAGGGGGCAGAATCTACCCCCTTTCCCCACTATTGAGGATCACTAATTCAGGAATCTGCTTAAACAGTTTCAGATACAGCAAATTTGGGTAGGACTGATTGTTTTTCTCTTTATCTCCAACGGAAAACTGACTCCTATGCCTCCAAATTGAATAGATTCTAACAATGGTGAAGGAGAATTTCTTCTTCCCTGATGGCAGAATTCCTCCCCATTCTCACTCTCAGAAGTGGCACGGAGGCTGGGAAGAGGTTGGGACCATGTTTTATTTACCTAGACATATACCCCCCAGATAGCAAGCGCATATTTCTTTCTCTTCATTTTGTGGGAAAACTGAAAGAATGCAGTGTTTTACAATTCAGATTAAAGCGAAAAGCACATCAAGCTGTCTGATTTTCTGGGAGCCAGAAGAGGGAGAGGGGCTTCATTCTGTAATAGGTGGAGAAAAAGACTTTTCAGCAACAGAAGAACTTTTTACAGCGTGAAAGAAAAATGTGTATGTTGAGAAAGGACTTGAATGCTAAAGACATATTGTTACTATAAATCCTTGAATCTGAGACACAATTCATAATGCAGCTTTACTAATTGTGCAATTTTAAACCTATTTAAGCTGGGAAATTTGTTATCAGGTGACTCATACATGTGGGGAAATCCAGTTCATCTGTGCCAAAGATGAAAGAAAGCGATTAGGTATTTAAATGTTGAGATTCTATTCAGTCTTGTAAATGAATTGCAGTAATCTTGGATGAGGAGAAAAGTAAGAAGGTAGTTACTCATCACGTTAAAAAATGTTAAAGAGCTCTTTGGATTTAAATAATAAAACCTTATATTTATAACACATTTATCTTTCAAATAGCATAAGTACTTTTCTTTCTTTTTTATTTTGAAACATTCAAAAAGTTTTTTGTACAAAAAGTTCAGTACAGTGCAAAGAACGTTTTGTCCTTAACCGTTTGAGAGAAAGTATGGATCTGATGCCCCATCATCCCCAAATACTTTTTAGTGTTATTTCCTATGACTAAGACTTCTTTCCTACTTAATCACGATGCAACCATTAAAATCAGAAAATTAACGTTGATACATGACTGTCTAATCCTCAGGTTCCACTCAAGTTTTGCCAGTTGTCTCAATAAAATGTTTTCTAGCAACAAGATATGGTTCAGAATCACACATGACATTGAGTTGTGTCTCTCCCATCTCCCCTATAAATCTCTTACACATCTAATCCTGTCTTGGTGACTGCTTCTCAGTAGACATGAACTAATACATCTGCTTGTTGGACAGAGCTAGGGAATACACACACACGCACACACACACTTACAGCCATGTTTATTTCTATATCTATCCACATATATTGAGAACCATGAGTTCATAACAATATATTCAATACTAATACAGCATCAGAGGGTCCATTCTAGTTTTCTCTATTTCTGTGTTTGTAACTCTTTGTAATTGTTAAGCTTCTTGGATGTGTAGATTTATATATTTTAACAAAAACAAGAAGCTTTGGATTATTATTTCTTTAAATATTTTGCCTCTTCCTCACTCTCTCCTCTCCTCCTGGGACTCATAGTATGTGTACGTTGGTGCACTTAATGGTGTCCCACAGGTCTCATAGTCTCTGTTCAGTTTTCTTCATGTTGTTTTCTTTCTGCTCCTCAGACTTGATAATTTCGATTGACCTATCTTCAAATTCAGTGATTCTTCTGCCTGCTCATATCTGCTGCTGAATTCTCCTAGTGAAATTTTCATTTCAGTTGTTGTAGTTTTAGCTCGAGAATTTTTATTTGGTTCCTTTTTAAATAATTTTTCTCTCTTTATTGACATGCTGTATTGGTTGAGGCATTGTTCTCCTGGCTTCCTTTAACCTTTTGTCCATGGTTTCCTTTAGCTCTTGAATATATGTCTTTGTCCAGTAAGTCCAATGCCTATGCTTCCTCAAAGATAGTTTCTGTTAATTTCTTTATTTTCCCCTGTAAATAGGCCATGCTTTCTTGTTTCTTTATATGCCTCATGATTTTTTTGTTGAAAAACGGACATTTAAAATATGAGGTAATGGGCTTCCCTGGTGGCGTGGTGGTTGAGAGTCCGCCTGCCGATGCTGGGGACATGGGTTCATGCCCCGGTCCGGGAAGATCCCATATGCCGCGGAGCGGCTGGGCCCGTGAGCCGTGGCCGCTGAGCCTGCGCGTCCGGAGCCTGTGCTCCACAACGGGAGAGGCCACAATGGTGAGAGGCCCACGTACCACATAAAAAAAATAATAAATTAAATAAATAAAAAATAAAATAAAATATGAGGTAACTTTGGAAATCAAATTCTCCTCTTTCCCAGGATTTGTTGTTGTTGGTTGCTGTGGGCTGTAGTTGTTTGTTTAGTGACTTTCCTAAACTACTTTTGTTAAAGATCATATTCTTTTTTTTTTTTTTTTTTTTTGCGGTACGCGGGCCTCTCACTGTTGTGGCCTCTCCCGTTGCGGAGCGCAGGCTCAGCGGCCATGGCTCACGGGCCCAGCCGCTCCGCGGCATGTGGGATCTTCCCAGACCAGGGCACGAACCTGGTCCCCTGCATCGGCAGGCGGACTCTCAACCACTGCGCCACCAGGGAAGCCCAAGATCGTATTCTTTGTCTTGTGTAGTCTCTGAACTCTCTGTAGTCTCTCTGTGTGTTGCCGCCAATGCTTCAGTGCTTAGGCCATTTATCACTTGGCTTTAGCCTTCACTCCTGCTTGTGCTAAGGCTGGAGATCAGCCAGAGGTGAAAGCGTATGGTCTTTTCAGGTCTTTTCTGAGGATGTGTCCTGCCCTGAGCATGTGCATAGCTTTCTCGATTCCCCTGAATGCACAGGAGCTTTTCCAAACCTTATTTCCTAAGTGTATCAATCCTCAGCTTTTCCTCCCAGGTTTCTACATGTCTGTGGTTTGTCCCAACTGCCTTTCCACGTTTTTGAAGAATCTCCTCCAGACAGCCACTCCTGCACTCTTAGAGGGTCCTGAGTTGGGTGATACAAAGGCAAACCCCTTGCTTCAGTCCTTCAGGGAGCCCCCAAACAGGCCAAAACATACAAACACAATTCCCTGGGAACAAGGTCCCCTCTGCTGTCTCCAGATCAAGGAACCCACTCTGGGATCACTGGCTGCTGTTTTCTAGAATGCTCCTGCCCCAGGGAGGCAAGGCTGGGCAAGGGTAAGGTCAAACGTGACAAACCTCCTCCACCATGTTTCAGTGGGCCTCCTCCTGATAAAGCATTTGCTTGGTTGCTGTAAACCCTAGACTATCTTCTAGAGTTCTGATAAAGTTGATTCTGACAGTTTCTGCCAGGTTTTTTCAGTGTGTCTGGGAAGAGACAGGACCCTAACAGAACTAGTCCACCATTTTCATTGACTTGGGCACCAGTACAGCTCCCTTGTATTTGTAACTCCTCCTCCAACAGTTAGAAACCCAGCGTCCACTATCCTTAATGTGTTTACTTACTTGATCAATTCCTCTGTATGTAACCAATATTCTAACTCCACCATCATCCCCTCCCTGGCATGGACACCCTCCTATCTGCTCTGGCTCTGGTTCCCTATGGCAGGGTACCCTCTACTGCAGATGTCCTCTCCTCCTGCAGGGGCTAAGTATTTATTGTTCCTGTTTTAATTTTATTAGTTTTACTGGGGGTTTATATAGCTGATGTTGAAATAAGAAAAACTATTACAAGAAACAAAGTATAATTCTTTTCAAATTATAATGAATTCTTCTTATGCATCCCCTGCAATACTCTCATGCTGTAGCTGGGAACAAATATTATTTCCATTCTGTGATGGGAAAATAGAGGCAAGAAGGCCACCGTTCATGGTACCCACCAAATTTATGGTAACCAGTTGCAGCAGGACCCTCTCTGATTTGGGGAATTCTTTGTCAGCTCCCTCGTCCATTCCTTCAGCAGCTTTTCCAAATTTTCATCACTTTCCTGAAGCCCCCACTGTATTCTTTCTTACTTCACTCTGAACAGACTAACTTTGATTTTTGTTTATTAATAAAATAAAGGCAAACAAACATACATTTCTTTCCGTTTTGGCCTCCCCTATCCCCTCTCCCCCAAACCTATTAACAGCTACCAGGGGAAGGTTTGGTTTTGTGGTGCCTGAGCAGATTCAATTCGAGAAGGGGGAACTTTAAAAAAAAATGAAAAAAAAAATACCTTACTTTTGCAAATTTTGTAAAAACACATGACCACGTTAAATCATTGCCAGGGTCCCTCCTAGGGCCTCTGGAAGAAGTCTGTAGAAAATGGGAGTGGGAGAAAGGGAGCTGGAACTTCAGCAGCCCTAGAGAGGCACACTCATTCTCCTCTCGCCCAGAAATGGCAGCCCCCCCCCTCCCTTCCCGTCTCCCTCTCCCTCCTCCTCCCGTCCAAGACTCATGCACCCTGCCAGGTTCCAGATCTTCTGGGAAGCCTCCAATTCACTCCTTTTTCCTCCTTCTTTATTGGATCACCCACTTCAGGTTATAAATGTGACTGTGTTCCTCTCAAACTGAAAAACAAAGTAACCAATCAACCCTAACCATGTCAACCCCTAAATTCCTCCATCTCCAAATTCCTTTCTAGCCACCCAATTGCTCTCTTGCCTTTAACAACAAAATTCTGGGAAAACCACTGGCCTCCCTCCCTGTTTCCTATTCATTTCTCAATTCACTTCACTCTTGCTTTGGCTCTCATAACTCACTGAAATTGCCTTGGCTAAAGTCATCAATGACTATTTTGTTCACTTTAAGTTTATTAGTGATTTTTTAAAAAACAGGCATTTGAATTAAAAAAGTAAGGATCCTCAAGCATCTCAAATAGTAAAGTGTCAAAAGTAGAATTAAGTTCCCATTACCTCTGCTAAGTACACACCTCTGAATGTCCACTCTTTTTTTAAAAAAAAAAACTTATTTATTTATTTGGCTGCACTGAGTCTTAGCTCCGGCATGCGGGATCTAGTTCCCTGACCAGGGATCGAACCTGGGCCCCCTTGCATTGGGAGCGCAGAGTCTTAACTACTGGATCACCAGGAAGTCCCTGAATGTTCACTCTTAACAATTTCATGTTTACCATCCATACTTTTTGCTTTGTCCATCTAAATCTAAAACAAACACATATGCAACTACATACGATTTCTGTCTCTCTCTTCTCTCTCTTTCACCCTCCCTTCATTCCTTCTTTTCTTCTAAACAAAAATTCCATCACATTGAGCATTCTATTCTCTAACCTGCTCTTCAATTAACCATATATCACAGCTGCACTTTCAAACCAATAGATATAAACCTATAGAATTCTTTCTGACAGCTGTATAGTATTCCACAATAAGGATACACTGTTGTTGATTCAACTATTCCCTACTGAAGTGCATTTGGGTTCTTTGGCCTAGGTTGAATCACATAAAACCGCCATTTTTTATAGGCTTGTTGTTTTGTTTTGTTTGTTTTCTATTACATACAATGTTATAGTAAATATCTATATATGCGTATCTCTATAAACTTTTCTTTGTGCCGATAAATTCCAAGAAGTGGGACTCTAGTTTAAAAGGTGTGTGTATTTTACTCCCAGATTGCTTTCCTAAAATGTTGGCATAATGTATGTTCCCATCAATGACCTTTTGGGAAGTTATATGTCACGATGGCCTCTTTTCGGTGCTTCTCTTAGCAGACTTCACAGTACACTGTATAGTCGGCCCTCAAGGGTGGATTTTAGGATCCCTCGGTTGCCAAAATATGGGGATGCTTAAGTCCCTTATATAAAGTGGTGTAGTACTGTCAGCCCTTCGTGACCGCAGGTTCTGCATCCTCCATCCGATACGGGGTTGGTTGAATCTGTGGATGTGGAACCGCGGATACAGAAGGCCGACTGCATTTTGCTATTATTATTATTATTTTTGATGTGGACCATTTTAAAAGTCTTTATTGAATTTGTTACAATATTGCTTCTGTTCTATGTTTTGTTTTTTTGGCCGAGAGGCATGTGGGATCTTAGCTCTCAGATCGGGGATAGAACCCGCACCCCCTGCATTGGAAGGTGAAGTCTTAACCACTGGACCACCAGGGAAGTCCCTGTATTTGCCATCATTGACGCACCTTCTCTCCTGGCAGCACTCTCAGCCAGTTTTCCACTCACCTCTCTTTGTCTCTTTCCCTAGCCTCTCTTCTGTTTATTCCTAGATTCTTGTATACCACATGGTTCTGCCATGGCTCACTTTTCTAGTCACACTAAATGTTTTGTTCTCTCCTTAGGCAGGTTTATGGTTTCAACTATCATCTCTACCCTCAGCCTGCCAGTGAGGTGACCCCAAGGTGACTTCACCTGAATTGAAAAAAGGATTTCCCTTCCTGAAGATGCCTTACTATCGTCATCCAGAAAATTGTGCTAATAACTGTTCAATCACTATTTAATATTCTACAGTATGTCCCCTGGATTGTGTGGTGTAGAAGCTCCACAATCATCACTGATGACTGTGTTTTCCATTCCTCTCCTGAGTCCAAACTTCTATGTCAAAATGGTCTCCTGGAGGGTGTGGAGAAAAGGGAACCCTCCTACACTGTTGGTGGGAATGTAAATTGGTGCAGCCGCTATGGAGAACAGTATGGAGGTTCCTTATAAAACTAAAAATAGAGCTACTATATGATCCTGCAATCCCATTCCTGGGCACATATCCAGAGAAAACCATAATTCGAAAAGATACATGCACCCCAATGTTCACTGCAGCACTATTTACAATAGCCAAGACATGGAAGCAACCTAAGTGTCCATCGACAGATGAATGGATAAAGAAGATGTGGCACATATATACAGTGGAATATTACTCAGCCGTCAAAAAGAACAAAATAATGCCATTTGCAGCAACATGGATGGACCTAGTAATTGTCATACTGAGTGAAGTAAGTCAGAGAAAGACATATCATATGACATTGCTTATATGTGGAATCTAAAGAAAGGGTACAAATGAACTTATCTACGAAACAGAAATAGAGTCACAGACATAGAAAACAAACTTACGGTTACCAAGGGGAAAGGGGGGAGGGATAAATTGGGAGATTGGGATTGACATATACACACTCCTATATATAAACTAGATAACTAATAAGGACCTACTCTATAGCACAGGGAACTCTACAGTACTCTGTAATGGCCTATATGCGAAAAGAATCTAAAAAAGAGTGGATATATGTATATGTATAACTGATTTCACTTTGCTGTACAGCAGAAACTAACACAATATTGTAAATCAACTATACTCCAATAGAAATTAAAAAAACAAAAAACAATCAAACAAAACGGTCTCCTGGATAGCAGCAGCTTGGTGTTTTACAGACCCCGCCAATACAAAAGACCCATTGTTGAACTTATCCTCTGTCCCTCTTGGAATGCTCTTTATGCATTTTTTTCTTAGTAAATGAGACTCCCATTCACTGGGGTGCATATTTTAGAAACCTGGAAATTCATCATAGACTACTTCTGTCTCTCTCTCCAAATTCACATCTGTTAGGTTACCACATCCTGCTGTTTCTATCTCATATTCCTGAAATCCACCATCTTTTTTCAATCCCCAGTGCTGCTGTCCTGACCATCTCTTTCATAGACTAAAAATAACTTCCTCACTGGTGTTCCTACTTTTTGCTTTGCCTCCATTCTCTTATTCACACTGTTGCCAGAGAAATTATTTAACATGCAAATCAGTTCTCTCCATGAGAAAAATCCTTCAACGTCCATTGTCAAGAGGTGAAAATCTAAACTTCTTAGCATGACTTAAAAAGCTCTTTATTATCCAATACCTACTTAACGGTCTTGCCTCATTTCCCGATATTCTCTGAAAGCGCCCTATGCTTCAGATATATGGATCTACTTTCAAATCCCCAACATGCCAAGCTCTCTCTCTAATAATTCAGTGCCTTTGCACCTGCTCCCCTTCTGCCTGGAATTCCTTGTCACTCGTGTTGGCCTGACAAACTCCGACTTAAATTTCAAGACTCAGCTGTAGGGTTATTTTCCCTTCTTTAAATTGTTCAGGCAGACTTAAGTGCTTCTGTACTTGAATTCCTTGTTGATATGGCACAAACATGCACTACAGCAATTTTAACATTTTATTTGTTTTATTAATTAGAGTTTCCAAACCAGGTTGTAAGCTTCTAGAGGGGAGGGATTATATGATTAATCTCATCTTTGCGTACTCAGCACTTTACACCGGGACTGGCACTGAGTATTTTTAACAGGCGCTTGAATGCACGTGAAACAAATTATTAAGTAGTAAGAACAGCCTCCTGGCTGAGCTTAAGCTTAAGCTATAGATTTTCACATAAGTACCTTTAAAGAAATTGCAAAAAATATATAACACATTAAAGGAAATTTAAGGACAGAAAACTGAAGTAAATCTCATATTATTTCACCATCCTAATCCCTGTTTTAGTGTATTTACTTTCGGTCTTTTCTCAAATATGCGAGATATATATATATATATGTGTGTGTGTGTGTTTTTGTTTATACATGTATATATATATTTATATTTTACATAGCTGTAATTAAAATGTACATGCACTTTTATATGTTTTTAAGCTTAATGAACTGTAAGCATTTCCGACACTGTTTCATAGTCCTCCAAATTATCATTTTTCCAGGATTGCATATCTCATTTCCCTGCTTCGGTTGATAGCCTAAAAGCGGCTTAGGTTATACCCAGTTTTCTATTATAAATAGAAACAGATCCAGGTTTTGTGGAACTTGAAATTTACACAATTTTGAGTCATGGTTTCAGAAAAAGGATACAAAATTATCTTATTTTTGCAAATAGAACCATGTGAACACATTGTTAGGGCCCCTCCCCAGGCTTTGGAAGGGGCCTGTGAAAGTCGGGGTGGGGGGAGTCCTGAAGATTAATTTTTATTGGCTTCACAGTTATCTACCTCCAACTAGAAATAATCCTGGAATAAACATTTTGAGCATGAATTTTTTCCCCTCTTTTCCATTCTCTTCGAAGGATTCCAAGTTACTATGACACCATTCACCGTGCAGCAGTTGGGAAAGGAAATGGTTATTTATTGAGCACCTATTATATAGTGAGAAGTTTGTATATATTTTAAAATTTAATTCCTACCACAAACCTGAAGGAGGTATTATCCCCATTTTACAGATGAGAAAACTGAGGTGCAGTGCACTTAAATATCACGCCCAAAGTTACACATCTAGTAACTGGCAGGGTTTTGGAGCCTACCGGTCTTATTCCAAAGCTCATGCCTTCCCATTACATCCTGTTGTCTCCACAGCCTCACAGCTTCGAGGTAATATTCTCTAGGCTACTGCTGAAAACCTGGTTCTCAGTTACCTGTTTTGAGGAGGACAGAATACAAAACTTGCAGAGTCCTGACATGTTTCTTGGAAGAAGGTAATTTAAATCAGTGATGGTCAGACTTTCACAGGTGAGTTTAGGAGAAAGTGATTTAGCTCTTTCTGCCCTTCTGCTTACAGACACCTATCGCCTTGGTTCCGTGTGCATTTCTCGGAAGGAGCAGAGCCTCTGCAGTCGGAAGACCTGGGTTGGGTTCCGACCTGCTATGCTCTACCTGGGTGGCCTTGGGTAAGTCATTGAACTCCTCAGCTTCTCATTTTCCTTTCTGCACTAAGGATACTAAGTGACACAACCTGCCTTACCCCAGGGTAGCTGTGAGTGTCAAATCTGATCATGTGTGCTCAGCACTTGGTGAACTCCAATATTACTAAGATACCAGTACCAATGCGGGAGTAGCTCCAGCTCCGCACCCATCTGACCCCAGGTAAGGGCATGTGACAGCTGGGCAGATTGCACCTAATGGCTCCTTTACGGTAACTCTTGGTGGCTTGCCCTCCTCCCTCCCCACCTCCCGCTTCACCCCGCACTGAAGCTGCCATGTGATTCCAGGGGCGTGTGGGTTGTTACTCCTGAATGCCCAGTGCACGGAGAGCAGCCAGCAGAGGCTGAACAAAATCAGAGTCTGAGATTCCGATGAATCCTTTCCTCAAGCTGAAGACGGATAGTCAAAACATGCCCAACATTCATCATTAAACGCGTTTGTAAAATCCCGAAGACAGTTCTGACCGATTGTCCCTTTGCTCTGTCTTAGGTGCTGACGCATTTATCTTGGAATTTTATCTGCCAGTTTAGAAATCTTTAGTCCTTGTTGGACTTAATTGAGGGGGCAATCTGTAGTTCTGGGAAACCAGGAGAAAAAATTAAAAAATCTCCGTTTTGTGTTGGCGTTTGAACACCCTTCTGGTGTTCAAACCATATCTACGTTGAAAGTCGGTGGACGCAGCATTAATTTTTATTTGCCTTAAAAAAAAATAGATGCTTAAACCAATTTCCAACCTTGGGACTAAGCTCATCACCCGCGTTGGGACCCGCGAGGCTCCCCGAGCGTGGACCTGCCGCTTCGCCGGCCCCGGCCCGCCGCCCCCCGCCGCCCCCCGCCGCCCCCCGCCGCCCCCCGCCGCCCCCCGCCGCCCCCCGCCGCCCCCCGCCGCCCCCCGCCCAGGTGGCGGCCGGCAAGGCCCGGGAGCCCCACCTGGCTCGGCCGGCAGCGGCCGCACAAAGACCCGCGCAGGCGGCGGCCGGGTCGAGCCGCAGAAAGTAGTCCCGACCACGCCGTCTCCGATGTTGTTCGACGTCGCTTCACGCCCTCCGCGGGGAGGGCCGAAGAGGCCGGCCCGGGAAAGAATCCCATTGGAATGCGCCGCCGGGCGGCCTTTCCCCTCCCGCCCGCCTCTGCTCGCCCCGCAGGTCTCCTGGGGTCTCCCAGCCGAGGCCGTGCGCACGGCCCCCTCTCCTTTTCTGGAGTGCCCGGGAGGCGGCGCCGAGGGAGGGGGCTCGCCTGCGCGCAGGGAGACCTCGGCGGCGACTCGCGCAGGCGGCGGGAGGTATATCCCTGCGCCGCTGCGTGAGAGGAAGAGGCTGAATGAGGAGCTGCGCGGGGGAAGCGGGACGCCGGGGGAGGAGGCGGCGGCATGGAAGCAGACGCTGGCGTCGCGCGAGCCCCGGGCGGAGCGGCGCGATAGAGAGGGCGGCAGCGGCGGCGGCGGCGCGCGCGGAGCCTTGACGGGCCCCTTTCTTTCTTCTCTCTCGGGAAAGCTGGGAAGCATGAGCGTGCAGACCTGCCGCTGCGGCGGCCGCCCCGGCTCCTCGCCTCCCCCTCTTCGGGCCGCCCCTCGCCGGTGAGAGAAGCGAACGCGAGAAGGGAAGATGGGGGCCGTCCTGAGGAGCCTCCTGGCCTGCAGTTTCTGCGTGCTCCTGAGAGGTGGGGAGAAGCGGGAGAATGGGGAAGTTGGTGGGCTTTGGGGGGGAGGGGGCCTCGTTCTGCGGTGTCGGGGGGGGAGGGGAGGGAGGGAGGCGAAGCAGGGAAAGAGGAGCCGGGAGAGGCCTGGTCGTGGGGAAGGAGGGAGAGAGGGGCCCGGGAGAAGGGGCTGCGTGCTCCGCCCGGCCACGCTGCAGCCCCCGCCTCGCTTTGCCCACCTCGTCGGGGCCGAGCGGAGCCTCCGTCCGGCCTCCCTGACCGGGTGACACCCCGACCCCCCGGAGCCCCATTCTGTCCGAGTGACTGAGGGTCGGTGTGTCTCTTTCTGCCTGGAGTCACCGGGGACGAGGGGCTTTGTCTGGATTTTGGCTCTCGGAACGGTGGAGCCCAAGATGCTTCCACGTTGGGCTTTCACCCTCGAAGCCCCCGCCTTTTCCATGTCGGTCCTGGGAACTTTGAGAGCTCCCTTACTATTTTTCCAGGCCTTGTTGCAACTAATAACTGGTTTCCGTTGGGGATATAATGATCGTGGGTAAGAGCACAGTTGGAAAGTGACTCCGAGGTTAAAGGTCGAGAGGTTCAGCCTTGGGAATCGCCCGGGCTTCAGGCCATAATAAAATAGAAACGTTGCCCTTGCAACTCCTGGCATTCAGGACTTGCCCCTATTTTCGGAGCATGCAAGTGCACAGTTGGCACCAAGTAGGAGAGTCATCCTTGGTGGAGAGGAGCCTGTCCTGGGACCTAAGTTATCATCTGCTGCGCTCTCCTGGGGACTGCTTGGCACTTTGGTAAATAACATAGGGTATTCTAGATAATTTGCCCCGAGAATCGCGTAAATTCGATGGTCCTGTGGGTTTTTGTTTTTGTTTTTGAATTGGCCTGCAAAGCTGTCACATACGCTGTGACTTTTATTTTGTGACAGTTCACTGAGGTTTTTCACTGGCCCGCAAGATTTCAACAGCTCTTCTCAAACTTACCAGTGGGGAAGTGGTGATGACTCTGATGCTATGGGGCATTTACCAGCAGAGGAATTTAAGTGCCGATTGATGCAATGACTTGTAGCTTTGGTTTTGTTAAAACTCTCGCTTGTGTTCACGGTCAGTTTTTTTTCAGGTACGTCACCTCTTGGGTCTAAGGAGATTTTTAGCTATTAATTTAACAGGCTAAACTTTTGTTAAGTGTGCAAACTTACTGAGGTTTCCAGAACACGATAGAAACTAATAGTCTTGTGCTATAAATGAGCCAGATATGCCATTTTTGAGTATATATTTATTTTAGATGAGAGTGATTGGCATTGTTTTGGAGGAGGAATTTTTTTTCTTTAGTTACGCTTCAGGATTATTACGTCTGCCTGTTGTATCTTTTACTTAATTACGACTCACTGTAAGCATATCCTAAACTATTTCCACGTGTAAACTTCAGAAAGCTAGTGCCCATTTCATTTTCATGGCAGAGAATTTAATGCAGTGTTATGTACTTGAGAGGTTTAATAAGTATATGTTTACTTTGTTATAGTATACTCCCTGTCGAAAGGGGATTTTGCTGTAGCTGTGCAAAACAATTATATTTGCCATAAAATATGTATATATTTTAAGACAGGAGATTAATAAAGTTAACAAATAGGAGAGTCAGCTGATGGGTTAAAGTCTTTGAGAAGTTGAAATCCATAAACCGGGATGTTTCTGGTTGCCCAATTGTGTTTCTTGGAAGGGAAGGTTATGATGTAAATGCCACTTGTTTAACACCACGTTTGAGCCTATTCATTATTGGAATTAAGAGAAGTTGTACTTGAAGTAATATTGTGAAGTATGATATTGTGTAAGAAGACCTAAAAGAGTTAATAGTTTAAATTGCCTCATTTCCACTAGCAAGCAAAGTTTCCAAAAGTGAAGCTTTAATTTTAAATGTAGTATGAGGTGGTCTTTGAATTCAGTGTACTTAACTGTGAGTATATATTTGAACTAAAACTGTCTTTCAGTGTGAAAGATTTTTATTCATAATTTAGATTCTTTTCATTCCGTGATAATGTCATCTTCTGTTAAAATGGCAATATTAGATAACCTTGGACTCCAGGGAGAAATGTGATTAATTTGTTGCATTAAGATAATTTTTCTTCACAGAAGAGTTGGAACTTTTAACTTTGGGAAGATGGGATGATGGGAGAGTTTGGGAGACCTTTTGTCCTCTGGCCCTGTTAAATCAGTAGCTGAAAGGCAGGGAAAAATGCTGTCGTTATCTGGGCTGCATCCCTGTCCCTATCATCAGAGGACAAGGTGTAATGGAAAGATTTGGGAATTTCGACACCAAAATCCTGGGTTTAAAGTCCGTGCTTCACTACTTAATAACTTTATGATTCTAGTCTAGTCAGTGAGTTTCTCTGGGCCCCAGTTTCTTTACTTGTAAAATGTGGGTAGTAATACCAAGCTAATTTGCAAATTTGTTGGGTATATTAAATGAAGTACTGAATATCAGGTGATTTGCAAATGTTATTTTTTGTTATAATTTTTGATTGTGGACGTATCCTCAAATGCTGGGGATTTGAGATTTAATTCGTATGAGATTCACAGATTCTTAAAGATAGAAGAGATCTTGATCCTTCTGGTCTAACCATTTCATTTGCAAGTGGGGAAACGCAGATTCAGAGAGATTATAGCATGATCAAGATCCTACAGCTAATTAATGTTAGAGCAGGGATTTATTGTCCATTCTTTCAGCATTTAAGTATGGTATACCTACTATATATCAGGCTCTGATGGTATATTGGTGAGCAAAATCGCCACGGGCCCTGCTCCCATGGACCTCACGACCTAGGTTGCCATCCTTACTTCCATCCAGGTGCTGGTTAGAAAAGATTATAGCTCTGATTTCTTAGAGGAAATATTTTTTATAAGAATATAAGTTTTGGAATACCATAGTGTGTATAATCCGTAAATACTATGTCTAGCTTATTTTGAGAAGGCTTTGTTGTTTTATAAGAATGTTTTGTTACTTACCTTTTGTTGTTATTTGTTTTGGTGGGTGTTGGTAAATACTGTCAGCACAAGCCACTAGTGTTTCCCATCTTACATTTTTATAGGAGTGGTCCTTGGGAAATTGTTTAGTATCAGGTGTAACGAAGTCTTGGGCAGATAGAATGAATTTTGGTGTGGGAATCAGGAGAATTCGATTCTTATTCTAAGTTTGTCATTTGCTAGCTGTGTGACCTTGGATAAGTTACCTAATCTCTGTACACCTTCGTTAGGATAATGAATCTTCCTTTTGGAGGTTCTCACTTCATATTAACACACTAAGGGCTTTGAGAGGTTCTGAGGTAGAGACCAGTTTTAACTTTGTTTAATCCACTGTTTCCCAAAGTAGGCAATGAATTTTTCTGTAAATCCTTTTAACATTGTGCTGAACCTTTGTTCCAAGCAACACACGTAGAGAGAACCTGGACCAGGTAACCCTTTAAGCGTTAGGTTGAGTCATGTGAATTGATATTTGATGATAATTTCATATAGTTGAATCTGATACTTTAATCCCTTCTTACTTACTTGGCTTTAGATTTGCTCATCTGACTAGGAAATAATTTGACTGGTTATGAAACTTCAGGGTTTCAGCTCCTTGTTATCATCAGGCCTAACAGTGATTTCCCATGGTTAAGTTTTTCAGAGAATTTTTCTTTTCTTTAATTGGAGGTTTTTCCATTTGCTGAACTGAAATGCTTTTCTGTATAAGTTATATACGCTTTGACTATCAGAAAGGTTTGTCTTTTTTGAATATCAAAGAAGATTCTGTGAAGGAGTATATAAATGGAAAATATTTTATGTGAATTTATAAATTGAATATATTGGAAAAACAAGTAATACAGGTTATAGTTCTGCTTAGGCCATGGGTAAATACTCTGAGAAAATTCATTTTCATCATGGACATTTTATTGCAAGTTGATATTCAGAGAAGATGATAAAGAGGGGCACTGTAGCAGAAAGGTATGGGCTTTGTTGACAAATCAGGTTCGTCTTCCACCACTTTATATAGCCTTGGACAAGTTACTTAGCTTTAGTTTCTTCCACTATTTCTTCTACTATTAGACGGGTATTATACCTTCCAAGATTTCTGTGAGAACTGATGAAGTGTTTGCAAAGGGATAGCACAGTGCACAGTCTGTGGACTTTGAGTAAATGGTCACTATTGTCAAGATGGCTAATTTAAAAGAAATGTTAATGCACAGGAAAGACGAGTAAAACATATATATTCTGGGCATTGTTTTAGACAGTAGTTTTAAACCAGTGGTTTTTGAACTTGATTCTTTTGCAACTGGAACAAACTCCGTGAAATACTTTTACTTTTGATATTTTCTATTTTGTTTTATATAAACAAGATGGCCACTATCTACTAAATTTATTTTACCTTCTAAAGGATTGCAACTTGAACACTGGTAGGTGATTATTATAAATAAGCTAGAGAATAAATAGTTCGATTGATTATAATACTTATTTACTTATTTAAAAGTTGCCCATACTTATGGGCAAAATAATTTTATCAAAATATTGTCTAATTGAGAATTTTATTGTATTTGTTTATAATAATTAAAATCAGTTGATGGACTTCTCCCTGTAGGATGGGTAAATGCTATACCGAGTGCCTGCATTGTATATTTCAGTCTTTGTATGAGAGTCTTTTACATATCTTCTGTAAAAGGACCTCCTCTTAATGAATAGAACTCTGCTCCATGTGAATAACTTTGAAATTCAGTCAGATACATGGACTAGGCAACCTAAAGCATAGGATATTTGCCTTTGAGATTATTCATTTAAAATATAATTCATCATAAATACAAGGAAAACTGTTATTTGATATTATTATCACATGCTTTTGTTTCTCAAGCTGTTTGTGTTATTTGTGGCGGTGACTGTCCTCACAAAAAAGTCATGCAGATGTGAGACTGGAAAATACTAAAATGTACCTGGGCTCAATTTGGTGAACATTACAGGTACTTCAATGCTGTGATCCTATTAGCTATAATGTAACTTGCTAATTTTTGTTTCTGTGATACCTTGCTTGGAAGGGCCAGGAACTTGGGGATGTGAAGTGAAATCATATTTTTAGGCAAAAAAAAAAAAAAGTGAAAATTTAAATTATTAATTGACACGAGAAAGACGCATGACTGACCTAAGGCCAGATTGCTTGTGCTCTGGACAGTAATTTTACATGCGGTGCTTTCTGTATGCATCTGATTTCATCTGGACCTTAATATGGTTTTGAAAATGATACCAATCACTTTGGATAAGGGAAAATAAATAACATTGTAATTTTGGAGTTTGCACGTAGGTGGTTTGTCATATTACTATAAAATAAAAACTAGTCCAGATTTAGGTAAGGAGAGACTTTACTCAAAAGGATTATTGCAAAAGGGAGAATGCTCTTCTGTAGGATCTGCAGGCATCTCAAAATAAAACACAAAAAGACTCTTCTTTTATGGAGAAGGGTGAGCAGGGCTGGCAGGGCCGAGTGGGTGAGGGTGAGCAGATTGCATGATCAAGATAGTTTAACTGGAGTTTTTTTTATTTACTGCAGTCAGTTGATGGCTTGGAATGAGCTGTTAAGGGAGCCTAAGAGCATCTGCTTGCTTAAATTTAGGGCAAGCCATACTTTAGGGGCTTGTGGGAAAGGAGAAAAGCCCGACTAAAGTTTGGTCAAGCCAAGTCAGTGGATAAGCAAGGGTAGTTGTGAGCACTTGGTCAGTCCTGCTGTTGTTTAAAAGAAAATTTGTCAGTCTTAGGGATATGTTTTAGTCAGCTCAGGCTGCTACAACAAAAATATTATAGACTAGATGGCTTATAAACAACAGAAATTTATTTCTCGCGGTTCTGGAGGCTGGTAACCCAACAGCAGGGTGCCAGTATGGTCAGATTCTGTTGAGGACCCTCTTCCAGTTTGCAGACTGCTGACCTCTCTTTGTATCCTCACAGGGCAGAGAGAAGAGAGAGGAAGCAAGCTCTCTCTGGACTTTTATAAGGGTACTGATCCTATTCATGAGGACTCTACCCTTATGACCTCATCTAATCCTAATTACCTCCCAAAGACCCCACCTCCTAATACATTCACATGAGGGGGAGTGTAGGGTTTCAACATATGAATTATGGGGGACACAGACATTCAGTCCACAACAAAGTAGGCTAAAGTCATTGTGAAGTTGGTCTCATTAGATTGGTCTGATTATTTATGTAGGTGTAGGCATTTTAGGTCTGCTTCAGTGGGACTTTTTATAAGGAATCTTGGATTGAACTTTTAGAAGCCTCTTGAGGCCAGGAAGCCAAGTCAAGTACTCACCATTGGGTTTCACTTGCAGTACCTGTAGATTTGGATAAATTCCTAAGGTCCCCAAAATATCCTAGGGTTCCTGGGCCTGCCTGGAATTGACCTTGCTTACTTTACCTGTAAGTCTGGGAACTGTAAGCCAGGTACCAGTCTAGTTTTCCCAAGGGAACTGTAAGCATTGTTCCATAAAATCAATCACAGCTCCTTAAAAGTAACTGGTGGTATTAGATTAAGTGAACATGACTTTCAAATATGACATCCAGTCAAAGCCTTGGTTGCATTATAATGTTTCCAACCGGGAGGACAGACTTTTATTGAACCTATACAAATAACTATGTTGCCATGAAAATAAGAATACTCATTTAAATAAGAGTTTTGTTTTTGAATTATGGATGAATTAGGAAGAAAAAGATAAATGTTTTTATTTCTGTTTACAAAAGCATAGCCTGCTGAAATTGTCAATGAATTATAGATAGCTTAAGAGAAAAGAGAAACGAATTCCTTATATCCAGAAAATAGGACATTAAAGCATCAGCAGTATTTTAAAACCCATAATCATCCTTCATCAGTTTATTCAGTCCTGTGTGATTAATTCTTGTTCTGCTAGATCTTGGGTTAACAGTCTCATGAATCCATCCGCTTCACTAGTTTTTTGGGAATCCTGACTCAGTCCACTGGTATAGTCTCAAAGTTATTTAAGTGATGCCATCAGAAGCTTGTGCCCAGGAGTTACCGGTATAGTCCTCTTTCAACAATCCTTTTTTTGTTGAAGACAAGCACTTGGCCTGTAGCTCACTTGCAGGCACTTTCAGGGAAGCATCGAAGTAAAACAAAAAACACTCTGTAGATGACAAAAGACTTAAAATGGTGGTGATGACTTATACGGGTAGTTTCAAAAGTGAAAGATCTGATGAGAGTTTGTTATAAAAAATAATGCAGTTGGGCTTCCCTGGTGGCGCAGTGGTTAAGAATCTGCCTGCCAATGCAGGGGACACGGGTTCGAGCCCTGTACCGGGAAGATCCCACATGCCATGGGGCAACAAAGCCCGTGTGCCACGACTGCTGAGCCTGCGCTCTAGAGCCTGCGAGCCACAACCACTGAGCCTGTGAGCCACAACTACTGAAGCCCGTGCGCCTAGAACCCGTGCTCTGCAACAAGGGAAGCCACCGTGATGAGAAGCCCGCGAACCACAACGAAGAGCAGACCCCGCTTGCCGCAACTAGAGAAAGCTCGTGCACAGCAGCGAAGACCCAACGCAGCCAAAAATAAATAAATAAAATTTAAAAATCTCAAAAAAAAAAAATAATAATGCAGTTGATGAATAAGTTTGGTTGTTTTTATGGCATGCAAACCAAAATAAAATCAGTCCAGAAAAGTTTTAGGCAAGATATCTATAAGCATAATGATTAACCTTATTTTTAAAAAGAGTAGTTATTACATCTGATTTATGAGTATAAATGAATATAACTGTTGTACAGAAAAAGACTTAAAGATATAGTGTAATCCTGAGATATAATGTGTCATGAAGCGTATAGTTAGAGCATATCAAGAATATATCAAGATTATCAAGTAAAAATTTTTAGTTAAGTCTGGAATAAGTCCTAAACATCTGTAAAATAAAATTCCATAAGTAAGTTAAGTGAATCACTGGTGGAGAACCACTCACTGGCCTACCAATAATATACTGTATTCAAATTAGAGAAATGAAATTGTGACCAAGGTAACATTAAAAAAAATCATAAAAGAGAAAAATCAAAATTGTAATTGATGACTCTGTACTGTTGTCTAATATCAGACAAAGCACCACTGGGACTCAGGAAATGGAAACACATTGTGAACACTGAGGCTGGTGATAAATTTCTAGGAACTTCATCCAGTTTTTGAAATAATCATATTAACATTTTACCCATACTGATTTAATCTAGGGAGGGTAAGCCTCTCTTCTGATTGGGCAGTGCTTCCCATGCAAATCATAGCATTGATCAAATAAGCCAATTATTTTTAGTATCTCTCTTCTTACAGGGTGAAAGAATTAATCCTTTGTGAACTTCCAGGGGCCCTTTGGGAAATTTTAAAGACAGTTGTAGGTGCAAAAGACATCATTTAGTATTTGAATTTGAAAAGGCAGAATGTCAAAAGTTGTCAGGAGGTTTGAACATTCGATTAAATGGGATCATGGATCAGTGAGAAAAAATACCTGGCAACCTATTTAACCAGTGTCGAAAAAATATTTTTTTAAAAGTGAACATAGGAAAGAACTTTAGCTCTTTCAAAAGTGGGACGACTTTTTAAAATGATAACACACGATAAAATTAACACCAAGTGCAGGAAATTCCGAAAAGACACCGAATTTTTGGCTTCTGAGGAGATTGATTACTCAGAAAGCAAAGAAAAACCTTTTATAACCTCTTTATTAACAGTGGATCAGAACCCAAGAAAATTTTGTCATTTTAGTAGAAAACCAAATTTTAATTTTATAAGTATAATGTTTGATACTGAAGCACTTTCTGAAAATCTTACAAATAAACCTGTCAGGTCTTAGCTGGCTTTGACCGTGACAAATAAAATTCTTTTTATCATCAACTTGTTATAACTTTCTCTGTCCATTCAGGTTTGTTCTGCATGTTCCTCTTTCTCATTCTGGAGCACTTAGTCATTTTACTTTAGGACCTTTTTTTTTTTTTCCTTAAAAACACATTCTGCATATAGAGTTCCTTTCTGTCATTATTTCTATTAGAGTCTCATTTACATACAAGGTTATAACTTATAATTACAGTAACTACTATTTTACAGAGAAAACTATGAGGTGGATAGTTGTGAACTGTCTGTCATACACCAACGTTTTGTAGTAGACTGGCAGAGTTTATGAATAGACATCTTACAACTTCTTATAGCCATGCACTTCCAGATAGTACAACTTCTCAATGTGACAAAAATGAATATGTTCATTGATAGACTCAAATATGTGTGGCTTCTTGGTACCATGAAAATAAGAGGCAAAAACTTGTATAAACTTGAAATGCTTATGCTTCAGTGTTCTGTCTTACTTAGAAATGACCTAGGTATTTAATGAATATCCATGGACTAACTTAGCATAAGTCTAAGGTTTTAAGTTACTAAAAGATTTTGGAAACTACAAGTTGGCTTATTACAAGATATAATTACTTTTGAAGTACAGTTTGTCAGAATAATGATTCAGCTTGACTAAGTACAAATGTAGATGTAATGCTAGTTTATTCTGTCAATAAACCTGTAAAAATTTAGGAAGAACATATTCAAGTAGAATAAAAACCTATTCTTGTGTTATACTTAATGCCCATAACTCAGAAGACATAGGTGTTTTTATTAAACCAACAATATTAAACTGGTCTCATATACCAAAGATTTGCCTAAATGTATGTTAACTTGGATTTTTAAAACATTTGGGTTAGTTTCTAAGAATTTTAATTTCCTTAACTTCTGGAAATCTTAGAAATACTTTTTATGTGAGCACTTTTTGTTGTTATTTTAACAACTTTATTGAGATATTCACACAGCATACAATTCACCCATGTCACGTGTACAGTTCAGTAGTTTTTAGTCTATTCACAGAGTTGTGCCACCATCACCACAATCAGTTTTTTTGTTTGTTTTTTGTTTTGTTTTTGTTTTTTGCGGTACGCAGGCCTCTCACTGCTGTGGCCTCTCCCTTTGAGGAGCACAGGCTCCGCACGCACAGGCTCAGCGGCCATGGCTCACGGGCCCAGCCGCTCTGCGGCATGTGGGTTCTTCCCGGACCGGGGCACGAACCCATGTCCCCTGCATCGGCAGGCGGACTCTCAACCACTGCGCCACCAGGGAAGCCCCCAATTTGTATTTTTAACTTTAGGTCCCTGAGCCCCTCGTGAATCCCTAGGGGGGAAAAAGTGCTAGTGACTACAGGGAATTGAGGGGTTGGAGTAAGAAGGGAAAGGTCTGACAGGGTGGATAGAGGGGTGGAGGAGATTGGGGTATTAAAGGAAGATAGATAAAGGATTTAAGGGAAGGTTGAGGTTGGTAAAATGGAGGAAGGAAGAGAGATGGTGATGGGAAAGGAGAGGTTTTAGGGAGATCCCGTTTCCCAAGGAGGACATTGAAGTTCTAAATTGTCTTTAGTAAAATTTTGCCATTTTTTAAGATACTGGACTGAATTAGGGCTGTAATGGTGAAGCGTGTGGTCAGTGGGAGAAGACGGAGGGCGCTCAATAGAGTGACAGTTACCGGTTGGATTAGATAATTAAGGCATAAGAATTTTTTTTTCTTTTTTTTTTACATCTTTATTAGAGTATAATATCAGCTATACATATATCCCCATATTCCCTCCCTCTTGCGTCTGCCTCCCACCCTCCCTATCCCACCCCTCTAGGTGGTCAAAAGCACCCAGCTGATCTCCCTGTGCTATGCGGTTGCTTCCCACTAGCTATCTATTTTACGTTTGGTAGTGTATATATGTTCATGCCACTCTCTCACTTTGTCCCAGCTTACCCTTCCCCCTCCCCGTGTCCTCAAGTCCATTCTCTAGTAGGTCAGTGTCTTTATTCCCATCTTGCCCCTAGGTTCTTCATTACCCTTTTTTTTCCTTAGATTCCATATATATGTGTTAGCATACGGTATTTGTTTTTCTCTTTCTGACTTCACTCTGTATGACAGACTCTAGGTCCATCCACCTCACTACAAATAACTCAATTTTGTTTCTTTTTATGACTGAGTAATATTCCATGGTATATATGTGCCACATCTTCTTTATCCATTCATCTGTCAATGGACACTTAGGTTGCTTCCATGCCCTGGCTATTGTAAATAGAGCTGCAATGAACATTGTGGTACATGACTCTTTTTGAATTATGGTTTTCTCAGGGTATATGCCCAGTAGTGGGATTGCTGGGTTGTATGGTAGTTCTATTTTTAGTTTTTTAAGGACCCTCCATACTGTTCTCCATAGTGGCTGTATCAATTTACGTTCCCACCAACAGTGCAAGAGGGTTCCCTTTTCTCCACACCGTCTCCAGCATTTATTGTTTGTAGATTTTTTGATGATGAAGACATAAGAATTTAAAGGAGCTGGGAAGGGCTATTCCCTTGTGAAGAGCCAAGGAAATTCCCTTGTGTAATCTCCATTATAGGAGTTAGGGAAGTTAGAAGAGGCCTCACAGAAGAGCTGGGAATATTCCCCCTCAAGAGTTAGGGTGTGATTGTCTACTCAGAGAGTCAAAGAAAAAAATTCTTTGCTGGAAAATATCAAGGTAACTTCTTGCCATGTTGCAACAGACAAAATGTCTGCAGCACTGCTTAAAGAGTTGAACTCAAGGAAAGATCCCTGAGTCTCTGAGCAGGAGAGGAGTTTAAATGACTCACAAAGTGTCATTATTGAGGTGGCGATGGCATGGGTCCATAGGTGAGGTCAATACCCATCCAAGTCATGTCACTCACTATACAGATGTCAAATACAAATAAATTCCTGCTTGGTAAGGCGAGTCTTTATTCACAAAGACTTTTGCAGTAAGGAGAATGACCACAAGGTATGCAGGTATCTCAGAATCAAACCCAAAAGGACTTTACTCTTATATGTAGAAATGAATAGTGCCAGCAGGATATTTGTGGGAAAGTGGGACAAAGTGGGTAGAGGTTAGCAGATGACATGACCAGGGCAGTTTTAACAGGAGGTTTTTGTGTGTATGGTCAGCTGGTACTTCAGATGAGTCCTTGAGAGAGGATGTTCTGGATTGGCTTGCTTAAGGTTAGGGCTAGCCGGAGTTCAGGGCAGAGAAGCCTGACTAATCTGGTCAGGCCAAGTCAGTGTGTAAGTTGGGCATTTGTGTGCATTTGGCCAGTACTTAATGTAAAATCCTTTAGGGTTTATGACAAGTATGCTTTTAGATCAGGTTCTAAAAAATTCCTTTTAAATATTAGTAAATGTTTTCTATGTGACCGTCTACAGTGAACTGTTAGGGATTTCCCCCAAATTATTTGAAAGGTATGGCTCCTGTTCCCAAGTGGCAGAGGTCCTAGTTGAAGAAGGAAATATACCTAAAAAAAATGCTAATACCAAATAGGTGGTGAAGACTGTAAGGGTGCAAAGAAGAAAAGCTGAGGCAGTTGGAAAGATTCTTGGAATAGATAAGGTTTGAATCTGGCCTTGAAGGATTTGCTTGCTGGATAGGGTTAGAGAAATATGGAGCGTGCAGGAAAATGAATACACTGTGGTGGTGGAGTATGATGTGCTCACAGTTGATGTGTTAAAAACTAGTTTGTATGATGCAGAGACTATAAAAGGTAAGTTAGAGTCATAGGTAGAAAGCACCTGGTGGAGGCCTGAGGTATTGAGGCTTTTTAATTTTAGGCACAGGAAATCAGAAACCTTTTTGAGTTGGATAAAGTAGAAATATTAGAAGTAGAAAAGGGAAGGGAGAGTGTTGAGATCGTTTACTATTGAGGTAGTTTAGACCTGAGGTTATGAAGGTCTAGAGTAGGATAGTGGTTCTAAAAAATGGAAAAGAAGAGGCAGATTTAAGGACATGCTAAAGGAGAATCAACAAGACAGTGAGTGATTGGCAGATGGCGGGAAAAAGGTGGGTGTCAAGGATGGCTCCATGGCACACCAGTAGGATTAGGAAAATTGTGGTACCATTGACTCTTGAGAGTTTTCTTTGGGGGAAAGGTGATGAATTTAATTTTATGGCAGGAAGAGACGGCCAACTTAGATAATTTTCTCATCTACACTCTGTGTTGTTCCCTAAGCAAGAGAGTGTAGAAGAGAAGATTATCCAAGTTCACCTGGTTAACCAGCAACTCTATTCAGGTAATTTTCAAGTCATCATCTCCAGCCTAAGCTTCAGTTCTACACATATAACTTCTTGTTGGCCATCTCACTATCCTGTTTCTTGAATCTCCAATGGCTCCTGCCAGGTCTCTGCTCTCAAAAAGCTTTGTTTTAATAAAGCTAACCTTGCTGCCACCAAGAGAATAATTGTATTAATCACAAAACCTTACAGTATTGGTATGCACTTCATATAACCACCCATTAGTTATTAACTCCTTTAGTCTAACTTCCCACCTATCACACAACTGCAACTGCTTTCTCCAAGTCTTTATAACCAAATCCAACTGGCCTTTTCTCAGTCCTTATTCTTCTCTGCAGCATTCAAAAATGTTGACCATATCCCCACCTATGTAGAATGTTCTGCATACTATACTATTATTCCTCTGATCATGCTTCATCTGCCTTTTAGTTTCAGATCTTCCCTCCCACTTAGCAAACATAGGTATAGACTAAGAAAGGAGGCAGGGCAACTTGTCATTTGAGACTGAGGACAAAATAGAGGAGGATGGGTGGGATATAAAGAGATTTTTGAGAAGTTTAAATTAAGATGTTGGGGATGTATGACATTTACCTTGCTTCCTGCTTCACTGAGATTACTTTGTGAGATGATCTGGGATGAAGGATTCAAAGCATGGAATTTGTCTTCAGGAAAGCAGAAAAAGTTCAGAAAGGCACTAGGGAAAGATTGGTAGGAAGTTAATAAAGGAAAATAAGGATTTCTAAGCACCTGTGAAGGTTCACTAAAGAGATATGATGGTGGTTATTTGGGTTATCTGGGTATTAGGAAGTCTGAAGGTAAGTGCTTTGGAGTGGAAGATACTGAGTGCATGGCACATACACTACAACTAGGGGCAAGTGTGTGTGGATCCAGTGTATTTCTTTAGTAGATTAAAACAGTATTACAAATCAAATTATACCTTTCAGATGTCCCATTTAATATATTGCTAAGTAGATATTGGTGACAATATTGTAGAAAGTATTGAAGTATCAGAAGGGTGGTTGGACAGGATGAAATCTGGGATTTCTTTTCTTTTTTTTTTTTTTTGTGGTTCGCGGGCCTCTCACTGCTGTGGCCTCTCCCATTGCGGAGCACAGGCTCCTGACGCGCAGGCTCAGCGGCCATGGCTCACGGGCCCAGCAGCTCCACGGCATGTGGGATCTTCCCGGACCGGGGCACAAACCCGTGTCCCCTGCATCGGCAGGCGGACTCTCAACCACTGCGCCACCAGGGAAGCCCTGGGATTTCTTTTTAATAGTGTGTATAGGTTTATGTATAGTCCTTTAGAAATCCTCAATTATAACCACTACTGCTAACTTAAATTAACTTGTTCACACCTCCCCCCCCCCCCCTTTTTTTTTGTACTCTTAAGGCTTGTGAGGCCTTAAATGACCAGAAAAGTTCTTTGGATTTTGTAGACCACATATTTAGTAGAAATGTTAATGTTTGACTTGAAAGCCATAAAAGACATTTAGCTGGTACTTAATGCCATATACAGATGTGGTGTAGTTTTCCAAGGAAAGTGCCATAAAGAAGGGTGCCCAATAAATATCAGATTATCATCACTCTTGGATTTTAAATTGTAAATGCTCTGGGCTATTTCTTAGCCTTGTGCAGCACTTAACATTGTACCCTTAACTAATATTGACCTTCTGATTTTTATAATTGGCGCATACTATGAGGGGCTCAGTATAAGATAGTGCAGTGAACACTATGTGGACTGATAAATCAGTGTGATGTATGAAGGCCTGAAACGAGCTAAAAGTGAATCTGTGAGGGAAATTTGCCAATAGCAGCTGTAGGTACGCAGAATAAGCAGAAAGGGCTCTTAGTCACTTTTTAAAAAAGCTGTCTGCCCATCTGTTTTTGACTAAGAAAGTTGGACTTAAGCTTAGTTAGAAGAGTTCATGTTGTGCTTACTGATGAAAATAGTGGACTTCATAACTCCATTTGGCAGACACAACCCATAAACTGGCTTAAACATCACTTTTTTCTTTACTGTTTTTGAGCACCTTAATTTTTTTTAAATTACTTTCTTAAAGAGGGAGTGGTTAGTTTTCAGGGGCACTTGGTCTTGGCTTTGGATGACTGTCTTAGACCTTTAGTAAGTAATTGTGAGAGAAGATCATGTAGATTATTGCATTGTAACTCTGGTCTTATTTTTGCTGCCTCGTCTGTGTTCTTCATCTCAGCCTCTAGATCTGTGCTATCCATACGACCACTTGTCTACTTAAATTTAAATGAATTAAGATTAAATAAAATTAAAAATTTATTTTCTTAGTCATACTAGCCATCTTTTAAGTGCTCCATAGCCACATGTGGCCAGTGGCTGTTGTACTGCACAGTGGAGAGAACACTTCTATCATCATAGAAATTTCTGTTGGATAGTGGTGCTCTAGATCTTTAATTACTGTTGATACCAGGAAAGTAGATGTGAGAAGCTTGCAATAAATGCTTTAAAAAAACCAAAACGCATATTTTGGGTAAAAAAAAAAAAAAGCATTTATACTACTTCAGTCCTAACAGCTTCAGCTTTCTCAGAGTTAAATATCTCTTTCGGATAGGCTTTATATTTAGTTTTGGTATTAGGTCTTATTCAAAGATCATTCTAATAATGATATAAAACAGAATAAAAATAGTTGTATTAAGAACTATATCTGCCAGACTGTTTTATTAAGGTATAATTGATAATTCAAGAAATTACACATATGTAAAGTTTAAAATTTAATAAGTTTTGACATATCTATGCACTTCTGGAACCATCATCACAGTCAGTATGATATAGCCATCACCTACAAAAGTTTCCTCATGCCCCTTTATCATCCCTCCTTCTCTTCTTTTCCACCCTCTCTCCCCACCTCCAGACAACCACCGATCTGCTTTTTGTTACAATAGGTTAATCTGAATTTTCTAAAATTTTATATAAATGGAGTATGCAATATATACAGTCTTTTTCTGACTTATTTTATTCTACATAATTATTTTGAGATTCACCCAAATTACATAAACAAATAGTTCATTACTTTTTTTTTTTGGCATGCCGTGTGGCACGTTTCCTGACTGGGGATTGAATCCGTGCCCCCTATAGTGGAAGCGCGGAGTCTTAACCACTGCACTGCCAGGGAATTCCCAATAGTTCATTACTTTTTTTTTTTTTCCTTTAATTTGGCTGCGTTGGGTCTTCGTTGCTGCGTGCGGGCTTTCTCTAGTTGCGGCGAGCAGGGGCTACTCTTCGTTGTGGTGCGCAGGCTTCTCATTGCGGTGGCTTCTCTTGTTGTGGAGCACAAGCTCTAGGCACGTGGGCTTCAGTAGTTGTGGCATGCGGGCTCAGTAGGTGTGGCTTGTGGGCTCTAGAGCACAGGCTCAGTGGTTGTGGTGCACAGGCTTAGTTGCTCCGCGGCATGTGGGATTTCCCCGGATCAGGGCTCAAAGCTGTGTCCCCTGCATTGGCAGGCAGATTCTTAACCACTGCACCACCAGGGACGTCCCCATTACTTTTTTCTAAAAATTATTTTTTTATACAGATTTTTATTAGTTACGCATTTTACACACATCAGTGTATACATGTCAATCCCAGTCTCCCAATTAATCACACCACCACCACCACCTCCTGCCGCTTTCCCCCTTTAGTGTCCATACGTTTGTTCTCTACATCTATGTTTCAGTTTCTGTCCTGCAAACCGGTTCATCTGTACCATTTATCTAGGATCCACATATATGCGTTAATATATGATATTTGTTTTTCTCTTTCTGACTTACTTCACTCTGTATGACAGTCTCTAGATCCATCCACATCTCTACAAATGGTCCGATTTCGTTCCTTTTTATGGCTGAGTAATATTCCATTGTATATATGTACCACATCTTCTTTCTCCATTCGTCTGTCAGTGGGCATTTAGGTTGTTTCCAGGATATGATTATTGTAAATAGTGCTGCAGTGAACATTGGGGAGCATGTGTCTTTTTGAATTATGGTTTTCTCTGGATATATGCCCAGTAGCGGGATTGCTGGGTCATATGGTAATTCTATTTTTAGTTTTTTAAGGAACCTCCATACTGTTCTCCAAAGTGGCTGTATCAATTCACATTCCCACCAACAGTGCAAGAGGGTTCCCTTTTCTCCACACCCTCTCCAGCATTTGTTGTTTGTAGATTTTCCGATGATGGCCATTCTAACTGGTGTGAGGTGATACCTCATTGTAGTTTTGATTTGCATTTCTCTAATAATTAGTGATGTTGAGCAGCTTTTCATGTGCCTCTTGGCCATCTGTATGTCTTCTTTGGAGAAATGTCTATTTAGGTCTTCTGCCCATTTTTGGATTGGGTTGTTTGTTTCCTAATATTGAGCTGCATGAGCTGTTTATATATTTTGGAGATTAATCCTTTGTCCGCTGATTCGTTTGCAAATGTTTTCTCTCATTCTGAGGGGTTTTTTTTTTGTCTTGTTTATGGTTTCCTTTGCTGTGCAAAAGCTTTTAAGTTTCATTAGGTCCCATTTGTTTATTTTTGTTTTTATTTCCATTACTCTAGGAGGTGGATCAAAAAAGATCTTGCTGTGACTTATGTCAAAGAGTGTTCTTCCTGTGTTTTCCTCTAAGAGTTTTATAGTGTCTGGACTTACATTTAGGTCTCTAATCCATTTTGCGTTTATTTTTGTGTATGGTGTAAGGGAGCATCCTAATTTCATTCTTTTACATGTAGCTGTCCAGTTTTCCCAGCACCACTTATTGAAGAGGCTGTCTTTGCTCCATTGTATATGCTTGCCTCCTTTGTCATAGATCAGTTGACCATAGGTGCGTGGGTTTATCTCTGGGCTTTCTATCCTGTTCCATTGATCTATGTTTCAGTTTTTGTGCCAGTACCATATTGTCTTGATTACTGTAGCTTTGTAGTATAGTCCAAAGTCAGGGAGTCTGATTCCTCCAGTTCTGTTTTTTTCCCTCAAGACCACTTTGGCTATTCTGCTTTTGTGTCTCCATACAAATTTTAAGATTTTTTTTTCTAGTTCCATAAAAAATGCCATTGGTAATTTGATAGGGATTGCATTGAATCTGTAGATTGCTTTGGGTAGTATAGTCATTTTCACAATATTGATTCTTCCAATCCAAGAACATGGTATATCTCTCCATCTGTTGGTATCAACTTTAATTTCTTTCATCAGTGTCTTATAATTTTCTGCATACAGGTCTTTTGTCTCCCTAGGTAGGTTTATTCCTAGGTATTTTATTCTTTTTGTTGCAGTGGTAAATGGGAGTGTTTCCTAAATTTCTCTTTCAGATTTTTCATCATTAGTGTATAGGAATGCAGGAGATTTCTGTGCGTTAATTTTGTATCCTGCAACTTTACCAAATTGATTGATTAGCTCTAGTAGTTTTCTGGTGGCATCTTTAGGATTCTCTGTGTATAGTATCATGTCATCTGCAAACAGTGACAGTTTTACTTCTTCTTTTCCAATTTGTATTCCTTTTATTTCTTTTTCTTCTCTGATTGCCAAGCCTAGGACTTCCAAAACTATGTTGAATAATAGTGGTGAGAGTGGCTATCCTTGTCTTGTTCCTGATCTTAGAGGAAACGCTTTAAGTTTTTCACTATTGAGAATGATGTTTGCTGTAGGTTTGTCGTATATGGCCTTTATTATGTTGAGGTAGGTTCCCTCTATGCCCACTTTCTGGAGAGTTTTTATCATAAATGGGTGTTGAATTTTGTCAAAAGCTTTTTCTGCATCTATTGAGATGATCAGATGGTTTTTATTCGTCAGTTTGTTAATATGGTGTATCACATTGATTTGCGTATATTGAAGAATCCTTGCATCCCTGGGATAAATCCCACTTGATCATGGTGTATGATCCTTTTAATGTGTTGTTGGATTCTGTTTGCTAGTATTTTGTTGAGGACTTTTGCATCTATATTCATCAGTGATATTGGTCTGTAATTTTCTTTTTTTGTAGTATCTTTGTCTGGTTTTGGTATCAGGGTGATGGTGGCCTCATAGAATGAGTTCGGGAGTGTTCCTTTCTCTGCAGTTTTTTGGAAGAGTTTGAGAAGGATGGGTGTTAGCTCTTCTCTAAATGTTTGATAGAATTCACCTGTGAAACCATCTGGTCCTGGACCTTTGTTTGTTGGAAGATTTTTAATCACAGTTTCAATTTCATTACGTGTGTTGCTCTGTTCATGTTTTCTATTTCTTTCTGGTTCAGTCTTGGTCCCCATTACTTTTTATTGTATGCATATATCACTGTTTGTTCATCCATTAGTCTGTTGATGACATTTGGGTTGGTTCCAGTTTGGGTTATTACAAAAAAGCTGCTGTGAGCATCGTGCACAGGTCTTTGTATTGACATATACTTTTATTTCTCTGAAGTAAATATCTAGTCTTTTAAGAAACTGCCAAACTGCTTTCCAAAGATGCTGCACCATTTCACAGGCCCCCAGGAGAGTATGAGTGGTCCACTGGCTCCATATCCTTGCCAGTTCTTGGAATGACCAGGCTTTTAAAAATTTTATCTGACAGATATTTTAACAAGAAAAGACTGTCCTGGTACAATTAATTTCCCCTCTTGCAACTCTTTTGTATTTAAAATGGTGCAAAAATAATGCTTTGTGAAAAGATTTTGCCAGTTTTCTATACATTGATTTACTCTTTATTTTTGATAGTATTTGCTCACTAACACTGATTTGAAACTCAATTTATAGGAACCAAGACATTTCCTTTGTTTTGACTTACATATTTTTCTTTTTTTGTTCTAGCGGCCCCTTTGTTGCTTTATGCAAACAGACGGGACTTGCGATTGGTTGATGCTGCAAATGGCAAAGAGAATGCTACGATTGTAGTTGGAGGCTTGGAGGATGCAGCTGCGGTGGACTTTGTGTTTGGTCATGGCTTGATATACTGGAGTGATGTCAGCGAAGAAGCCATTAAACGAACAGAGTTCAACAAAACTGAGAGTGTACAGAATGTTGTTGTTTCTGGATTATTGTCCCCTGATGGGCTGGCATGTGATTGGCTTGGAGAAAAATTGTACTGGACAGATTCTGAAACTAATCGTATTGAAGTTTCTAATTTAGATGGATCTTTACGAAAAGTTTTATTTTGGCAAGAGTTGGATCAACCTAGAGCTATTGCCTTAGATCCTTCAAGTGGGTAAGTTTTGCATCATGTACAAAGGTTATTGTATCTCCTTCTCCTGGCTGTTTTCTCTCCATTAGCATAGACACCCCTTACCTCCAAGAGAAAAGAAACATCAGACCCCAGTTTTAGATTCTTTGGGCTTCTTTGTCAAGTAGATTTGAATGTGGGAAGTTAGGTCATGTTCTGAAAGTAAGGTGTGTCTGTAAATAGTTTTGCGTTTCTAGTATCACTTATGGGATAGCCATGTTTATAGTTCTTGGTTTTTCTTCTGCATTTATTTTTTATAATTATGGGAGGATAATCAGAAGGCGGAGAAGGAGGAATGATAAATGAGTAGTATTTGATAGCTCAAGATTATATAAAAAATCTTCTGAGTCTTGTACCTTTTATTATATACACAATTGTTTTGTAATGCCTAGTGTTTTTTATATTAAACTGATTTTTTTAATATGTCAGTGTTGAATGAAAAATAAAAATTAGGTTGTTAAATAACTCACTTTTAGTTAGCTAGACATGTATTTGCCATAAGAGTTTATTTTCTTCCTAAATATTTGTGTTTTTATTATATATATATATTTAGTGCAGATATTCTCTACAGAACCACTGATTTTTCAGAAAGCTGTCTCTCATTTGGGCAACACAATGTATAGGGATACCATGGTATCCTATTACTTTTTTTTTTTTTTGGCTGTACCGGGTGTGGCATGTGGAACTTCCCCAACCAGGGATCAAACCCGCGCCCCCTGCAGTGCAAGCGCGGAGTCTTAACCACTGGACCACCAGGGAAGTGCACAAGTTTATTTTCTAATAGAAGAGAAACTTAAAGCTATGGGCAGATCTTACTATAAAATGTGAACTGTATCCTCAGGTGCTTCTCTGTTACTGTGTTTCAGTCCTGCCATATACAATTCCTTGCTATTTATCTGTTGAATACAGTGTCATGCCAGAGTCTGTCATGGCTAGGTATAGATAACTAAACATGAACCTGAAATGAGTTACTAATAATTGTTTAAAATCTAAAGATAAATAACCTGTGAATAACTCTTTTAGTACTTCATTTTCTTTGACTTTCAAGTATATTGGAATGCTTTAAAACTCATTTATAGAAGGCAGTGGATTAATATTATGTAATAAATTAAAATATGGGAAAAATGAAAGGTTTATATATGCTCCTTTCTCTTGATATCAGACCCTTTTTGGTGACAAAAGTTAAAGAAGATACAATGTTATAGGAAAATGAAAAGCCTTTTCTGACTATAAAAGATAACATGGGCAATGGTGAGTGAAATTTTAGGGTGAGAGGTTCTAGAAAACACATATTATGTATACTTTATATAATATGTAAAAAATGTCTTTTTAGAGGGGCATTAAGAGGTATCTGCTAAAGTCAGATGGTCTTTTAATAGAGCATCAGAAAATATCGTACTGACTCTAGTGGTAGGAAAAAGGTTTGTGTGTCCCAAGGAGGTCACAGATGTTGAATGTGTGGTAAACTGTATTGATTGAAGAATTTGCTTCTTGAGAACTTGCAAGGTATTTTTGAGAAATGGAATCTGTTTTGCCAGCCAAGTTCGTTAAGTCTCAGGGAGTGTTGAAATGTTTCTGAGGTTACTGCTTCACAGAACACACAGGGTTTTGGTGCTTTCAGTGGTTATTAGGGAGTAATACGTTGATGAAAAGTTCTTTTTTTTTTTTTCCATTTTTGACAGATTCAATCTTATAACTCTAAGGGTGATGATGGAAATTTCCCCAGATATCTGTTAAATGGTTAGTATGTTCAGAGCTCTGCTTTTTGTGTTCTTCTGGGGGAGAGGGGGAATATCTTTAAGGATTTACTATTTTATTTAAGGAGAGAAAACTTAGGAGCGAGAACTTTTCCTTTTTCAAAGCATGTGTATTTGCGTTATGTAGTATGTATGTGGAGAGGGAAAGAGTGTTAAAGGAATTACAAGGGCCACAGAACTCTTAAGGAGGATGGGTGGATAAAATAGCTAGATTATCACAATTCTGGAGTAGCATCTTATTTCTATAAGGGATAATGATTACGTGATTGTACATAGTCAAGGGAGATGAATTTATAGGCAACTATTGACTATTCAGGAGCTGATAATTTAATAAGTAAATGAATCATTCTCATTTTGTCCCCTAAAACTGAGTTTTACTTCTGGGTGGCAGGTCTGATAAGTGTCTTAGGAAGTAAGTTTGCCATGTGATTAAGAAGTATTTACATTAGCGTTTCCGTGGCTTGAATATTTACTAATATTTAAAGTTTGAATTTGCCAAAGACTCAGCTGGTAAAGGATACTGGAAGAATCAATAATAATGTGCTTTGAAGGTAGGAAGTACTGTTATTTAAGCTTCTAAGGGATGTTCAGTGAAGAATATGTATATTTTTCCTGAGGCCTAAATGGGGGTGTGGTCAAACACTCAAAGAAATGTCTTCTATTATTTTTGATGTCTGTAGTTAGTGTTGAGTGTGTTTGTGTGTGTAAATTCACTTTCCCCCCCTTTAACAGTTCTTTTAAAATTTCTTTTACTTTTTTGAAAGTTATTTTGTGGCAGATGGCTAATTTTTAAATTGTGCAACTGGAAGCAAACAGAATGCAGACAAATGGCATCATTTGGTAATTAGCATGATGAAGCGTATTTAAAATTATATTTTAAACTCATGCATTTAAAAATATATTTTATCAAACAGTTTTTCGGTATTGACCTTAGGTTTTATGTTAATGCTTTTAGTTTTAATGGAGTAGTAATTTTGGATTGAGTATATCACTTATCAAACAGAAGAGATGATTTTCAGATTTATTTTTTAGGGGAAAAATGAAGTTTGCTTTCCAGAGAAAGTACATGAAAACAGAGCTGAGGAAAAAGGTGGCTTTATCAGAGTTCCGGGATCCTGGGTTATGAGGTTCAGAAGAGCTGACTGAGCTCTCTCACAGCAGCTTATGTAAAAGGAAAGCTGTTGAATGACTGGTATTGTTTGAACCCTGGGAACTGGTGCAGAAATCTGTGTGCTTTTGGATGTATGGAGTTCTTTGTGCAGTCAGTCCATTTAGCCTAGACTGAAGGAAGATTTTTATTTCCCTCCCTAAATTTGGCCTCTGTTAGTCTGAGATTTTTTTTCTTTTGAGTGACTGGCAGTGTAGAATTCTGAATAAGGAGCAGGAAAACGTGTGTATGGAAATTGTTCCAGAAATGAACAACCATAGTTATAGAAAACAGTATCCTTCCTTTATAGTGAGAGGTGGTTCCTATGTGGCTGCTCCTAATGGGGGAGCTCCTTAATCTGATCCACAGTGACTGTACTAATCTTAGTGATGCTGAGGACCTGCTGTTTCAGGTACAAATAAAGCAGTTCTAAGGGTTTTTTGGTTGTTAAGGATCTGTTCCTATTCCACATCATTTTGGATATTTTAAAAAGTTAAATTGTAGTGATTCAGTCTGAAGTGAATTCATACTGAATAGCTTTGAGTGATATGTATTTTAAAAAGTACATTTTTATCATTGTTAAGAATAATATTAACAACACTAAAAGTTCTGCTTTAAAAATGCTTGCCGAACTAGTTCAGTGGAAAAAGAATGATTTATAATTTCCTTATCAATTATGTACGTATAATTGTCATGACTTGAGTATGTTTAAAAGTATTTAATATACTGGTATATCCCAGGTGACTAAAATAGTTCCTGCCACATAGTAAGTATTCAGTAAATATTTTTGAGTGGCTGGACTTTATATTTTCTTTTATAATTCTATTAATTATCCTTGTTAGGGACATTTGTTTTCTAAGCAAATGTAAATTTTAGTATGGTCCTGTGAATTCTAAATCACTATGGCTTTGATTGCAGTTGTTAACTTAAAACATAATTAAGATTTTTAGTCTTTTCATTTGAAGTTTTCAAGATCATATTTTATAAAAATACACTCACTGGAGCATGTTTCATGTCACATCTTGCTCTGTTATTTACCAAGCAAGTTACTTCATTTTCTTGGACCTCAATTTCCTCATCTGTAGAATGATGAGTTCCTTTCAATTTTGACATTATTTAAGTTTTAAAAGTCAGACATTTAAAGAAAGTACTCTAATTTTTAATTTATTTTTATTTTTGGCTGTGTTGCTGTGCGCAGGCTTTCTTCTAGTTGCGGCGAGTGGGGACTACTCTTCGCTCTGGTGCGCAGCCTTCTCATTGCGGTGGCTTTTCTTGTTGCGGAGCACGGGCTCTAGGCGCGCGGGCTTCAGTAGTTGTGGCACGCAGACTCAGTAGTTGTGGCGCAGTGGCTTAGTTGCTCCGTGGCATGTGGGACCTTCCCAGACCAGGGTTCAAACCTGTGTCCCCTGCATTGGCAGGCAGATTCTGAACCACTGTGCCACCAGGGAAGCCCTAAGAAAGTACTCTAATTTTAAAAATCGTATTTTACAATTACATATTCAAGTCTAATTTAGGTATGTTACACTTAGAATTGTGTTTCTGCCGAACAGATTCTTCTTAAAATTTTGTTTCTACTGCCCTTATTGCATATGTCATCACACTTTTTTAGGGTTGTTTCACCTCTAGTTTAAACCTCTTTTCTAGTTCCACTTGATGTAAACTGAAAAATATTTGAAAATGTTGAAGGATTCTTTTTGTATGAAGAATGGAAAATGTGGCCCATTACTTTTAGGCAGACTATATGTATTCAGATATGTTTGGAGATAGGTGTTTTTGAGATTACCTAAAAATTGAGAGAGTATGTAAGAAAAGCCACTAATCCAGGAAATCTGGTTAATAGGTAGCTTTACTAGCCTCTGGGATAGGAATCAAGGCCCTTGGAAGTGAAAACTTTTTTTTTTTTAAGAATAAATAAATGTGATGAATTGGGTGATTGGGATTGACATGTATACACTGATGTGTATAAAAGTGATGACCAATAAGATAAAATAAAAATAAAAATAAAAAAATAAAATAAAAAAAATAAAATTCAACAATTAAAAAAAGAATAAATAAATGTGTGTATATTTATATGTATTCTTAAATGTTAGTGTTGGTCTTTCCTCTTACAAACATCTTAACCCTCATCCAATTTTTAATTCTTTATATCTAGTGATATACATCACATCTCAAATTGAGTTTTGATTATGTGGTCTGATATTTTTATGTTCTGTATCTCCAAGGCCCACTTTTATTGCAGGAATGTTGAAAGGGAGTATTTGCAGTATGACCTAGCCCAGTCTCTTAATAGCTTTCTTTGCTAAAAGCTATCCTTGCTTGCAGCATTGACCTTTTAATTTATCCTTAACAAGGAGAACAATGAAATTTTATGTGAGTAAAGAATAGGATACCTTTAACTGAGTTCTCTGCATTTTGGAGATCTTACATACCCTTGCTGTATTCCAGTATGATTGGCTCTTTAGAAATTATAGCAAATTAGTTTGATTGCTCCTGGTATTTCTGTCATTGAACCTTTAAGATTTTGGAAGGAGGAGTCTGTGATAGCTAATTTGTGAAGTAGGAATAAAATGATTGTCTTGAGTATTTTATTTTTTTGCAGCATTTGATATTGATACCATATTCCTTTTAGAAATTTTCTCTTAAGGCTTTCTCATTTTTATACTGTTGGTTTTCCTACCACTTGGACCACCCTTTTCCTTTCTTTATTAACTCTTTAAGCTTAAAATGCATCATTTTCTATATTCTTTTCCTAAGATCATATCCATTTCCATAGTTTTTGCACAGAAGCAGATAGCCAGTTATCCATGAAGCTCCATATCCTGAAGCACTGGTTCTGAGTATGAAATATCTTTCTCTGAACTCTCAGTAACTTACATTTTTAAAAGCGTCCTGGTCAATTGGGGAAGCCTGTTTCCTGCCCATTAAATCCTGGGACTGGTAGGGAATTTTAAGGAACTTCTAGCTAAATGCCTTCACTTTTTGGCTGAAGAAACTTAGGCCTTTGGCTACAATAAGAGAAAGTCAGATTCTTGTTTGAGATTTTCCAGTTCCACGTTCAGTGCTTTTTTCATCACGAAAGGTATCTTGCTGAAGCCATGTTTTTTTGCACATTTAATTACTTTAAAAATGCAACATGGTAGCTTTATTTAAAGGAGGATTTTTATAAATTCTCTGTTTTTAGATTTACTCACTGTACTAATTTCTTATTTTACTATATTTTTTTGCATCCCACTTAATCCATTTGTGTTCAGCTTCCTTCTGCTTGCAGTATGTTCTTTAATATTCCTTTCAGCAGAGGTCTGTTGATGATAAACTCTTGATCTGTGTCGAAAATGTATTTATTTTGTCCTCATTCTTGGAATGATAATTATTTGATATAGAATTCTTTGTGATAGTTACTTGCACTCAGTACTTCGAGGGTATTATGACTTTAATTGTTGCTGTGAGAAGTCTGCTGTTTCTAATAATTGTTGCTTGGCAAGTAATTTATTATTTTTTTTCTGGTTGCTTAAAAGCAGCCCTTAAACATCCCTTAATTAAAAAAAATATTATATTTATTTGCCTTATTTATTTATTTTTTTTTGGCTGTGTCGGGTCTTAGCTGTGGCGCATGGGATCTTTGTTGAGGCAAGCCGGATCCTTTTCGTTATGGCGCACAGTCTGCTTGGACGTCTTTCTAGTTGCGGCGCCCAGGCTCCTCTCTAGTTGTGGCGTGTGGGTTTTCTCTCTCAAGTTGTGGCACGTGGGCTCCAGGGCGTGTGGGCTGTGTAGTTGTGGCGCACAGGCTTAGTTGCCCCGCAGCATGTGGGATATTAGTTCCCTGACCAGGAATCGAACCCATGTCCCCTTTATTGGAAGGTGGATTCTTTACCGCTGGACCACCAGGGGAGTCCCTAAACATCTCTTAATTTTTTTTTTTTTAATTAATTTATTTTTGGCTGCGTTTGGGTCTTCGCTGCTACACGTGGGCCTTCTTTCATTGAGGTGAGCGGGCTCATTGCGGTGGCTCCTCCTGTTGGGGAGCACGGACTCCAGGCGGGCGGGCCTCAGCACTCGTGGCTCACGGGCTCTAGAGTGCAGGCCCAGCAATCGTGGCGCATGGGCCCAGCCGCTCCGCGGCATGCGGGATCCTCCCGGACCAGGGCCCGAACCCATGTCCCCTGCACTGGCAGGCGGATTCCCAACCACTGCACCACCAGGAAAGCCCAATTTTTTAAAAATTAATTAATTAATTTTTTATTTATTTTATGTTTGGCTGCATTGGGTCTTCCTTGCTGTGCGTGGGCTTTCTCTAGTTGCGGCGAGTGGGGGCTACTCTTTGTTGTGGTGCGCGGGCTTCTCATTGCGGTGACTTCCCTTGTTGCAGAGCACAGGCTCTAGGCGCACAGGCTTCAGTAGCTGTAGCATGCGCGCTCAGTAGTTGTGGCTCACGGGCTCTAGAGTGCAAGCTCAGTAGTTGTGGTGCACGGGCTTAGTTGCTCTGCGGCATGTGGGATCTTCCCGGACCAGGTCTCAAACCCGTGTCCGTCCCCTGCATTGGCAGGCGGATTCTTAACCACTGTGCCACCAAGGAAGCCCCATCCTTTAATTTTTGATATTTTGCAGCTTTGTTCACTTTGTGTCTAGATGTGGCTATGTTTTTATTTATCCTGCTTAGAACTCTTGTTTCTAGAATGTAATCATTATTATTTATTAATTCTAGAAAATTATTATCCATTATTTTCTTACTTACCCTTCATTCTCTTTAGTTGCCTCTGGATCTCCTGTTTGATGTATGTGGACCATGTAATTTTCTGCTCCTTGCCTCTTAATCTTGCTTTCATATCTTCTGTCTATCTCTTGAGGCCACTTTCTGGTTAGTTTTTGTACATGCCTTCCAGATAATTAATTCTTTCTTCAGCTGTGCCTAATTTTACAGTTTGAGTCAGTTGATTTTTTAATATCAGCAGTTGTATTTTGCTTTTCTAGAAGTTCTTTGTGCCCCTCATTTAAAAGACTTACTATGAGAAAATGTCAGCCTACATGAAAGTAGAGAAAATAGTGTTATCAGTAATATTAGACTTATAAAAAAGTTACAAAAATAGTGTATAGTTCTTGTATAACCTTTACCTAGCTTCCCCTAATATTATATTTTATGTAATCATAGAATAGTTATACCTTAGATCAGGAAATTAATGTTGATACAGTACTGTAGACCATATTTGAATTTCTCCAGTTTTCCCCCTAGAATCCTTTTTGTGGACTAGGATCCCATGTCGCATTTAGTTGTTATTTCCTTAGCCTTTTCTAATCTGGACATTTAACCAGTCTTTGTCTTTGTAACCGTGACTTTTTGAAGATTACTGGCCATTTTGTAGAATGTCCCTCATTTAGGATTTGTTTGATGTTTTCTTGTGATTGGTTATACATTTTTGGCATGGCAGAGGTCGTGTTGTGCTCTTCTCTGGGCTTCATATCAGCAGGTGCATGATGTAGATACTGGCGATGTAACATTTGATCACTTGCTTATGGTGTTGTCTGTTAGGTTTATTTATTTATTTATTTATTTGTATTTACTTTTTCCCCCCTTGTAATAAATATTTGAAGCTATGCAGTTATCCTGTTTATCGTACTTTTCAGCATTTTTTGATGGTTTTTGCCTGCAACAATTATTACTGTGGTGTTTGCCAAATGGTGATATTTCTAGTCCCATTGTTCCTGTTACATGCATTCTCAGTTAGAATTCCATCTTAAGGAAGAGCTTTCCTGTCTTTACTATTTATTCATTTATCCAATTATTTATATTAGTATGGACTTGGGCATTTATTTATTCTATAGGTTATAATCCATTAGTGTCATTTATTTCTTGCTTAGGGTTGTCCCAGGTTTTGCCATTGGGCGTTCCTTCAAGTTTGCTCCTGTGTCCTTTTGACAGGCCCTCATTATTTTTTAAACCCTTTTTTTTTTTTTACTATCTGCATAGCACAAGATGTTCCAGATTCAACTTGTCCTTCTGCTTCACCCTTAGAATCAACCGTTTCTCCAAGGGGCTCTGTTCTCCTTTGATTGGAAAATGGTACTGAGAAATTACGATCTGGAAGCTCGGTGTGTTCATACTGGATTTTCATTGCTTTTAAGTCCTCTCAGTGGACAGAGTTAAGAAATACATGTATGTATATACATACACCTAGTTCTGTGTGTTTCTATCTGTATCTATATATTTAAAAAAAGGGTTCGTGTTGATAGCTCCAATTCCAATCCACTGCTTACAGAATTGTGTTATAGTCGTCTTCCCCCACACCATTTGTTTGGTAGGTTATTTTTCCAGTCTTTGATAGTGAGAAACCTGGTTCTCATTATCCACAATGTATTTTCTTATTTGCTCAATCCTAGTATACAAGAATTTCAGAATTGCTAACCTCTACTCTTGTGAGAAACAAGTTTATTATCTAGAATACACTACTATGAAAATACTGTCAGTAGAGTCAAAATACTGTTTTCCAAATTTATTTAGGTACTTTCTTTTCTTTCCCACCCAATGCAGTGTGGCATTTGTAATATATTTATTACTGTTTGTGTTCCACTTTGAATCCCCCCCGCCAATATCCTGGTTGATTTTAATTATCAATTTATTTTGGGGTTATGTGAAATAATTACCATGTTTCTAAGAGTTAGAAATAACACGAAAAGCTTTACTCAGAGTAGTGTCCGTCCTCCCTGTCCTTCTACCATGGTCCCATTTTCACTTTCTTTCCAACTTGTTCCCATTTGTCCTCTAGGATATCTTATTATCATTTATTTCTGGTTTTATCTTCTTGGAATTCTTTTTTGCGCAAATGAGCTGATACATATAAATTTTCTTATTATATTCCCTTTTGTTCTTACATGAAAGAAATACTAAAGACTTTTTTTGCACTTTCTTTTTTAACTTAATAGTATATCCTGAATGTCACTTCGTATCATTTCATAGAGCTCTTCCTCATTCTTTTTTTTTGATACTGCCTAGTATTCCATTGTGCAAATACAGCATAGCTTATTCAGCTACTCTCCTGTGTTCAGAAATTTAGGCTGTTTTGTTAGCTGAGGTGTTCTAAAGCAAATCACACAGTGACATCTCACTTTATGTTGCATCTCTGAAAAATAGACATTTTTCTCCATAACCGCAGTACCATTGTCTTCCACACACCCCAAATGCACAAGTCTTTAATATTATAGTTTACTTATTCCATATTCTGATATCTTTCATAGCCTCAGAAATGCTGTTTTATAGTTGGCGTGTTTGAATTAGGATTTAAAACAAGGTTCATAAGTTGTATTTGATTATGTCTCTTTAAGTTTCTCTAGAACAGTCCCCCCCATCTTTTTATTCCTCTCAGTCTCTTGACTTATTGAAATGATTCTACAGTCGTCTTGTAGAATGTTCCAGATTTTGTTTTGTTTTGTTTTGTTTTGTTTTTTTTGCGGTACGCAGGCCTCTCACTGTCGCGGCCTCTCCCGTTGTGGAGCACAGGCTCTGGATGCGCAGGCCCAGTGGCCATGGCTCACGGGCCCGGCCGCTCCGCGGCACGTGGGATCCTTCTGGGCCGGGGCACGAACCCGCGTCCCCTGCATCGGCAGGCAGACTCTGAACTACTGTGCCACCAGGGAAGCCCATAGATTTTGGGTTTTTTAAGAGTTATTTGGATGTTTGACTTATTTTTATTCCTTTACATTTCTTTCTATCTATCTATCTATTTATTTTTGTCTGAGTTGGGTCTTTGTTGCTGTGCGTGGGCTTTCTCTAGTTGTGGCGAGCAGGGGCTACTTTTCGTTGCGGTGCACGGGCTTCTCATTGCAGTGGCTTCTCATGTTGCGGAGCATGGGCTCTAGGTGTTGTGGCTCACGGGCTCTAGAGCGCAGGCTCAGTAGTTGTGGCGCACGGGCTTAGTTGCTCCACGGCATGTGGAATCTTCCCGGACCAGGGCTTGAACCCGTGTCCCCTGTGTTGGTAGGCAGAATCTTAAGCACTGCGCCACCAGGAAAGCCCTCCTTTACATTTCTTGTAAAATTAAAATTTATGATAGGAGGCTTTGTTTGCAACGAATTCAGTGTTTTGGCATAAATGCTTCATGGGTAGTATTGAGTACTTTGTATTCATCACATCAGAAATGTTTTGTCCTACTTATAGTGATGCTAATATTCAGTAGAATCAGATGATGAAAGTTAATATTCGTATTATAATATTGAGCTTTTCCTCTTATATCCTTCATGCAATCTGTGAGATGATCCTTTTGTACCATGCCAATATCCAGTTCCTCATCTGTTGATTGTTTTAACATCCACTGAGTATCAGTTCTTGTATTGTTGTGTTAGGGATGTCTGTTACTGTTTTATGATGTCTTGTCCCATGTATTTTAGTTTATTTTTTATGTGTTTTAATCATTTAAATTACTTATAAATGTCTATCATATTGTTCACTTGTCTGAAGTTCTTAGAAATCCACTTCTGTTCTTTGCTATATTTGCTGATTCTTAAGGTGAACCGTTTCCTTAGGTGTTTTAGAGTTCTGAATTGTGAGCTGATCTTCATAGGGGTTGTCTATGAGAATTCTGAGTGGCTTCTTGGCGGAGCAGCGGGGGGCGCGCGTATTACTCCAGAGAGGTTTGTTTTTGCCAAGCACCCTAGAGGTGTTTCCAGGGACTGCTTTATTTTTAAACTGAAGTATAGCTTACATGTACTAAAATGAACAGATTTTCAGTGCAGTTTTGACATGTGTATATACCTATGTTATCACCGTGTTCAAGCAGAGAACATTTTTTCTATTTAATTTTTGGAATTTGGAGTTCCTGTACAACGTAGATAGAATAAATTCAAACTCTAAACCTATGTGAGGGCATCTTGTGATTACAAAGTCTTTGGTGATTTTTCCCACATTTTCAGAGCCTAGGCCAAGACAGAAAATTTCTTTGCCTCCTTCTACCAATGGCAGATTTTTTTACTTCCTTGTTCCCCAAGGGTCTGTGCTTTGTGCAGAAATCTTCTAACCCAGTGCTTCTTGTGTGTCAGGGCCTTGTCTTTTTCCCTGCTTTGCCACTGAAACAGAAGTTCCTCAGTTTCTGAGACGAGAATAACCTGCAGGGTGGCTGTAGCATCAAGCGTGTGCTGCTTTTTATTTCCCTATTAATTTTTGGCTCTCTAAGAGATTTCCCCTACTTTCATACCTTAGTTGTACATTTAAAGGAGTGTTTATGTATTTTTATTTTGTGTATATATGTGTATCAGTCTGTTTGGGCTGCTATTACAATACGCCACAGACTGAGTAGTTTATAATGATAGAAATTTTATTGCTTGTCAGCAGCGGTCCCCAACCTTTTTGGCACCAGGGACCGGTTTCTTGGAAGACAGTTTTTCCACGGGGGGTGAGGGGATGGCTCAGGCGGTAATGCGGGTGATGGGGAGCAGCAGATGCAGCTTCGCTCACTCCCCCGCCGCTCGCCTCCTGCTGTGTGGCCGGGTTCCTGAAAGGCTGTGGACCGGTAGTGGTCTGTGGCCCAGGGGTTGGGGACCCCTGGTGTACAGTTCCGGAGGCTGGGAGGTCCAAGATCAAGGCACCAGCTTGGTCCACTTCTGGTGGGGGCCCTCTTCCTGGTTCATGCACCTTCTTTCTGTGTCCTTATGTGGTGGAAGGGCCTAGGGGTCTTTCTGGAGCCTCTTGTATAAGGCACTAATTCCATTCATGACAGCTCTGCCCTTATGCCTAAGCACCTCCCAGAGGCCTCACATTCTAATACTATCATTTTTGAGGATTTCAGTACAGGAATTTTGAGGACCATAGCAATGTATAAATCAAGTAAAAAGACTTACCAGTGGTTCTAGGTGTTCTAGGTGTTTTGTAACAGGAGGGTTTTCTGGTTATGCTGTTATCAAATTACCAGAAATAGAAATTCTAACTTTTATGTTTTTAAATATTACCTTTTCTTATTGTGGATATATGTGCATGATAGTTGGGCATTATTCATACTTACTAATATGTGTACTAATGACTTCTTTTAATTATAGGTAGGATTATATAAATAACTTCAAGGATCATGAAGTGGTTTATGACCTGGTATAGATCTGGTTCAGTTAGATTTATGACTCAATTCTAAATGTTGTCTTAATTAGTCACCTTTGAATGTAATATATCTTGTAAAGGGTGAAAATGTATCCCTTTTGTTTAACTTTATTGAAACTGACCATTTCTGAGTATTTTTGTTAGGGGAAGCTGGATTCAAATTAAGTATACATACTAGATTAGGAGTCTGTAAATATTTTGGAAAATATATTATTTTTTCCTTACCTAATCATAGAAATTATATGCTTGGGATTGTAATAAATTTGTGTAAAATGGCTGATATCTAGTCTGATTGACAGTTGAGATATTTTTACTTTATTGGCATAAGAAATTTTGATGTCTTGAAAACTCACTGTTTTCTTTGCTTACTTTAATTACTTCCTAATTAAAATGAAGCCTATCTTCTACCCTTTACTCCATTTAAAAATTATTTTCCAGAAAGCGTTGCAAATGGATATCATGCCAGATACAGCAATAAAATTACATTTGTGTGGAAACTAGTGAACAGCATATAGCAGCCTGGCAATGGTTTTCATAATTTTTGATGAATAGCAGATGTGCACACTCTGGCAAAGCGGAGCTGTAACCACATGTATTTAATTCTTCAGTATCAAGTAGATATGTTTATATTCTCTTAATTCAAAGCCCAGATAGAACCCAGAGCCAAAATAAATTAGAGGCCAAACAGACTACATAATTGGAGAGTTAGCAATAATTGTTGCTGAAGAGAGATTTCTCTTATGTGAGCCTGTAACTTGGCTTTTGAGAAGCCATAGGAGGTATTTATCAAACACTCTTGCATTTCCTAAAGGATACTTTAGGTATCCTTTTGGCTTTTAAATATGCTGATAAAAAGTGTTTGTAGAATATATTACACAACTAGTTGAATTTAGCAACTTTATTGTTAAGTGCTTTTAGGTAACCATAGGTTACTAAGCTAGGTTAACTGCCCAAACAAAAACAGAACAACCAAGCCAAACCAAACTGACGCCTTAATATGTGTACCCCAGTTATTTTTTATTTTTGGAAAGAGTCCAGAATAAAATGATGTAGTCAAGGAGTTCACCTCATAGTCTTAATTTTTAGGCAGCTGGGTTAAGGGGGGGAGGTTTTCAGGCCTCAGTGTCAAATACTCTTTTCTTCATTTTAATAATAGAAAATGTTTATGTGATATCCTAGCAGATAATCTGGAGAATTTTTTTTTCCTCTTTTTTCTCTGCATTCTGAAGTCTCTATTCTGTTGGTAGTCTTGATGTTCTCCATCCTACTAGTTGATCTTTAAATAAAACGTTTACATCTTTCTCTTATTGGCTGGTGCCTATCCCCCCGCCCCTTTAAGGAGTAACTGTCTTAAAAGGAGTAGCCCCTAAATATTGTTGTTTGTTAAATATAACACCTTAGTTTGTCATTCAGGCTTTTAGCAGGTGCCCTTTACCATATCATCCTGATTTTTTCATATTCTCTTATGCAACTTAACAGTGAGAGCCAGAGTCTGTATGTATGCTATATATTTTAGGGCTGGAAATGACCTTCCCTCACCTCCCCAATGCAGATATAACTCTTGATGACTTATTGACATTCATTGCCCCATGATGCTTCTTGTTGGCAGCTCTTCCCCAGCTGTGTAAAGTTTCTGGAAGTTTTGAAGTCATAGAATCATCTTGAAAAATGACAAACTTCTAAAGGATTCAGTTTTGCTTTAAATTATGTACTATAATAGATTAATGGGAAAAATTATAAAGTTAAAAAAGTTAACTGGGAATTTTAAAATCTCTTTTGTAAACTTTACTTAGAATTTTTCTCTTTCTGATGCATAGACTGAACCTTAACTTTCTTCCAGTACCTAGAGTAGTAGAGTCTCTTGTATTTATAGAGATATTGTGTATTTGTGCCATGTCTGGATTACATATGAGGGCAGAGCATGCTAGTCTTGTCTTGCACTGCACTTTTACTAAGGGATGTAAATTGATATTCATTTGACAGTGTTAAAATGTTGTAATTCAACTTTGTCCCCTCACCTGACCCAAATAAAGCTCTTACGTAATCAAACTCAAAATACAGAGTAAATCCCCTGTATCTACTTTGGATATGGAGGATACTTTGATTTTGGAGGACAAATACCAGTGGATGTTCTTTTTCTCCTCTCTCCATGGTTTTTCTCCTCCCCTCATGTTGAATGATGATTTTGGGTTTGCAGAAGTGGAATTCCCAGTGATGAGATCAGCTGCCATAGTTGTCCAACATCACACACATATCTGTACAAGGGTCCTGAGTGGGGTTCAGTAGCTTCCGTTCCGTTTGAATCAGCTTCAGTGCTTCATCCCCGAGTGCTATGAATGCTTCTCTCCTGGCTCTCTAGGGCCCATTGCCATTTTTTTCCGCACTCTCTAGAAAAGGACAAAGTCTCATAAAGCAGGTTCTGAGCCTGAAACATAGGAAAGACTATAGTGTGACCGTTGCGGAGAAGACCCAAGCAGAGAGCCTCATTCTGCTGAACGGTCATTGCATTGACTGGAGACATTTTAGGAATAACATTTACTGTAATCTCTTTCAGTCTCTCTTTCTTATTCCTTCCTTTGGGCATGTAATTTAGCTGCCTTTGGGGAGCCCATGTGCCACAACTGCTGAAGCCTGCGTGCCCTAGAGCCCGTGCTCCTCAACAAGAGAAGCCACTGCAGTGAGAAGCCCCGCAGTGCAACGAAGAGTAGCCCCTGCTCACCACAGCTAGAGAAAGCCGGCACGCAGCAATGAAGACCCAGCGCAGCCAAAAATAAATAAAATTTTAAAAAAGAATAAGAAAAAGAAAAAAGTTTTTTGTTTGACATTCGTTCATTCCTTCTCTAATACTTTTTTTTTTTAAATGTAGATCTGAGTTTCTTACCCGTATCATTTTCCTTCTCTCTGAAAAACTTCGTTTCTTGCAGAGCAGGTCTATAGGCAATAAATCCCCTCAATTTTTGTTTTTCTGAGAAAGTCTTTATTTCCCCTTCACTTTTGAAGGATAATTTTGCAGGTTACAGAATTCTAGATTGGCAGGTTTTTCCCTTTCAACTCTTTTAAGTATTTCACCTTTCCTGCTTGCTGTTCTCTGAGCTGCTTAGATTTGGTTTGAGCTGCTTAGAGCTGGTGGTTTGGTATCTGAAACTAATTTGGGAAAATTCTAAGTTATTAGAATATTCTTCAGATTAGAATATGCTTCAAATAGTTCTTTCTCTTTTTCTTTGCCTTCTGGGATTCCCATTATGCATATCATATACCTTTTGTAGTTGTCCCACAGTTCTTTGATATTGTGCTCTTCCCCCCCCCCCCAATCTTTTTTCTCTTTGTTTAGTTTGGAAATTTCTGTGGACATTTTATAAATGCAGAGATTCTTTCCTCAGCTGTGTCCAGTCTCCTAATGAGTCCATTAAAGGCATTCATTTCTGTTATAGTGTTTTTGATTTCCAGCACTTCTTTTTGTTTCTTTCTTAGAATCTTTCTGGTTATATTATCCGTGTATTCTTGCATGTTGCCTGTTTTTTCCATTTGAGTCCTTAGCATATTAATCATGGTTGTTTTAAGTTCCTGATCTCGTAATTCCAACATTCTGGCCATATCTGAGTCTGGTTCTGATGCTTGCTCTGTCTCTTCAAACTTTTTTTCCTTTTTTTCCTTTTAGTAAGCCTTGTTAGTAAAAGCCTAACTTTTTTTCCTTTAGTAATTTTTTTGTTGAAAGCTGAACATTATGTAGTGGGCAAAAGGGACTGCAGTAAATAGGCCTTTAGTAATGTGCTGGAAGAGGGGATATGTTCTGTAGTTCTATGAGTAGGTCTCAGTCTTTTAGTGAGTCTTCTAGTTCCTGGGCTGGGAGCTTCACAAATGTGTCTGTTTTTTTCATCCCCTTAGGTGGGGCAGGATAGCTAGAGGGGACTGGAGTTGGGTATTTCCCTCCCTCAGGTCTGATAAAAGCCCAATAGGTTAGGGTAAAATAGTTTCTCTTGAGGGCAGGGCAGGCCTTGTTAAGAAGAATAGAATACTCTGATTTTATTCAGAGTATTCTGTTAGTTCAAACTATTCTATAGTTAAAAAATTATTACTTTTTCCTTCCCATTGCTGGAAGCATGAGGGGATTTTTCTTTGATCTTCACAGTGAGGACCTGGTAGAGTTACTGGAGGGAGAATTCAGGCAAGTGTGAGGGCCACCTCATGACTGGTTCTCTCTGGAGTTTTTAACTTTCAGATTTATTTACACTAAGTCTCTAGCAATTCATCAGTTACAGTTTAGATTTTACTACCCTGCTACTGGTTCCCACATAGTTTACTGCTCTGGTAAATTATGATTCTCTGTATCTGCCTGTCTGTCTCTCCAGTGTTTGGATCAGCAGTTTGCTCTGTGACCCAACTCTCTGATGGATCTAAGAAGAATTGTTGATATTTTTCAGTTCAGGTTTCTGCTTGTTAGGATGGAGTGATGGTTTCTAAGCTTCTTACATGCTGGACTAGAAACTGGAAATCAGGGCTTTTGCTTTTTTTGCATTAAAAATCTAAATACATGAAGCTTAAGTAATGCAATATTTATTAGAAGAATCTTACATAATATAATCTGGAATCTTAATTTCGATAGATGAGTTCTAGACATATTCAGGTTTTGCTTTGGATTGGGGCAGGCATCCAGGGAATAGAACCTGTATGCTCTTATATCTTATTTATGTCCTTAGTCTAGTTCCCTAAGCCATTGGTATTGGGTCTAATAATACTTTTATTTATTACCATAAACTGTTTATCTACAGTAAACAGATACTGTTTAGACTGACTTTGTTTAAGAATCCTTACAGTGAGACTGAACTAAGTAAGTGAATCCACATCATCTCAGTTTATATATAAGAAGACTGAAGTGGAAATGAAAGCAGTAAAATGAATTCATAACTGTCTTTTTAAATTTTCACTAATTTTATTAATGATAGAGGTTTTAGTGAAACTCTCAGAACTTGGTTGTAAAATAAGATATGAAATCTGTTTTCTTATAACTCTGTAACATTTTCCTTTGAAGCCTAACCGTGAGCAAACAACTGTTAGCAATCTGAAAGTAAATTTTCTCAAATGTCGCCTCAGAGATTGAAAATAGTGTTATGTTCATGGAGATACGCCTACAAACATGTAGACTGTGTACTCTGTTTAGTAGAATTAAAGAGGACTTTGGAAATGTGTATGTTTGCCTGAAGAATGAGGAGTAAAATTGTTTGTAAGCTGTTATATGTATATAGAAGATGAGAAGCATCGTAAAAGAGCACACTGTAAATTTGTCAAAACCCATAGAACTCTGCAAGCAGAAAGTGAACCTTAATGTGTGCAAATTAAAAAAACAAACATGTGGTTGGTTAGAGGATCCCAGGATGAAATGCAGACTGAGCCAAACAAATCTAACTCTATTAGAAATGTATGAAAAAAATCTCACTGAATATAATGGGGGAGAAAAGGTACTTACTGTCCTAAATAACTTTGGAAATGCATGGAACCTGTAAGACTAAAGGCAAAAGGAACTGCACATAAGTAGTGTACTCAGGTTGATAATGTTGCTTCCCATAGAGGAATGGTTAACAATTCTGATTCTATACTAGAATTCAACAAGTAAGATAGGTGGTAGGTGGTGGGAACCAGGTTTCTTACTGTTGGAGTGGGAGGTCACAGACAAGCAAGGGAAGGAGGCTACAGTGATCCATGTGGTAGTGCATTAGAATTGGAGATATTAGTATAAGCTCATGTTTAACTTACTATCGATATAAGTATACATCTTAAATGAGTTTAGTTCATTAACCTCAAAGCAATCAAAAATAGAAATTTCAGCCTTGGAATTAATCGTATTTTTAAATAAAAAATTTTTTTTATAATTAATTTATTTTTATTATTTATTTATTTATTTTGGGCTGTGTTGGGTCGTCGTTGCTGTGCGTGGGCTTTCTTTAGTTGCAGCGAGCAGGGGCTACTCTTCATTGCTGTGCGGTGGCTTCTCTTGTTTCAGAGCACGGGCTCTAGGTGCACAGGCTTTAGTAGTTGTGGCTCGTGGGCTCTAGGCACGCAGGCTAAGTAGTTGCGGCGCACGGGCTTAGTTGCTCTGTGGCATGTGGAATCTTCCTGGACCAGGGCTCGAACCCGTGCCCCTTGCATTGGCAGGCGGATTCTTAACCACTGCACCACCAGGGAAGTCCCTTAATAATGTTTTATAATGAAGGTGGGAGTAGTTGAAAAGTATATTATAGTTAATAAGCATTTGCCTTAAGAAGTATTGCAGGATTTGTCAGATCTTACAGAATGGGACAGAGTCCTAAATCCAGACCTAAGTATTGCCAGTCATATTGTTGAATGCCTTCTGTTAGGAGGGAGATTTGTATTGACTCAAATACAAATCCCTTGATCATAGAATCATGATTGTATTTTGCAGTATTTGTAATTTTATTTAAATTATTGTTCAGTATATGTGGTATGCTCCTTCCTTCTCTCTCTCTCTCTCTCTCTCTCTCTCTCTCTCTCTCTCTCTCTCTCTCTCTCTCTCATTCCCAGGGGGAAACGCAGCAACGGTGTTTGGAGGTAATACTTGTACCTAATTTTCATTTAAGCAGTTTGTGAAAAGACTTTGTAGAATGGCCATTTCCAAGTCGTTCTGGGAGGCTGAGATAAATGGCTATAACGTGCCTATAAAGATTTGGGAAAATTCAGATTCTGTTTTTTCTTTTGATGAAAGGAAGGATTTGAATGAAATAATTGGGGAAATATGTCTTTAAAACCTTGGAGTGTCTTTATAATTTTTATGCTTAGCTAATGGCATGAATACTTACTACTTTTCTGGGGAGAATGATTTAAAGTATTTTATCTTGGTGTTGGACTGTGTCAGCTATAATTTCGGGTTCAGAAAATAGAGTCACAATATGATTGAGATTTAACTGCTGGTTTTTCCAAATTGACCTAGGAACATTTTGCCAAATGCTTTATAGATTTATCCTAGAAATACTGCTTGGTGTTTTCTAGAGTTGTGTATGCTACGATTACTCTGTATTGAGTGTGTATTTTCTGATGTTACAAAGACATTTATAAGGAAAGTTAATACTTGAGTTTTATTCTCTTATTACAACGTGGATTCTGATTTAGTAGTTGTAGTGTGGAGCCTGAGATTTCTCTGAGGCTGTTGGTTCATGGACCACATTTGCAAGGTGTTAGAGCAATGAGTGGGCAAATGTTTTCTGCAAAGGCCCAGTTAGTAAACATTTTCGTCTTTGTTGGCCACATATGGTCTCTGTTGCATCTTTCTCTTTTTTCTTTTCTCTTTTTTTTTTTTTTTACAACCCTTTAAAAACGTAAAAACCATTCTTAGCTCATGGGCCCATACAAAAACAAGGCATGATCAGATTTGAACCCCTGGCCATAGTTTGCCTATTCCTGTTTTAGAGAAAGGGCATATGTGTTTAGTTTGATAGAAACAAAAATTCTAGAATTGGTGTTTGTCATGACTTTTCAGCATTTCAGATGATCATGTGATTTTTCTTTGCCCTGTTAATGAGGTGAATTATTGCTGATGGTTCAGAAGTTTTTTGTTGTGGTTTACAAAAGTTTGTTTTTCTTATTTTAATAGGGGTATAATTTTACATACAGTAAAATTCATCCTTTTTATTGTATGGTATTATGAATTTTGACAAATGAATATAGTTGTGTACTGTTAAAGGTGAACAAAGCTGGACCCTAGTTAAAATGGTAAGGATAGATTTTAATCAGTAACATATTACTGCAATACGGAAAAGACTCCAGCGTGAATGGAGCTCGGCTTTCCTTTGTACAGCAGTGACCTGGCGTTTTAAAGGGAGAATGAAGGCATTGAGAAGGGGTGAGAGGGGGTTCAGTGGACTCAGGGAAGTGATAAATAACAGGAGGCTGGAAGGGGAGCTTTTTGTTATTGGTCCACGTGAAACTATCTGGATTGGTAAATTGCTGCTTATCCAAAGCTCTTACCATCCCACACGTCCTGCCAGACAGAAGCCCTATGTTCAGGTGTTGGCTGGAACACACAGTAAATTCTTTTGGCAGCTTTGAGGTTTTTTTGGCAGGTATTTTAAGAGGGGCTGGAGTTATCCTAGGGATGCAGCTGTGAAACTATGTTAGTGTTCTGTTCAAGTCTTTATAGGCCATGGTTGAAGCATAGTTGAGGAGGGGACTCAGGGGCATGGCTGGAGTTTAGTTAGAGAGCCTCTGTCAGCATCACCACCACAATCAAGATATAGAACTGTTCTATCATCACCTCCCCCTCACCCCCAATTTCCTTGTGCTCTGTTGTACTTACCTTCTTGCCTAACCCTTGGCTCCTGACAATTACTGATTTGTTCTCTGTTCCTGTCGTCTTTTCCAGAATGTCATATAAATGGAATCATACATTACATAGCTTTTTGAGACTGGCTTCTTTGGCTCAGCGTAATACATTTGAGATTCATCTATGTTGTTGTGTGTATCAGTAGTTTTTGTTGTTGTTGTTGTAGCTGAGTAGTATCCCATTGTATTGATGTATTACAGTTTGTCCATTAATCAGTTGTTTCCACTTCTGGCCATTAAAAATAAAGCTACTGTAGACATTCGTGGACAGGTTTTTTTGTGAACATAAGTTTTCATTTCTCCTCCTACTCTTGGGCAATACCCAGAAGATAGCTTGTTGGGTTCTGTGGTAACTATAATTAACTTTATATGAAACTGAAAATTTCCTGAAGTGGTTATATAGTATTTTATTCCCACTAACAGTGTATGAGAGTTCCAGTTGTTCTGCATCGTCACTGGCATTTGATAATGTCAGTTTCCGTCAGGTCATTCTTATACGTATGTTGTGATCTCATTGTGGTTTTAATTTGTATTTCTCTAATGGCTGATGATGGTGAGCATCTTTATATATGTCTGATGTATTTGTGTATCTTCTTGGGTGAAATATCTGTTAGATGTTTTGCCAAGTTTTATATTGTTTTTCTTAATTATTGTTGAGTTTTGAAAGTTGTTGACATACAGTCTGGATACAAGTCCTTTATCAGGTATGTGTTTGATAAATCTTTTCTCCTAGGCTGTGGCTTGTCTTTTTACGCTCTTAACAGCGTCTTTCAAAGAGCAGACATTTTATGTTTTGATTATCAGTTTTTTTCTTTTAGGGATTGTACTTTGGGCTTTTAGTATCAAATCTTGGAAATCTTTGCCTAATCTAGGGTCACAACGATTTTTCTCCTGTGTTTCCTTCTAGAAATTTTAGGTTTTACATTTAACTCTTTGACCCATTTTGAGTTAATTTTTTTAAAACATTTTTATTGAATTATAACTGCTTTACAATGGTGTGTTAGTTTCTGCTTATAACAAAATGAATCAGTTATACATATACCTATATCCCCATACCTCTTCCCTCTTGCGTCTCTTTCCCTCCCACGCCCCCATCCCACCCTTCTAGCTGATCACAGAGCACTGAGCTGATCTCCCTGTGCTTTGCAACTGCTTCCCACTAGCTAGCTATTTTACATTTGGTAGTATATATATGTCCATATATACACTACCACTCTCTCACTTTGTCCCAGCTTACCCTTCCCCTCCCTGTGTCCTCAAGTCTATTCTCTAGTAGGTCTGCGTCTTTATTCCCGTCTTGCCCCTAGGTTCTTCAGGACCTTTCCCCCCGCGCCCCCCCCCCCCCACCAGGTTCCATATATATTGTGTTAGCATACGGTATTTGTTTTTCTCTTTCTGACTTACTTCACTCTGTATGACAGACTCTAGGTCCATCCAACTCACTACAAATAACTCAAATTTCCTTTCTTTTTATGGCTAAGTAATATTCCATTGTATATATGTGCCACATCTTCTTTATCCATTCATCTGTCGATGGACACTTAGGTTGCTTCCATGTCCTGGCTGTTGTAAATAGAGTGGCAATGAACATTGTGGTATATGACTCTTTTTGAATTATGGTTTTCTCAGGGTATATGCCCAGTAGTGGGATTGCAGGGTCGTATGGTAGTTCTATTTTTAGTTTCTTAAGGAACCTCCATACTGTTCTCCATAGTGGCTGTATCAATTTACATTCCCAGCAACAGTGTCTGAGGGCTTCCTTTTCTCCACACCCTCTCCAGCATTTATTGTTTGTAGATTTTTTGATGATGGCCATTCTGACCGGTGTGACATGATATCGCATTGCAGTTTTGATTTCTCTAATGATTAAAGATGTTGAGCATTCTTTCATGTGTTTGTTGGCAGTCTGTATATCTTCTTTGGAGAAATGTCTGTTTAGGTCTTCTGCCCATTTTTGGATTGGGTTGTTTGTTTTTTGATATTGAGCTGCATGACCTGCTTGTAAATTTTGGAGATTAATCCTTTGTCAGTTGCTTCATTTGTAAATATTTTCTCCCATTCTGAGGGTTGTCTTGTTTATGGTTTCCTTTGCTGTGCAAAAGCTTTGAAGTTTCATTAGGTCCCATTTGTTTATTTTTATTTCCATTTTTCTAGGAGGTGGGTCAAAAAGGATCTTGCTGTGATTTTTGTCATAGAGTATTCTGCCTATGTTTTCCTCTAAGAGTTTGATAGTGTCTGGACTTACATTTAGATCTTGAATCCATTTTGAGTGTATTTTGTGTATGGTGTTAGGGAGTGTTCTAATTCCATTCTTTTATGTGTAGCTGTCCCGTTTTCCCAGCACCACTTATTGAAGAGGCTGTCTTCTCTCCACTGTATATTCTTGCCTCCTTTATCAAGATAAGGTGACCATATGTGCGTGGGTTTATCTCTGGGCTTTCTATCCTGTGCTATTGATCTATCTTTCTGTTTTTGTGCCAGTACCATATTGTCTTGATTACTGTAGCTTTGTAGTACTGGGACTCCCTGAAGTCAGGGAGTCTAATTCCTCCAGCTCCGTTTTTCTTTCTCAAGATTGCTTTGGCTCTTTGGGGTCTTTTGTGTTTCCATACAAATTGTGAACTTTTTTGTTCTAGTTCTGTGAAAAATGCCAGTGGTAGTTTGATGGGGATTGCACTGAATCTGTAGATTGCTTTAGGTAGTATAGTCATCTTCACAATGTTGATTCTTCCAATCAAAGAACATGGTATATCTCTCCATCTATTTGTATCATCTTTAATTTCTTTCATCAGTGTCTTATAATTTTCTGCATACACGTCTCTTGTCTCCTTAGGTAGGTTCATTCCTAGGTATTTTATTCTTTTTGTTGCAGTGGTAAATGGGAGTGTTTTCTTAATTTCACTTTCAGATTTTTCATCATTAGTATATAGGAATGCCAGAGATTTCTGTGCATTGATTTTGTATCCTGCTACTTTACCAAATTCATTGATTAGCACTAGTAGTTTTCTGGTAGCATCTTTAGGATTCTCTGTGTGTAGTATCATGCCATCTGCAAACAGTGACAGCTTTACTTCTTCTTTTCTGATTTGGATTCCTTTTATTTCTTTTTCTTCTCTGATTGCTGTGGCTAAAACTTCCAAAAAGTGTTGAATAAGTGGTGAGAGTGGGCAACCTTGTCTTGTTCCTGATCTTAGTGGAAATGATTTCAGTTTTTCCCCATTGAGGAAGATGTTGGCTGTGGGTTCGTCATATATGGCCTTTATTATGCTGAGGTAAGTTCCTTCTGTGCCTACTTTCTGGAGGGTTTTTATCATAAATGGGTGTTGAATTTTGTCAAAAGCTTTCTCTGCATCTATTGAGATGATCATATCGTTTTTCTCCTTCATTTTGTTAATATGGTGTATCACATTGGTCGATTTGCATATACTGAAGAATTCTTGTATTCCTGGGATAAACCTCTTTTGATCATGGTGTTTGAGCCTTTCAGTGAGCTTTGGATTCTCTTTGCTAGGATTTTGTTGAGGAGTTCTGCGTCTATGCTTATCAGTGTTATTGGCCTGTAGTTTTCTTTCTTTGTGACATCTTTGTCTGGTTTTGGTATCAGGGTGATGGTGACCTCGTAGAATGAGTTTGGGAGTGTTCCTCCCTCTGCTATATTTTGGAAGAGTTTGAGAAGGATAGGTGTTAGCTCTTCTCTAAGATAGAATTCGCCTGTGAAGCCATCTGGTCCTGGGCTTTTGTTTGTTGGAAGATTTTTAATCACAGTTTCAATTTCAGTGCTTGTGATTGGTCTGTTCATATTTTCTGTTTCTTCCTGGTTCAGTCTCGGAAGGTTGTGCGTTTCTAAGAATTTGTCCATTTCTTCTAGGCTGTCCCTTTTATTGGCATAGAGTTGCTTGTAGTAATCTGTCATGATCCTTTGTATTTCTGCAGTGTCAGTTGTTACTTCTCCTTTTTCATTTCTAATTCTATTGATTTGAGTCTTCTCCCGTTTTTTCCTGATGAGTCTGGCTAATGGTTTATCAATTTGGTTTATCTTCTCAGAGAAGCAGCTTTTAGTTTTATTGATCTTTGCTATCATTTCCTTCATTTCTTTTTCATTTATTTCTGATCTGATCTTTATGATTTCTTTCCTTCTGCTAACTTTGGTTTTTTTTTTTGTTCTTTCTCTAATTGCTTTAGGTGTAAGGTTAGGTTGTTTATTTGAGATGTTCCTTGTTTCTTTTTTTTGTTGTTGTTCCTTGTTTCTTAAGGTAGGATTGTATTGCTCTGAACATCCCCCTTAGAACTGCTTTCACTGCATCCCATAGGTTTTGGGTCGTCGTGTTTTCACTGTCATTTGTTTCTGGGTATATTTTGATTTCCTCTTTGATTTCTTCAGTGAACTCTTGATTATTGAGTTGTGCATTGTTTATCCTACGTGTGTTTGTATTTTTTACAGATTTTTTCCTGTATTGATATCTAGTCTCATAGCGTTGTGGTCAGAAAAGATACTTGATATGATTTCAATTTTCTTAAATTTACCAAGGCTTGATTTGTGACCGAAGATATGATCTGTCCTGGAGAATGTTCCATGAGCACTTGAGAAGAAAGTGAATTCTGTTGTTTTTGGATGGAATGTCCTATAAATATCGATTTTCATCTTGTTTAATGTATCATTTAAAGCTTGTGTTTTCTTATTTATTTTCATTTTGGATGATCTGTCCATTGGTGAAAGTGGGGTGTTGAAGTCCCCTACTGTGATTGTGTTAGTGTCAGTTTCCCCTTTTATGGCTGTTAGTGTTTGCCTTCTATATTGAGGTGTTCTAATGTTGGCTGCATAAATATTTACAATTGTTATATTTTCTTGGATTGATCCCTTGATCATTATGTAGTGTCCTTCTTTGTCTCTTGTAATAGTCTTTGTTTTAAAGTCTGTTTTGTCTGATATGAGAATTGCTACTCCAGCTTTCTTTTGATTTCCATTTGCGTGGAATATCCTTTTCCATCCCCTCACTTTCAGTCTGTATGTGTCCCTAGGTCTGAAGTGGGTCTCTTGTAGACAGCATATATACGGGTCTTGTTTCTGTGTCCATTCTGCCAGTCTGTGTCTTTTGGTTGGAGCATTTAATCCATTTACTTTTAAGGTAATTATCGATATGTATGTTCCTATTACCATTTTCTTAATTGTTTTGGGTTTATTATTGTAGGTCTTTTCCTTCTCTTGTGTTTCATGCCTAGAGAAGTTCCTTTAGCATTTATTGTAAAGCTGGTTTGGTGGTGGTGAATTCTCTCAGAATTTGCTTGTCTGTAAAGCTTTTAATTTCTCCGTCAAATCTGAATGAGATCCTTGCTGTGTAGAGTAATATCTTGGTTGTAGGTTTTTCCTTTTCATCACTTTAAATACGTCCTGCCACTCCCTTCTGTGTTGCAGAGTTTCTGCTGAAAGATCACCTGTTAACCTTATGGGGATTCCCTTGTGTGTTATTTGTTGTTTTTCCCTTGCTGCTTTTAATATTTTTTCTTTGTATTTAATTTTTGATAGTTTGATTAATATGTGTCTTGGCGTGTTTCTCCTTCGACTTATCCTGTATGGGACTCTGTGCTTCATGGACTTGATTAACTAATTCCTTTCCCATATTAGGGAAGTTTTCAACTATAATCTCTTCAAATATTTTCTCAGTTTCTTTTTCTCTTTTTCTGGCACCCCTATAATTCAAATGTTGGTGCATTTAATATTGTCCCAGAAGTCTCTTGAGACTGTCCTCAATTCTTTTTATTCTTTTTTCTTTATTCTGTTCTGCAGTAGTTATTTCCAGTATTTTATCTTCCAGGTCATCTTATCCATTCTTCTGCCTCAGTTATTCTGCCGTTGATCCCTTCTAGAGAATTTTTAATTTCATTTATTGTGTTGTTCATGATTGTTTGTTTGCCTTTTAGTTCTTCTAGGTCCTTGTTAAACGTTTCTTGTATTTTCTCCATTCTGTTTCCAAGATTTTGGATCGTCTTTACTGTCAGTGCTCTGAATTCTTTTTCCAGTAGACTGCCTATTTCCTCTTTATTTGTTTAGTCTGGTGGGTTTTTACCTTGCTCCTTCATCTGCTGTGTGTTTCTCTGTCTTCTCATTTTGCTTAACTTACTGTGTTTGGGGTCTCCTTTTCGCAGGCTGCAGGTTTGTAGTTTCCGTTGTTTTTGGTGTCTGCCCCCAGTGGCTAAGGTTGGATCAGTGGGTTGTGTAGGCTTCCTTCTAGAGGGGACTAGTGCCTGTATTCTGGTGGATGAGGCTGGATCTTGTCTTTCTGGTGGGCAGGTCCACATCTGGTGGTGTGTTTTGGGGTGTGACCTTTTCATGATTTTAGGCAGCCTCTCTGCTAATAGCCTCTCTGCTAATGGGTGGTGTTGTGTTCCTGTCTTGCTAGTTGTTTGGCATAGGGTTTCCTGCACTGTAGCTTGCTGATCGGTGAGTGGAGCTGGGTCTTGGCATTGGGATGGAGATCTCTGGGAGATTTTCGCTGTTTGATATTACGTGGAGCTGGGAGGTCTCTGGTGGACCAATGTCCTGAACTTTGCTCTCCCATCTCAGAGGCACAGCCCTGATGCCTGGCTGGAGAACCAAAAGCCTGTCATCCACATGGCTCAGAATAAAAGGGAGGAAAAAAGAAAGAAAAAGATAAAGTAAAAATAGTTATTACAATAAAAACCAAAAAATATTAAAAAAAATTTTTTTAACTGATAAAAAAGAAAGAACAACCAAACCAAAAAAGAAATCCACCAATGATGAGCGCTGAAAACTATACTAAAAAACAAACAAACAATAAAACGGACAGACAGAACCCTAGGACAAATGGTAAAAGCAAAGCTATACAGACAAAAATCACACACAGAAGCATACACGTACATACACACAAAAAGAGAAAAAGGGAAAAAAATATATATTGTTGCTCCCAAAGTCCACCTCCTCAATTTGGGATGTTTCGTTGTCTATTCAGGTATTCCACAGATGCAGGGTACATCAAGTTGACTGTGGAGATTTAATCCTCTGCTCCTGAGGCTGCTGGGAGAGATTTCCCTTTCTCTTCTTTGTTCTGCACAGCTCCTGGGATTCACGTTTGGATTTGGCCCCGCCTCTGCGTGTGGTCGCCTGAGGGCGTCTGTTCTTCGCTGAGACAGGATGGGGTTAAAGGAGCCGCTGATTCGGGGGCTCTGGCTCAGGCCGGGGGGGGAGGGAGGGGTACGGAATGTGGGGTGAGCCTGCGGCGGCAGAGGCCGGCATGACGTTGCAGCAGCCTGAGGTGCGCTGTGTGTTCTTCCGGGGAAGTTGTCCGTGGATCACGGGACCCTGGCAGTGGCGGGCTGCACAGGCTCCCGGAAGGGGGCTGTGGATAGTGACCTGTGCTCGCACACAGGGTTCTTGGTGGCGGCAGCAAGAGTCTTAGCATCTCATGCCCGTCTCTGGGGTCTGCGCTGATCGCCGTGGCTCACGCGGGTCTCTGGAGCTCCTTTAAGCAGCGCTCTTAATCCCCTCTCCTTGCACACCAGGAAATAAAGAGGCAAGAAAAAGTCTCTTGCCTCTTAGGCAGCTCCAGACTTTTTCCTGGACTCCCTCCCTGCTTGCTGTGGCGCTCTAGCCCCCTTCAGGCTGTGTTTATGCAGCCAACCCCAGTCCTCTTCCTGGAATCCGATGGAAGCCCGAGCCTCAGCTCTCAGCCCTCGCCCGCCCCAGTGGGTGAGCAGACAAGCCTCTCCGGCTGGTGAGTGCTGGTCAGCACTGATCCTCCATGCGTGAACCTCTCCGCTTTGCCCTCTGCACCCCTGTTGCTGTGCTCTCCTCCGCGGCTCCGAAGCTTCCTCCCTCCGCCACCTGAGGTCTCCGCCCGTGAAGGGGCTTCCTAGTGTGTGGAAACCTTTCCTCTTTTACAGCTCCCTCCCACTGGTGCAGGTCCCGTCCCTATTCTTTTGTCTGTTTTTCCTTTTTTCTTTTGCCCTACCCAGGTACGTGGGGAGTTTCTTGCCTTTTGGGAGTTTTGAGGTTTTCTGCCAGCGTTCAGTAGGTGTTCTGTAGGAGCTGTTCCACGTGTAGATGTATGTCTCATGTATTTGTGGAGAGGATGGTGATCTCCACGTCTTACTCTTCCGCCATCTTGAAGCTCCTCCTCAATCTTCAGTTAATTTTTGTATGTGATGTGATTGAAGTACATCTTTTGGCATGTGAATATCCAGTTGTTCCAGCATCATTTGTTGAACAGACTGCCCTCCATTGACTTGTGTTTGTATCTATTGAAAACCAAATATGTGGGTCTATTTCTGGACTCTGTTCATTTGATCTTTGTGTCCATTGTTTTGTCAATAACATGCTGTCTTGATTACTGTAGTAAAGATAGTAAGTCTTGAAAGCAATTAGTATGAGTTCTCCAAGGTTGTTTTCCATTTTCAAAATTGTTTTGGCAGCTCTAGTCTTTGATTTTTCAAATGAATATTAATGTCAGCTTGTCAGATTCTAATTAAATCTTGCTGGGATTAAATCAAGCATGTTTGTTCTGTTGAAATCTTCTAATTCCTAGCTGATTTTTGAGTCTCTTTGATTTATCTATTGCTGGGAGAAGTGTGTTAAAAATCTTGACAGTTTCTTTCTATAGATATGCCCATTTTGCTTTTTAAAAATGTGCTTTGAGACTGTTTTGAAGTGTATGTAGGTAGAGAATTATCTTCCTGATGTACCTCATACTATTATTTAGGGACTGAATTTATTACTAATGCACTTTGACTTAAAAGTCTGTTTTGTTTGTTATTACTAACTACGTGCACTTTCTTTCAGTTAGTTTTTGCCTGATAAATAGTTTTCTGTTTTTAAATTTTCTGTACGTTTGTTTTCTAGGTATTTCTTTTTTAAGTAGCTTGTGGTTTGATTTTTAAGTCCACCATTACAGTTTGTCTTCTACTGAAGCTTTTAGTCCATTTGTGCTTATTGTAATTACTCATATATTTCAATTCATTTCTGACATCTTATTTTGGGCTTTCTGTTTGTCCTTCCCATTTCTGTTTCTTTTTCTGTTCTCTCTTGGCTTTTTTCATGTTGATTATATTTTGTCCTTGAGTTTTTCCCCTCTACTAGTGTGTGAATTGTACACATTCTGTTCTTTTTGAAGATACCCTAGGAATTTTTTAACATGTATACTTATGAAATTCTTAGTACACTTGACCTCTGTTTATTACTTTCCTGGCTTATATAAATATCATTATCATGAACTTAAGTTCTACTTCATTGTTTGTAACTCACTAGAAATTTTTAAAATTTAGATTTATCATGCTATCTTGCATATTAGACCTTCCAGGTGAGTTAATTTTTTGGAATCTTTAGAATTTACATTAGTGAAGGTGTGTTGGTAGCTGACTCTCTCAGGCTTTGTTTGTCTGATATGCCTTCATTCTAGGTCAATAGATTTTATCATGTTCATGGTATCATTCTACTGTCCATTGGCATTCTTTGTTGAAATAATCTATTATTCTTATTATCATTCCTGACCACAGTTTCAGTATAGTATGTGTAGATTTTTGTTTTTTTATTATGCCATTTGGGATTTGTTGGGTTTCTGGATTCTGTGGGCTGATGTCTTTCATCAGTTGTGGAAAATTCTCTTCAAATATTGCATTTGCCCCACTGTTTTCTTTTAGAACTCTAAGTAGAAATCTGTTTTTCTCAGTATAATTTCAGTATAATTTCAGTATAATTTGTGTAGATTTTTGTTTCTTATTATGCTACTTGGGATTTGTTGGGTTTCTGGATTCTGTGGGCTGATGTCTTTCATCAGTTGTAGAAAATTCTCTTCAAATATTGCATTTGCCCCATTGTTTTTTTTAGAACTCTAAGTAGAAATCTGTTTTCCTCACTCTTCCATGTTTTTTTATGATAACCTGTCTTTCATGAATCCATTTTTTCCCTTTGTATTTAGCACTAAAGAGATTATCCAGAATTATTTTCATGTTCATTAATTATCTCTTCATACAGTCAGGTATTCCTACCATTTCCTTCTTTCTCTCTTTCTGTGTGTGTGTGTGTGTGTGTGTGTGTGTGTGTGTGTGTGTGAGTGTGCACGCGTGCGTGTGTTCCTTTTAGCTAACCCACTGAGAATGTTCAAGTTGGGGTTTCTGGTACTGTGTATAATCCCTCTGTGGGTGCTACCTTGTGTAGATTACAGAGACTGTCTCTCTTTCACTGCTAGATTACTTCTCTGGATTTTTCCTTTCTTTTTGCTGTGCTCAAAATGTTTCCTTAATTTTCTATGGTTGCAGACATGTACTTAAAAAATTATTTTTGGAGTTTATCATTTTTAGGTGTTTTATAATAGAAAGCCTTCTCTGGACTTACAGTCTGCTGTATTGCCAGAGACAGACTTTATAAGTGTTCCTGCCCACCCCACCCCAGTATTTAATTTGCTATTTCTTTCTTGTATGATTCTTATATTCCACTCTTTCCAGTACTAAGGAGAGTTAAGTATGTCCAGCTTGCTTTTCTCTCTTCTTTTTTTCTTTATGGTTTAGTTTGCTGTGCATTTTAAACCACTCACATACTTATATTTCATACCTACAAGAAGATAAAAAGAATAACATAATGAACACTGTGCCTACTATATAAGCTATGCAGTAGAACATTACCAGTGCGGTTTGCTCCCTGTACTGGTTGCCTCCTCTCTTGTACCATACTTCATATTTAATTCTTCAATTGTTTTGGGGGATGTGAAGTAGGGTGAGACTCTAAGTAGCTCCCCTAATGAAGAGTTTTTAAAATATATACTAGAGGGCTTCTCTGGTGGCACAGTGGTTGAGAGTCCACCTGCCGATGCAGGGGACACAGCTTTGTGCCCCGGTCTGGGAAGATCCCACATGCTGCAGAGCAGCTGGGCCTGTGAGCCATGGCCACTGGGCCTGTGTGTCTGGAGCCTGTGCTCCACACTGGGAGAGGCCACAACAGTGAGAGGCCCACGTACTGCAAAAAAAATAATAATAATAAAATAAAATATATACTAGAGTTTTAATTTGATGAAATTTGAGAGTTGGGTTAGAGATTAATTCCTAGTCTAGTGCCATTTTCCCTTTCTGAGTTATTTCAATTTAAGAAAATTTATTCTGTAGCTTTCAGGTGATTTTGTCCTTTTTTCTTTCACCTGCTTTCCACCTGTGGTAGATTAATGAATTGCCTACTCAAACATACTGTTCACCTTTTTAAGTAGTATTTGTTCAGAGTTTATTAACAAATTAATTTTTCACCCATCACTTTAAATTCTTTTGCAACTAAATCCTTGTGAAACAGGCCTACTTAAAATAATAATCCTTTTACTTAGCTCCTTTTCTAACTGGAGAATACATTTAAAGTAGATGTTTATGGTGCCTTTTTTTTTTTTTTTTTTTTTTTTTGCGGTTCGTGGGCCTCTCACTGTTGTGGTCTCTCCCGTTGCGGGGCACAGGCTCTGGACGCACAGGCACAGCGGCCATGGCTCACAGGCACAGCCGCTCCGCGGCATGTGGGATCCTCCCGGACCGGGGCACGAACCCGTGTCCCCTGCAACGGCAGGCGGACGTGGGAAGCTCTATGGTGCCTTTCTATTTTTAAGTTTTAAATAACTATTTCTGTTTTGTTTTTGGTGGTTATCTTGACGTTTATTCTTTTGACCTGTTTGACCTCAAGGTGAAATTGGAGGTAACTTTTAGTGCTAGGTAGTACCCAGTTAACTCTAAATTTAGCACCAGTATCAGAAGACTGTTCATCCTCTAGATGCTATTTCACTCTGACTCTTGGTGTGTTGGGCAGAAACTGAGTTGCTAATTTTGTCAAAGAATCTTAATGATGCCCCCACACATACATAAAAAAAGGGTTGACTTTGGGGCATGTCTGCCTACTGTGGTTATCTGAGTAAGATTACCAGCTTTTTTCTGCTGATTTATATGGATTTGAAAAAGATGGTAATGAGTGATGGCTTTTATTTTCAGGAGTGTTTAAACTCTTAGAAGTGTACCAGTTTTCCCAGGGGAAAATTCAGAGTTACCAATTGTTTTTTGAGTAATGCAGTTTTGTTTAAGGCATGATAGCTTTTTCTTAATTATTTATTTTTTAAAATCTTTATTTTATATTGGAGCCTAGTTGATTAACAATGTTGTGTTAGTTTCAGGTATACAGCAGAGTGATTTAGTTATTTGTGTACATGTATCTGTTCTTTTTCAAATTCTTTTCCCATTTAGGTTATTACAGAATATTGAACAGAGTTCTCTGTGCTATACAGTAAGTCTTGTTGGTTATCTATTTTAAACATAGCAGTGTGTACATGTCAGTCCCAAACTCCCAATCTATCCCTCCCTGCTGGTAACTGTTCTCTAAGTCTGTGAGTCCGTTTGTTTTGTAAATAAGTTCATTTGTATCATTTTTTATTTTTAGATTTCACATATAAGCAATATCATAAGGTACTTGTTTTTCTGTATGTGACTTACTTCACTTCGTATGATAATCTCCAGGTCCACCCATGTTGCTGCAAATGACATTACTTCATTCTTTTTAATGGCTGAGTAATATTCCATTGTATATATGTACCAAATCTTTATCCATTTATCTGTTGATAGACATTTAGGTTGCTTCCATGTCATGGCTATTGTAAACAGTGCTACAGTGAACACTGGGGTGCATGCATCCTTTTGAACCATGTTTTCCTCTGGATATATGCCCAGGAATGGGATTGCTGGATCATATGGTATCTCTATTTTTAGATTTTTAAGGAACCTCCATAATGTTCTCCACAGTGGCTGTACCAGTTTACATCCCACCAACAGTGTAGGAGAGTTCCTTTTTCTTCACACCCTTTCTAGCAATGATTGTAGATTTTTTGATGATGGCTATTCTGACTGGTGTGAGGTGATATCTCATTGTAGTTTTTTTTTTTTTTTTTTTTTTTGCGGTATGCGGGCCTCTCACTGTTGTGGCCTCTCCCGTTGCGGAGTACAGGCTCTGGATGTGCAGGCTCAGCGGCCATGGCTCATGGGCCTAGCCACTCCATGGCATGTGGGATCTTCCCGGACCGGGGCACGAACCCACGTCCCCTGCATCAGCACGCGGATGCTCAACCACTGTGCCACCAGGGAAGCCCTCATTGTAGTTTTGATTTGCATTTCTCTGATAATTACCAGTGTTGAGCAGCTTTTCATGTGCCTCTTGGCCATCTGTATGTCTTCTTTAGAGAAGTGTTTGTTTAGGTCTTCTGCCCATTTTTTTTGATTGAGCTTTTTTCTTTTTTCTTTTTTTTTGATATAGAGCTGAATGAGCTGTCTATAAATTTGGGAGACTAATCCATGGTCAGTTGCACTGTTTGCAAATATTTTCTCCTATTCTGTGGGTTATATTTTTTGTTTTGTCTGTGGTTTCCTTTGCTGTGCAGAAGCTTTTGAATTTAATTAGGTCCATTTGTTATTTTTGTTTTTATTTCCATTACTCTAGGAGACGGCCCAAAAAAGATATTGCTGTGATTTATGTCTGAGTGTTCTGCCTATGTTTTCCTCTAAGAGTTTTATAGTGTCCAGTCTTACATTTAGGTCTTTAATCCATTTTGAGTTTATTTTCGTGTATGGTGTTAAATGATGTTCTAATCTTTTTTTTGTTTTTTTTACATGCAGCTGTCTGGTTTTCCCAGCACCATTTGTTGAAAAGACTGTCTTTCTTCAGTTGTATCATCTTGCCTCCTTTGTCATAGATTAATTGACCATAGGTGCGAGGGTTTATTTCTGGGCTTTCTATCCTGTTCCATTGATCTATATTTCTGTTTTTGTGCCAGTACCATACTGTTTTGATGACTGTAGCCGTGTAGTACAGTATGAAGCCAGCAAGCCTGATTCCTCCAGGTCTGTTTTTGTTTCTCAGGATTATTTTGGCTATTTGGAGTCTTTTGTGTCTCCATACAAATTTTAAGATTTTTTTGTTTTAGTTCTGTGAAAAATGCCATTGGTAATTTGATAAGGATTGCATTGGATCTGTTGATTGCCTTGGGTAGTATACTCATTTTCACAATATTGATTTTTCCAATCCAAGAACATGGTATATCTTTCCATCTGTCTGTGTTATCTTCAATTTCTTTCATTAACGTCTTAACAATTTTCAGAGTACGCATGTTTTTGTCTCCTTACATAGGTTTATTCCTAGGTATTTTATTCTTTTTGATATGATGGTAGATGGGATCGTTTCTTTAATTTCTGATCTTTCGTTGTTAGTGTACAGGAATAAGATTTCTGTGTATTGATTTTGTATCCTGCAACTTTACTAAATTCATTGATGAGCTCTGGTAGTTTTCTGGTAGCATCTTTAGGATTTTCTATGTATAGTAAGTATCATGTCATCTGCAAACAGTGACAGTTTCATCATGTCATCTGCAAACAGTGACAGTTTTACTTCTTTTCCAATTTGAATTCCTTTTATTTCTTTTTTTTTTTTTTTTCGGATTGCCATGGCTAGGACTTCCAAAAGTATGTTGAATAAAAGTGGCAAGAGTGGATGACAGCTTTTTAAATATTGATCTCTTACTGGACTGAACCTGCATGAAGGAAAAAGTAAAAAATCCTTAATTATTTAGAAAAAACATTAGTTTTGTGATCTTTTCAGATTTATTTAGCATAGCTAAGGGTAGATGCAAGTCAACCAGTGTCAAAATAACACAATGTCACGATGACTATACTATTTATATTACACATTTTGATGAAAATTTCTTGCTAGCCTAACATAATCCATCTTTTACCATTTTGGCAGCATCTTCTAAACTGAAGACGAAAGTTTTTTAAGGACATTTATTATAATATTCTATATGTTTATATCTTATAAGTAAAATGAAACCCCGTTGTGTGTAATATATTGAATGAATTTACAAATTAAAACCTCCAATGAAGAGTTGCCACCATATGTATATAAAGAATTGTTTGTCAAAAGCTTGAAAAGTTTTAGAAGAAATTTGAAAATTCATTTTATCCTCACAGATGTTTGTATATTTATTCTTAGTAGAATTTTAAACAGTAATTGTGAACTTTCAAAATACCATTTCTTAAATTATAAAACTTTTGAAAGAAATACGGAAGTGTTGTGTGTGGGAAGGAATTCGTTTGGCACTTTGTTTCGTTTTGTGGTCTTCCACAGCTTAAGGCCTGAGTGCCAACTGAGGCTAATTATTAGCTAATATTTAGGGTCAGCTGGTTAATGATTTAAACACATTAACAACACCTGTACAGGAACAGCGTGCTATGGATAAACAGGTGCTTGAGAAAGTCAGACTCCTCTTTACTCTTTCTAAACCCTGAGTGCACTAATATTCCTTTGGGAGCTTTTAGACAATATTGATGCCTGGGCCCCAATCCAGACCAATTTAATCAGAATCTCTGATGGAGGAACCCAAGTTACTGATATTTTTAATGAGTTTTTCAGGTCATTCTCAAATGCTGCCAGGGTTAAAAAAATGTATGCTTTAGGTGTTTCATGCTGTTGATGCTGCTGCTGTTGTTGATGGTGGTGGTATTAATGTTGTTGTTGTTTTTATTAGTGTGTTTGTGTGGGGAAGCGTGTGCATAATCTAAGAAACATTGCACTTAAGGTAACTTGTATTAGTCCGTTTGGGCTTCTGTAACAGTATACCATAACTGGTGGCTTATAAACAACAGAAATTTATTTCTCACAGTTCTGAAGGTTATGATGTCCAGGATCAAGGCACTGGCAGGTTTGGTGTCAGGGGCGGGCCTCCTTCCTAGTCGGCTGTTTTTTCACTGTAACTGCACATGGTAGAGGGGGCAAGGGAGCTTTCTTGGGCCTTTTAAATAAGGGCATTAATTCCATTCACGAGGGCTCCAACCTCATGACCTAATCACCCCAGAGGCCATACCTCCTAATACCATCACCTTGGGAGTTAGGATTTCAACATATGATCTTGGGGGGCAGGGGAACATTCAGGCCATACCATAACTGTAAATTATGCATACAGTTCTGGTTTCTGAATATTCAAGTACTGGTTATCTCATGGTCATTATGTATTGGTGATTATTGGATTTTGAAGTTGTAAATGTGTAGATAAAGCAGACAGTTCAGTTGAATTTTCTTTTATGCCTCATTGTTTCATTGTTTCTGGTGACGTAAGTGTCATATTTTGATGTTAAGTTGGCTTTTCCATCTGTCACAAATTGTTCCCTTTATATCAGTTTTCATCAAGATACTGTTTTAGGTAAGTGTACAGGTGGAAGGTTCAGGATGTGATTTGCCTGAGTTTTCTGCCAGTCATTCTCATGAATGTTGACATTGGCCCTTAATGAGAGGAGTCACAGTAGATTGAGGGAAGAGTTGTGAGATTTTTGAAACATGCCATTTCTAAGATAGCGGAGGTGGGGGGAGGTCTAAGATATGAGGCTTTGTTGGGACAAGAGTTGAAGTGACTTTGTCTAAACTTTTAAGTGATGGCATTTGGATCTAAAAATGTGTGTTAGTGTTCATAGTTTTAAGGAATAGAAACCCTTCTACTTTAAACAGAAAAAATATTTTTAAAGAGGATGTTGGCTTACTCATAGAACTTCATAAATGGTAGAATTACCAAGCTTGGAATCTACATCCAGGGACTCTGCTGCAAATCATAGCACAGACCTGGTCCGGTGAAGGCACCACTGTTAGGTGGCATGCTTACCACTGTTTGTACTCTCTCACTGACATGAGGCAACAGGTAGTCCGTAAACTGCCAGTGCTCCCTTGTAAAACTGGATTAAAGAAGGATGAATGAACTTAAACTGGGTTTAATTAGCCTTTGCTGTTACCCGCAGCCTCACCAGAATGGATTGCTGTAGTCCTTGCTGCTGCAGCTGTTGCTTCCTCCTCTCCTGCCTCTACCTCCTCCTTTCCTTGGTGTGTCTGACTGGTAAAACCCAGATCTTATGCTCTTGTCGCAATTGCAAGGAAGGTTTGGAAAGAAAGTAGCTGGTGTTTTCAGTTTCTTTAGTTTCAGGTAGTGGTTCTGTCTCATAAGGTAGAGGATTCTTCAACCATAGTAAGGTAGTCTAGATGCTGGATAGCCCCCTAAAATGCCAGCTATCCATGACAGAACATTTTGTAAGTGAATGGTCATAGGATTAGTCCATATTTTTGCTGTACTTTGAATACTGTATTTTTTTTCCTTTCTCATGTTGAAAGAATGAATGGAGTGTGATGATAGATATAAAAGAAGATAGTTAATAGAAATATAAATTTTATAACTGGAGTGGGCCTTAGGAATTATCTAAGCCAATCTAAAGAAGAAACTACTGATTATAAGAGTAATGCCATTCGCTGAGAAATCATCTTTACTCCTGTTAGTGAAACCAGTTTCTACCCCCATTAGTCCTCATAAAGAAGCTGCTGTATAAAGTAGAGAACAACACCCTTGTAGTATCGTCAGTGACACGTTTATTTGGTCTTTGTGCTGCAGTGTCAGGGCACAGTGCAGTTCAGTAGAAGCAGGTAAGGTGAGCTAGAGATGTGAACTGAGTACTCAAGGGCAAGGGCAAGATTCTCCTCAAAAACTAATTTTGGGATTCCTGTAATACATCAGACATGTAATTGAAGTCCTCATAGGGCACGACTGAAATAATTTTACCTTTATTCTCTTCACCAGGCCATTAAAAAAAAAAGTCAGTGAAGCTCTATGTGTAGTTTTTAGGTTTGAGCAATGGGATATTCTAGTATCTGAGGTGACCTAATAGCAAAATGTGCATAGAAGAGAGACTAATTATATATTTATTAGGTATAAGCCAGTTTTAAATTTAGGGAAATAATGTTGTATAATAAAGCTTTATAGGTATTGCTATGGGAATCTGTACAGTGGAGAGAGTTATCAGTTTTACTCGGGCGGCTATTTCAGGTTGGTGCTTTCTAGCTGAGCAGTTGTTGGCCAGAGGAACAAGGTATGGAAATGGGTAATAGTTCTTAGTCAGTAGGGACACTGTATGCCAAACTCTGTCCTGCCATTCATTGCACATTCAAGGAATAACAAATAGCTTGTAACTGGAGCATAGTATAGGAATAAGGGTATACACATTAAAATAAAATTCTACCTGTATTTTTCAAGGATGTGGTCTCTGTAATAAGACCCACATACAAGATTCTGGTCCAGGAGCAGGTGAATGCAGACCATTATTAAACTTTGGAGTACTGACTATAAATATGCTTGCCATTATATTAGATGGTTTTAGGATAGGGGATACAACTATGAATAAAACAAGGGCCTGGAATCTAGAGGCGTGGGAAACGTGTAAACAGTCCTGGTTATCATATGTGTTTGAGATGTACAGAGCACTGGAGGAGCACAGAGGAGAGTGTGCTTGAGGGAGTCATGAAACGCTTTCACCAAGGTGTGGTGACATTTGAACTGTCCTGAAGAATCAGGGTGTGTATGAGTGTCTAGAAGGAGGAGGGTGGCATTCCAGACAGTTAATATATCATTTTTATTATACTTAAAGGAGCTCAAAATGCATCACCTTGTTTTCTTCAGAAAGAGGAATGTGGATAACAGCAATTTGTCAAAATTGCTATAGTTAACATTTTCTTCGGTAACAGTAGGGAATTAAATTGATTTAGCGTGCTGTTTATTTCAGGCTTATAAGCTATACCTTCCAGTAGTGTTATATCAATGTTGTTTCTGAATGAAATATATTCTTAGTATTGTGTCCACTAACTCTTAAATTTGTCAGCTAGACTGGGTGCCTAAGGATCATTTTTCTCCAGGATAATCAGTTTATACATGCACATGCAGAATTCCATTATGATGCATATTGTCAGAGCAAGGTTGTATTTAATAGAACCCATGGTCTTTCCTGTTCCTCAATAATAGAATCTTTTCTTTTGATTTGGTTACTGTATGTTCTCTGTAAAAACAAATCATCCAAAACAAATGCTTTCATTATCCTCCAGTAATCACCACATATAGTTAAAATATGATACTAACACAAATAATCAAGGAGAGGGAAAACACGGGAAGTATAGCAGATTTCTTCACATTTTTTTTTCCTCTTTGTATTGGGTTGGCCAAAAAGTTCATTCCGGTTTTTCCGTAGGACGTTATGATAGTTCTGTCAGGAAAGATATTATTGAATTCTCCAACCTTTTCTTCACTGAAAAGCCTAACCTACTATAATCAAAGTAAAACAGAACTGGTTCAGGGATGAGGAAGGTGAAGGGTGTATGAATTCTGCATGACCCTTTTCTTTTCACTTTCATTAAGTCATAATTTTTTTCACTGGCTTTAGTCCCAGTGATTTTAGAAACTTTCTCAAAACAAATTTTATGGCAAGAAAATGTTTTTGAGGATCCATGGCTCTTTATAGTTAGATTTTACCTTAACATCTGTCACATCATGTTCTTAGAATGTGGCATGACTCTTGCTTACACTTTGGGGTTGGCTTGGTTTTATATGCAACTCTTAATTGTAGTTTCTTTTGCCTTGTTACTATAGTCCAAGTGCATTGACTGATAACATCCTTTTTATTTTATTTTCTGTCCAAGTCTTCCTTAATTTTTACACTATTTTTTTTTGTTACTCTTTTGGCTGGTTCTTTGGATATGGAAGGAAGAACAATGATGTCAGTGTGCTCGTTTCATCTTTTTCTGAACTCAGCATGTTGCCCCCTAAACTCTGTCTCTATTCCGTATTTTGTTGAATGACACCAATATGGACTTACTCACATTTGCCAAATCTTGGGAGCCATCCTAGTCTGTCCTTTATCTTTCTTCTCCCTTGTTGATCCATTCCTCAACTTTTATCTTCATCAGTTCTCATTTGGAATATCTGAGTTTTGTTCCTTACTTCTCTTTCTCTAATTTCTTCCCCCTCTAGTCAGTCCCTCAGTATTATCAACAGTGATTTGTAAAAGGATAATCTTTTGTAATTTGTAAAAGGATAATAAGCACTTTACTTTTCTGCTTACTAGTCTTAAGTAACTTCTCATCCCTTATAGGCTATGCAGTCCAAGCTTCTTAGCACAGCAAAATAGATCCCATCTGTGGGACTTTTGTTGCCTTGTGTCCTCCACAATACACAGTATCCTGCAGCTCTGCTGATCTTGCTATTTCTCAAATATGTCATGACTTTTTGTGTCCTTTGCATAAGCTGTGTCTTCTTCCTGGAACACTGTTTCCCGTTTTGGCAACTGCCTAAATAAAAGTATTACTTCCTCTGGTGAGCTTTTGTTGAGAACTCTTACATTCACTGGCTCGATTGGGTATCAATTCCCAGTCCTCTTACAGCAGCCTGTTCATACCTCTCTTGATAATAGTTAATCATTCCTTGCCTGGATTGCAAGTTTCCTAAGGACAGTAGTTTTGCCTTGCTTATTTTTGTATTACCATGTCAAGCATGATGCTAAGCTCCTAATAGGTGGTCAGAACATTAAAAAAATTAAATAGTATCTTGGTAACTTATAAAATATTTGTGTTTTTCTGCTGCCTGTTCCTCTTTCCCTTTCTGTATTAAGTATGTAATGAGTTTTTAGCTTAAAGTTTAATTAAATAACAAATGCAAATGTTCAGTATTTATAGATGAAATTTATTACTTTAAATTTTAAATATTTGAACAAATGAAAATACCAGCAAGCTTCAATTAAAAATTCTAAATTTTTATCAGATTCTCACCTGACAGATTTCTGTTTCATTTGTTGTAGTTGAAGCCTTTACCTGAATGTGACCCGTGAAGTAACATGACATGATATATTTCTTAGGGTTGAGTACTGGAAGAGTTATTTATTAGCTTTGAGCAGTGGCATGCATATAATTTTATTTATTACTAAAATTCTTGTTGAGCTGACTAATTCATTTGTGACAACTTTTTATTACACCGTAAACTAGACACTGAGTTCTTGTAAGTTTAGTGCTTCTTTAGACAAGCTTAGTGGCAATTGTGAGACCTATGTAAATTATATTATACAGGAAGGACAACGGCACTTATTTGTTATATCCATTTGATAGTGTGCAAATTGCTTATGGTCAGCCCATATGAGTTCTTCATAATTTGTCTACAAACTGTGATAAGTATTAGAGCACAGCGAAACAAGCTATAGGAGCACATAGGAGGGAGTAACTCTACTTTGTCTAGGCAAGCTAGGAAAGCCTTCTACAGAAAAGAAGCTACCTTTGCATTAACTTTAAAAATAGTCTCTTTGGGGTTTCCCTGGTGGCGCAGTGGTTGAGAGTACGCCTGCTGATGCAGGGGACACAGGTTCGTGCCCCGGTTGGGGAGGATCCCGCATGCTGCGGAGCAGCTGGGCCTGTGAGCCATGGCCGCTGAGCCTGTGCGTCTGGAGCCTGTGCTCCGCAACGGGAGAGGCCGCAGTGGTGAGAGGCCCGCGTAATGAAAAAAAAAAAAAAAGTCTCTTGATTCTTATTTGTGTTATAAGCAACTTTCTTGAGATATAATTTATATGCAAAAAATGTATATTTTAGCATTTATAGCTTGATGAGTTTTGATAAATGTGTGTATCAACCATTATCTCCAGAAAAACCCCATTTTATCACATCACTCCAGAAAGCTGCCTTAGTCCCTTTCAAGTCAGCTCCTACTTTCACCACGATAACTACTGATCTGATGTCTGTCACTATAGATTAGTTTTGCTGAATCTAAAACTTCATATAATGGAGTCATTCTGTAGGTACTCTTTTGAGTCTGGGTTATTTTGTTTACCATTATTTAAAAAAATACATCCTTGTTGAATATGTGAGTAGTTATTTTACATTGTTGAGTAGTATTCCATTTTATGAATATACCAGAGTTTGTTAATCATCCTATTGACGGGCATTTGATTTATTTCCAGTTTTTGGTTATTATGAATAAAACTTCTGTGAACTTACATGTATAGATCATTGTGTGGGTATGTTTTTATTTCTCTTGAGTAAATACCTAGAACTAGAATTACTGGTTCATAGGGTTAAGTGTACATTTAATTTTGTAAGAAGCTGCCAAACTATTTTCCGAAGTGATTATACGAGCAGTGTATGAGAGTTCCAGTTGCTGTATCCTTACCAACACTTGGTATTGTTGGCCTTTTTAATGTTAGCCATTCTAGTGGGTGTGAAGTGATATCTTATTACTGATTTAATTTTCATTTCCCTGATGATTGATGAGATTGAGCATCTTTTTATGTGCCAATTGGCCATTTATGTATCTTTTGTGAAGTATTAAATGATGCCTTCTACCCATTAAAAAAGTTAAAGTAAAATTTGCACACTGTAAATTTACACTTTTTTGGGTGGCAGTTCTGAATTTAGACAAATGCTTACATTTGGGTAATCACTACCATAATTAAAATATAGAACAATTCCACGACCCCCCAAAATATATTCTTGGCTTTTTGTTATCAACCTTCCCCTCCACCTGCAGCTCTAGGTAACCACTGATGTGTTTTCGGACTCTGTACAGTTTTGTTTTTTCCAGAATGTAACATAAATGGAATCATGTCGTGTAGTGTTTGAATCCAGCTTCTTTCTCTTGCCGTAAAGCATGTGAAGTTTATATGTGTTTATTGTGTATTTCAGTGGCTCTTTTTTCCTAAAAATATAAACATTTATTAAATTATAACACAGATAGAGAAAATGTGCAAATCATATATATAAAGCAAATTAAGTTTATAAATGTGAACACACCGATGTGAACAGCATATAGATAAGAAAAGAGTACAATACCAGCATTCTAGAAGTCCCCTCATTCTCTACTCCTTCCCCCAGAAGTAACCATTATTCTGACTTCTAACAGCTAAAATAGTTTTCCTTTTTTTTTTTTGCACTTTTATTTTTATTACAGTGGTTCTTTTTATTAATCCTGAGAGTATTCTGTTGTTCGAATGTACCATAGTTTATCCATTCCCCATTTGAAGAATATTCAGTAGTTTTTGGTGACTATGAATACATCTGCTATAGACATTTTCATACAGGTTTTTGTGTGAATACGTATTTAATTTCTCTTGAGTAAATACCCGAGAGTGGGGTTACTAGATCTTAGGGAATGTTTAATGTAAGAAACTGCCAAACGGTTCTCCAAAGTAGATGTGCCATTTTGCATTAACACTAGCAGTGTACAAGAGTTTCAGTTGCGCTGCATCTTTGCTAGTACTTTGTACTGTCCATTTTTTAAAGTTTAGCCATCTTACTAGATCTGTAGTGATACCTCACTATAGTTTTAATTTTCATTTCCGTGATGAATAATTATGTTGACTGTCTTTTTGTATGCTTATTTGCCTTTGTATGTCTTTTGTTGATGTGTCTGTTCAGATCTTTTGCCCAGTTTTTAATTGGGTTGTCTTATTGAGTTTTAGGAGTTCTTCATACATTACAGATATAAGTCCTTTGTCAGATATATATAATGTACTACAACAGATTGAACACGGAAAGCTCAGATTTTGTTATTGGCAACAAATTGAAGTGACAAGGTCATTTCACGTATTTCCAAGAAAGTATCTGCCTGATACCTAAGTTTTATTAACCATAGTTTGTCATTCTTTTTTTTTTTTTTAAAGTAAACATGGTGTTCCATGAAAAAAGCAGCTAGCTCAGTTGGCCAAGTGCTTTTTCTCAAGACAACCATTCTACATTCATATGCAGCAAAAGTACTTTCTCTGTAGATCCTATTTTGTCACACAGAATATTAAATGTGTAATCAGAGGTCAAGCTCTAATGAAATTAATAATTTTCTGCCTTACCAATGTCATTGTTCATTGAGACTGACTTTTCTTTTGTATGTGGTGAAGAATAAATATAGTGACTGTTAGTACAGTTGGTTGCCACTCCCTGCAGTCTTACCCACCATTGCTTTTGGACTATCAGTGCAAATATCAGCACAGGTAGGTAGTTCAGGGTAATCTGTGCAATTCAAAAAAGTTATTCAACACTTTGAATATTTCAGCACCACTTACATTTATTGTTGTAAACATTCACATAGAAGATCTTGGATGATTAGTTGGTACTGACACGTGATGAACAAACAAAACAGTAAGTCCGGCCATATCCTTAAATTTAGTCATATATAAGGCAAAAGCACAGTTTCTTAGATGACATTAACTTCCATCTTCATGTTTGCAGCTAAATTTTAATTTTCTGTTACTGTAGCTTTGGAAATTGGTGGCACTATGATTTCTTTTATTGGTTTTTCCTCTGGGAGGAATTCAGTAATGTTGACTGGAGAAAGCTTTATGAGTCTCTGTTTTTGTGAGTTTCTCCAGCTGGAAAGCTGTAATAAACATTGTTTGGCTTTTAATGAGGTCATATTTACATTTAAACTCTGCAATTTATTTTTCTTTAAACTCTGAATGATTGTCTCAATGCCTCAGCTTAACTGGAACCATAATACTATTCACAAAAAGATAGCGTGTATAAGCCAATGGAAAGATTGCTTTTGTAATACTTTTTCATTTACAGTTTTGCTCAGGGTCTTGGAGTAGATTTCATCCCTTCTTAGAGTCAGAGAACTCTCTCTGATAGATCAGTATCATCTTTTTTAACATCTTTAAATGTAGGCAGTATAGCTGTGGGTTGAAGAAGTGCGTTTTCTCATCTCTCCTTTATAAGCCAGTGGTCCATTCTTAAATACTAGACAAATATAAGTAAATTTTCTTTTATTTTAAAATAGAATACTAGTAAATTTCAAAATAAAAACAGTTTAAAATAAAAACTTAAAGTTAAGAAATATTGTAAAACAAAGCAGTGTATTTGCTCCTTGATGTGTTTTTGCTCTGGGCACAGTAAAATTTCAAGACTTCAAAAGTAACAAGTTTTTAGATGATAATGAGGTACAGAGATTATAGCAGGTATAATCAAAGGTAGCTAGTAAGAGTGCAAAAGTGCTGGGAACTGAGTTAATCTCGGAACATGTATATAGTTATTTCCAAAACCTACCTTAGAAGCTTATGGAAAATATAATAGGTATACATTCCATGAGCCATCAGGGTGAAGTCATCACCACACCTTGTATGTATCCATGAAAAACCTCCAGGATGAAAGTGAACAAGGCTAAATAAATACATAAAACTTAGCAATATTATGAAAACAGTTTTGACCCTGTAGACCTCCTGAAAGGATTCCGAAGATCTCCAGGGATCTTTTTTTTTTTTTTAAATAACTTTATTTATTTATTTATGGTTGCGTTGGGTCTTCGTTGCTGCGCGCGGGCTTTCTCTAGTTGTGGCGAGCGGGGGCTACTCTTCGTTGCGGTGTGCGGGCTTCTCATTGCAGTGGCTTTTCTTGTTGCGGAGCATGGGCTCTAGACGCATGGGCTTCAGTAGTTGTGGCATGCGGGCTCAGTAGTTGTGGTGCATGGGCTTAGTTGCTCCACGGCATGTGGGATCTTCCTGGACCAGGGCTCGAACCCGTGTCCCCTGCATTGGCAGGCAGATTCTTAACCACTGAGCCACCAGGGAAGTCTGTCCAGGGATCTTTGGATCACACTTTGAGAACCACTGCCCTAGGGTGTGGTCTGGATTCAGCCCTTTGAGGTGTCTCAGCTGAATGTCCAGTGTGGTGTTGATGCTCTTTACTCTGTCTTGGCAGAACATGTAAGACCACCCGCATTGCTTGACTTCTGGCATTTTAGTTCTGTTCTCAACCTGATAATCCTTGAGGATCCTGAGCGTGCACAGCCTGGTTCTTGGTCCAAGGACTCATGGGGATCCCCCATGAGTCTCCCCCACCTACACCAATGTAACTTTCTCCTCTTTGGGGCCCTGCAGATTCCAGTCTTTTCTTTTCCCCAAATTCTCTCTGCCTCTTTAAGCTTGTTGAGACCACTGTTCCTAATTTCAGTTTCAGCTTTCCACACTTTGGTTGGGGAGTTGTCACTAGGTTGAGTCAGGGTGATTTTTGGAGCTCACCTGGTGAGTTTCCTTTGTCTCATGGTTTGTGGTCTCGTGCCACCTTATTTTCAGTTCCTAGAACAGCTGCCTCATATATTTTGTTTAATTTTATGATTATTTATAGCTATCTCAGTAGAAGTTAATGTGTAATAGCTGCAGTTTTGTGAGTTAATTATTGATGGTGGTTATTAGCTTTTTAAATTAGGGTGGAGTAAAATAGTATGTGCGAAAACATAGGGACAAAAAACTCAGGGTGTCTTTTGGGAAGAGCATGTAGTCGCTGTGTTTAGAGTAGGGTCAACAAAGGCAGGCCTGCATTAGCTCATTCCCCTGGGTTCTTAGTAGAAGTCATTGACTAAAAATCACTGAGTTTCCCCCCACAGCTTTGACTAGGCTTCACAGCCTTTATGAACAGAGTACCATACCAAGTCACTCATGGTTGGCTGTTAGGGGAAGGAAACAATCTGTCAACTTGGGGCTCTAACTGTAGGATTCAAGGTAGGGAACACGAGGTGATGAAACTAGGAATTTAGGCTAGGCCTAAAGAATGGCTGTAACTTGCCTCAATTTTGCTTCCCTTTTCCCTTCCTAATGCTACTATTTCCATATATATATAACACGTTTATATGTTACAAGCCCAATAAAACAAGTTTATAATTACTTTTTTGTGCAGTTGTCTTTTTAATCCATTAAGAGAAGAAAAGGGAAAAATATATTTGTACTGTCTTTTATAATTACCTACATAATTATCTGTATGAGTACTGTTTGCTTCTTCATGTGGATTTGAGTTAACATCTAGGTCACTTCTTTTTTGCCTGAAGAATATCTTTGGTATCTCTTGTAAGGCAGATCTGCATGCCACAAATTCTCTCACTTTGTTTATCTGGGAATGTCTTTATTTCACCTTCATTTTGGAAAGATAGTTTTGCTGTATGTAGGATTCTTGGTTGACATTTTAATTTCTTTTAGTGTGTCATCCTACTGCTTTCTGCCCTCCATTGTTCTGATAAGAAATCAGCTCTTAGTTATATTGTGGTTTCTTTGCAAGTGATGAGTTGATTTTCTTAGTGCTCTCGATTCCTTTATCTTTCAGCAGTTTAACTGATGTGTATAGTTGTATATCTCTGTGTTTATCATACTTGGAGTTTATTAAACCTCATGGATGTATGGGCTAGTATTTTAAAAATCAAATTAGGGAAGTTTTTGGTCATGATTTATTTGAAATATTGGAACCAAAGTACAATGATCATATTTAGGAAATTAACATTAGTACATTTCTATTACAGAATTTGACATGCTGTCAAATTTTGCCAGGTTTCCCAATAATGTCTTTGTAGCATATTCCCCAACTGATCAGTACAGGATCATACACTTTATATAGTTACTGTGTCTCTCTTTGTTTATTTATTTTTCTTTCTTTTGGCTGCTTTGGGTCTTAGTTGCAGCACGCGGGATTTTTTTGTGGAGGCATGCGGGATCTTTTTCGTTACTGCGTGGTCTGTTGGAGCTTCTCTCTAGTTGCGGCTTGGGGGTTTTCTCTTCTCTAGTGGTACGTGGGCTTTGTAGTTTGTGGCACGTGGGCTTAGTTGCCCCGCGGCATGTGGGATCTTAGTTCCCCAACCAGGGATCGAACCCGCGTCACCTGCATGGAAGGTGAATTCTTTACCACTGGACCACCAGGGAAGTCCCTTACTGTGTCTCTTTATTTTCCTCCTACCTAGCTTAGTTCATCTGCCTTTCTTTGACTTTTATGACATTGATATTTTCAAAGGCAGTTGTTTTGTAGAATGTTTTTTAATTTGGTACTCTCTCTTTCCTTAATAATTTTATTCAGGTTATGCATTTTGGGACAGAAATAATATGTAAGAGAATATACATAAAAGAGATGGTATGGGGGCTTCCCTGGTGGCGCAGTGGTTAAGAATCCGCCTGCCAATGCGAGAGACATGGGTTCGAGCCCTGGTCCGGGAAGATCCCACATTCTGCACAGCATCTAAGCCCGTGCGCCACAACTACTGAGCCTGCACTCTAGAGCCCGCGAGCCACAACTACTGAGCCCGTGTGCCACAACTACTGAAGTCTGCGCACCTAGAGCCTGCGCTCCCAACAAGAGAACCCACCACAATGAGAAGCCCACGCACCACAACAGAGTAGCCCCTGCTCACCACAACCAGAGAAGAGCTCGCGTGCAGCAATGAAGACCCAACACAGCCAAAAATAAAATAAAATAAATAAATTTTTATATAAAAGAAGATGGAATGTTCTTCCCAGCATATCACATATATGATGCCAGTGTTGATGATGTTAATTTAGATGATGTGGATAAGGTGGTGTCCACCAAGTTTATTTTCTCTAAAGTTACCATTTTCCCCTTTGTCATTAATAAATAATTTGTGGGGAGATACATTGAGACAGTGTAAGGTATCCTTTTTGCCAAAGAAACTGATCAGATGGTTTTTGCGTCCTGATGATGCTTGTCTTGAATCAGTTATTACCATCATGGTGGCAAAAAGATAGATGCTTAAAATTTCGATAACGGTTTCTAGGAGTTTCAGTTTTAGTGTTCCTGAGAGAGCTTTCTTTATCCAATAGTGATAATTATAAGATACTTGGTGGTTAACCTGCTTATGTCATGGGTTTATTTTTCATGATTTTTAGGTTCATGTACTGGACAGACTGGGGAGAAGTACCAAAGATAGAACGTGCTGGAATGGATGGTTCAAGTCGCTTCATTATAATAAACACTGAAATTTACTGGCCAAATGGACTGACTTTGGATTATAAGGAACGGAAGCTTTATTGGGCAGATGCAAAACTTAATTTCATCCACAGATCAAATCTGGATGGAACAAATCGGTAAGATTACCTTATAAATTTATTTTTAAACTTTAAGTCAACCCTGTGATATCTTGATGTAGTAATCAAATTATAAAGCTTAATTTTATTAAGAAGTTAGCATATTTTTGGCTTAACTGTCAAAGGGGAAGAAGAATAGATTTTTAGTTTGCTTTTTAAAAAGGTAATGACATTTCTCATCTATCTTGGTGGCACTTAGAATTTATGGGTTGTATCTTCTCCTTCTTTACTCTGAGCTAATTTAGTTCTGCAGTGGTTCTCAACCAGGGATAGTGCTTCCATTCTCTTCCAGAGTGTTTGGAAATGTGTGGAGAATTTTGGTTAACACTGGGATTGGGAGTACTACTAGCATTTTAGTTCCTGGGGGGCCAGAGATGCTAAACATTCTGTAATGTGCTGGGCACCTAATGTGACAAAGAGTCATCCTGTTCAGACTTACCCACCTCCCAGGTGCTGTTTGTGGAAGCTCATTTGATAAATCTGTAGACCAGGACAGGGTTGGCCAGCTTTTTCTGCGAAGGGCCAGATCGTAAATATTTTAGGCTTTGTGGGCCATGTCTCTGTTGCAGCTATTTACCTCTGCTGCTGTGGTGTGAAAGAAGCTATATATAATAGCTAAGGGAATGGCATGATTGTGTTCCAGTAAAACTTTTTTTGAGCCATTGGACTCTAGTTTGCTGACCCCTAGACTAGGAGAAAACCTACTGCATGTATGCTATACCTCAGTATTCACAGAAGACAAAGTTATAATACATAAACATGGAATTTCTATTCAGATCATGTTCAGATTAAAAAAAAAATTTTTTATTGAAGTATAGTTGATTTACAATGTTGTGTATGTTCAGATTTTTAAAAAATATTTATTTATTTATTTATTTAGGCTGCGTTGGCTCTTTGTTGCTGTGTGTGGTCTTTCTCTAGTTGTGGTGAGCAGGCTTCTCATTGTGGTGGCTTCTCTTGTTGCAGAGCATGGGGTCTAGGCATGTGGGCTTCAGTAGTCATGGCATGTGGGCTCAGTAGTTGTGGCACACAGGCTTAGTTGCTCCATGGCATGTGGGATCTTCCTGGACCAGGGCTCAAACCCGTGTCCCTAGCATTGGCAGGCGGATTCTTAACCACTGTGCCACCAGGGAAGTCCTGTTCAGATTTTTAAAAATACTTTATATATTCTTGTGTTTGGAAGATTATTTAGGTTTCTAGTGGTCTCATTCTAAAACCTTAGTAGAAGCAGGGAGCCTTAGGTAGTTGAAGGAATTTTTAAAAGTGTACACATTTGTAACTTATCTGAATTGTGAGTCAGGAATCATTTATAAGTGTTGAAAACCAGGAAAGATTTAAAGAATATATTAAAGTGAACTTTTTAAAATCATGGAGTGAGAGAATTTTTTGCCTTGTTGCAAAAAAGAATGAAATGACTCACAACAGGATGGTTTAAAAAATAATTAGAAATAAGTGTCAAAAAAAGTGATAAGTATATGATGACTATAACAACATAATTGCTGTGTTTGAACTTCAAATTTGTCTTTGAGAGGGATACTAGGAAGTGAATATGGCCACTCTGTAGGTTTTTGACTCTCTCAGAATACCCCCCAAAAAACCAATGGAACGAGATAGCAAATCTGAATACTTACCGTAAAGTTAACCTCAGGCATCCAGAAATGAAAGCAGGTAAGGGCAGACCACTAACAGCCACAAGACCTCCATAGTATTACTGTCTGTGCAAGAGTAAGCTGAGGGAGTGAGTAAAGTATTTCACTGAACTTAAAAGCAGGGGACCTCCAAAATAGCCCCAGCTGTTTACTAGACAGTGTAGTGGGCTATATTAAGAGCAGTAGCTGAAATGAGAGTGGGGGGTTGCCCACTCCAATATGAGGCAAGTGCAGTGTGTCCGTGGTAAAGACAGAAGAGGACAGAGCAGTCTGGCTCCAGAGAATTCTCAAAACAGACCTGCTAGAGTTCTCTACCAGGACAGGGTACTACAGAGTAGAGACAAAGTTGAATAGAATAGCATCAAAATTCAGCACAGTAGGGAAAATTAAGGAATGAAAGGAGAAGGAAAGAGAAGGTTCAGATAAGGATGGGCAGAGGAAGAGCTGGGATATCTCAGAAAGGGAGCTACCATATTTTTTAACATGTGAAAACAGAAGAGTGAATTCTGTAAAGTTAGAAAAACTACGCTGAACACCACTATGTTCTAAAAGTTCAGGAAAACTAATTTCACATAAATAGAAACATAAAAATATCAAGGTATAAAATCCCATTTAAGGTTACTATGAAGAATATCTTATATTTATAACAGTATTTTAAGCTAATAACAGCTAAACTTTAAATGCGTACTTAGGGACTTCCCTTGCCGTCCAGTGGTTAAGACTCCACGCTTCCACTGCAGGGGGCTCGGGTTCAATCCCTGGTTGGGGAACTAAGATCCTTCATGCTGCGTGGTGCGGCTAAAAAGAAAAACCAGAAAACAAACAAAAACAAACCATGTACTTAAACTCTACATTTTTTCTCCCACATTTAGTGTTTGTGATGTCACAATGCATATCTTTATACCTTGTGTATCCATTAACACATTATTATAGTTTTTACTACTTTCGGTTTTCAGTGATTTGCTCACCACCATTACAGCATTAGAATATTCTGAATTAACCCTATATTTATCTTTACCAGTGAGATTTATACTTTCATATGTTTTCCTGTTACTAATTAGTACTCTTGTTTCATCTTGAAGAAGTACCTTTAACATTTCTTTTAAGGCCGATACAGTGGTGATGAACTCCTTCAGCTTTTGCTTGTATGGAAAACTCTTTATCTCTCTTTTCATTCTGAAGGACAGCTTTGCTGGGTACAGTATTCTTGGTTGGCAGTTTTCTCTTTCAGCACTTTGACTGTATCATGTCACTCCCTTCCGGCCTGCAAGGTTTCTGCTGAAAAACCTACTGATAGTCTTATGGGGGTTCCCTTGTGTGAGACAGCTTGTTTTTTCTCTTGCTACTTTCAAGATTCTCTCTTTGTCTTTAACTTCTGACATTTTATTTATAAAGTGTCTTGGTGTGGGTCCTTTTGGATTCATCTTTTTTGGAAGTTGCTGGGCTTCCTGGATCTGGATGTCTGTTTATTTCCCCAGGTTGGGGAAGTTTTCAGCCATTATTTTGGGATAAGCTTTCTTCCCCTTTCTCTCTATCCTCTCCTTAGGGGACCACTGTCATGCAAATAGTAGTCCACGTGATGGTGTCCCATAAGTCCCTTAAGCTATTTTCACTTTCTTTTATTGTTTTTTCTTTTTGCTTCTCTGGCTGGATGAATTCTACTGCCCTGTCTTTGAGTCTGCTGACCCTTTCTTCCGCTTGATCTAGTGTACTCTTGTACCCCTCTATTGAATTCTTTATTTCAGTTACTGCATTCTTCGGCTCTCTGATTTCTGTTTGGCACTTCGTTCTCTTTTAATTTTTGTTGTTGTTGTTGAAATTCTCACTTTGTTCATGCATTGTTCTCCTGACGTCAGTGAGCATATTTATGATGGTTGTTTTGAACTCTTAATCACGGAAATTATGTATCTTTGTTTCATTATGAAGTCTGTTTCTGTAGGGGTTTTTTTGGTTTGTTTGTTTGAAACATATTCCCTTGATTCTTCATTTTCCTTGACTCTCTGTGTTGGTTTCTGTGCATTAGATAAAACAGCCACCTCTCCCAGTCCTGACAGAGGAGGAGTCTTGTGTAGGATATGAACCTTAGCATTCAGCTTGGCCTGAGCTCTTGGTTGTCTCTCAAACCTTTGTGATTGTCCAAGCTGGCTTCTTTGTTCTTCTTGCTCCCAGTAGTTGAGTGTGTGCCGGGATTTGTCAAGTGTTCCATAGAGGAGGATTGCAGTTGGTACCTAGGTGAAGGCTGTTTGGAAGTCAGACCCCCAGGCAGCAGGGAATATACATGTAGTTTGAGCCCTTCTATGGAGAATCTCGGAGACAGGCTTTTTTTGCCTGCTCCTTCTGCTCTGGACCCAGCTTATAGCTGTGAAAGAGGTTCCTCCTGTACCCATTAAAAACTGCTTCGTTGTTTGCCACAGTCCTGTGGGATTTGTCAGGGCAAGCCCTGTTGACTTTCAAAGCCAGGTGAGCCAGGGGCCCATTCTTTGAGTGGCATCCATGAAATCTGGGGTACCAGATGTGTGTACAAGCTGATTCTGTGTGGAAATACTGGAGATTTGGAGTGGGCTAGTGGGAGAAGGCAGAGGCGGTATCTGCTGGCTTCCCTGGTCTCCTAGGAGGATTGCAGTTAGCCCCTGGATGTCTGCCACGCTAGGAGCATGAGCATTAGACAGCAGCTTTTAAAGTATGAAAATAGACCTCTTTTAGGGAAAGACTGGGAGATGAGCAATTCTGACTGCTCCCTCTGTGCTGAGCTCTGCTGGGCTCGACATCTTATGTAAGCCTAATGGGAATCGAAAACAAAAACCTGTCATAGATATACAAAAGATTAATAGAAAAATCATCAAATCACAAAGAGAGGAAGAGAAGAAGGGAACAATTGAAATACACAACAGCCAGACAGCAACAGAATGGCAATAGGAAGCCTATACCTATCAATAATTACTTTATATGGAAATGGACTATATTCTGCAATGAAAACATGTAGAGTAGCTGAATGGATAAAACACAAGACTCACTGTATGTTGCCTGCAAGAGACTCACTTCAGCCATAAGGAAACACACACTTTGAAAGTAAAGGGATGGAAAAATGTATTCCATATGAATGGAAACTGAAAGAAAGCAAGGAAGCTATACTTATATGAAATAAAATAGATTCTAAGCTGCAGACTGTAACAAGAGACAAAAAAGGTCATTATTTAATGATAATGGAGTCAGTCCAAGAAGATATAATTTTGTTAATACACCCAGCATAGGAGCACCTCCATATATGATGCAAATATTAACAGGCCTGGAGAGAGTAATAGACAGTAATACAACAATAGTAGGGACTTCAGTACCTCACTTTCAGTAGTGGATAGATCACCCAGGCAAAAATCAATAAGCAAATATTGGACTTAAAGTACATATTAGACTAGGTGGACTTAAGAGATGTTTAGAAACATTCCATCTAACAGCACCAGAATACACATTCTTCTAGAGCACACGTGGAACACTCTGGAGAATAGATTATATGTTAGGCCACAAAACAAGTCTTAATAAATTTAAGAAGGTTGAAATCATAACAGGTATCTTTTCTGACCACAGTGGTATGAAACTAGAAATCAGTTACAAGAAGAAAACTGGAAAATTATCACCTCATACCTGTTAGAGTGGCTTTTTTCAAAAAGACAAGAAATAACAAGTGTTGGTGAGGATGCGGAGAAAAGGGAACCCTTGTGCACTGTTGATGGGAATGTAAATTGGTGCAGCCACTGGGGAAAACAGTGTAGAAGTTCCTCAAAGAAAGAAAAATAGAACTACCATATGATCCAGCCATTCCACTTCTGGGTATACGAAGAAAACAAAAACACTTAACTTGAAAAGATACATACACCCCTATGTTCATTGCAATGTTTTTTACAGTCACCAAGATAAGGAAACAACCCATTGTCCATTGATGTGTTGGATGGATAAAGAAGATGTAGTATAGATGTACAATGGAATATTATTCAGCCATAAAAAAGAATGAAGTATTGCTATTTGTGACAACATGAATGTATCTTGAGGGCATCATGCTAAGTGAAATAAGTCAGACAGAGAAAGAAATACCGTATGATCTCACTTACATGTTGAATCTAAACAACAAACGAACAAAAAACCAAGCTCATAGATACAGAGAACAGATTGGTGGTTGCCATAGACAGGGTATGGGGGTTAGTGAAATGGTTGAAGGGAGTCAAAAAATACAAACTTCCAGTTATAAAATAAGTAAGTCCTGGGGATGTAATACACAGCATTGTGACTATAGTTAATAATACTGTTTTACATATTTGAAAGTTACTAAAAGAGTAAATATCGGGCTTCCCTGGTGGCGCAGTGGTTGGGAGTCCGCCTGCGGATGCAGGGGACATGGGTTCGTGTCCCGGTCCGGGAAGATCCCACGTGCCGCGGAGCGGCTGGGCCCGTGAGCCATGGCCGTTGAGCCTGCGCGTCTGGAGCCTGTGCTCCACAAAGGGAGAGGCCACACAGTGAGAGGCCTACGTACCGCAAGAAAAAAAACAAACAACTTGCCAAAAAATAAAAGTTGAGAACCAGAAGCCTTCACTGGTGAATTCTACCAGACATTTGAAAAAGAATTAGTACCAGTCCTTCTCAAAGTCTCCCGAAAAATAGAAGAGGAGGGAACTCTTACAAACTCATTTTAAGTGGCTAGCACTACCTTGATATCAAAACCAAACAAGAAGCCTACAAGAAAAGAAAATTACAGGCAATATTCCTAATGAGTATAGATGCAAAGATCCTCAACAAAATACCAGCAAACTGAATTCAGCAGCACATTAAAAGGATCATATACCATGATCAAGTGGAGTTTATTCCAGGGATACAAGGATGGTTCAATATATGTAAATTAATCAATGTGATTCAGCACATTAACAAAATGAAGGATAAAAGAGATGTGATGATCATGTGATCATCTCAATAGGTACAGAAAAAGCATGTGACAAAATTCAGCATCTGTTCATGATTAACTCTCAACAAAGTAGGTATAGAGGGAACATACCTCAACACAGTGAAAGCTATATATGACAGACCCACAGCTAATATCATATTCAAAAGAGGAAAGCTGAAAGTTTTTCCTCTAAGGTCAAAACAAGACAAGGATGTCCACTCTTGCCACTTTTATTCAGCATAGTACTGGAGGTCCTAGCCAGAGCAGTTAGGCAAGGAAAAGAAGAAAGGCATCTCAATAAAAAGGAAGAAATAAAGCTGTATTTGCAGATGATCTGATGTTATATATAGAAAATTCTAGAAACCACCACAAAACTGTTAGAACTAAAAACAAATTCAGTAACATTGCAGGATACAAAATCAGTATACAAAAATCAGCTATGTTCCTGTATGCTAATAATAAACTGTCAGCAAAATTAAGAATACCTTATTTACTGTATCATCAAAAAGAATAAAATACCTAATATTAAGTTTAACCAAGGAGGTAAAAGACCTGTACACTGAAAACTATGACACTGATGAAAGAAATTGAAGAAGACACAAATAAATTGAAAGATATTTTATGCTCACAGATTAGAAAAATTAATTTGTTAAAACGTCTGTACTACCCAAAGCCATCTACAGATGCAGTGCAATCCCTTTCCAAGTTCCAGTGACATTTTTCACAGAAGTAGAACAAACAATTCTAAACTTTCTGTGGAATTACAAAAGACCACAAATAGCCAACGGAATCTTGAGAAAGAATAAAGCTGGAGGCATCACACTTTCTAACTTCAAACTGTATTACAAAGATGTAGTAATCAAAACGGTATGGTATTGGCATAAAAACAGACACATAGATCAGTGGAACAGAATAGAGAGCCCAGAAACAAACCCATGCATAATTGGTCAATCAATTTATGAGAGAGGAACCAGAATATCCGGTGGGGAAAGGATAGTGTTTTCAATAAATGGTTTGGGAAAACTGGATATCCACATGCAAAAGGATGAAACTAGATCCCTATCTTTTTTTTTTTTTTTTGCATTACACGGACCTCTCACTGTTGTGGCCTCTCCCATTGCGGAGCACAGGCTCTGGATGCGCAGGCTCAGCGGCTGTGGCTCATGGGCCTAGCCGCTCCACGGCATGTGGGATCTTCCCGGACTGGGGCACAAACCCGTGTCCCCTGCGTCGGCAGGCGGACTCTCAACCACTGCGCCACCAGGGAAGCCCTAGATCCCTATCTTATACCACACACAAAATCAACTCAAGGTGGCTTAAAGACTCCAGTATAAGACCTGAAACTATAAAACTTTTAGAAAAGAACAGAGTGTAAGCTCCTTGACATTGGTCTTGGTTATGATTTTTTGTGTGTGTTTGACACCACAAGCAAACAGTATGGAGGCTCCTCAAAAAAGAAAAAATATTAATTCCATATGATCCAGTAATCCCACTTCTGGGTATTTATCCAGAGGAAATGAGAACAGGATCCTGAGGAGATATCTGCACTTCTATGTTCATAGTAGCATTATTCACAGTATCCAATACATGAAACAATCTAAGTGTCTGTTAGCGGATGAATGGATAAAGAAGATGTGGTATATACACATTCAGTAGAATATTGTTCAACCGTGAGAAGGAAGGACATCCTGCTGTTTGTGGTAACATGCACGGACCTTGAGGCCATAATGCTCATTGAAATGACCCAGATAGAGGAAGACAAATATTGCATGGTATCACATATGTGTGGAATCTTTAAAGAAAAAAAAAAGTTAAACTCATAGAAACAAAGAGAAGAAAAGTGGCTGTCAGGAGATTGGAGGAAATAGGAAGGGGTTGGTGGAAGGGTGTAAACTTTCAGCTATAAGATGAATAAGGTCTGAGGATTTAGTATACAGTTGACTCTTTTTTTTAAATTTTTTTATTGCGGTATGCAGGCGCTCACTGCTGTGGCCTCTCCCATTGCAGAGCACAGGCTCTGGACGCGCAGGCTCAGCGGCCATGGCTCACGGGCCCAGCCGTTCCGCGGCATGTGGGATCTTCCCGGACTGGGGCACAAACCCGAGTCCCCTGCATCAGCAGGCGGACTCTCAACCACTGTGCTACCAGGGAAGCCCTACAGTTGACTCTTGAAGCACATGAGTTTGAACTATGTGGGTCCATTTATGTGCAGGTTTTTAAAAATAAATATGTACTACAGTACTATATGATTTGTGCTTGGTGGAACCTCAGATATGGGAGTTCCAGCTGTAAAGTTATACACAGATGCAGGGGTTTACTTTAATCCCTGTGTTATTCAGGGGTCAGCTGTATAATATTGCGACAGTCGTTGATAACACTGTACTGTGTAATTGAAATTTGTTAAGAGAGTAGAACTTAAATGTTCTAACCAAAAAACCCCCCCAAAACATGAAACCCTAAAAAGTAAAACAACCCCCCCCCAAATGTGTGAGATGTGATAAATAACTAGATGAGGGGAGGGGTATTCTTTCACAATTTATATGTGTATCATATCATTACTATGTACACTTTATGTATCTTTCAAATTTGTTTGTTAATTATACCTGGAAAAAGCTGAACAACAAAAAAAGTGAGGAACAGAATAATGTCTTACATAAAAATCTCCCCAGAAAGATATGATCATAGAACACATTAAACCTCCATTTTAAAATGCACTATCACTAATTGAGACACCAGTATCACATGTCAAAGACCAACATAAATTAAAATTAGAAAGTTCAGAGATGAGATGCCAGAACTGAGGAAAGAATTATAAATAAAAGAAAAAAATGATTTCAGAAAAGCTAGCTAAACTAGAAGGGACACAAGAGTGAGTAAACAGAAAAGATCTTTAAACAGAAGTTGAAAAGGGGGAAAAGTTTAAGGACTAAAAAGAAATGTAAAAAATGAACAGGATTTGAGAGAAAGTAACAAATATTAAAGATAGGCAAAGAAGAAAAAACACATAGATAAAAGACTCTTAGGAAGATAACTTTTGTAAAGGAATAGGACAAATATGAGGAACTATAATTAAGGAAAAGGTTTTTAAAAGAAAATTTGAAATAACAGATAGAGAACCATATGTACCTGGTAATATAAGCTAAAGCTTATACAAGATGTAAGTAAAATCACTCTATAGAAAAAGGAAAATATTCCTTTAAGAATAAAATAAATGACTTTTTAAAAGGAAAAGAAAATTAGATTCACATTAGGCTTTCTCACAGCAACACTCCCTGTCAGGATTAAATGGAATAGTATTTTTAAGATATTGAAAGTAAGAAGGTGTGAGCCAGTGATTTTTTTCCCCAGCAAAAGTGATTTTCCTTATACAAAGCCATAGACAAATTTTATTAACATGCAAGAAATCAAGAAATACTGTTTCCCTGAGTCATTCTGAAAATGGACTAGTGGCTGAGCTTTAGATAATCAAAATGATGAGCGATATAACAAAATAAGGCTTGGTGAAGAGCATCAAACATATAATTAACTTGTATTAAGACTAAACGAGGATTAAGATTGAGAGTATGGTATATAAGGTCTAGGTAATGTAGGTAGAGCACCACTCTAAGAAATAGAGTGAAGGGACTTCCCTGGCGGTCCAGTGGTTAAGATGCTGTGCTTCCACTGCAGAGGGCATGGATTCAATCCCTGGTCGGGGAACTAAGATTCCACATGCCTTGCAGAGCGGCCAAAAAAGAATAAATAAATAATAAAATAAAATAAAAGTTTAAAAATAGAGTGAAAGCGGTATTACATGCAAAAAATAATAACTAGAATTATGACTTATAACATTATACCAGAACATATAAGATTATTAGAAATTTCATGTAATGTCTGAAACATTTATATTAACATATTTCCATACAAATAACCCAAAGATAGTTTAGTATTAGTTTTTTTTTAATTTTAAAATTTAATTTAATTTATTTTTTTGTACAGCAGGTTCTTATTAGTCATCAATTTTATACACATCAGTGTACACATGTCAATCCCAATCGCTCAATTCATCACACCACCATCCCCACCCCCCTGCAGCTTTCCCCCCTTGGCATCCATACCTTTGTTCTCTACATCTGTGTCTCAACTTCTGCGCTGCAGACCGGCTCATCTGTACCATTTTTCTAGGTTCCACATACATGCGTTAATATATCATATTTGTTTTTCTCTTTCTGACTTCAGTCTGTATGACAGTCTCTAGATCCATCCACATCTCAACAAATGACCCAATTTCGTTCCTTTTTATGGATGAGTAATATTCCATTGTATATATGTACCATATCTTCTTTATCCATTTGTCTGTTGATGGGCATTTAGGTTGCTTCCATGACCTGGCTATTGTAAATAGTGCTGCAGTGAACATTGGGGTGCATGTGTCTTTTTGAATTATGGTTTTCTCTGGATATATGCCCAGTAGTGGGATTGCTGGATCATATGGTAATTCTGTTTTTAGTTTTTTAAGGAACCTCCATACTGTTTTCCATAGTGGCTGTATCAATTTACATTTCCACCAACAGTGCAAGAGGGTTCCCTTTTCTCCACACCCTCTCCAGCATTTGTTGTTTGTAGATTTTCTGATGATGCCCATTCTAACTGGTGTGAGATGATACCTCATTGTAGTTTTGATTTGCATTTCTCTAATAATTATAGTGATGTTGAGCAGCTTTTCATGTGCCTCTTGGCCATCTGTATGTCTTCTTTGGAGAAAGGTCTGCTTAGGTCTTCTGCCCATTTTTGGATTGGGTTGTTCGTTTCTTTAATATTGAGCTGCATGAGCTGTTTATATATTTTGGAGATTAATTCTTTGTTGATTTGTTTGCAAATATTTTCTCCCATTCTGAGGGTTGTCTTTTCGTCTTGTTTATGCTTTCCTTTGCTGTGCAAAAGCTTTTAAGTTTAGTTAGGTCCCATTTGTTTATTTTTGCTTTTATTTCCATTACTCTAGGAGATGGATCAAAAAAGATCTTACTGTGATTTATGTCAGAGTGTTCTTCCTATGTTTTCCTCTAAGAGTTTTATAGTGTCCAGTCTTACATTTAGGTCTCTAATCCATTTTGAGTTTATTTTTGTGTATGGTGTAAGGGAGCATCCTAATTTCATTCTTTTACATGTAGCTGTCCAGTTTTCCCAGCACCACTTATTGAAGAGGATGTCTTTTCTCCATTGTATATGCTTGCCTCCTTTGTCATAGATCAGTTGACCATAGGTGCGTGGGTTTATCTCTGGGCTTTCTATCTTGTTCCATTGATCTATGTTTCTGTTTTTGTGCCAGTACCATATTGTCTTGATTACTGTAGCTTTGTAGTATAGTCTGAAGTCAGGGAGTCTGAGTTCCTCCAGCTCTGTTTTTTTCCCTCAAGACTGCTTTGGCTATTCGGGGTCTTTTGTGTCTCCATACAAATTTTAAGATTTTTTTTCTAGTTCCATAAAAAATGCCATTGGTAATTTGATAGGGATTGTATTGAATCTGTAGATTGCTTTGAGTAGTATAGTCATTTTCACAATATTGATTCTTCCAATCCAAGAACATGGTATATCTCTCCATCTGTTGGTATCATCTCTAATTTCTTTCATCACCGTTTTATAGTTTTCTGCATACAGGGCTTTTGTCTCCCTAGGTAGGTTTATTCCTAGGTATTTTATTCTTTTTGTTGCAGTGGTAAATGTGAGTGTTTCCTTAATTTCTCTTTCAGATTTTTCATCATTAGTGTATAGGAATGCAGGAGATTTCTGTGCATTAATTGTGTATCCTTCAACTTTACCAAATTGATTGATTAGCTCTAGTAGTTTTCTGGTGGCATCTTTAGGATTCTCTGTGTATAGTATCATGTCATCTGCAAACAGTGACAGTTTTACTTCTTCTTTTCCAATTTGTATTCCTTTTATTTCTTTTTCTTCTCTGATTGCCGTGGCTAGGACTTCCAAAACTATGTTGAATAATAGTGGTGAGAATGGGCATCCTTGTCTTGTTCCTGATCTTAGAGGAAATGCTTTCAGTTTTTCACCATTGAGAATGATGTTTGCTGTGGGTTTGTCGTATATGGCCTTTATTATGTTGAGGTAGGTTCCCTCTATGCCCACTTTCTGGAGAGTTTTTAACATAAATATGTGTTGAATTTTGTCAAAAGCTTTTTCTGCATCTATTGAGATGATCATATGGTTTTTATTCTTCAATTTAATATGGTGTATCACATTGATTGATTTGCGTATATTGAAGAATCCTTGCATCCCTGGGATAAATCCCACTTGATCATGGTGCATGATCCTTTTAATGTGTTGTTGGATTCTGTTTGCTAGTATTTTGTTGAGGATTTTTGCATCTATATTCATCAGTGATATTGGTCTGTAATTTTCTTTTTTTGTAGTATCTTTGTCTGGTTTTGGTATCAGGGTGATGGTGGCCTCATAGAATGAGTTCAGGAGTGTTCCTTTCTCTGCAATTTTGTGGAAGAGTTTGAGAAGAATGGGTGTTAGCTCTTCTCTAAATGTTTGATAGAATTCACCTGTGAAGCCATCTGGTCCTGGACTTTGGTTTGTTGGAAGATTTTTAATCACAGTTTCAATTTCATTAGTTGTGATTGTTCTTTTCATATTTTCCATTTCTTCCTGGTTCAGCCTTGGAAGGTTATACCTTTCTAAGAATTTGTTCATTTCTTCCAGGTTGTCCGTTTTATTGCCATAGAGTTGCTTGTAGTAGTCTCTTAGGATGTTTTGAATTTCTGTGGTGTCTGTTGTAACTTCTCCTTTTTCATTTCTAATTTTATTGATTTGAGTCCTCTCCCTTTCTTTCTTGATGAGTCTGGCTAATGGTTTATCAATTTTGTTTATCTTCTCAAAGAAGCAGATTTTAGTTTTATTGATCTTTGCTACTGTTTTCTTTGTTTCTATTTCATTTATTTCTGCTCTGATCTTTATGATTTGTTTCCTTCTGCTAACTTTGGGTTTTGTTTGTTCTTCTTTCTCTAGTTCCTTTAGGTGTAAGGTTAGATTGTTTGAGATTTTTCTTGTTTCTTGAGGTAGGCTTGTATAGCTATAAACTTCCCTCTTAGAACTGCTTTTGCTGCATCCCATAGGTTTTGGATTGTCGTGTTTTTGTTGTAATTTGTCTCCAGGTATTTTTTGATTTCTGCTTTGATTTCTTCAGTGATCTCTTGGTTATTTAGTAACTTACTGTTTAGCCTCCATGTGTTTGTGTTTTTTACGTTTTTTTCCCTGTAATTCATTTCTAATCTCATAATGTTGTGGTCAGAAAAGATGCTTGATATGATTTCAATTTTTTTAAATTTACTGAGGCTTGATTTGTGACCCAAGATGTGATCTATCCTGGAGAATGTTCCATGCACACTTGAGAAGAAAGTGTAATCTGCTGTTTTGGGATGGAATGTCCTATGAATATCAGTTAAATCTACCTGGTCTATTGTGTCATTTAAAGCTTCTGTTTATTTATTTTCATTTTGGATGATCTGTCCATTGGTGTAAGTGAGGTGTTAAAGTCCCCCACTATTATTGTGTTACTGTCGATTTCCTCTTTTAGAGCTGTTAGCACTTGCCTTATGTATTGAGGTGCTCCTATGTTGGGTGCATACATATTTACAATTGTTATATCTTCTTCTTGGGTTGATCCCTTGATCATTATGTAGTGTCCTTCCTTATCTCTTGTAACATTCTTTATTTTAAAGTCTATTTTATCTGATATGAGCATTGCTACTCCAGCTTTCTTTTGATTTCCATTTGCATGGAATATCTTTTTCCATCCCCTCACTTTCAGTCTGTATGTGTCCCTAGGTCTGAAGTGGGTCTCTTGTAGACAGCATATATATGGGTCTTGTTTTTGTATCCATTCAGCGAGCCTGTGTCTTTTGGTTGGAGCATTTAATCCATTCACGTTTAAGGTAATTATCAATATGTATGTTTATGCGGCCATTTTCTTAATTGTTTTGGGTTTGTTTTTGTAGGTCCTTTTCGTCTCTTGTGTTTCCCACTTACAGAAGTTCCTTTAGCATTTGTTGTAGAGCTGGTTCGATTGTGTTGAATTTTCTTAGCTTTTGCTTGTTTGTAAAGCTTTTGATTTCTCCATCGAATCTGAATGAGATCCTTGCCAGGTAGAGTAATCTTGGTTGTAGGTTCTTCCATTTCATCACTTTAAGTATATCATGCCACTCCCTTCTGGCTTGTAGAGTTTCTGCGAGAAATGAGCTGTTAACCTTATGGCAGTTCCCTTGTATGTCATTTGTCGTTTTTCCCTTGCTGCTTTCAATAATTTTTCTTTGTCTTTAATTTTTGCCAGTTTGATTACTGTGTGTCTCGGCATCTTTCTCCTTGGGTTTATCCTGTATGGGACACTCTGCCCTTCCTGGACTTGGGTGGCTATTTCCTTTCCCATCCTAGGGAAGTTTTCGACTATAATCTCTTCAAATATTTTCTCGGGTCCTTCCTCTCTCTCTTCTCCTTCTGGGACCCCTGTGATACGAATGTTGTTGTGTTTAATGTTGTCCCAGAGGTCTCTTAGGCTGTCTTCATTTCTTTTCATTTTTTTTCTTTATTCTGTTCCGCAGCTGTGAATTCCACCATTGTTTCTTCCAGGTCACTTTTCTGTTCTTCTGCCTCAGTTATTCTACTATTGATTCCTTCTAGTGTATTTTTCATTTCAGTTATTGTATTGTTCATCTCTGTTTGTTTGTTCTTTAATTCTTCTAGGTCTTTGTTAAACATTTCTTGCATCTTCTCAATCTTTGCCTCCATTCTTTTTCCGAGGTCCTGGATCATCTTTACTATCATTATTCTGAATTCTTTTTTTGGAAAGTTACCTATCTCCACTTCATTCTCTTGTTTTTCTGGGGTTTTATCTTGTTCCTTCATCTGGTACATAACCCTCTGCCTTTTCATCTTGTCTATCTTTCTGTGAATGTGGTTTTTGTTCCACAGCTGCAGGACTGTAGTTCTTCCTGCTTCTGCTGTCTGCCCTCTGTTGTATAAGGCTATCTAAGAGGCTTGTGCAAGTTTTCTGATGGGAGGGACTGGTGGTGGGTGAGCTGACTGTTGCTCTGGTGGGCAGAGCTCAGTAAAAGTTTAATCTGCTTGACTGCTGAGGGTGGGGCAGGGTTCTCTCCCTGTTGGTTGTTTAGCCCGAGGCAACCCAACACTGGAGCCTACCTGGGCTTTTGGTGGGGCTAATGGCAGCCTCTGGGAGGGCTCAGGCCAAGGAGTACTTCCCAGAACTTCTGCTGCCAGTGTCCTTGTCCCCACGGTGAGACACAACCACCACCACCCCCCCCCCCGCCTCTTCAGGAGACCCTCTAACACTAGCAGGTAGGTCTGGTGACCCCCCTGGGGTCACTTCTCCTTCCTCTGGGTCCCGAAGCACACGCTACTTTGTGTGTGCCCTCCAAGAGTGGAGTCTCTCTTTCCCCCAGTCCTTTTCAAATCCCGCTAGCCTTCAAAGTCTGATTCTCTAGGAATTCCTCCTCCCGTTGCCGGACCCCCAGGTTGGGAAGCCTGACGTGGGGCTCAGAACCTTCACTCCAGTGGGTGGACTTCTGTGGTATAAGTGTTCTCCAGTCTGAGTCATCCACCCAGCAGTTATGGGATTTGATTTTACTATGATTGTGCCCCTCCTACCGTCTCATTGTGGCTTCTCCTTTGTCTTTGGATGTGGGGTATCTTTTTTGGTGAGTTCCAGTGTCTTCCTGTCGATGATTGTCCAGCAACTAGTTGTGATTCTGGTGTTCTCGCAAGAGGGAGTGAGAGCACGTCCTTCTACTCCGCCATCTTGGTTCCTAGTCCCCAGTTCATAACTTTGAATGTTGGTAATAAAGAGAATCAAGCAATTTATCTTCCCTTTTGTATATGAATCTACCAGTAGCTACAAAGTAGTAGATATGAGAAAGCTATTCCAGCTAATAAATGATAGAAATAATATAATTAGAACATCAGCATTTTATAACTTCCAGTGAAGTATTAGATCTAGGCATTGAACATCAATGGCTGCTGACATCACAAGGAAAACAACAGACACTGCCATCTGAAGGAAGAAAAGAGCATCCTCTTTCATTTTGCCAAAAGGTTCAGTTCATCAGGAATCTGATGAAACTTGGAATTTGCAGGAAATTTGTGGGAGAAATAAAGGACAGAGAAACATATTGAACTGCACCATGAGTATGCGTCAGCAGATGCAGACATACAGGTCACACACCCCAGGTCCTTGAGCAGATAAACTGCAAAGAATGATGAGGGAACCTGTAGATTAAAACAGACTTAGAGGGCTTCCCTGGTGGCGCAGTGGTTGAGAGTCCGCCTGCAGATGCAGGGGATACAGGTTCGTCCCCTGGTCCGGGAGGATCCCACATGCCGCGGAGCGGCTGGGCCCGTGAGCCATGGCCACTGAGCCTGCGCGTCCAGAGCCTGTGCTCCGCAACGGGAGAGGCCACGGTGGTGAGAGGCCCGCGTATCGCAAAAAAACAAAAAAAAAAACAAAGAAAAAAACCAGACTTAGAAAAGAAACTTACGGTTACTAAAGGCAAAGGGCGGGAGTAAGGATAAATTAGGAGTTTGGGATTAAAACATACATATTATATATATAAAATAGATAACCAACAACGACCTACTGTATAGCACAGGGAACTATACTCAATATTTTGTAATAACCTATGATAGGAAAGAATCTTAAGATATATATAAAACTGAATCACTTTGCTGTACACCTGAAACTAACACAGCACTGTAAATCAACTGTATTTATATTTCATTTTAAAAAGAGACTGAAAAGACAGTGTGAGTGGAGGGATGAATAGGCACAGAGGATTTACATTTAAAACGGTGAAAATACTTTGTATGAAACTATAATGATACGTACATTACTCCAGACCCATAGAATGTACACCACCAAGAGTGATCTTTAAGGGTAAACTGTGGACTTTGGGTATGATGACTTTGCACTTGATTTCAAGGCTTCCCATAAAGCCAGAGTAGTTAAAACAATGAGGTACTAAATCTGAGCATAGATAGGTATCAGTGGAACAAAATAGGGTTCAGAAACTAGTGTACTAGTGTATATATGGTTAGTTGACTTTAACATAAGTATCAAGGATGTAAATATGCTCTTTTAACTGCCTTGACAGACACTGAAGTAAAATAATAAACTTTAAAAACTGGGAGGAATATAAAAGCCCTTTCTGTGAAAACATTTTAATTCCTAATTAGTAGAGTCAGGTTTTCAAGTTAAGCTTATTAAAGTTATTATTAAGGTTATTAAAGAAAGCTTTGGTTTGTCAGTGTTCCTGTTCAGCAGCAACTGGAAATGTGAAGAATGGTTGGAGGCAAGTGTACAGAGATGGCTAGGAGCCAGATCCCGCTGGGTCTAAGATGCAGCATTTGAATTTTAGCCTGAAGTTATTGAGAGTCATTGGAAATTTTCAAGTAGCAAATTGCCGCGGATGAATTTGTCTTTGAAATACCTTTGGTAGTTGTGTAGAAAATGGTTTGAAGACTAATTATTTCGCCCATAAGTCTTCCAATTAATCGTCATTGTTCTCCAGTAAAGTACAGACTCTTCACTATAACTTACATGATCTAATTCATTTACCTTGTTTTAGACAAGTATTCTCGCCGCTTCCTCCCTTGCCTACTATGCCCCAATCCTAACAAACCACTTGCGACTCCCTGATGGTGTCTATGATGACTCCTAGGTTTCTGCTTTTAATGGCTGTTTTGATGGTGAGATAGAAAATTCAGGAAAGGAGGATATATTCTTTCTCCTTTCTTTACTTCTTTCTTTTTTTTTTTTTTTTTTTTTTTTTTTTTTGAGGTACGCGGGCCTCTCACTGTTGTGGCCTCTCCTGTTGCGGAGCACAGGCTCCAGACACGCAGGCTCAGCGGCCATGGCTCATGGGCCCAGCTGCTCTGCGGCATGTGGGATCTTCCCGGACCAGGGTATGAACCCGTGTCCCCTGCATCGGCAGGCGGACTCTCAACCACTGTGCCACCAGGGAAGCCCTTTCTTTCTTTTTTTGTTGTAGAAAGAGAATGAGATTGAATTCAGCTTTGGACATGTTTGCGTTTGCATTTGAGTTGCTTACGGAAAACTATGGTGATAAAGTCTGGGGAGCTTTGGATATATGAGCCTGCAGCTCAGCAGAGCGGTCTCAGAGGGAGATTTAGATTTATAGCCATTATCAAGTTAATGGTTATTAAAGCCATGGGCTATAAACATAGGGGAATTTTACATCAGTGCTAGAGACTTAGGCAAAGATAATAACCACATACCAGAAACATTGAAGAATTTCTTCAAGACTGAAGGATGTCCCAGTCTGACTGAGCTGTTGCATGATTAGCCATCCTTGTTTGCCTGGTTCCAGGAACCCCCTCAGACCCAGGCAAATCAGCATGGTTGGCCACCTACAGAGTTTGTGAAGAATCTGCTTCCCAAAGAAGCAAATTGAAGAGATTTACCCACATAAAAATAATAACCACAACTCTAGAGAAGGAGGGCTGAAGGTGAGGGTGATGAGAGGGAGGTAGGGTAAGGTGGAAGGTAGGCCTCATCTGGATTCTGTTAGCACCTCTGGGAAATATACCAGGCACTAAAGGACACGTACCTTATGACAACCATACTTGACATGATTGAGCATCTTACGCAGACATCAGAGGTGTAGTTAAAGCTGGCTCTGAATGAATACAGTGGTGCCAGAGAATAAGCAGGGTCATGATATCAGCAGACTTCTTGGTGCTACCAGAAACATGCAAAAGAAACAGGAATATGCTGCTGTTATTGCTAGCTTCAGATCCCACCGCCCTGTCCTCTGCACAGATTTCCAAATTAAAATGAAGTTGTGATAAATCAGAAATTTATTTGCCTTCTCCCTTCTTGATCTGAAAGCTTGGACCAAGAATTTTCAGGCTGCAACAGAATTAATATCAACTTCCAATAATGTACAGTCTTCCCTCTGAAAGCCCTCCCTCCCTGTTAGAAAAAAACAACAGGGCACATGAGAAGATACTACAGTTCAAATGAACGATCCATGTTAAAGAATCAGAACAATGTCTTCCTGTAATTTCCTGTAAAATGTAGGAGAAAAAATTATAGAAGTTCAAGAAGACACAGCGTGTATGAAAACAGAGTAAATAGTATGAAAGAATGCATTCAAGACTGGTGAAGACAGAATGATAATAAAGAGCATGATTGTTCAATTTAAAAGTTTAAGCAAAAAAAAAAAAAGTTTGAGCAGCATCAACCAAATAAATGACTGAAAAAAAAATAAGTGAAATGGAAGGTAACCTTCAGAAATTCTCCCACAAATTGTAGAAGCAGGGATGAAAACAATGGAATAAAAAGATCTGAGACATGGAGGTTGATCTAGGAGTTCTGTTACTGCAACAGGAAGACATTATTATTAGATATGCAAGGAGTCAAAATATGCCATTTATATCACTCTTTCTGAAAAAGTTACTTGCTACACTTCAGAAGACTGATAGAGATGAAGTACAATGTAGAGCTCAAGAGTGAGGATATCGGATAATTAAATATTTGTGAAGAATGAAACCAGTTAAACATGGAGTTAAATCTAGTAATTACTGTTAATGTACTTTTAAAACTTAATGTAACCGTGAGATATTTTGTTCTCTCAAATAAAAATGATAAAATGAAAGCATGTAATAGAGATCTAAAATTCCAGGTTTCATCAATTAAAAAATGAGACATGGTAGGGACTTCCCTGGTGGCGCAGTGGTTAAGAATCCGCCTGCCAATGCAGGGGGCATGGGTTCAAACCCTGATCTGGGAAGATCACACATGCCACGGAGCAACTAAGCCTGTGCGCCACAACTACTGAGCCTGCGCTCTAGAGCCCAAGAGCCACAACTACTGAAGCCCGTGTGCCTAGAGCCCATGCTCTGCAACAAGGGAAGCCACTGCAGTGAGAAGCCCGCGCACTGCAGTGAAGAGTAGCCCTGCTTGCTGCAACTAGAGAAAGCCTGCGCGCAGCAACGAAGACCGAATGCGCCAAAAATAAGTAAATAAATGTATTAAAAAAAAGAGAGAGAGATGGTAGTGGGATGGTTTGATGAGGAAGAAGAGCATGTTAACTTCTTACCTTACACATGGGAGTGTCAGTAGATACTGTCTTACTCTTGAAGTTTATTGTCTAAAGTAGGATCACATATGATTTTAAAACATAAAGATAATAAAATTGAATAAAACAGTTTGTATAGCCTCCAGATCCCTAGAGGCATTTTAAAAAGCATATAAATCCAGTGTAGTAGGAAAAGTCCATGAAAAAATGGAGAGGTGGAGTATAAGGAAAAGTAAAAAATGGAAGTTATAAGAAAAGAGTAAGGTCAAACAGTTATGCTATTAAATATAAATGGAAGAAATAATCTGAATGTTAAACAATATTTTTTATACACTTCCTTGTTGTGAAATATTTAAGTTGTAATTTTTTTACTTGTATAAATACTGATGGAATAAAGAGGAACCTAAATGAATCTGCATCTTTTATTACATCTTTAGAATTCATTACAAGAAGTAGGATTTGTATGTCAAGGTGCAGAGTTTTAAGGCCGTCTTTTTTTTTTTTTTATAATGGAATGATTTTACTAATTTCCACTGTCACACAGAGTATATTTCTGCATATCTAATCTACCATTTTTTTTACGTTAAGTTTAGCTAAGAAAAGATAATTTCATCCTTTTTGAAATTTAAAAATATATTTTATTTGTATTTGCGTTTTTTCTTTACTAGTGAGAGTGAATATTTTCCATAGTATTAATTATAGTGGATTCTCATGATTCATGGTAGTTAATTTTATAAAGTTGTTGTGAACATGGAAATATAGTGAGCCCTGAACCGTTGCTCTAAGGAGAAATACAGAATTAGTTTCCTGCTAGACTGTTGTCAAAAAATTTTCGTCAACTGATCATTACATAATTTCTAAAATATATGTTTATGTTTAAAGACACCTTATTTAATATATAATGTTGAATGTTGGCAATATGGGTTTTTAAATTATAGCACAGCCATTCAGTGCAATGTTATATAGCCTTTAAAATTAACGTGAAAGCAATATTTAATAATATGTTGAAAATCTTTACATTGTGAAATGAAGATGGGTCATTATGATGCAGTAAATGCTGTGCATTTACAAAAATTCACTTTTGTAAAAAAAATAGAATCAGGGGCTTCCCTGGTGGCGCAGTGGTTGAGAGTCCGCCTGCCGATGCAGGGGACACGGGTTCCTGCCCCGGTCCAGGAAGATCTCACATGCAGTGGAGCGGCTGGGCCCGTGAGCCATGGCCGCTGAGCCTGCACGCCCGGAGCCTGTGCTCCGCAACGGGAGAGGCCACAACAGTGAGAGGCCCACGTACCGCAAAAAAAAAAAAAAAAACAGTCAGATATTGTTTAAACAAGATGAGAGGATGAGTTGGAGTCTTTCAAAATACATAAATTAACCATTTTTTCTCAGGGCCTATTAACAGTTATTAAGATGCAACAAGGACCTTGGGACCTGCTGCATATATACCCAGTGAAGAAGCTCAGTAATTATTGGTGGTAAATGCTCTTTATTCCTGGTTTGGTGCAGGCGCCTCAATTGTTTCTTGGTTTGGCTCAGCTGTTTTCCTTCGTCCTGTTGGGGGCTACTATTTAGAACTAATGAATTTTTACCAAATTCTTAATTCTAAATTCCATTGGTTAGTTGGTTTCCTGTTATGTCTTAGTTGGTTTCATGCTGTACCTTAACTATTTATAAAAGAAACCAGGTTTTCCATTCCTTGATCATTGGAAATTGCTTGTATTTGTGTATATACATGTACATATTGTACATATGCACATAATAAAGGACTAGAAAGATATACTTTCTATTTCCACATTTTTTATAGTCAACATATGTGTATTCTTTATATTATCAGGAGAAAATAATTACTTTGGAAAAAGTAAATACCAGATTTTGCCGACATGGTTTAGGTCCCTTCATGCTTCTCCTTTGCCTCTACTCCAGATACATTATTAACTTTACTTCAGTCTGTCCTGCCTGTAATCCTCTTGAATACAGTGTAGCTCAGTCTTCCTTCACATGAGGCTCAGATGTTTAAGACACTATTCAAGTTAATTGCCCATTTTTAAATTGGGTTATTTTATTATTGAATTGTAAGAATTTTATGTATTCTAGATACAAGTTCTTCATTGGATATATTATTTAGAAATAAAGTTCAAACTATTAGTTTTTTCTTTTGTTAAAGGTGTTTTTGATGTAGTAAGAAATCTTTGCCTAACCCAAAGTCACAAAGATTGACACTTGTGTTTTCTTCTAAGAGTTTTATTGTTTTAATTCCTAAGATTGAGATCTATGATCCATTTTGTGTATGATGTCTTACACTTTTTTATTAATTTATTTCCAAGTATTTGGGGTTTTTTATGGTGTTGTGAATGAATTATTTAATTTCAATTTTTCTGTTTTCTCAGCACCATTTATTAAAGAAATTGTCTTTTATCCATTGGATATTCTTGGTTCCCTTGTTAAATATTAGTTAACTGTATCACTTTTTGTATTTTTCATTGGTAGTCTATAGAAATCAATTTATTTCTGTATATTGATCTTGTATCCTGCAACCTTGTTGAATTAATTACATCTGTGAGGCTTTTTTCTTTTAAATTCTTTTGTATTCTCTGCATACAGAATTGTGTCATCTGTGAATAATGACAGTTTTACTTCTTCCTTTCCCATCTGGATGCCTTTTATTCTTACTTGGTAGTACTCACTAGGTGTTAGGCTCAATAGAAGACATCCTTGCCTTGTTTGTGATCTATGGGGGGAAATCATTAAAATTTTTTTTTTCTTTTTTTGCCATTGAGCAGGATCTTAGCTATAGGTTTTCTGTAGAGACCTTTTAATCAGGTTTAGGAAGTTCTCATCTATTCCTAGTATCTTCAGTTTTTACCATGATTGCGTATTGGATTTTGTCCAGTACTTTTTCTGCATCTGTTGAGATGATCATGGGGTTTTGTTTTTTATACACATGGTGAATTTCATTAATTGGTTTTCAGTTGTTTAACCAATCTTGCATTCTTGGAATAAATCTCACTTGGTCATGTTTTAGAATCCTTTTTATTTATTTCTTTTTTTAAAAATAATATTAAAAAAATTTATTTTTGGCTGCATTGGGTCTTTGTTGCTGCATGTGGGCTTTCTCCAGTTGTGGCGAGCGGAGGCTACTCTTCACTGCCGTGCGCAGGCTTCTCATTGCGGTGGCTTCTCTTGTTGCGGAGCATGGGCTCTAGGCCTGCGGGCTTCAGTAGTTGTGGCATGTGGGCTCAGTAGTTGTGGCTTGCGGGCTCTAGAGCGCAGGCTCAGTAGTTGTGGCTCACAGGCTTAGTTGCTCCACAGCATGTGGGATCTTCCTGGACTGGGGCTTGAACCTGTGTCCCCTGCATTGGCAGGTGGATTCTTAACCACTGTGCCACCAGGGAAGCCGTAGAATCCTTTTTAGATGTCTCTAGATTCAGTTTGCTAATATTCTGTTGAGGATTTTTATGTGTTTATTCATGAGAAATTGGTCTGTAGTTTATTTTCCTTGTGCTGTCTGGCTGGTTCGTATCAGTGTAATACGAGCCTCATAGAATGAGTTGGGAAGTGTTCCCTCTTCCTCTGTTTTCTGGAAGAGTATGTGATGGATTGATATTATTTCTTCTGCAAATTTTTTTTTTTTTTTTTTTTTTTTTGTGGTACGCGGGCCTCTCACTGTTGTGGCCTCTCCCGTTGCGGAGCACAGGCTCCGGATGCACAGGCTCAGAGGCCATGGCTCACGGGCCTAGCTGCTCTGCGGCATGTGGGATCTTCCCGGCCTGGGGCACGAACCCGTGTCCCCTGCATTGGCAGGTGGACTCTCAACCACTGTGCCACCAGGGAAGCCCTCTTCTGCAAATATTTAATAGGAGTCATTAATGAAGCTCTCTGGGCCTGGGGATTTCTTTATGGAAAGATTTTAAATTATTAAGTCAATTTTTTTTTTTTTTCTTGCGGTATGTGGGCCTCTAACTGTTGTGGCCTCTCCCATCGCGGAGCACAGGCTCCGGACGCGCAGGCTCAGTGGCCATGGCTCACGGGCCCAGCCGCTCCGCGGCATGTGGGATCTTCCCAGACCGGGGCACGAACCCGTGTCCCCTGCATCGGCAGGTGGACTCTCAACCACTGCACCACCAGGGAAGCCCTAAGTCAATTTCTTTAATTGTTCTAGGTCTTTACATTTAATTTCTCCTTGAGTGAGTTTTGGTAATTTGTTTCTAGGAATGTTTCCATTTCATCTAAGTTTTCCATTTTGTTGGCATAATCATGGTATCTTTATAATCCTTTTAATTTCTAAGGTCAGTAGTGATGTCCCTCTTTTATTCATAATTTTATTCACAAATTTCCCAATTTCTTTTTTTTTTCAGTCTAGTGCAAGGCTTGTCAACTTTGTCGATCTTTTAATAGAACCCACATTTGGTTTTATTTATTTTTTCCTGTATTGTTTTTTTCTGTTTTATATTTCATTTGATTTCCACCCTAATATTTTAAAATTTTCTTGCTTTGGATTTAGTTTGCACCCCTCCCCCCCCGTTTCTTAAGGTTGAAGCTTAGATTATAGATTTGAAGTCTGTCTTTTTCTTCTGTTTTTCTTTAATATTTATTTATTTATTTGCTGTGTCAGGTCTTAGTTGCGGCACGCAGGTCTTTCATTGTGGTGTGTGGACTCTTCACTTCGTTGCGGTGGGCTTCACTCTAGTTGTGGTACACGGGCTTAGTTTCCCCGCTGCATGTGGGATCTTAGTTCCCTGACCAGGGATAGAACCGGCGTCCCTGCATTGCAAGACAGATTCTTAACCACTGGACCACCAGGGAAGTCCCTATCTTCTTTTCTAATGCAGGCATTTAGGGATAAATTTATAGAATTTACCCTAAGCACTGCTCTGGCTGGTGACATCCCACACATTTTTATATGTTGTATTTTCATTTTCTTTTAGCTCAAAATATATTTTTTTAATTTAGTGGGATTTCTTCTTTGACCCATTGCTTACTTAGAAGACATTGAGGGAGGATTTAGAAAAATTTAACTATGAGAAAATTCTCACTGTGGATTTCCTGAATTTTTCTGTTCTTGATATTCAGTGTGCTCAGAGAATACACCTTGTATGACTTCAGTCTTTAAAATTAATTGATACTTGTCCTAATGTTCGAATTTCCATATCCTTTATGATTTCCTGTTTAGTTGTCCTACCTTTTAATGAGAATAGGATTTTGAGATCTCAGACTGTTATTGTTGAATTGTCTGTTTCTTCCTTCAGTTCTGTCAGGTTTTGCTTCATTTGTTTGGGGCTCTGTTTTTATTTGTGTATGTTTATAACTGTTACATCTTCCTCATGATTTGACTTTTTGTCATTATAAAATGTGCTGCTTTATCTTTAGTAATACTTTTTTGTGTTAAAATATATTTTGTCTGATAACACCACTGCATCTCTCTTATGGTTACTGTTTGCTGTAACCTTTCAGTTTCAACGAATTTGGATCTTTGGATATAAAAGGTGTCTCTTGTAGACAGCCTACAGTTGAGTCTTGTTTTGTTTTACCCGGTCTAACAACCTTTGCCATATATATATGGTTTCTTTTTACAAAGAAAAACTATATATTTAAGGTGTTCAACCTTTTGTCTTTTATTCGGGGTGCTTAATCTATTTACATTTAATGTTGTTAATAATATGGTTGAGTTTACATCTGACGTTTTTATTTTTCATGTCTCTTTTTTTGTTCCTTTGGTTCTTCTGCCTTCTTTTGTATTAAGTAGATATTTTTTAGTGTATCGTTTTAATTCCTTTTATGTTTTTAAACAGTGTTTTGGAGAATAAAATATTCTTAGTGATTATTCTAGGGATTGCAATATTCCTTTTGTCAAAATCTGTATTATGGTAAAATACTAAGTTAATTCCTGTAAATTATAGAAATCTTAGTCTAGTGTGTCTCCATTCCCTCTCCCCTCCTTTGTACTATTAGTGTCATTTATATTACGTTTCTATTATAACCAATGGAATGTTATAATTATCACTTTATACAATCTTAGGTGTTTTTAAAAGGTTAAAGGAGAAAAAGAGAAAACATTATTCATAGGGTCTTTTGTATTAACCTACATATATGCCATTTCAGGTACCCTGTAATTCTTCCTGAGGGTTTGAGTTACTATTTGATGTCATTTCTTTGCTCCAAATTAGTTCTGTTCTCTTCCCTGTCCTTTGTGCTTCAAATCTTTATTTTTAAAAAATCTATTTTTCTGTTTCTTTTTGATCTTCAGAAATTCCTCCTTAGGGATGTAATGTACAACATGATGACTGTAGTTAACGCTGCTGGATGATACACAGAAAAGTTATAGGAGAGTTAATCCTAAGAGTTCTCATCCCATGGAGAAATTTTTTTTTCTTTTCTTTCTGTTATATCTGTATGAGATGATGGATGTTAGCTGAATTTATGTGGTAATCTTTTCACAATATGTCTAACTCACACCATCATGCTGTACATTGTACTGTGATATATGTCAATTATTTCTTAATAAAACGGGAAAAAATCATGAAAAAAGAAAAAAAATTCCTTCTTTTCACTGGCTGTTTCTGTTTCCTTATCTGTTATGTTTATTCACTCCTGTGTTTGTGTTATTTCTAGTTGATAATTCATTTCTTAAGTGACTTATTCTTACACTTCTAATTCTTTCGTTCGTTCTGTCACCTCAGTTTTGAGGTTTTAAATTGTAATTTGTGTTATTCTTTTACGGCTAGTATATGATTTTAAAGCATTTCAGGTTATTTTGCAATAGGTTGCAAACTGTTTTAGGGCCATACTTTCCTCGCATATTTTATTATCTTTAGGGATGTTATTTTCTTTATTCTTTTTTTTTGTTTTTAATATTAACTTTTTTAATGGACTTGATCTTAATTTACTTTTAAATTTTCACCTGAAATTGTTTTTCTGGAACTTGTTGAAGAAGGCAGAGTTTTTTATCATAACTTTTGTAACTTCACAGAACTCTCGTGTGTGTGTGTGTGTTTAAAAAATTGGCAGCTTGCTTTCTGAGATTTCCTGGCTCTGTTTCCTTCTCCCACTTTTTTCTGTACCTTAGTTTTCCATTACCTCTCTTGTACTATAATCCTCACTTTCATTGTACTCCCAGTAATGTGTGGTCAGTATGGGCCTTTGTCTGTAAGGGAGCTCTGTTGGGTCAGTTGGAGAGTTCACTGGAGGTTAAAGTGCACCAATCCCTTCAGCACCAACCATCCACTCTTTGCATTCTCTGAGTGGACAGAACCAGTCCTCGGCAGTTTGGTTTCCCTGTCTTTCCATTGCTGTCTATTTTGTGTGTTCTCCTGTTCCTGGATCTGCTGAATGCCCTATTTTTTCCTTCCGATTCCTCCTGCAGAAGTGCTGATGCCAATGAGATCTTATGGCTGTTGGTAGTTTTCCTTTTTGTGTCTTGGGTTTTGTGGTAGTACCTTCTCATCTAGCTTTGTTTCATCTGGATTTGTTGTAAATGTTGTCCAAGGGTTTTTTGGTTTTGCTACCTAGTTCTGTTTTCATGTGGAAGACTTGTAGAGGTTTTTCAAACACTGTACCACTACCACTGTTGTCATCTTTTTAGGTGTTATTAAAACCTCACTGTGATGTGGAGAAGCTCTCTTCCAAGGTTAGGTTCAGATGTCAGAATTCATGACAGTAGTGCTTTGGTGTGACTAAGTAGATTTATTACCCACACAGGTGGGGAGTTCTCAGTTGGGGGCAGAGGACAACTTTCTGGGAAGAGGTTCAGAAACAGAAAGTGAATACAAGTGTACAGGTGTTTTATAAAGGATAAGTCTGGTTGGTGCAGAATTTGAAAGAGGCACCTGCCAGGCATGGAATCTGAGAGAGGTGGTGAGTGCACTCCTGTACTTGGTGGTACTGGTGAGAGTGAGCCCTCAGGAAATGACAGACAGAGGGAGGAGATGATGCTCAGAGGTTGCCAGCACTAAAGCAAAGCATCAGTAGGGGTCTCGGTTTCTCTCCTTTGGTCTCTGTAGAAGAGATCAATTTTTCAAGTCCTGTTTTGGTTGTGGCATACTACTGAAGGACTGGGCTTTGACCTTGCCAGCCACATTTGTTCTCAGTATCCGTGATCAGCTCCTCCTTGAAGTAACTCGAGTTTCCGGGGGGGTAATCCCAACCAGAGGGAAGAAAGGTGAAGACTGTGTTCACTTGTCTGCAGTTTCAGAGCAAGTCACCACTGGCTGGACAAATCGGTAAGTCGCCAAAGAATATGACAAGAATGAGTGATAGCCTTCTTAGCTCTGCTTTTTGTACAGTTCTGTTAATTACATATTTCATTTAAGATATTTAATTTTATCAGGCGTTCACTGAGTGTCTAATAAGTCCACCTAATTTTGTACATATTGTCATATTGTGTTGTGTGAGATCCTGTTAATATAAATAAGCCAGAGTCTAGTATTTACTTGATTCTGATAAGCTATTGATTTTAAGAGCTTTTTATTTTGACTTACAAACCAGCACATGAAATGTTCACTTCAGCTGTAAAATATTATCCCTATGTCAGAAATATTAAAATATTGAAAACATACATCCTAAAATTGAGGAGTCATTTATGAAATGTTTATTAAGTACCAATCATAACGCTTAAATGCTTTTGCATATGTTATCATTTAGTCTTCACAGTAACTCAGTGTGGTTAGGTTATTATCTTCCAATAACAGATGAGGAAAACAAAGCTTGTGGAAATAAGTAGTGTAAGTACAGGGGGACATTTGAACTCGGCTCTGTCTCATTTCTTTTCAGTATATAAATGCTTTCAGTCAATATGTAAAATGAGTAAATCTTTTAGGGGGAGGGGTTCTGTTTTTCCTATCTGTTTATTCTGCTGTGTTAAATTCATTAGAGTGAATTTTAACTTTTTATTTAATAATATACAAAGGACTTAGAAGACTTTTTTCTCCCCAGAGTTTTTCAAAGATCTGGTTATATAGTTTGTGATTCTTTAAGATGGTTAATGAAAACCTAAGTAATTTCATCTTTACTATTATTTCTCAGTCATGTTACTTGACTTTCTTGACAGCTTCTCAGAACTCTGTGTCTTACCATAATGAATTTTGGAAAACGTCAGTGTGAAATATGCAGGCCTGTTTAAATTTGAACTTAAACTATGGTATCACTCCTGTAATAGCATAATCATTTTAGTAAACTTAATAAAGCTGTTCATTCAAAAAGTGCAAGAAACCACTTCAGAAGTAGTCATTGTGACCGTTCTAATTGGGAAATGAGAGGGAAAGTAATCTGCTAGGGAAGCGAGAATTAAAAAAGAGAGGAGAAAGTTGTGGTGATGTAGGCTGGCCTAGGTGTGAGGTTTTAAAATAGAAAGTTTGATAAACTAGTCATGCTCATCTTGTATACAGTTATTTAAAAATCTGGCTCAGATTTAAAACATCTTAGGCTAAGACCATTCCATGTACAATAACAGATGCTAATTCTGCTTAGATGAAAATTATCTTACTGCTCTTAAATTTAATTTAGTATACCTGTGATCTGTTAGGTGTTAGATATCAGATAACCTCAGGGGCCTAAAAATTGGATTTTCTGTCAATGTGTTATCCTTTATTTCTTTTTAGTTGCTTACATTTTCCTCTTTCTCTCCTAGCTGAGAGATTTATGAAAATATTAGATTTGATATTATGAAAATATCAAAGCATTTATTTTCTTGACTGCTGTAGTGGCTCAAACACAGTTTGTTCATTATTCAAGAATTATATTATTTACTAATTACATAACTCTCCATGACATTCTGCAAAGTTCTGTGCCTTCAGTACTAATCAGGCTCTCTACCTCTCCTTCCGTATAGTTAGGATTGCTTTGTGAAATTTGGGGATCTGGTTTGTCTCTTGAACACATTCTGCGGTGGTTGGGCTTCCTTTTTGCTACCTGGCTTGTGGAGATTAAGTAACCATATAGCAGAAAGCCAACTGAGGTGATCATTTGCTGGAGCGAGACTGGAGTCTGCAGAGAGAGAGCTCTACCAGAATGACTTTTTAGCCTCATGTGTATGTGTTTACTTTTCAGTTATCAAAGCCATAAGAAGTGATGGAAGAAATAGGCTCAGATTCTTTGTTCTTCCACATCAAGAAGGGAAAAACCTATTGCTGATTTAAAACTACTTCCCAGGGCCAACTCTAAACCCTGGGATTTTTCTTTTTGCCAGCCTTTCTCTTTCCAATGGCATGAATTACGTGGAAGGATGGAAGGTGTGAGTGCGGAGATGGGAGCTGACAGCAGTGCCGGTACTTGGGCCTTCACTTTGTCTGCTAGCTTGTAGTGCACCCGGAGCCTGCCGCCAAGTTAGGAACCATTCTGAAGTGCTTGGTTGAGGATTTCCGGCACCATGATTTCAAATACGTTTGAATTTACTCCTTGTCTTATTTTTCATAGGTGTATTTGATCTTAACATATGTGTTATCCAGGATTTGTATGTGTTAATGTGGACGGCAAGACCATTTTAATGGGAGAGGTGACGTTTTGATTAAAGAAGAAAATTTAGAAACGTTTGAGTTTTTCTCTTTGTGTTTAATAGGCAGGCGGTGGTTAAAGGTTCCCTTCCACATCCTTTTGCCTTGACGTTATTTGAGGACACACTGTACTGGACTGACTGGAATACACACTCCATTTTGGCTTGCAACAAGTACACTGGCGAGGGTCTGCGTGAAATCCATTCTAACATCTTTTCTCCCATGGATATACATGCCTTCAGCCAGCAGAGGCAGCCAAATGGTAAGTGATCTTGATTTTTAAATTGCAGGTTGGAATAGCTTTGTAGCACTCTGATGCCTGGCTTTAGTGAGGGGCAAGAGGAGGGAGGATATATCCAAAGGTAGTGGGAAGAAATAAAAAACAGGGAAAATGTCAAAATATAATTCAGGGTAGACAACAGCGTAAACCATTTGTAACTTGATATCTGTCACTACAGACCACCTCAGCCCTTTGTTTGAGTCTGGGGGTATGAAGGTAAAGAAGAGAGAAATAAAATAAGAAATTGAGATAGCTCATATGTTAAGATTGTGCACAAATGCATTTCTTATTCATATTATTTCTCTCTAATGAGTGATTTTGTTCATTGTATGTTTAAAAATGAACACTTTCCTTGAATGGAAACCTCTATTAATCTAACTGGTTAATTTAAGTACCTCAGGTTACTTAAATAAAATACTTATACCTTTTCTGTGCACATCCCCCCACCTTTTTTTCTTAGTTTTGCTTCTGTTTCTGGCCATCCTTTATAATGACTTGGGCTGTGACTGCTGACAACAATTTCTTGTGAGAGGACTAGAATTAGGTTTAAAAGAATATGAGAATGTTAAGTGTTTGGCACTGGTGTGTAAATAAATGTCTGGCATGTGTCTGAGTGTATTGCAGATTGTATTCCATAGCCAAAAATGCAGGGGGTTTGGATTATGCATTGCTTTGTATTAGTTCCTTCCATTTAGGGGGAGATAGTCAAGTACTGAATGTGTCATATTGGAATCTGGTGATCATGAGTCCATAAAAATGTTTTAAAATGTTTTAAAATGTTTGTGTTACTCTTTTGTAGAAAAGAAAATGTTTAGTCACTTGCATGAATTTTTTATTTCAGTGTTGGCCCTCAGGAAAGAATTTCTTTGTTCTTGTTTTTCTAATGACACTGTTGATCCTTTATGTTTTACTAGTTTGAGAATTTGCAGTTATGTGTGATATTGCTTTCTTTTATCTTTCATATTTTGTTGATCTCCATCTTTTGTTGATTTTTTTCTGTATTATTTAAATCCATCCCTTTCTATATATAGTTTCTTCACATTTTCTAATTAATCTCTGCTTCTCAGTTTTCCCTTTTAAGTCCATTTTGTTTATCTTTGCCATGTAAATCTTTCCAAAGTGTGGCTTTTCTTGTCTCTCAGTGCCTCCACCACAGACTTTCCCCTCCCTGTGCTCATTCAGCTTTAGTTCCTATTAGTCAAACCTTAATCTTCCGTTACACTGTTCACTTTATTATCTCACCCAGTGTACAGCCTCCAAGCCTTCATTCATGTGGTTTTACCACACTTGAATGTCCCCCTGTGTGTTCTTCCTACCTTTCAAGACTTCAGTCATGTCCTGTATCTTTCCTTAGTGATTTACTTCCCATTTGACTCTATACTGACTTGACAGTCTAAATGTACAAGATAGCAGTTTCATTGTTTTGTATTGTTTTCCAGTATTATTGTTCATTAATTTTGTCATACTGGCCAGATTGCAAGCTCTTTAGGGCAGGGACATCCTGCTTTATTTCTTGTATATTCCTCTTTGGATACAAAATGCTAAGTAAATTCTCACTGATTAATTCCCTTCCTTGCAGATGGTCTGGTAGTCAAGCACCTGGATGACATTTGGTAATAATTTGGTTTATCAGAGTTGCTCATGTTATGGTTGTTAACCTTTGTGTATCTAGAGTGGGGGAGGTCATCCATAATCATTGGTATTAATTACTGTGATTTATATTTGACAGCTACAAATCCATGTGGAATTGATAATGGTGGTTGTTCCCACTTGTGTTTGATGTCTCCAGTCAAGCCTTTTTATCAGTGTGCTTGCCCAACTGGGGTTAAACTCCTGGAGAATGGAAAAACCTGCAAAGATGGTAAGAAGTTGGTCTCCAAGAAGGAAGAATTTTAGATAGCAATTGGGATTCTTTATGATTTATTTTATTTCTCTGTAATAAGCTCTACAGTGCTTTGGGAGACTAGTCACTTAATCTCTCAGTCTTCACAATTGGTTATATACTAGGAGTGTTTTGTGTTTTATGGCAACTCTCGAATATTATAAATTACTTTAGTATTTAACTGAATTTTTAACATGCTATTTTGGAAAAAAAAATTAGGTGCCATTTCTTTTCTCTGTCAAATCTCATAGTCAGGGCTTCCCTGGCGGTGCAGTGGTTAAGAATCTGCCTGCCAGTGCAGGGGACACAGGTTTGAGCCCTGGCCCGGGAAGATCCCACATGATGCGGAGCAACTAAGGCCGTGCGCAACCACTACTGAGCCTGTGCTCTAGAGCCCGTGAGCCACAACTACTGAAGCCCACGAGCCACAACTACTGAAGCCTGTGCGCCTAGAGCCCGTGCTCTGAAACAAGAGAAGCCATTGCAATGAGAAGCCCGCGCACTGCAACGAAGAGTAGCCCCTGCTCACTGCAACTAGAGAAAGCCCGTGCACAGCAACGAAGACCCAACACAGCCATAAATAAATAAAAAAATAAAATGAAATTTAAAAAATCTCATAGTCATTGATCACAGTTGATTCTTGTGGAAATGAGTATTCTCATAAAGAATACATTTTTAACAGTAGGTAGCATTTGTAAATAAAGAACTTCAGTGCAAGGAAAAGATGTTTATTAAACTTTTAACTATAAAGACTATCATGGGATAAACATATTTTCTAAAAAATGATTGAATGATGTTTTTAATTGCCTTTTAACAACAGAGAATTGCCTTCAGAAGAAGAAAAGAATTCCTTATTGTACTGTTTAAAGCAACTCTTTCTATACTTAACCACCACACTGCCTCTTCTCCTTACTCTCAATTCCCTATAGAGAGAGGGCATATTGGAGAAGTATTCTGATTTAGGACATTTCAAGGGACTTCTGGTTTGGGAGAACACCAGTTCTTCTCTTTTTCTTCTTAATGAGAATGTTATTCTTCATTCTTACCCCTATGGATCACCATCTGGTTCTCTAGCCACCAGCAAGACCTGGTAAGAAAATTGTTATATTTAGCAGTGGCTTCTTTATCTAACTCTGAGAAGTAGAAGCCTTTATTTAGGAGTGGGTTAGAGTTCCTGGCAAGGGGGTCAGGGAGTCAGAGAGATGGAATTGAGTTGGTGTACAGGATATTTGTCATGACTTGGCATTGATAAATTATCCTCCTAGTCAAAGGTGAAGCTGGCTGACTCTTGTCAGACGGTTTTCATGGCAGACAATAATTTGGTTTCAGTTTAAAACAAAAGGTTTTTGTAATGTTGCCTTTTTGTTTAAAAATGTAGCCTGACTTTAAAACAGAGGATTTATTTTAGCGGTAGTGGTCTGTTTACACCCTATAGCAGTGCAGATGTACGAGTTTAACTCCTGTTTTGAATTTCAGATATACATTTGGCATGTAGTAGCCTTAAGTTAACTCTTCTGTTTTGATCACCTTGCCAAATTGACAGCTTCACTCTCTATGACTTCTTTGTTTGCAGAGTTTAGGGCTGGCTTCTTTTGGTACTTAGCAGAGGCAGTGAATTGGATAAAGTTACTCCTAGTTGGTGCCTGCTGTGGCATTTAGGGCTGTATTCTCTCCAAGACAGAGTTCATTTATAATTAATCCATGAGTCAAAAAGCTGATGCTGAGAGCTTCTTCACTCCTCTTCTCAGTGTTTTCTACTATGATTCCAGATTAATGCTTGAAGTTTAATATCAGTATTTTCTTTCGGACTCATTTCTTTGGTTGGGAATCTTTTTTCGCTCTTTGAGATGTCAACCTGCTTACTATGGTTTTTTGTTTTTTTGTTTTTTTTTGCGGTACACGGGCCTCTCACTGTTGTGGCCTCTCCCGTTGCGGAGCACAGGCTCCGGACGTGCAGGCTCAGCGGCCATGGCTCACGGGCACAGCCACTCCGCGGCATGTGGCATCTTCCCGAACCGGGGCACGAACCCATGTCCCCTGCATCGGCAGGCAGACCCTCAACCACTGTGCCACCAGGGAAGCCCTGTTTACTATCTTTTATTAGCTTTTATATAAAGTTAAATGTTTTTTTGCTAGTGGTTGACTTGAATATTTAAAATCAAAGCAAACAAAAAGATTAATATTCTCATTCACAACAGTGTTTTTATTGAATACTGTTTTGGGTTAAAAGCATTTCATAAATAAATCTGATTTAAAACTCAATGAAATAAAAATTTGAAAGTTTACTTTCTAATGGTAATAATAATAATATATTAGCTAGTACTTATTGAATACTTACATGTTTGGTACATTTCTGAGTTTTACATTTATCTCCTTAAAGTCTCACAGCAACCCTATAGAAACCAGGCTTAGAGAGATTAGGTGTTTTGCCCGAGTTTGTGTAACTGCCTGAATCCAGTTCTGTCAGATGAACAACTCTAACCCTTACCCAGTGTGTCGTATTTATCTGATTCCCTCTCTCTTCTGCTGCTGTTTCCTCCTCCATAGGTTCCTTTGTCCTTAATTGTGTCAGGCATTGCCCTGTAGTTCTTTTTGTTACAACAGCTTTACTGAGACGTAGTTTACCTATAAAATTCAACCATTTCAAATGTACAATTCGGTGATTTTTAGTAAATTTACAGAGTTACAACCATCACAGTACATCCAATTTTAGAACATTCTCGTTAATCACAAAAGATCCTTGTCCTAGATTAAAAAGGTAAAGACCTTTTTAAACATCCTTCTTGAACAAAGGACCTGTACTTCCTTCCTCTGATATTCAGCTACTTAGCTTCTTAGTCATTACTTAGTTGCTATTCATTATACCTTTAAATAAATGTTATTGATTCCAGGGGCTATATAATGGGTGAAACCAGAGAGAGAATCAAAACTTGATTTGGAGAATTCAGCCATTATAGAGCTTGACCTCATAGTCAAGCCACTCCTGTTTTACTGCATTACTTTCCATTTCCACCCTAAATAGACCCTAGTATCCTTTTTTTTTTTTTTTTTTTTTTTTTTTTGCGGTACGCGGGCCTCTCACTGTTGTGGCCTCTCCCGTTGCGGAGCACAGGCTCCGGACGCGCAGGCTCAGCGGCCATGGCTCACGGGCCCAGCCGCTCCGCGGCATGTGGGATCTTCCCGGACCGGGGCACGAACCCGTGTCCCCTGCATCGGCAGGCGGACTCTCAACCACTGCGCCACCAGGGAAGCCCCTTAGTATCCTTTTATACTCATTACTTTTCAATTACTGAAGAAGTTCTGCATTCTTTATTTAGAGTAACTAAATTTTGCCTGTGGGTTTCAAGTCTTTTCTTCATCTTTTTCACTTTGTTGTTCTAGGTGCTACTGAATTACTGCTTTTAGCCCGAAGGACAGATTTGAGACGAATTTCTTTGGATACACCAGATTTCACAGACATTGTTCTACAGTTGGAAGACATCCGTCATGCCATTGCCATAGATTATGATCCTGTGGAAGGCTATATCTACTGGACTGATGATGAAGTGAGGGCCATACGCCGCTCATTCATAGACGGATCTGGCAGTCAGTTTGTGGTCACTGCTCAGATTGCCCATCCTGATGGTATTGCTGTTGATTGGGTTGCCCGAAATCTCTATTGGACAGACACTGGCACTGATCGGATAGAAGTGACAAGGCTCAACGGGACCATGAGGAAGATCTTGATTTCAGAGGACTTAGAGGAACCCCGGGCTATTGTTTTAGATCCCATGGTTGGGTAAGAGGCTCTGCTGATAGAAAATTTTGCCAGGTGTTTCTGGTTTTTTACAGGTTCCTAGAAACATTGAGAAAAACAATGTGAAGTATATGCTGGTTTCCAATAAATAGCTCTTTAACAACTGTCCATTTTTAGAATATAGTGATTGGAATAAAATCTCAAGTTAAAGGATTGCTAGTTTATTTCCTTGAATGTTTTGAATATTTTTTCTTTCTAAATTAAGTCCATGCTTGCTGACTTTGGGTGTTGGCTGTAGATTTTGCCGAGGTTGCATCATGACCATGAAAATTGTGGAAAGAAGTTGTTTTCAGAGCTCTTTCTCTTCCCCCCTAGAAAATTTAATTTCATCTCATTTTCAGTACTTCCAGAACGACTTGGTAAAGAATATATCTTACGTTTTGTATGTCCCCAAGCGTATAAATGATTTGATTTCCAAAACTTGGTCAGGCCATGTAGCTTTATGCCTAGTCTTTTTTTTTTTTTTTTTTTGGCTATAATACCCTGACGATGGTCCAGGGAAACACAGCTTTCTACATACTCACCAGTGTTGTTTGTTACTATGAGATTCATCCTGAGGGTGAACATAATGACAAATTATTACACCTCAGTGCATACCAATGCCTTCGAGCCCCTTAAATTCTCAGGAGCCTCAAGAATCACGTAGTGCTACAGGAGGAGTTAGTTATTTGGGGAAATCAGTTTGCCATCTGAATATTACTAGTGGTTTAACCTTTTTGTGTCAGAGATGACAAGCCAGCAAGAAAGAGAGGACTGTTCCTGGGAAGGAGCACAAAATATTTTGAAAAACACAGCTGAAAATAGAGTATCATTATTGGGAGGCATTATCAGTTCTAGAAAACACTGTTTCATTCTGAAAATTTTCTACAAGCTTACACACTGCTGTTATAAATGTCTTAAACTTACTCTTCGTATGTTTGTCTTATGTTTTTTTCCTTCTGTGGTGTTAACAGATGATCAGTGTAAAGGAGGGGTGGATCTCACCTTTAGGATATCTGAAAGTTACAGTTTATTATCTGTTTTTAGCTCATATTCTGTGTACTTCTATAGGTACATGTATTGGACTGACTGGGGAGAAATCCCGAAAATTGAGCGAGCAGCTCTGGATGGTTCTGATCGAGTAGTGTTGGTTAACACTTCTCTTGGTTGGCCAAATGGTTTAGCCTTGGATTATGATGAAGGCAAAATATACTGGGGAGATGCCAAAACAGACAAAATTGAGGTTTGTTTCTTGCTTTTTCATTTTGAAACCAGTTTTGTAATCGTTTTTGAATTAATGGTAATTTGATGCAGATATTCTTGCATCTTCACTGGGGTGCCAGAGGTATTTTATTCAACCTTTAGGATTCTGGGGATTGTGTATTTTCTTCCATCTAACGATAAAATTTCTGAGTTACACTGGCATGAGAAATGGGTATTCATGTATCTCTAGTCTTAAAAGCTTATGTGAATGATTTTTCTCATTATGGGTAAAGCCACTGCCTGAATTTCCTAGGGGCAGTTTGCACAAACCAAATATTACATAAGCTCTAGACTGAAAGAGCCTGATAGTCGTTGTCAGGAAAACAAAGCCCATACATGCATATATACTTTCTGTTGGTGATGGTGTTGGGGCAGGTGGTGGCATATATTAACTATTAAGATGGTTACATGCAAATGGTTTTTAAATTGATTTATGAGCTGTGTGGGAGAAAAATTAATTAGCCAAAGCTTGGGGGAAATATTTTCCAAATGATAGGACTAAGGGCAATCAGAATAGAATTACGGTGGAAACAACCACCATATGTGAATATGTGACTATTTTATCACATTGTTTTGTGAAGAGCATATATCCGTGATAATTGATTGTGAAGTCTAACTTTACAGCTTTGAATTGCTAGAGGTCTTGTGAATCACATACTTAAAGCGGAGTTTTGATCACAATATTTCTTTGGAAAACACATGACTTCTCATATAAGGAATAGCTTTGAATGGCTCTTCAAAGGCACAGCACACATCTCGCAATAGATAGATAATTTGGGCTCTGGAGCAGTTACTTTAGAAAGGTGATTCTTAGGAATGTCAGGGACTCTGAGGGAATAATGAGTTAAAGGGCCTTCCTTTAAGAATGGAATCTTGGAATAGAAAAAAGCCATTAGTATTCCACCAGGCTTAAATACTGAAAACCATCTTCAACTCTTGCAGCTGGTTTCCATTAATAGAAAATTATGCATAGACTTGACTATATAAATTTTCTCCCTGTTGTTAGTGTTTCACTGCCCCCACCCCCTTTAAATCCAAGTTAGGTTTGAATCTAGCAGCTGGAGTGCAGTGCTAATGAGACAAAGGTTATGAGTTCACTTTTCAGACAGGCTATTAGCTTCACTTGGATAGGCTTGAGTACAAATCTCACAACATTCCCATCCAGTTCACAAATGTGTATTGTTGATCAGCTGTGAACTATACATGAGTGTATAGGTATACTACTCTTAGAAAAATTGTTTAAGTCCATGTGTCCCAGAGGAATGTCTGCACATAAGGAAAGAGCACATAATTTACATCACGGAAGAACACGTGATTTATTATTCTATAGGGATTTTAAAAATTCTGTATTTGATCTTTCTTAGCTTACTATGACTGACTGACTAGATTGTAAATAAAACATTTGTTTCTTTCTAGGAATTTTTCAAGTCTTATTTTCCCTACTGCAGATCACTTTTAGCACTTTAGATATAGAAATTCATTCAAAATCACAAATAGTTCAGGAGGGATTCAGGTAAAGAAATGGGAATTTATGGATGTTCTGAATGACAGTGTTTAAGAATAAAAATGAATACACATTATATAACAATATCTAATATTCATTTTGCAGGATTTATTTTCTTAGTTTGCAGGAAGTGCAGTAGGTCTTAAAATGAGTATTAGTTCTGGCCTTTTGAGCTGTGTATATGTATGTAAGTGGTGTCATTTGCTTTCTCACTTCTTATTTCCTTCCTCCTTGACTTGCACCAGCATCCGTAAACTTACCTTTCAGATCTATTTCTCTTTTTCCAGGTTTACTGGAACACAGCTGCTATTTGTTGTTTGTCCCCCTTTTGACAGATTATTTGAGGTTAGTGATATATCTCCTTCCACCAAATTATACACACAATGACCTCCCCTCATTCTTTCCCCAGAGGTTCTGATGAAGTTTCCCTAATTGAACATTCAGTGCTTTTGTAATCTTAATTACAATTACAGTGTAAAAAAAAATTCTTTTTACAGACACATCTGGGAAATAAAGAGAGCAGATATTGTTATCTGTTACCCTCAAATTTACAATGATATGTAAAATTGCTGGTATATGGCAAACTAAGGAAAGAGCACAGCTCTTCATATTGCATAACTGAGGGAGAAAAACTGTTAGTTTCCCTCTCTGAGACTAGTAGTGATTATAGGAGCAACTGTAACCACCAGCTTTTTCATTTTGCTTTACTCAGTAGTAGGTCGACTAAAACTTTTGGGAAGACACAGAATTTTAAAAATGCTTCTTTTTCTAGGATTACTTGCTAGCCTCTTGTTATGTATCAGCTGATCCTAGGTGCTGATGTGACCCTAGTCTAGGTCACATGCTCCTTGCTACTCCCCTTCTCTTAAGAAAGCTTCCCTGCTTTTGTCATGCCCAAGAATGAAAGGTACTTTTTCCTGGGACTATAAGAAAATATTAAATTATGGTTGTAGTGGCCTTCTCTTCTGGAAGACTTAGAGTTTACTTGGGATATATGTTTCCAGTACATTTGGGAAGAAAAGATAGGTATTTGATAAATTATGTAGCAGTGTAAGGCATAGCAAACTCTTGTGTTTTGAGTGGATCTTATGGGAAGAGCTTAAAATGTTCATTCGCTTATGCTCTCTGCTCCCTCAGTGGAGATTCCTTAGATCAGGTTCTCACTCACTTTTTTTGGTAAGTGGTGATGTAACCAGATGCTGGATATTGGGGAGCTGGGTCTGAGGATTGGGGAAACCAGAGAAAATTAATGGGGAGCTCTGGGTTTCAGACTCGGCTTCTGTTGTACAGAGTTGCAAGAAAGAATAAATAGGTTTACCTGAGGTCTATAACCAATTCCGCAGAGAGGGATGGTACATAGGGAATTGCTGATGATGTCACATTTTTTTAAAAAAAGACAGTCATCGTATTGGCTGGTGCTTTAATATAAGAATGTGTTTGTGAGGATATGTCTGATTTCCCTGCTTTTCAACTGATAGTGACCACTTAACTGTAGGTGTTATTTAAAAGGTACTTCCTGGTACTTGTTTACGTTTCTTCATTATGCTGAAATCATTTCATCACCTTTTACATACAAGCTTCTAGTTTACTTGTCTGCACTGGGGTCCCCTCTTCTCCCCACCCAAGTGTTACTATAGTGTTCTGGGGCTTCCTGATAATAAATACTAAAGCATTAGCAGAAAGGATCATTTTCTTTTTTCTGGTTGGGGAACATCAAACAAGCCTTTATTTCACCTTTATAAGACCCTGCAGTAGGCAGAAGCACATTGTGTCTTAACAGTATTCTCATTTTTCTCGGTCCGTTTTAACTGCCAGAAACATTGGTTGTACTGAGGGCCTGCAGTACTGCTTACCAATAGTGAAGACATATCATAGATAATTTATAAGTTTAAAAGATTTTCAGTTAATGCGTTTTCAGTCGCTGGTTTTATTGAAAATAATAATATTGTCATAGCTGAAATTTTCTCACAGTTTACTTTCTCATTATATACTTTTTATTCATTTTTTTCCCCTTTTCATTTCTGAGCTTATGCTGACAAATGCAGCAACACCTAGTGGTTGTAGGTGTAGAGAGAGATTTTTCTTGTTTACTTCAAGGACATGTAGAATTATTTCATATCTCTTTTATTGTAAATTTCCCTATTTTAGAGAACAGTGTCCATAGGTAGTTTTGTCCAAATCTAATTATACCTGGCACAATTTTGTTGGGAAACAGAAACAGAGATTATTATGCAGGGCTGTATTTTCCTCTCATGACAACTTCCTCTGTTTAATCAGTACTCTTATAAAGAAATTTGTTTCCCAAGTATTCAGATTTTTTTAAAAGTAATTTCTTTGGCGTCTTTAGCCTGTGTATTGTGAAAGTCTGTTAAAACACACAAGGACCCATTTATGATGGTTTTTCTTATTGTTTTTTCTAAGATTAATTCCTCCTTAAGAAATTATAATAATATAATCATCTGTTGTTGAGATAAAGCTCTCCTGAGTGTATGACAAGTACCAACAAGTTCTTTCTTTTGAATCTTTGCCAGTTTATGTGTTTCTTAAAATTGGTTTTACTTTTAGTTTTAGAAAAATGTTCAGGATAACTTAAATACCTGAATCTTTGCCCATTCCTACTACTTTACCACACTATATGTATGTATATATATGAATATATATTTTTCCCCACATCTTCTTGACATATAATAATGGAAGAATGATTTTGATAAATTCCGTTATTAGATTCCTCAGCTCAACAGAATACCTGGATTTGGAGACTGTATTCACTGAGTTGTAAGCATGGGCTATCATCTTGTTTCTGATTGGGGTGTATCTTGTGATTATATCTATCTTTGAACTCCTATTTGAAGGTTACCTGTTGATGTACAATTCTAACAACATTATTTAACTTGTTATCATCTATAGCAGCCAGAGTAGTATATCGTCCAGTTGTATGCTCTGTCATCTCATTATCTCCTCTACTTTGTCTGGCTCTAGAAAAGTTATTGCACATATTTATAGTGAGAGAAACTTGCTTGATGATAGGTGTGATCATATTTTCCTGAACTGGCACAGCAAACCCTGGAGCCTCACCAAACAAGATGCAGTTGCCTCACGTTGGAGTTAGTATAATTTTATCTATGTAAATTAGGATAATCTGTTCATTTGGTACCTAGAAAGCACTTTAGTGACCAAGTTTGAACTTGCACTTGGATTATTTTTTAAATGTCCTGCTATTATACTTTTTCGCCTCATGTTTTAGTATAAAACCATTTAATATGTGGGGAGCTGTTTTCAGTTACAGTCATTATTTTAGAAGTACCTTCTTTATTCCTTTGGTTTTTGTACCCCTGAAGTAAGAGTCCTGATTTCAGTGTCCTACTTTCTTGAGAAGAGAGGTCATCCTCTTTACAGTTTATAACAGTGTGGGGGTTTTTTGTTGTTTTTGTTCTTTTTTGCGGTACGCGGGCCTCTCACTGTTGTGGCCTCTCCTGTTGCGGAGCACAGGCTCCGGACACGCAGGCTCAACGGCCATGGCTCACGGGCCCAGCCGCTCTGCAGCATGTGGGATCTTCCCATACCGGGGCACGAACCCGTGTCCCCTGCATCGGCAGGTGGACTCTCAACCACTGTGCCAGCAGGGAAGCCCTAATGTTTAGTTTTTATCGAGGTAATCTCTAGATGTTTTGTTGAAACATTTTATAATATTGGACCCTGATCTAGTTCTTGTTTGATTTTGCCATTTAACTCGGTGACTTTAGATAATTCACATAATCTCCGGTCTTTGTATTTTGGCCAGTGAGGTCATTTGAACCAGGTGATCTTTAGGTTCTTTCCAGTTATAACATTTTCTGATGTTTTTTATATTAACTGCATGTCATAGGTTAAGAACAAATTAAACACTTTGCTTGGGAGAGTTGCTAAAAGGGAATCTATATTGAAGATGACATGACTGTTTTCTTTTTTTCTTTAAATTTTTCCTTATTTACTGTGCCTTTAATTCCTATCACCTAAAGAAAACTTGCCTGTTGGGGGTTCAGTATCTTTAGTAACTCAGTTTTAGTGACTTCCAGTAAGCTATTCATTTAGATTTTGCGTTGACCTGTATGCAGGCTACTCCATTATTAATATGCATGGTGGGTTTAAATAAATGTTTAAAGCCGTTGTTTGAAGCTTGCCAAACATGTAAATGTTAATGGAGTTCATGTAAAACATTATTTTTCAGGAGGTTATTTCCCTGTAGCTGGGAAACTATTATACTTTTAAAGGGGTCATAGAGATTTTATTTTTACTGTTTTTAGAAGGTTTGGAAAGGGTAAAAAGTAATATAATGGCAAGGACCACAGTTTTCGGGCTTCTTGGGAGGGAATTTGCAAAACATAGAGCAATGTTAACAATAACAAGTATTTTAACTTCTTGTTTCAACTTAATTTATCACCAGCTATTTAAGGATTCTATGTAATAGTCATTGCTGAAGTTATCCATAACGAGCAAAGGATTCTCCTTCAAATTTTTTTCCACTTTAAGTGTAGCTTACAATTTTAAAATGTTGAGAATGTTATAATGCAGGCCCTGTAATTTTTTTGTTGAACTCTTAATAGATTTCCTAAACTCTTCATTGTACTATGATTTGTTTTTTTGGTAGATTTGATCTGAAATAATAATCTGAGGGAAGGAGTTAGAATCCCTTTTATAGTGCTGAGATTTTCAACAGATTAGTATTTTGTTATTTCATTTATAATTTTGAGCTTCTGAGATCTGCCAGGCTTGTAGAGCTTGTAAGTAGGACTGAAATTAGAGGCTTTATGCTATTAATAAATAGACCCTGTTCAGTTTTTTGTTTTTGTTGATTGATTTTTTTACAGTTCCATAAGTTTTAATAAGTGCATAGAGTCATGTAGCCACCACCACAATTAAGATACAGAACATTTCCATCAATCACAAAAACTGCCTTGTGCTGCCCCTTTATTTTCAACTCCCCACACCCACTCTCCGGCAACCTCTGCACCTAGATTTGCATAAATGGAATCATACAGTATGTTACCTTGTAAGTATGGCTTCTTTCACTTAGCTTTAGACATTTAAAGCGTTAAATGTTCATTTATTTTTGATTTTAGATTGATTTATGACTTGGTCTTTATGTCTGGTTGAGATTTATAACACTACTATTGTGTTTTAGTTACAGTGTTATTCTTAAAATATGGGGAAAAAAATCCCAAACCCTTCTCTGCCACAATAGATTTCATTAGTCTATAGATAGTAAGCAAACAGAGTTTCATGGGTTTTCAAAGTGTTGTTGTCTTTGGGAAAAAAGCCATGTTCAGACGGTTTAGACATTATCAGATGATTTCTAGATAGTGTCATATACTTACACAAACATTTGTTCTTTCTATCCCAGGTTTCTCTTCCCAGAATTCAGCAGTGTTTGTTGCTTTTTGATTAGTTAGCTTCTTTAATTTGTCAAAGGTCATAGAACTTGCTGTTTATGAAGAAAACAATGGAATTCAAGTTTCCTGATTCCTAATACAGTACTTATTGTGTTGAGTTCTGCTGCCTCTTTTTTAGACTGTTCATTTTGAGATAATTTCAGACTTCAACAAAAAATTTGCAAGAGTAATAAAACTTTCACCCAGGTTCATTTTACATACTCATAGAATAGTGATCAACACCAGGAAATTAACACTGATACCATTTCCATTATTCCTGTTATATTAATTGGAATTCTCCCATAAGGAAGAGGTGTCCCCTTTCCAGTTTATTCAATTATTCATATATATATGTATGCACATATATATGTGTATATATGAGCCAGTGGATGTTCAGTTTATTCTACAGGGTATATTTCGTTATCATCATTATATCGTTGCAAAAATTGTTCCAGAATTGGCATTAGGATCACCTTCAAGGTGATTCTGTGTCCTTTTGACATGCCTCCATCTTTTTTTTTTTAATTGTGGTGAAAAACACATAACATAAAACCTACCATCTTAATCATTTTTACGTGTACAGTGGTGCTAATTATATGCACATTGTTCTGCAAGATCTGTAGAACTTTTTCATCTTGCAAAATTTAATCTCCATTCCTTTTGAACAACTGCTTCCCCACCAGCCCCTGGCAACTGCCATTTCACTTTCTGTTGCTAAGAGTTTGATTACTTTAGATACCTCTTATAAGTGGAACCATGCAGTATTATGTTCTTGTGACTGGCTTTATTTCATTTAGCATATGTCCTCAGGGTTCATCCGAGTTGTGGTCTGTGACAGGATTCCCGTCTTTTTTAAGGCTGAATAATATTCCATTGTAGTATATACCGTATTTTCTCTATCGATTCATCTGTTGATGGACATTTAAGTTGGTTCTGCCTCTTGGCTATTGTGAACACTGCTGCAGTGAACATGAGTGTGCAGATATCTCTTTGGGATCCTGTTTTCAGTTCTTTTGGGTGTGTACCAGAAGTAGGATTGCTGAATCAAATGGTAATTTAATTTTAATTTTGTAAGGAGCCCCTGTCATTTTTAAAATACTTTTTGGAACAACAGCATATTCCAGCTTTCTCTTATTTCCCATGCCAAGGAGCCATGGTTCTTTTTAATGAAGAATAGTATTTAAAAACCAGTATCTGGGCATAGGGTGTGCTCATTGGTACTTGAGTAATTTGTCTTAATACTAAGATGTTAGAGTTGATTTTTTTTTTCCTACTAAGACTCCAAATATATGTTAGTTGTGCTTGAAAAGAATGAGAGGAAAGGGAGCATTTTTCCCTTGTTAATATGCTAATGTGTTTCCCTTAGGGTTTATTAAAGGCTCCAGGACAGTGGGGTTCTCACAAGTATCTCATGAAGCATTTGAGTATCGACTAAGGTGGTATTGGTTTTCATCATAGCGATACCTTCAGCTGAAAATCTGTTCTCAATTTTATAGTTTTGAGTAATTCATGTTTTAGAATGCTTTGGTCACAATAACAATTCGTAGCTCTATCTGTAAAAGAGCACAGTAACTGCAAATGTTTAATATTCTAAGCACGACTCCTTGAGAAAATATTATGCAACTACCTAGTGCAAGTTTGATACTTTTTCTTTCCATATTAAAAATCACTTGTATTTACTCAGACATAATATGTCTTGAAGTAGGTTAAAGGCTTTAAATGCAGCACTGAATTTGCCGTTACTGCTCTCTTAAACAGGTGCATGGCGTCCCTTTGCTTTCCCTACTGGATGCAAAGCATTTCTCTTTCCTTCTCACCCCAGTGAGATTCTGCATGACTGAAATGTTATTTCCATCGATATAGTTTTCAAAATTGCCATTTCTATGAAATTATACTTTATAACCTATGAATTAGATGAATCAGCCCCCAACGATACCTATTTGTCTCTCATATATATATATATATAAAAAAACTTCTAATTTACTACTTGTTTTGGATATTGGCTGGAACAGTATAAGAGGAATGGTTCATTTGCATTTCTTTTTTGGAACTTGATAGCATTCCCAGTTCATTTTATGAGGGGTGCCTGGTTGTCCGGTTGTCATCTATTTCTTGAACATGTCCAGTCAAGTGAATTTGCATAGCAGCAACTTTGGTAGTAGACTGGCTGCATTCCAGGATTTCATGGGTAATCCTGTCTTGGCATTTAATGGGCTGATGAAACTACTCAAAAAAACCGGATGTGATGTCTGCAGAAGGTTTGCCATTACCTCCTCTCTGTGAAGATAATGTTCTGGTTAACCCACATCTGTTTCCTGTTGTAGCCCGTATGCTCAGTGTGGTTTGCAATATTTGGAAATGCCTCAGAATGTTAAATCCATACCACAATGTGGTTGAAGCAGCTGAAACCACTGGAGACTCTGGTTCAGATTTGGAGGTAGATTTTAGAAGTGACAGAAGCCTAATTTCAGTTTAATTAAACCACTCTGAGGTAATATGGTGAAACACACCCTCAAGAAGATTTAATTAGTGTTGGCTCAGCTTTTAAAGCGTAAGGGTTATCTTTTGGATTGGCCTAAAATGGTGCATTTGTTCTGGGTTCAGAATGTACAAGCAAGCTTTTACCAGGATTTGGGTTGTTATTTTAAACATAAAGGGGCTTAAAACTGTATTTACAAACCTAGTAACCTGTCCAAAACTGTTACTCCTTGGGTATGAGAAATGTAACAGTAATTTTCTTTGAGACAAAGCAACATGTTCTTGTTTCTCTATGTTGCTTCTGCCCAGTAGTAGAGAGAGATTGTGTGGCTGATAAAAGAGAAGCATTTAGGGCAGAAGCCAATTTTCTAAGAAGTGTCAACTCTGCAAAAGTAATGGAAGGAAACACATTTCAGAAAGTAATCAGACTCGGTATAAAGGGAAATATGTAGTTCTTTAGAAGTAAAGTCTCACAATCAGATTTTGTTTAAGTTTTTGATCCCTTAATTTCTTCAGAGGATTCTCATAAATTGCCTCCTACATCATGTGAACAACAAAAATGATAACAGCATTTATTACTAACAACTATTATTATTCTTCGGGTGCCCTTGGACTTTTTCCCTTATCTTTCCTCTCTTCATTTTTTTTTTAATTATGGAAAATTTCAGACATGTAGTAAAGCAGAGTAAAGATACTCAGGAACTACCTGGCTTCAACCATTATCTGTCAATCTAGAATGCTCTTAAGGGGAGAGCCAAGGAGATGGCAGATAGGGATTCTCTTATTAATATAAATGTGATTTTAATACTTTTATTTTGATATAACCTAAAAGAAATGAAAGAATCAGGCCTTTGTCCTTACTCTTGCAAATCTCAGCTAGAACTTTGAAATGTAAACTTACAAATGTGATAAAAGATGAAAAAAGTAGAGTTTTATTCTTTTCATGAGAAATCATTTTTGAAGTAATTTTAACCCATATTAGAATTAAGTATAGCATAGCTGGGGAGGGAGGAAAGACGAAATGGAAGGCATTTGTTTGTGGCTTTACGGAGCCTGATGAGTCTAGGGCAACCCTGAAGGTGGCAGGTTTGAGGGGGGACAGGGGTCTAATCTAAAACAGGAGTAAATTAATTTTGTTGTGGGCTGTATAGTCACCACCATGAAATTCTAATACTGCGCAGTCCACTAGGGTAGCCAGTAACCACATATGGCTATGGAGCACCTATAATGTGGCTACTCTGAACTGAGATGCTTGAAGTGTGAAATGCATACTAAGAAGACCTAGTGAGAAAAAACATAAAATCTCGCTAATAAATTTTTAAAGAGTGGTTACATGTTGAAATAAAATATTTTGGATATATATGAATAGATTAAATATATTATTAAAATTACCTTTACCTATTTTTTAAAAAACTTTAAAAAAATCTGGCTCCTAGAAAATTTTAAATTACACACATGACTCACATTTGTAACTTGTATTTCTTTTGGACAGCACTGTTCTAGACCCAACCCTGTTGTAAAAAGCTACTACAACAGTCAAGAATGGGAAGATAGGGAATTAAGGGAAGCAGTGTGGTTACAAACTTACATTTAAAGTATCTTAGCATATCTTAATTACATTGTTTAATTTGAAATAGATGTGATATATCTAGCTTTAGTGTGTACTTTATTTACTCTACTACCCCTCCCCCAAAAAAAACCCACAAAAAAACACTTTTAGTTTTTGCCTTTAAAGTGAGAGAACAAGGAATAGCTAGCTGGAAGGGACTAATACTCTAGTGTGCAAAGCTACAAAATCCTTAGCTGTGGCTTTTAGGGAACTATATTTGAGTTCTTGGACTCTGTGCTATTCTAAAGATCTTCTTAAGACCTTCATTATCATTTGTTGTTGATTTGCCAGATGTTGCTAAAAATTACCTTATCTTTTGAACATGTCCTTTGCTTGTTTTTCTTCTTCCTGAGACCCTTGCTTGCACTTAGAGCAGCATTAACACTGATCCAAGCCCCAGTTTTGTCAGGGGACCAGAGTGAAGATCACCAAAGCATTCCTAACCTACAATCCTTTATGTGCAATTCTGAAATCCAAAAAGCTCTTGCAACCGAAAGTTATTTTTATTAATTCAGTTGGTAGAGAGTCTGGCTTGAGGGACTTCCCTGGCAATCCAGGCAGTGAGTGCGGGTTCCATCCCTGGTGGGGGAGCCCAAGAAAACCAAAACACAAAATGGAAGCAGTATTGTAACAAATTCAATAAAGACTTTAAAAATGGTCCACATCAAAAACAGTTAAAAAAAAAAAAAAGGAGTCTGACTTGAAGCAGTGTAAGACTAATTGTAGTCCCTATTTATCCCCGTTTGTGGGAATATGTATATGTCTTGCTGGAAAAATATTATCATGCTTGGCAATGAAGTGCTGCCCTGGACCCAGGTAGAGGTGATACGCCATGTGCATTGTGTTAGCCTTTCGGTATTTCAGAGAAGTCCAAATTCTAAAATAGAGCTAGCCCCAAAGACTTTCAGAAAGAGGATTTTTGGAGCTCTATTATCATCCCATAGAAATTGAAAATATTATTAATTTTATTAACCGTAATTCTGTATTTAAGATATTTATCTTAAGCACAATCTGGATGCAGTAATAGAGGTAAATGAGGTCTTCCTGAAATACAGCTTTGTTATGTCACTCTCCTTAAAGTGCTTTCAGAAGTTTCTTGTTTTCTATAGTTTTTCTTACCTGGAATTTCATACCTCCTATAGGGTGCTGTCTCTCTGAGTCCCTTTTGTATTCTTTCTACCTCAAAGCGTCTCTTTCAAAGTCAAACAAGACATCCATGACTGTGTCTTAACGTGTGTTACTTCTTTTATTTTGAAAAATCATTTTCTCTTTTTCTTTGTCCAAATTCTTCTAATTCTTGAAGGTGGATTTGAACTCCTGCTCCTTCCTAAAGTTTTTCCTGATTAGCTGTACGCCAGAGAAGGGTGTATGTTTATGGTTTTAATGTAAATATAGTTTACTTCCTCAACCAGATTGTAATCCCTTAGCTAGAAGAGGCCCTGTTGTAAACTTCTGTTAGCATTCATCATGCTTTTCATGTGATTTGCGTTTAGTAGATATGTTTATTAATGTTGTTTGATTTGGGGTGGGGAGTGGAGTTGAGGGTCTGGTAGAGCAGCAGAAAGTATATTCCAATCAAATTGTCAAACTGCTCCATTTTGTTTACTGTTTTAGTTACTGTGCATCTAAGCAGCATAAGCAAACAATAAGAATGGGGGTTGGAAATGGGAATAAGGCTGCAGCCCTGCAGTTTTCCACTAGTGGCCAGGATACAGAAAAGTCTGTGCTGTTTTTATTCAGCTTAAAACTGTGTGGTGGTTTGGTCTTTTACTTCCACATATCCTTTTATATTTATGTATTCATTTTTATTTTGAAGCACTATATTTTACTAACTTAATTAAATATAGCCATTTAAGTATAGCTGTTTACTTTTAGGGACTAAAGCATTTTACTAAAACAATAAAGGGCAAGAACCAGCGTTTACTGAGCATCTATTAATCTGATACTGTGCTATATAAGTAAACATTCTTTTCTTTCTTAAATAATTCAGTAATGGAAGTGCTCTCTCCCTATTTTACATGTGAGAAATTTCCTTAAGGGTATCTAGTGAGTGATAGATCTTATATTTAAAATCCAAATCTGTCTAATTCTGCCAGAGTATTGTTTGCTAATCATAAGAGATTTTTAGAGAGCAGAAGAATGAAGAATAAATGCTAAATAAGAAAATGCTGAGTTGTGTAAACCAGAAGAATCTTTTGGAATTATCTTTTTGTTATTTTTCTCACTGTGGTTTTCAGTTTCATTCTTTGCCCATTATCTAAATTCATAGCTAATCAGCTATCTTTGTTTAAGTTGTTAATTTCTCAAAATGAACAAACAAGAATGTTGCAGGACACATAACTGAAAGAGGAGAGTTGGTTGATCCTGTAATAGTTTTGAAGTAGAAATTTAGATTTTATTTTTAAAAAGTTCAGTATTAGGTAACTAGTGTATGCTTTTAGATCAGCAAATAAATTTTAATAGGAAGGCCAATATTGGAGCATAGTAATCAGCAAAATTAGTATTTATTAAACGTAAGATAATAATTGATTTAAGATAATACTGAAACAAGGAATAAGGTAAAAGCAGACACGTTTTACTATACCATACACTTGTAAGAAAGTATTATTTTAGAGGTCTGTAATACAGAATGTTTAGCACTCTGTGTTAGATGCTCTCTGATAGGATGATGAACTCCTCCGCCTAATGGAGAAGATAGGTTTCCCGTTAAGTATATGACATTTTAGATGAGGTAGCAGTACATTTTCTGGTAGATGCAGTGGGAAATATTGCAGTAGAAACTGATGAGGCTTTAGACTAGAACTTTACATATTTGTAATTTTTCTGCATAAGGTCATATTAAAGCCTTAAGACTTGATGGGCCTGTTGAAAGGTGTTTTATAGACAGAACAACTCAGGAAATCTTGGAACATATCCAGCCAGGTTTGAAAAAGGAAAGAGGAACCAGGGAGATGAAGAGATAGAAAGCAGATTGTGCAGAAGAGCAGAGAAGAACAGAAAAGTAGTCACTGATCGTTTTCAGTAGTCATTTGAGCCGAGTCTCGGATTGTCAGCCAGTTGTAGGGAGGTGAGGGAATGAATGGTAAGAGGTGGAGGCAGCAGCTACAGATCATTCAGAGAACATGGCAGCAAAAACAGAATCATTCAGCTTTTAAACTGTGTCTCTCTAAAATGGTGGAAACTGTGTTAAAGGCAGAAAAGAAGGACCTTATGGAGAGGGAGAAATTGGAGATCCTGGGAAGGAAGGACATAGTATTGGGAGGAAATTCTTGCAGGGAGGGTAGAGGAAGATACCAGAGTCAAGAGAGAATCTCCATATTAGGGTGGAGGCAAAAGGACAGAGTTTTAAAATAAGCTTCTCCCACCTAAAAATAATGACTATTCTAAATTATGTCTAATACAGGAAAAATTTTCACCCTGATCAGAGTTTCCAGGCAGTAATAAAATGGGGCCAGAAATTCTTTCTTGGAGCTCTGCTTTTAGGAGGGATCAGGAAAGTATCCATTCTCTAAAAGTAGGCAGTAGTATGCATTTTCACATGGATTTAAAATTTGGGCAAGAATACCTTTCATTCATTCACATGGCTAAGCTAGGATCTGAGGATAAGAACTGTTATATAAATTTTAATTTCCATTTTTACTAAGGTTTCATGACTGTCGTAGGTCTTAGGAAACCTGTCTCCTTTTAAAGTTTTTTTTTTTTTAATAAATTTATTTATTTTTGGCTGTGTTGGGTCTTTGTTGCTGCACGCGGGCTTTCTCTAGTTGTGGCGAGCGGGGGCTACGCTGCGTTGCGGTGCATGAGCTTCTTATTGCGGTGGCTTCTCTTCTTGCAGAGCACGGGCTCTAGGCACACGGGCTCAGTAGTTGTGGCTTGCGGTCTCTAGAGCGCAGGCTCAGTAGTTGTGGCGCACAGGCTTAGTTGCTCCGCGGCATGTGGGATCTTCCCGGACCAGGGCTCGAACCCATGTCCCCTGCATTGGCAGGCGGATTCTTAGCCACTGCGCCACCAGGGAAGTCCCTCCTTTTAAAAATTATTTAACAAATATTTATTGAGTTCTCTGCCAGGCTCTTTAATAGTAGCTGTGAAAGACATAAATAGATGAAATTAGGTTCCTGCTATTCTAGAGATTATATCCTAGTTATATATGAAAACAGATTATCAACCCTTTTTCTCTGCTTAGTCATTTTACTGTTAAACACCAAAGTAATTTTAAGATAAACCGTAGACATCATAAAATATATCCAGGAATGGTCTGTTGCAAGAAAATGTGAATGTAAAAAATCTAAACTCATGTCTCAAGCAGAAATTATTAACTTTAAAAAGTGTGTAATGTTAGGAGTTGGAGTAGTATTTAATTCTTTTTAACTATGTTTTTGACTTTTAAAAAACATTATATTTAAATATAGATTTATTCAGTTGGCTTAATAGAAGTCCTCTTGTATCTAATATGAACAGATAAACATCCAACTAATATAATCTCTCTTCCATCAGATATAAATCAAATATTTATTGATATTTGCAAGTGAAGATACAAGAATATGGCACAATTTTGCTCAATTTTTAAGTATTTTGTTTCCAAGGTTTGGATGTTTGGGGAAGGTCAACAAGTGTTTTAAAATTTTTAGAGAGGAGAGATAAAGATATTTGCTTGTCATTCCATCTAGGCATCACAGTATTGACTTACATGGAATATAATTTATGAATAAAAAATTAATACTTGTATAAGATTATTCCTGATACTTCTTTTTAGGTGGGTGTTTGCATGTACATGTTATTAGTAACAATAACATTTCTGAAGGCTGATTTGCCTGGTACACAGGCCACTTTAAATGATAGAAATGTTCTCAGGTGAGGACTTGGAAGTTGGTGCTTTAGAATACTTCCTCTGTCTTTTAGAACAGAAGATTAGTACATGTTTCTGCAACGTCAGAGACAGATAAGACGCCTAGGGAAATTGCTGATGTTTACAATGAAAATGTCAGAATGAATTTAATAATGTTGCTATAGCAGGGGTCCCCAACCCCGGGTCATGGACCAAGAGTGGTCCGTGGTCTGTTAGGAACCGGGTTGCACAGTAGGAGGTGAGCTGAGCGAAGCTCCATCTGTATTTACAGCTGCTCCCCATTGGTCGCATTACTGCCTGAGCTCCGCCTCCTGTCAGATCAGCGGCGGCATTAGATTCTCATAGGAGCGCGAACCCTACTGTGAACTGCACATGTGAGGGCTCTAGGTCGCAAATACAGGTTATCATTAGCAGAGAGGTTTGACTGCACAGAGACCATAATAAATCAGTTGCTTGCAGACTCATATCAAAACCCTGTCAGTGAGTGGCAAGTGAAAACAAGCTCAGGGCTCCCACTGATTCTGCATTATGGTGAGCTGTATAATTATTTCATTATATATTTCATATTATATTACAATATAATAGTAATAGAAATAAAGAGCACAATAAATGTAATGTGCTTGAATCATGCTGAAACCATCCTCCTCCACCCAGTCCGTGGAAAAATTGTCTTCCATGAAACTGGTCCCTGGTGCCAGAAAGGTTGGGGACCACTGTGCTGTAGGGTAGTTGGAAAGAGCTGATACATCCTAGTTACTTGAAACTTAGTTGCAGAGAGAGTATCTAGAGTGTTTTTTTTTTTTTTTAAACAAAAACAATGAAATAAAAAATACACTAAATAGAAGGAGTTCTAAAAAAGACATCAACTCTGTATACAAGCTGTGCAACCTTATTTGAATCTTAGTTTCCTTAGATGTCAAACAGGCAAAACTCTCATGATAAAATAAAATATGTTATAAAACACAATACGTAATAAAATAATATGTGCAAAGGTACACTATAATTTGAAAACAGATGTACAAGCAAACTTAAGGCGATAATATTGTACTTTTAATTTTTACACAGTCATTTAGTAGAGGAGGTGCCTACTAAATCTAATGTTGCCGGAATTTTTAGAAGGAAGGGTAATAAAAGACTGGGGAAATAGAGGTAAAATACGAGCCCACGTTGAGTCTTCGAAATCCTTCTCATTAAACCAACATGTTGTCACTTTGTGAAAGCATTGTAACAGGAGTAACTAAGATGACGCTTGGATTTTGATGTAGGCATAGTTGGTTTTGTCATTTTTACATACGTTTGAAGAATAAGTAAACATCTTTTCCTCTTCCTTCTCTTTAAACTTAAACTTGAAGGTTATGAATACCGATGGGACTGGGAGACGAGTGCTAGTGGAAGACAAAATTCCCCACATATTTGGGTTTACTTTGTTGGGTGACTATGTTTACTGGACCGACTGGCAGAGGCGTAGCATCGAAAGAGTACACAAACGAAGTGCAGAGCGGGAAATCATCATAGACCAGCTCCCTGACCTCATGGGCCTGAAGGCCACAAATGTTCATCAAATCGTTGGTAAGTAATTCCACAGTTCTCTTAGAGATTGAACGAGGAGTGAGAAAAGATAGAGACAGTCAGCAGCTTGTAAAGTCAGCAGTGTAAATTGTTGATGTTTTGAGGGGATATACATAAATTCTTTGTGGTACAAGTACGTTTTTCTCAAAGTCTGATACCTTTTACATCATATCCCGTGGTGTCTAGTGGCTAAGGAAGACAGTGAACAGCTTTTAGACAATTATCTTCTTTCTCAGGGACTATCATTCCATTTCCTTCCACCTCCCCACTGTCAAACCCTAAATGTAAGAACCAGAGAAATTAAATAAATGTCCCAGGGAAAATACTCCAAATCACTTTCTTCTTTTGGTTCCTGAAACCTCCAAACATATTTTCAGCATATCACCAAGTTCAGTGATATTTGGGGATGACCTAGTGCTGGGCACCATGTAGATGGTCCATGAATAATTTTGGAATCAAGAACTTTCTTTAAAGTTGTTTATCCGGAAACAAATGAGAACTTTAAGTTATCAGATTGATTGGCAGGAATAACCTTTTAAATGCTGGCTTAATACTCTGCCTACATAGTTTGAATCGAAGGGCTAAACTTAACACACACACACACACCCCTTCATGAAAAGAATTTCTACTGTATGAATAATGCAGTTTAGTTAAAGTTTACTGTGGGTACAAAGGAAAGTATTTTTGTCATACCTCTGTTCCCAGTTGATCAGCACAAGAGTTTTGACCTGCTCCGTTTTCAACCTGGGCCAGTTCAGCACTCCTTAGGCAACCTGGTAGTCCCCACTCCTGGGAGGTCACCATACTAATGCCAACTTAATCGGATACCCAATCAGCATAGAGCATTACCGATCAAAACTCTTGGGCTTAAGCCATCCTGCTTCCGAGTAGCTGGGACTATAGGCCTGCACAACTGTGCCTGGCCTTTTATTCCCTATTAACCCTCACAGTGCATGTCTATGAGATTACAACTGAAACTCTAGATTTGGGAGCAAATATCATCCTTGGTCTTTGTGAAACAAATGCTTAGTCATTTTAAATTGAAAATGTGTTGATTGTATCAATGCGTGTGTCCTTCTGTGCCCTTTTATAATTTTAGGTTCCAACCCCTGCGCTGAGGAGAATGGGGGATGTAGCCATCTCTGCCTCTATAGACCTCAGGGCCTTCGCTGTGCCTGCCCCATTGGCTTTGAACTCATCAGTGACATGAAGACCTGCATTGTCCCAGAGGCTTTCCTTTTGTTTTCACGGAGAGCAGATATCAGGAGAATTTCTTTGGAAACTAACAATAATAACGTGGCCATCCCGCTCACTGGTGTCAAAGAAGCTTCTGCTTTGGACTTTGATGTAACAGACAACCGAATTTACTGGACTGACATATCACTCAAGGTTAGCAAAAGAACTGGAATATTAAAACTGGGGGCTAAAAGGGAGAGCGTCTAGGATTTCTGACTCTTCGTGCCATCATCAACTTTCCTCATTACTTAATAGGCAGAGTTCTACAAAAACACTTAACTTTTTAAAGGAAGTCGAGGGAAAGGCCCATTCAGTATTTTTTATTACGTATGTTTTAGTGCAAGATACTCTGCTTGAGTGTTCTAAATCTGCAAGACATAATCTTCCTCTACTTTGTTCTGTTTGAATTTAATGAGTGACATTTTCTTCAGTTAGAGAGTAAGCAATTGTATGCCTCATATAAATGGCTTATAGAGACTTGACTCTAAATGTATTAAAAAAAATTTTGGGGCACCTGACTGAGGTAGAAAATGGCAATTATGTGTTATAGCATACCTTTTTTTCCCCCCTAGAATGAATATTGAAAAGCACATTGAGTCCATAAGGAGGAGCTCTTAACCGGAAAATCTGGAGAATAAGCTTTCCTTCTTCCAGATTGTTTTGGACTTGTTGTAGATAACTTGTGTAAAATTTTGTCTCGTGCAAAAATCATGGAATGTTAGAGCCAGAGTTGGATTCTAATGGTGTTCAGTAAAATCTGTTAAATGAGTGAATAAATGCTTTATCTTGGCTTTTATTGTGTGGGCTTGTAAGTTTCCTCATCTTGAAAAGAGCGATAATGTCTGTCTTGCAGGGCTGTTGTAAGGATTAAATCAGAAACTATATGTACACAAAGTACCTAGGATAGTACTTGCCATGAAGTAGCAGCTATTATTAATAGCTTGAATTATGACGGTTTTAATTTCTAGGGGATTCAAAGCTACAGTGGTAATGGTATGATAATAGTCACATGCACGTCTATAAGGTATCAATATAAGGTTGTTGAGATCTTCAGTTGACACGGTGACATGGCCTACTCTCGGGAAGCTGACTACCAGTTAAAAGTCTACAACATTCTGGTCACGTCTCTTTCACTTGACTACTAATAAATTTTACAAGAATAGTCATTCCACTGTTCTACTAGAATAAATTTCTGGTCCTTAAACATTTCAAAACTTTCTCCCTGAATTGGCAATAAAACTTGAGGTCACAGTTGCATTTATTAGAGATTGACATCATTTTTTTTCTTTGCTCATAAAATATGTGAATTGTATTGAGAAACTATGCCTCTGGCTCTTCTGGATCCTCCCACCCAACGAAAAACAAACCATACATTCCTTCTGGATGGTGTTTTGTACTTAAGCCCTGTGACTTTTTTGTTAATCTTATTTTTGCAGACCATCAGCAGAGCCTTTATGAATGGCAGTGCACTGGAACATGTGGTAGAATTTGGCTTAGATTATCCAGAAGGCATGGCAGTAGACTGGCTTGGGAAGAACTTGTACTGGGCAGACACAGGAACAAATCGAATTGAGGTATCAAAGTTGGACGGGCAGCACCGACAAGTTTTGGTGTGGAAAGACCTAGATAGTCCCAGAGCTCTTGCATTGGACCCCGCTGAAGGGTAAACAGCTTTTTGTATGCATTCTTTGCAACTGCATTGTTCATGGCCAAGTTATGGATTATATTCTTGATGTCTTAAATAATGCTTATTAGGAATTTAACAAGTCAACCATAGACAGGCTTTATCTTAAAACCATTAGTTGAGATTTCACTGATTTAGAATTAATAATTATTAGCTAAATTTGACTTTTGTCATCATTAACATTGGGTGAAAAAGATTAGTGAGGGCTTCCCTGGTGGCGCAGTGGTTGGGAGTCCGCCTGCCGATGCAGGGGGCGCGGGTTCATGCCCCGGTCCGGGAAGATCCCACATGCCGCGGAGCGGCTGGGCCCGTGAGCCATGGCTGCTGAGGCTGTGCGTCCGGAGCCTGTGCTCCGCAACGGGAGAGGCCACAACAGTGAGAGGCCCGCGTACCGCAAAAAAAAAAAAAAGTGAAATGGATTAATAATTAAATATTAATGATCATACTTATATACTAAGTAGACAGCCTTTTTAAAGGTGTCATCAAGTCTGTATTTGCTTGCACTCTCTCCCAAGTTACACCAGATTCCAAACCTATGAAAGTAAACCCACTGAAATAATGTGTGCTAGGAAATAACTGCATTTTACAAGCTCCATTCTAGAATGTTTGTTAATTCAAAAATGGACAGTTAGTTTGATTATTATTATAAACTTGGGGAAACTTTGATATTAAACAGTGAACTTTCTGATAAACTATTTTTTTTACAACGTGACATGTTTTTCAACGGTAGATGATCCTTCTTACATGATTTAGCAAGTTTTAAAAAGCCGGCATCTAAGAAATCTGAAATGTGAAGAATAACTCCATTTTAAAAAGCAGAAGTTAACAGTGTGAACATACAAACATATTTACTATAGCTGTAATGAAAAATAGTTTCCCTGAATCAGTCAGTTCCATGGTTAGCTTGTTAACCATGTAGTTAAGAAGGTCATACTGAAAGCACCCCCTCTGTGCTGACATGTTGTGATTGGGTTATGGTGATTTTTATTCTAAACATTAGTTACCAGACAGATATTTAGTAGTTGGGACGAAGTACTCTAGTTTATGTGGCTGCTGGCAACTGTGAAATTTCTCCCACAGTTGTTTTCTCTTGGGCTCTCGGGGTGTGCATGTGCCTGTCAGCTGACAAGTACAAATGCAAACAAAGACCGAGACAACTTCAGTTTTCAGAAAACCATGTTCATACATTGCTACCAAATCAACCATCAGCTAACAGGCTGATGAGTGAATGTCTGCCATGGGTATTTGATGAGACCTGGCACGTGGAGAACATTCCTACTCCCAGTATTCAGAGTGTCTTGAAACTAGCACTACTAGTTCAGCTGAAAGGGCATTTGGCTAAAGATTAGCTTCTAGTTCTAGTGCTGCCATATGACTGGCTTGAAGACATTAGACAAATCAGTCACACTTTTAGTGCCTTGGCCTCCTCATGTGTAAAAAACCTATACTGTTGAGCTGCTCTAAGGTTAAGGTGAAGAACTCAAAAGAGTACAACAAAAGCAAAAGAGTGTTCTAAAATTTCACAGGGGTTGTAGTAATAGTGTTCACTGACCAGCTGACACATTAAGGGGTGGTTCGTTGCTCTTACACGTCGCAGTATGTTACCTTGGACCATGTGACCAAATACGTTTTCAAACTTTGCTTTTAAATTTCAGTTAAAGGCTATTAATTTTTACCCTTGATGTACGGCTGCAACTTAGTTTGGGGGAGAGTTGATGACACAAATTGAAAAGAAGTTTAAAAATTCGAATTACTTGTATTCACAAATACATATATTTTGTTCTGAAGTGAATCAGGTTCTGAGACCAGAGCTTTAATTCTTTGCTAACTTCTTGAATATTAGTTTTATAAATGCAATGCTGCAATAAGGAAATCATTGGTTTGTTTCCAGTTCCTAGGTTTTGGATGGAACAAATTCATTGGAAAGACTAAGGAAAGCTGACTCACTTCCTTTTTAGGATATGAGAAAAAATATTTAGTTGAGGCTGCCAGTATTCTTGAAAAAAATTATAGCTATGATTTTGCTTTACCAATTTCCTTGACTTAATGTATATTTTCTTTAAATTCATTTAGTTACTGTGCATGAATATGATCCTTTCTCCCAAATAGTCAAAAATGAAATGTTAAGTATCCACTGTTTTGAATTTAGATTTATGTATTGGACTGAATGGGGCGGAAAGCCTAAGATAGACAGAGCTGCCATGGATGGAAGTGAACGTACTACATTAGTTCCAAATGTGGGGCGAGCAAATGGCCTAACTATTGATTATGCTAAAAGGAGGCTTTATTGGACAGACCTGGACACCAACTTAATAGAATCTTCAAATATGCTTGGTAAGCTGTACTCCTTTTTGTTCAGACAGATAGTATATAATCCTTTCTGTGCAAAAGTCAGTGACTGCTGTTTACCATAGGTTAGATACTATTAATAAAACTTCATATGAATGTCTGGGTTTTTCCTCTGTCTCACACTGTATCCTATTTATTAATAGTGGGCTAGGCACTTGGATTCATATCTCTTTAATATGTGGACATTTCATTACTGTTGGGCTTATAATGGAATTTATAACACCCTGGGCATTCCTGAAGTGACTTTTTGTACCGGTAAAATACAATATATGCATTTTCATCCTTTTTTGGAAGGAAAAATAGTTGAACTGTAGACCTTTATGGAGGGAAAATAAGACCACAATCAAAATAGACCATTTACAGGAGTTTAAAAAAACTCAGTGATTTGTAGCAAGAATATTAGTTTGAGGCATGGGGTCAGACTGCAGGTGGGTTGATTTCAGAGGACCAGTCTGGTTTAAGAATTGCTTTTAAAGGAATTCTTCTGTTTTAAATTGCTTACAAAAGTAATGTTTTATATGTTAACATTTTATTTTATTTTTGCCAACAAGACTTACATTCTCACATATTTCATCTCTCTGCTTCTCCCCTTTCTACTGCCTTTCTGAAAACAGGACTCAACCGTGAGGTTATAGCAGATGACTTGCCTCATCCGTTTGGCTTAACTCAGTACCAAGATTACATCTACTGGACGGACTGGAGCCGACGCAGCATCGAGCGTGCCAACAAAACCAGTGGCCAAAACCGCACCATCATTCAGGGCCATTTGGATTATGTGATGGACATCCTCGTGTTTCACTCCTCTCGGCAGGCAGGGTGGAATGAGTGTGCTTCCAGCAATGGGCACTGCTCCCACCTCTGCTTGGCAGTGCCAGTTGGAGGTTTTGTTTGTGGATGCCCTGCCCACTACTCTCTTAATGCTGACAACAGGACTTGTAGTGGTAAGCTGCATTTCCCCCCGAAAGCAATCTAGAATTAGAGGAGAAAACACCGTAGTTCATGTTCTTTCTAGAGTAAAAAGTTGTAGAGGTCCAGAGTTGATCATTTGTTTAATAAAAGGGAAGGACTAAATGTGGAAAAATGCAAGTTTTTGTAACTTTTATTTGTTTGGTGCTAACTAGTTGATGTTATGGAAAAATTGATACTATAGAAAAGGTAAGTCTTTTATCCTTGGGGATTAAATATGTATTGAAAAATGTGCATAGCTTCTTCGAGAGACAGCAGACAGCACATATGTGTGCTATACATATTTATTCATGATAAAGGAAGGGAAGAACAGTACAACAAAGAGAATCTACAAAATACAATCTCCTTGTCCTTTGAAGTTCATAGAATAGGCTAAAGATGAAGAATTTAAGTGTGTAAGAGGCCAGGCAGAAAATGCTATGAGTAAATTTAGCTCAGTATGAAACAGTAAATAGATTGGGAAGGAAAACTAGAGAGCACATGCTCTGAACATAGTGAGTGGTCGCCACTTACTTCTAGCTGATGTTACCAGCTCTTCTCAGATTCACATGCACACAGAGACACACACACATACAGTGCTAAGAACACCAAAACACAGTGTGCCACGAAAGATTGTTGGCTTGGGGAGTCCTGATTTATGATTCAGGTGTGCATGAACGCCCATGTCTTGGTGGATAGACAAGAACAAATTGGTAGATATGATAAATAGATCAGAAAAAGTAGATTCGTGGGAGAGAAGTAGGGTATGGTTCACTAAGTTAGAAGGTAACAAAATTGTTGTAGGATATTGGATATAGTGAACTATTGAAATTACCTTATTCTGTGCCTGAAAGTATAGGAGGTCACATAGGAAAGGATCTAGTCTGTTCTGACACAAGACTTCAGTTCTGAAAAGGAAAGAACATCAGTTTATAGTTTAATGATTTGGCATCTCTGTCACATGTAATTTTTGTGTTTTACCAAAGCAAGTCACATACATTTTTTAAGCCTTATTTTTTCTCATTTGTACAATGGGAATAATAATAGTAATTAACTTGTAGGGTTGCTATGAAAATTGAATAAGATATAATAACATGATTTGATTGCTGTGGAGAATGGATTTGAGGAGGAAAATTAAGTGGTTGCAGGGCAGTCAGACTCTTGTGATAATGCAGGTCGACTTAGATGGGGCTGGTGGCCGTCGGGATGGAGAGACGTTGATGGGTTCAAGGTATATTTTGAAACTAGAATGAACAGAACTTGTTAATGAGTTGTATATGAGGAAGAATAAGAGGGAGGAAGCAAGGATGACTTGTAGATTTTTGGTGTGAGCAGTTAAGTAGATAGTAAATGGGGAGGATTCGTTTTCAAAAAGAATTAAAAAATAATTTTAGGTTTGTATTGATTTTCCTATGGGAAATAGAACTATTAAATAGGTAATTGTAGGGACTTCCCTGGTGGTGCAGTGGTTAAGAATCCACCTGCCAATGCACGGGACATGGGTTCGAGCCCTGGTCCGGGAAGATCCCACATGCCGCGGAGCAACTAAGCCCGTGAGCCACAACTACTGAGCCTGCGCTCTAGAGCCCGCGTGCCACAACTACTGAGCCTGTGCTCTAGAGCCCGTGTGCCTAAAGCCCGTGCTCTGCAACAAGATAGGCCACCGCAATGAGAAGCCTGCACACTGCAATGAACAGTAGCCCTCACTCACTGCAACTAGAGAAAGCCTGTGTGCAGCAACGGAGACCCAACGCAGCCTTAGATAGATAGATAGATAGATAGATAGATCGATCGATCAACAGAGACCCAACGCAGCCATAGACAGATAGATCAGTCGATCAACAGAGACCCAATGCAGCCATAGTTAGATCGATAGATAGGAAGATAGAAAGAAAGAAAGGAAGGAAGGAGGGAGGGAGGGAGGAAGGAAGGAAGAAAGGAAAGGAAAGAAAGGAAGGAAGGAAAAGAAAGAAAGAAAGAAAGAAAGAAAAATTGTATAGAAGAATCCATAGCTCAGGGAGATGTTAGAGGTATTAATTTTAGAAATGCCAGCATGTATTTAAAATAGGTACTTAGGGAGAAGGTATAGACCTGGGGTCAGCAAACTTTTTCTTTGAAGAGCCAGAGAGTAAATATTTAGGCTTTGTGAATCCTATAGTCTCTCTCACATCTATTCAGCTCTGAACATTTCAGTGTGATAGCAGCCATAGATGTTACATTTTTAAAATGTGGCTCAATTCTGATAAACTTTATTATAAAAACAGGCAGCAGGCCAGATTTACCTTGTGGGCCATAGTTTGCAAACTCTAGTGTGGTGAAAAGAAGGGGTCTGGTAACCTCAGGAACTCTGGTTGAGGAGAGAAAGCTCGCAGTGGACACAGAAAAGCAGCAGCGAGAAGGGCCAGAGGAGAACCAGGAGAAGATAGTGACACAGAAGACAAGAGAGAAGATTGTTTGAAAATAGAACTGTGTTAATGCTGTTGACAGGTTGAGTAAGGTGAGGCCTAAAATAGTATCCATTGGATATTTGGATGAGGTGGTTATTAGTAACCCTGAGAAAAGTAATTTCAGGGAGGTAATGGTGAAAGATGGGAATAGATCAACAAGTGAATGGAGAAAAGGAAGGGCTGGTCGTGTATGTGTTATGTAGACATCTTTTTTAAGAAGTTTAACTTTGGAAGGAGAAAATGGGGGTAATAAGTGTTGGAGACAGAAGAATAGGGAAAGACCTTTTGAGGTCATTATTGTTTGGGCTGATTTTACCAGTGTGTGCTAGTTGGTGAGTGAAGGTCTTGAGAAATCAGTGCTGAGTGTCCCTAATGTCTGTCTTTGGCTCTTTCTGAGATGATTGGCAATGTTTCAGGAGGCTTCCTGTTGCGTGTTCTTTTTATAATGAGTACTATTTAATATTTGTGCACAGATGTATTAGATTCCAAAGCAGATTACAAGAGAAGTTTAACACAAAGTACTTGCCCTCAAAAAGTTTTCTAACATTGTGTAATTTACTCCTAGACCTGTGTTTCAAAAGCTAAATCAGATCATGTTGTTACTCTGCTCAAAACCTCCCATTTCACACAGAGTGAAAACCTAGTTCTTATAATGGCCTACAAGTTCCTGCATGATCTGTACCCCACATTTCACACACCCCCCCCCGGCTTTGCTTCTCTAACCTCAGCTTTTACCATTCTCTCTCTTGCTGTCTCCATGGCAGCCACACCAGCCTCATTGCTGTTTTCAAATATGCCAGTTACTCCTACTTCAGGACTGTTATACTGCTTATTTCCTCTACTTGGAATGTTCTTCCTGCAGATATTTGCATGGATATACTTCACCTCCAAGTCATTGCTTAATTGTGACCTCCACAGTGAGACCTGATCTGCCCGATTTAAAATTGCAAGTCATCCTTCCACCCTGTCTAACATTGCCAGTGCCCCTTACCTGCCATTTTTCTTTTTCCTGTGACACTTAATCACTCTCTGATATACTGTATAATTTATACACTCTATTATTTATATACTATAGCCTCTTTATTATGCTTATTACTTGTTACCTGTTTACTGGGATATAAACTCCATGAAGCAGCATTTTTTTCCTGTTTTTCCACTGATGTATCTTAGGTGCCTAAAAAAAGTGTTCGGTAAATAGTAGTCATTCAAGAAATCATTGTTAAATAGAAGAATGAAGAAGCAGGACAGGATTTGGAAAAACATGTGCTCTTCCATTCAGCAGCAGCTTTGTGACCTGGGAAAAATTACTTAACCTTTCTGAGCCTTTCTTTAGAAATTACTTAACCGTTCTGAGTTTGCTCACCTATAAAATGGAGTAATTTGGGGGATTGGATGACATCTGGTATGATGTGTGACATCTTGGAGTTCCTAAATAAATGCTTGTTTCTTTTCTTTCCCAGTTTTCTGAAATAATTTTATTTCCTTACTTTCAAAATCATGGCTACAGGGCTGTCCTTAGTTATCATCATCTCATGCTTGTTTCTTCATTTGTTTACTCATTTATTCTTTCAGTGAATATTTACTGAACACCTAATCCACACTGGGCATCATTTGAGCCAGTGAAGAATGTAGCACTGAATAAAATAGACATTAATCCCTGCCCTCATGGAGCTTACATTTCAGTGGGACAGATAATGAACTAAATAAGTGAACTCTGTCAGGAGTTAGATGGAGATGAGTGTTATGGAGAAAATTAAGAGCAAGAAAGGGTGGGTAAGAGGATCACAGTGTTAAATAGGGTCATGAGAGAAGTCCTGACTATAAAAGTGCCACTATGTCCGGAACTGAAGGAGGTGAGAAAATGAGCTATGCTGGATATCTGGGAGAAGACCTGTCAAGCAAAAGGGAATAGCAAATGCAGGGGCCCTAGGGGGAAGCATGTTCGGCATATTAGAGGAACACCTAGGAGGCCAGTGTCTCTGGAACACAGTGAATAGAAATTAAGTCAGAGAGGAGGCCAAATTGTGTAATCCCTTGTTCAGTACTGAAGTGGTTGGCCTCTGTGGAACCTTTGTGCAAATTGGGAAAAGGTGTTTCCTCTGGGCAGATGCAGCTGCATAGGTGCTTGACTTGGCTAATGAAGTGTGGACTGGACTTCAGTCCCTACTTGGCGCCTTTGGCACAATGCACAGATGGCACAGTCAGACATGGTGGGCTTGGCCTTGTCATTTATGCTGTTCTTACACCAGAGTAATACCTTTCTTTCAGCTTTGGGTGAACACTTGTGTCTTCAAAGGAGAGCTGAAGAGCTTCCTCCTACATCATCCTCCAGCTTCTGCGTGTGGCTGGCTGTCTTCGTTGTGGGAATGCAAAACAGAGACAGCCTCATAGGACAGTTTTGAAAGCATTCTGCAGGAGATGAGGGAGTGGTGGTTAGAGGTTACATAAATTAGGATGGATTGAGGTTTACAAAATTGCATATTCTTTGTCACTTTTGTAAATAAGTCAAAACATTAGCTTCCTCTTAGAAATATTTAGCCAGCTGTAATTATTAATGTCATCCATAGACTTTGAAACAAGCATTTCTTTGGAGCCATATTTGGCTTTGTCTTAATCTACATTTCTAGAACACCTAATTGTGGAATCTTATTAAAGGTTAAAACTTGACTCAAAAAAAAAAAAAGTACCCAGTGAAACATACTTGGAGCCAAATATATATTTGATTATTTCCCAGGCAGGAAAAGTTGACACGTAAAACTGTGGGGTCTTTCTTCTAAGTTTCATTGTATGTCTTAGTATAAGCGGTGCTTATTTTGTTGGAAATTTAGAATTCAGAACTTTTTTTTTCTATTGTCTTGATTTACAAGAATGTAGTACTGCCAAAAAAATAATTCTTAAAAAAAAAAAAAAGATGGGAAACTTGTTAACTACTCTGTTGTGACCTGTATTCTTACTGCTTAAGGCATGGGTTCTACTAAAATTGCTGAAAGTTGTTAAATCAATATGTTATGGACTCCAGGTAATGGAGAGTTCCAGTGGGATCATTGGAATACTTTCTAAATCTTCCAAGCTAGGTATGGACTTTTAGCCAGTAAGGAACTCAAAGCCGAATTCCAGTGTTGTGAATACCGAGTTTCTTTGTGAGAACCAGTGAATTTCTTTGGGATTTAAGCCAGTATACATTTGGGTGTAAATGTAAAGTCAACCAGGGAACCACAAATAATGGAGCTGTGAAGAATGGGGTTTAAGGGGAAATAAAGCAGGGAGTTCTGTCTTGGCCATTTATGTTTATATCCCTGAGAAGGACAAAATTCTCCTGGATTTAGGTGGTGACTGAGCAACGTGTAATTACGGAATTTTTACATATATTTTAAATGAAGATTTAAAAAATGCTATTAGACTTTGAAGTTTTTGGTAGCACTGCCAGATGCTATCCTTTTCTAGATTAGAGATGCAGAGGCCTAGGCCCTGGGAAAGGGCAATGTTGTCTCTGTTGCATTTTCCCATTTCATAAATTTAGGGCATCAACTTAAGTGTGTTTTTTTTTTTTTTTTTTACTGGCTCCCTCTCCTTGCAACCCACTATGCAAAATATTAAGCCTATATCTGCAACCAGTGAGGGTTGGTTTGAATCCTACTAATACCAAGTTTATTACTGCTACTACTGATAATAATAAACAGTAGTTATTTTTACTTGACATTTACATAATGCCTTACAATTTTTTGTTGAGGTATAATTGCCATAATGCCTTACAGTTTTTAAAGTATTTACACATATGTTGTAAAATTTTTATAGCAGCTCAATGAGCAGGACAACATAGCTATGACCTTATTTTAGAGTTGAGTAGATTTTGACTCAGAGAGGTTTAGGGCCTTAGTTAAGATCAAGTGACTAAATAGTGTGAGAAGTGAGACTAAAACCAATCTTGAAGTTTCTTCTTTGACCTGTGGAGACCCAGGCTTCCTTCCACCTACAAGAATTGGTTATGGAGGAGTTAGGATTATTTACTTGGCAGACAGGAGAATTTTGTCTATCTCTATTAAATGCTTCATTAAAATCAAGTGTCCTGTGATACTGCTGTGGACAAGACAGAGAAAAAGTGGCTAGTTGGCTGTTATCATGGGGTAAATTCATAACTGGTTTGGTAACCAGAGTGCCGATCAGTGTTACCTCTAAGAGAGTTTCTGGAGGCATTCCAAAGGGTTTTATCTCAACCTTACCTTTTCAACATACATGTCTGTTTTGTATGAGATACAGACAACAGGCTGATCAAATCTTTGAGTGATACAAGACTTAGGGTAACTATGTTTCCTATTTACTTTTTTCTTTCTTTAAGCTCCAACTACTTTCCTGCTCTTCAGTCAAAAGAGCGCCATCAACCGCATGGTGATTGATGAACAGCAGAGCCCTGACATCATCCTTCCTATCCACAGCCTTCGGAATGTCCGGGCCATTGACTATGACCCACTGGACAAGCAACTCTATTGGATTGACTCACGACAAAACATGATCCGAAAAGCACAGGAAGATGGCAGCCAGGTAATTCGGGGCTGCATTCAAAATCCAGTTCTTCTGCCTAGTAATTGGACCAGCCAACCATCCTATTTTACTGAAGTCTTGACTCTGCTTGTGTGTGTGTGTGTGTGTGTGTGTGTGTGTGTGTGTGTGTGTAAAACTGAAATTCTGAACCTAGCAGCTTTTTTCCCTCCTAATGATATTTGAGTAAACAATTGTTTGATAATTCTATTAGAATGAAGATTGTGTTGTATTAAAATAACTTATGCTCATATATTAGTATGACTGTCAGTGCCACCTGTATCATTTATATAGTTTTTTTTTAAATTCCATTTACATGGAGTGTTGGAAACTTTGAAATCAAATACACACTTGGTTCTGATCTCAGCTTTGTCACTCACTAGGATTCTTATGAACTTTTTAGCTGAAAGGAATGTAACAGCACATAGCCCATTACCACATAGTGGGCACTCAATAAATAATAGTTCTATTACTAGTTAACTATTATTTAGAAGGTTCAGAGGATGGGAAACATAAAACACAGTCTCAGTAAAATTACATCTAGGATATGTTATCATTAGTCTAATCTTTTTTTGTTTTTGTTTTGGTAACTATTATTTGGTGACTATGGGATAGGAATGAAAATATTATCAACATGTCTTATCTGTGCTTACATTCTAGTCATGATTTACATACCACTGTCCATAATTCTTTGCTTTCTTTCTGTGTCCAAGCAGTATTAGACCGGGATTACTATAAACAATTATTTGTCATTTTCCTTTTAACAGTAATGTTAAGTTGCATTTTTAATGCATTAAAATTTAGGGAGATTAGATTACTTATTTTTCGTGTCTTGTCTGACAAGAGCAAGGAGATAGTGTATTTAGGGCTGCCGAGGATCATTTAGGGGTATAGTTGTAGCGGTATACTACAGATGCACTTTACACGGTGTAGGCCAGGACCAGTAGGCTGATAACTAGTTGATAGAAATTATAGCTGCTGTTATACAGCTGAGGACATAGCAAATAAATGAGATAGCCTTATTAAGGAGTGTTACCTCAGAGATGCCGAGTAAATAAAATATAATTTATTCAGATAAAACAGATGAACAAAGCCTCTCTTTTTGCTTGGCTTTGTTTAAAAGAAAATTTGGGGGGGGGGGTAGATTTGAGGATTAGAGAAGGACATGACTGACAGATGTGGTTTGTAGCCCTAATTGCTATTGTCTCTAGAGCAGTTTCTCAGCTTCCGCACTGTTGACATTTTTGGCTGGATAATTCTCTGTGTGGAGGTCTGACGTGTACGTCATAGGATATTTAGCAGCATCCCTGGCCTCTCCCCACTAGAAGCCAGTTACAGTCTCATAGGCATGACAATCAAAAATGGCTCCAGGGCTTCCCTGGTGGCGCAGTGGTTGAGGGTCCGCCTGACGATGCAGGGGGCGCGGTTCCTGCCCCGGTCCGGGGAGGATCCCGCATGGAGCGGAGCCATGGCCGCTGAGCCTGTGCTCTGCAGCGGGAGAGGCCACAGCAGTGGGAGGCCCGCGTACCGCAAAAAAAAAAAAAAAAGTCTCCAGACATTGGCCAGTGCCCCTGGTGGAGGCGTTTGCAAATGCAGAATCGCCACTGGTTGAGCACCACTGCTTTAGAGGTATTTCTAGAGTGTGGTTCTAGCCGCAGTTGTCTCTGGTTTACAGGGACAGCTGCCACCTTCTCACTCTCATTTCTGATCAGTGCACTATCAGCTTCTTAGAGCAACCAATATGGCCTCAGCTCGCTCTCCTGCTTTATGTTGTAATAACCAAAGGGAACATTTGAAATGTTCACTAAGAAATGTCGCTTGAGACTTGAGAGTTCCTTCTCAGGTGTGTGACCACGTAAGTATAAGTATTGCGAGTGGTCTCCTCGGAGCTGTCTGGCTTGGAATCCAATTTTCTGTGTGTGTTTCTTTTTCTTCCCTTAGGGCTTTACAGTGGTTGTGAGCTCAGTTCCAAATCAGAACCTAGAAATACAGCCCTATGACCTCAGCATCGATATTTATAGCCGCTACATCTATTGGACTTGCGAGGCCACCAATGTCATTAATGTAACAAGATTAGATGGGAGATCGATTGGAGTGGTGTTAAAAGGCGAGCAAGACAGACCTCGAGCCATTGTGGTAAACCCAGAAAAAGGGTATGTTACTAAGGTGGCATCTGAAACCCTCATCAGCCTTCCTTTTCAGCCCATGTATATTCTTGCTTTCTCTGATTTTACTGTCTAGAATTTCCTTCCTTAGTCACTACTGCTTTAATTCTAATTTCTACCCATACCTCCAGGACTGTTTGAACTGTAATATCCTCCGTGAAGTTTCCCTTGATCTGCCCCACCCCCAGCCAGATGTGACATTCTCCTCTCTCAAATACCCACCGCTCTATGTCTGTACCTCTCTAGTTATACTTAGTCCTTTCCACTTTACCTTATACTTGTTTTTCAGTCTTATGTTTTCTACTAGATTTTAGGTTCTTTTATGATAAGAACTAATATGCCTTCTTTCATTTAATATAGAGCTTTGCATTTAATAAATTATACTTACTTGAATCTGAATGAATGATAAGGAATTCAGCAGGGAAAGTAGCTTACTTCAAAGGAGTTACAGGAAAGAGATGAACTATAGAAGTTAAATATAAGAAATGATTCATATATGACTTATTTTCAGTTATGAAATAGACTAATAGAGAAGAAAGTTAAAATTTTGTGTCCAGATCTCTCTGATTACTGCTGTTTTATTTATTATATTGTATTATTCCAAAAGCATAAGGCTGCCTGTATCTAACACTTTGTTTTATTAATTCCTTAAAGTTAACTCCCTAAGAACTTCTGTGCACCCTTTGTTACTACTATTGAAATTAATATATCCCATGACCTTCAAAACATATGTTTTAAAACATTTAAAATAAGATTTAAAAATATTATTTTACTTCCTTTTGTCTTAATCAACAGCAGTATTCTCATTTTGTGTGATTTCTTACTTTGGTAAACTTACAGTTTCCTCCTTTCTCTTCAGGTATATGTATTTTACCAATCTGCAGGAAAGGTCTCCCAAAATTGAACGAGCTGCTTTAGATGGAACAGAACGGGAGGTCCTCTTTTTCAGTGGCTTAAGTAAACCAATTGCTTTAGCTCTTGATAGCAGATTGGGCAAACTCTTTTGGGCTGATTCAGATCTCCGGCGAATTGAAAGCAGTGATCTCTCAGGTACCCAAGAAATGTGTTTCCTTATTTTGATTTGAGTTGAGATGATTCACCAATAGCATTTGTATTTTCCTTCTATTGTATTATTTTTGTACACATTTCTTTACAGTTTTATTCACTAAGAATAATCAGCATCAAGTTGGTTGGGAAGCACTTTTTCTTTAACCATCAACATGATTACTCCATTTTTATGTAATAACTTGTGAATTTTCTTGATTTGGGCTCCGTAAATAATATGTTTCTAATGCATCTCTTCTCCTTTTCTAATTCTTCTGCTCTACTTTGTCTTATCTCTGGCCTGAATTCTAGCCTATGATTAGTCTCCTGCCTGCTGATTTTTCCCCCCCCGAAAGTTTACACACTGTTCCTAAATTAATTTTCTGAAGCATGGTTTCTAATCATGTCACTAACTATACTAAAAAAACCCTTCAGGGTACTCTTAGAACCTGAAGAAAAAAAGTCTGGTTGCATGCTTAAGTTGGTATTTTCCTTTCACAAACTCATCCTCAAACTCAAATGATCTTAAGTTTCCTGGTGTGTTTTAATGAAATAATTTGTTTGTCTTCAAGTATACTTTTTACTTTCTCATTTCTCTGTGGTCCTCTCTTTACAGTCATGTTTATTCCCCTACCCCCAATTTCTGAAGTCCAAATACTCTGTGTGGTCTCACTAGCGATCAGGAAAATGAAATTAAAATAATACACTATTTATATCTATCAGAGTCATAAAATATGGTGTTGATTATTCCCAACATTGGCCAGAATGGTAGAAAATGGCATGCTCTCGTACACTTTTGTAGAAGTGGAAATTGGTAGAACCTTTTTGGAGGGCCATTTGCTGGTAAATTTCTCTTTTGTATAGCTGTCTTACAGAAACACTGACCCTGTTGTACAACGGTGTTTGCTGAGCATTATTTGTAATAGTCTATCACAGAGAAATACCTTCTAGTATATCAAGGGTATGAAATATTACAATCATTCAGTAATATAAAAATATTACAGTCATTCAGTAGATCTGTGTGTACCGACATAGAAGGATGATTTTTAAAATTAAGTTGTATAGTAATGTTTTATTTGAAATTTAAAACTATATTTTACACCCACACACATATAAATACACATACACATACAAACTATATACTATATATACTGGCAAATTGCCTCCAAAAATGTGTGTACCACACACACACACACACATACACACAGACACACACACACATACACACAGACAATATGTATACTATTAACAAAAATATAGGTATGTATTTTTGTATATTCCTTGAGAAATATGCAAACACATAAACCTTGAGAAAGGTATGTAAGGTTAGCATACTAATACGTTAAGAGTATTTATTTCTGTATCATTTAAGTTTTATATTTTTGCATATATGTGTAACTTGTTTAAAATTTTAAGAAATTCTGTCTTTTCAGGTTCAAATGCCTCCCTTCCATTATGCCTTCTTTGATTCCAAACAGTCATGCACTCACTTTGCGTGTGTATGCACCCACCTTGCATAGTATGTTCTTTCCCTTACCTGCTCACCTGTATCTCTTATATCCCCTCTCGTGTGTATGATAGTTATTATATCAGTGTTATAACTTTTTCTAGTATTTAATGTGGGTTTTCCCCCTTCTTTCCTTTTCTCTTTTTCTCTTCGTTTATGATGTTTATTTTTTGTTATAAAAGCGGCACATATTTATTAAAGACAGTTTAGCAAATAAAAAAAGAAAATCCAAAACACTATCATTATTTATTTTTAAAACATCTTTATTGGAGTATAATTGCTTTACAATGGTGTCTTAGTTTCTGCTTTATAACAAAGTGAATCAGCTATACATATACATATATCCCCATATCTCCTCCCTCTTGTGTCTCACTCCCACCCTCCCTATCCCACCCCTCCAGGTGGTCACAAAGCACCGAACTGATCTCCCTGTGCTATGCAGCTGCTTCCCACTAGCTACCTATTTTACATTTGGTAGTATGTATTAGTCCATGCCACTCTCTCACTTCATCCCAGTTTACCCTTCCCCCTCCCCATGTCCTCAGGTCCATTCTCTACATATGTGTCATTATTCCTGTCTTGCCCCTAGGTTCTTCATAACCTTTTTTTTTTTTTTTTTTAGATTCCATATATGTGTGTTACGATACAATATTTGTTTTTCTCTTTCTAACTTACTTCACTCTGTATGATAGACTTTAGGTCCATCCACCTCACTACAAATAACTCAATTTCGTTTCTTCTTATGGCTGAGTAATATTCCGTTGTATATATGTGCCACATCTTCTTTATCCATTCATCTGTCTATGGATACTTAGGTTGATTCCATGTCCTGGCTATTGTAAATAGAGCTGCAATGAACATTGTGGTACATGTCTCTTTTTGATTTATAGTTTTTTCAGGGTATATGCCCAGTAGTGGGATTGCTGGGTCATATGGTAGTTCTATTTTTAGTTTCTTAAGGAACCTCCATACTGTTCTCCATAGTGGCTGTATCAGTTTACATTCCCACCAGCAGTGCAGGAGGGTTCCCTTTTCTCCACACCCTCTCCAGCATGTATTGTTTGTAGATTTTTTGATGATGGCCATTCTGACTGGTGTGAGGTGATACCTCATTGTAGTTTTAATTTGCATTTCCCTAATGATTAGTGATGTTGAGCATTCTTTCATGTGTTTGTTGGCAATCTGTATATCTTCTTTAGAGAAATGTCTATTTAGGTCTTCTGCCCAGTTTTGGATTGGGTTGTTGTTTTGATACTGAGCTGCATGAGCTGCTTGTAAACAAAAGACTATCGTTATTAATGCTTCTTTTTTTGTCTATTCATGTTTTATTGTTTGTTTTTCCACCCTTAATTATGAAATGGTTCCAGCATACAGAAAGTGTAGAATTTCTGCCATCCATCTTTGTCAAATCTTAGTGTTTCAACAAATAACACATGAGGGAATCCCCATAAAGTTAACAGCTGATCTTTCAGCAGAAACTCTGCAAGCCAGAAGGGAGTGGCAGGACATATTTAAAGTGATGAAAGGGAAAAATCTAAAACCAAGATTACTCTACCCAGCAAGGATCTCATTCAGATTTGACGGAGAAACTAAAACCCTTACAGACAAGCAAAAGCTGAGAGAGTTCAGCACCACCATACGAGCTTTATGACAAATGCTAAAGGAACTTCTCTAGGCAGGAAACACAAGAGAAGGAAAAGACCTACAATAATAAACCCAAAACAATTAAGAAAATGGTAAGAGGAACATACATATAGATAATTACCTTAAATGTAAATGGATTAAATGCTCCAACCAGAAGACACAGACTGGCAGAATGGGTACAAAAACAAGACCCGTATATATGCTGTCTACAAGAGACCCACTTGAGACTGAGGGGCAAATACAGACTGAAAGTGGGGGGATGGAAAAAGATATTCCATGCAAATGGAAATCAAAAGAAAGCTGGAGTAGCAATTCTCATATCAGACAAAATGGACTTTAAAACAAAGACTATTACAAGAGACAAAGAAGGACACTACATAATGATCAAGGGATCAATCCAAAAATAAGATATAACAATTGTAAATATTTATGTACCCAACATAGGAGCACCTCAATACATAAGAACAAATACTAACAGCCATAAAAGGGGAACTCGACAATAACACAATCATAGTAGGGGACTTTAACACCCCACTTTCACCAATGGACAGATCATCCAAAATGAAAATAAATAAGGAAACACAAGCTTTAAATGATACATTAAACAAGGTAGACTTTATTGATATTTATAGGACATTCCATACAGAAACAACAGAATACACATTCTTCTCAAGTGCTCATGGAACATTCTCCAGGATAGATCATATCTTGGGTCACAGATCAAGCCTTGGTAAATTTAAGAAAATTGAAATCGTATCAAGTATCTTTTCCAACCACAATGCTATGAGGCTAGATATCAATTACAGGAAAAAATCTGTAAGAAATACAAACACCTGGAGGCTAAACAACACACTACTTAATAACCAAGAGATCACTGAAGAAATCAAAGAGGAAATCAAAATATACCTAGAAACAAATGACAATGAAAACACAATGACCCAAAACCTATGGGATGCAGCAAAAGCAGTCCTAAGAGGGAAGTTTATGGCAATACAATCCTACCTTAAGAAACAAGAAACATCTCAAATAAACAACCTAACCTTACACCTAAAGCAATTAGAGAAAGAACAGAAAACCCCAAAGTTAGCAGAAGGAAAGAAATCATAAAGATCAGAAATAAATGGAAAAGAAATGAAGAAAACGATAGCAAAGATCAATAAAACTAAAAGCTGGTTCTTTGAGAAGATAAACAAAATTGATAAACCATTAGTCAGACTTACCAAGAAAAAAAGGGAGAAGACTCAAATCAATAGAATTAGAAATGAAAAAGGAGAAGTAACAACTGACACTGCAGAAATACAAAGGATCATGAGAGATTACTACAAAGCAACTCTATGCCAATAAAATGGACAACCTGGAAGAAATGGATAAATTCTTAGAAATGCACAACCTTCTGAGCCTGAACCTGGAAGAAATAGAAAATATGAACAGACCAGTCACAAGCACTGAAATTGAAACTGTGATTAAAAAATCTTCCAACAAACAAAAGCCCAGGACCAGATGGCTTCACAGGCGAATTCTATCAAACATTAGAGAAGAGCCAACACCTGTCCTTCTCAAACTCTTCTAAAATATAGCAGAGGGAGGAACACTCAGAAACTCATTCTACAAGGCCACCATCACCCTGATACCAAAACCAGACAAAGATGTCACAAAGAAATCTACAGGCCAATTTCACTGATAAACCCACACACATATCGTCACCTTATGTTTGATAAAGGAGGCAAGAATATACAGTGGAGAAAAGACAGTCTCTTCAGTAAGTGCTGCTGGGAAAACTGGACCAGCTACATGTAAAAGAATGAAATTAGAACACTCCCTAACACCATACACAAAAATAAACTCAAACTGGATTAAAGACCTATATGTATGCCAGACACCATCAAACTCTTAGAGGAAAACACAGGCAGAACACTCTGACAGAAATCACAGCAAGATCCGTTTTGACCCACTTCGTAGAGAAATGGAAATAAAAACAAAAATAAACAAATGGGACCTAATGAAACTTAACAGCTTTTGCACAGCAAAGGAAACCATAAACAAGACAAAAAGACAACCCTCAGCATGGGAGAAAATATGTGCAAGCCAAGCAGCTGACAAAGGATTAATCTCCAAAACATACAAGCACCTCATGCAGCTCAATATCACAAAAGAACAAACAACCCAATCCAAAAATGGGCAGAAGACCTAAATAGACATTTCTCCAAAGAAGATATACAGATGGCCAACAAACACATGAAAGAATGCTCAACATCATTAATCATTAGAGAAATGAAAATCAAAATGAGATATCATCTCACACCAGTCAGAATGTCCATCATCAAAAAATGTACAAACAATACATGCTGGAGAGGGTGTGGAGAAAAGGGAACCCTCTTGCACTGTTGATGGGAATGTAAATTGATAGAGCCACTATGGAGAACAGTATGGCGGTTCCTTAAGAAACTAAAAATAGAACTACCATATGACCCTGCAATCCCACTACTGGGCATATACCCGGAGAAAACCATAATTCAAAAAGAGTCATGTACCAAAATGTTCATTGCAGCTCTATTTACAACAGCCAGGACATGGAAGCAACCTAAGTGTGCATCGACAGATGAATGGATAAAGAAGATGTGGCACATATATACAATGGAATATTACTCAGCCATAAGAAGAAACGAAACTGAGTTATTTGTAGTGAGGTGGATGGACCGAGAGACTGTCATAGAGAGTGAAGTAAGTCAGAAAGAGAGAAACAAATACCGTATGCTAACACATATATATATGGAATCTAAAAAAAAAAAAAAAAGGTCAGAAGAACCTAGGGGCAGGACAGGAATAAAGATGCTGACCTACTAGAGAATGGACTTGAGGACATGGGGAGGGGGAAGGGTAAGCTGGGACAAAGTGAGAGAGTGGCATGGACATACATGCACTACCAAACGTAAAATAGATAGCTAGTGGGAAGCAGCTGCATAGCTCAGGGAGATCAGCTCAGTGCTTTGTGACCACCTAGAGGGCTGGGATAGGGAGGGTGGGAGGAGGGAGACGCAATAGGGAGGAGATATGGGGACATATGTATATGTATAACTGATTCACTTTGTTAATAAAGGAGAAACTAAGACACCATTGTAAAGCAATTATACTCCAATAAAGATGTTAAAAAAAAAATCTTAGTGTTTGGCCATATTTTCTTTTGAACCTTCCTTCCTCCTTCTCTCGTGAAAAAAAAAAAAAACATTAGGGAGAATTTGAAGCCCTTGTGTATCCCTCCCCAGTTCTGTTTTCCTCCCTCTCTCCTCAGAGGTAACTTTTGATGTGTTTCTTTGCCATGCACGTTTTGCTTTCTCTCTCTCGCTCTCTCTGTGTATTTTTTACCATGTACACGCACACATTTAAACTTCTTTTCACTTTTTAAAATTAGTATAAGTAGTCTCATGTATTCTTTTGTCACTTGCTTTTTTCAGATATATCATGGTTTTGAGACGATCCCTGTTGATCCACAAATCTATGTCAGTTATTTTCAATGCTAAATAGTATTTCATCGTATGATCATTCTACAGTTTCTCTATTCTGCTATCTAAACTGCTGTTTCCAATTTTTTGCCATTAAAAGCAGTGCTGCAGTGTTTATTCTTATGTACATATTTGAATATTTCTCTGTGGCCTAAACTTAGTAGTGGGATTGCTGTCTAATGTGGTATGTATATATTCAACTTGAATATATCTATTCAGATTGCTCTCCAAAGTGATTATATCAGTTTAGAATACCCACAGTTTAGAATATATAGAAGTATATGAGCTTCTCCTCCAGTACTTGGTACTTTTAGACTTCTGAGTTTTTACCAATCCAATAGTTTTAGAGGTATATCTCATTGTTAATAAAGTATGCATTTCTCTATTTGAATTTGAGGTTAATTTATTGGTCATTCATATTTCATATGTGAATTGCAATTCGTAGTTTCTGCCCATTTTCCTATTGCTGATTTCTAGAAATTCTTTATTCAGGATGTTAATCCATTATCAAATTACATACATATTGGTGGAGAATTGTTATGTTTAAGGAATTCAGTCTTTTTATTCATGACTGTGGGGTATCCTTCCATTTATAAGTCATCTTTAATAATTTTTGGTATGCCTTCATACTTTCTCTATAGAGAAGGATATGTATTACATAAATCTTTCAGTTTGTGATTTACCTTTTCACTCTCCCAGTGGTGTCTTTAGATGAAAAAGAAATTATTTTTATTGTAGTAAAGTTTATTAATTTTTCCCTTTATGATTAGTGCCTTTTATGTTATATTTAAGAAATCTTTGACTTCTGCATAGTCACAAAGATACTTTCTTGTGTTTTTTCCTAAAATGTTTTTGTTTAACTTTTCTTATTTTAGATCTCTAATCCATTTGGAATTTATTTTTGTGTATGGTGTGAGACAGGGGTTTAGTTATATTTTATTTTCCACGTTACTATTTGATTCAACACTGTTTCTTTTGAGAAGACCATCCTTTCCCTGCTGTTCTCTCCTGTCACCTTTGTTATAAATGAAGTGATTATATTAGTGTAACTTTGTGTCTGGACTCTAATCGTCCCTTGGTCACTTTGTCTTTACATAGTATTATATTGTTTTAATTAATAAAACTTTATAACAAATTTATCTCACAGTGTACATCTTTAGTATTTCTTCTTAGTATTTAAGATTACCGTGGCTAGTGTTGACACTTTGCATTTCCATATACATTTTAGGATCAGCCTCTTCCACCAAAAAGCAAAAACCTACTAGAATTCTTTCTGGTTTGCTTTGAATTTATAGATCAATTTAGGGAGAATTGTTATCTTTATAATATTAGTCTAGATTCTAAACCATGAACATGGTATAGCCCTTATTTATTTAGAACTTTAATTTCCCTCAGTGTTTTGTAGTTTTCTGTGTAGAGGTCTTGCCTGTGTTTCATTGGAATTATTCCTTGGTATTTAATGCTTTTGAATGCTGGTAATAAAGAGTAGTCTAAATATTTAATATTTCATTTTCTGGTTGTGGCTGGAATATAGAAATACAGTTTTTCCCTTCTTCCCCAGTCTGGTACATTGTGCTTGTTCCCAGGGACCTTGCTAAATTAGAATTTTCTGTGTTACAGAATCATTTGTCTACAGATGGGGAGAGTTTTATTTTTTCTTTTCCAGTCCTTTTTCTTTGTTGCCGTATTACACTGACTGGGACCCCCCCAGTACAATATTGAATAAAATAATAGAATCTTTAGATTTTTTTGTTTCATTTTGTTTTTGTTTTTCATGATTTGGGGGAAGCATTCAATACTTCTTAATTAGGTTTTATGTTTGCTAAGGTTTTTCTGTAGAAACTTTTAAAAAGCAGATTAAGGAAATTCTCTTCTGTTCTTAGTTTGCTAGAATAAATCAAACTTGATATGATACATTATCCCTTTTATATATTGCTGAATTTGATTTGCTAATGTTTTGTTTAAGATGTTTACATCTGTGTTCATTAGAAAGATTACCCCATAATTTTCCTTTCTTATAATGTACTTGTTGGCGTCTTGCCATCAAGGTTACATTGGCCTCATAAAAAGAAATGTTTCCTTTTTTTACGTTTTCTGAATAAGATTAGTATAATGTTGGTCGGTTTTTTCCCCCCCTTCCTTATATGTTCACAGATAATCATATACTTTTTTCATGGGATATCTTTCTACTTAGTATTTTTAGCCTCCTACAGAGCTTTTATACTGCACTGTGTTTAGTATATGCTTAGATTGTTGAATAAATATGTCTTTTCATTGCTGATTCCAGAGTTTTATAACTGCCATCAGAGTCAGTCAGTAGATCTGGGCTCCTCCAGCAACACTGTTGACCTCTTATTTTCCCCAGTTGTCCAGTTGAGGCCATCCTTCCACTACCACCAACTAATCTTTTTTTTAATCACTCTTAGTGTTACAGTTTAAATTTAATTTTAATTTTCATCAAAGTAATACATGTAGATATAGAAATCAAATGGTTCTAACTGGCCTACAAAAACCAAGTCTACTGCTCTACTTCCTCCTCTCAGTTCCTACTCTCAGAGGCATCTCCGATAGTTTAAAATAACTTGTTTAAAACTGCTGCTTCATGATTTTTAATTTTTAGATACCACAATTTGACTTCTTTTAATGGAAGATAATGATTTTGCTGTCTTAAACCATATATCCCTAACATACCTATATGAACTCTCCTCCCATCCTCCCAGCTTAGTTATATCATAATTTTTAAGTTCATAATTGTTTGTTATTTATGGCTATGAAAATATTACTGTGAGCTACATTTCCTTCTGTAGCTTTAGTTCTCTCTGAAATGAATCTTATCTAATGTAAATATTGTTTCAGTATATGCAGATGCATCAAGCACTCCATCTTCTTTTCTTTCTAACTGAAGACGTACCTCCTGAATTTCTTTGTCATCTTGCTCCAGCCTGGATTTGCTTGCTTTCTAGGGCAACTTTCTTTCACCGTTATCCTGGGAATGTACTTGCCAGTCTCCTTGGTTCTGAACCTGCTGTTTCCCAGATTCCGTTTCTTTCGTTAATTCCTTTTACGTGATAGATCACATCCTCTATTAGCTTATTGAAAGGAGATTCATAGGAGGCTAACATTCTTGATCTGTTGTCTGTCTGTTCTCCAACTTGTAAATTTTATATCGCTTTTCTACTCTTCTGTCCCATTTATCCTTATGGGTTTATGCCTTCATTTTTTACCATCGTTTTAGTAGATGTTTAGGAGGGAGCTTAAGTAGACTTGTGTTTAACCCACCATGAATCTGAATGTTCACTTAGGCGGTGCCTTCTCATCCGTAATACCTCCCCACTTTTCTCCATTTATTAAAGCTTAGCTTTATGTTTGCCTCTTTCCTGGAACTTTCCCTGATATTTCCAAAGTATTAAGCTAATGTCTTTCTTTGATCAAACACTTAAGGACCAGGGAAAAGTTCTATAGATATTTGAAGGATGATTAGGAGGAAGAGAGAAGGAATTGATGTATTTTATTCTTTTTGAATGAAGGAGAAGCTATGGGGGTGGGCAGGGGGCACAGATTTCAGCACACTATGTGAAAGACCTTTCTCCTAGTTCAGCAGTAGAATAGGCTGCCTCTTCAGAGTCTGGATGGCTCTGTGTCTGGGGTGTTGTAGAAATCTTATTTTGAGGTGAAGCTTGAACCAGGTAACCTTTGAGTCCTTTTTCCTGTGTTCTGAGTGGCCCGGTGGGTGAGGGTGGTGGTCTTCACAGACGCCTTGGGTGTGCTCGGCAGGTGGGGGAAGCCGAGAACACAGAGCTCTCGGCCCACCACCACTGCTTCATCCAGAGAAGTACTGTTTTTGTGTGTTATACATGTTAGAGAGTTTCATAAGACTTAATTTGAAAGGTAGACTGTGCTTTGCTTTTTTTTTTTTTTTTTTTTTTTTTTTTTTTTTTGCGTTACGCGGGCCTCTCACCGCTGTGGCCTCTCCCGTGGCGGAGCAGAGGCTCCGGACGCGCAGGCTCAGCGGCAGTGGCTCACGGGCCCAGCCGCTCTGCGGCACGCGGGATCCTCCCAGAACGGGTCACAAACCCGTGTCCCCTGCACCGGCAGGCGGACTCTCAACCACTGCGCCACCAGGGAAGCCCTGGACTGTGCTTTAAAAAATTTTTGAAAGCAACTCAAGTGCTTTTCTACATTTCTCTGAACTTAGTATCTACTGTGTACTGGACGCTTATGTGCTCTTGATTGCACTTGGATGTCTAGTCTGTTACCTGTTTTCTGGGATGTATATATCTTTTCTTCTCAGAATGATTTTTAAGTTTTCTGGTAGAAAGCTTATCATATTTTCCTTTTCAGTACTTTAAAAATCTAACTGGTTTTCAGTAAATAGCTGTTGAATGTATGACTTGACCCACATGCATCATTTCTGTTGAATGTTCTCCTTTCCAAGGTGCCAACCGGATAGTATTAGAAGACTCCAACATTCTGCAGCCTGTGGGACTAACTGTGTTTGAAAACTGGCTGTATTGGATTGATAAGCAGCAGCAGATGATTGAAAAAATTGACATGACAGGTCGAGAGGGTAGAACCAAAGTCCAGGCTCGAATTGCCCAGCTTAGTGACATTCATGCAGTAAAGGAGCTGAATCTTCAGGAATATAGTAAGTGTTGGTGGTGTACTGCTAATCGCAAGATTCATGTTGTAAGAAATGATATAAAACTAAGATGTTGTTTTGTGTCTTCTTATTTCTTTAAGATTTTCATACACTTTTAGTTTTGCCTTTTTTTTTTTTTTTTTTTTAAAAAACTCTTCATGTTTTCAAAGCCTATATTCACCTGGGAGCTTTTTCATATGAAATACTTTTTCCTCATGAAACAGGAGTGGGGGAAAGGAATGGTATTGCTCATTTTCAAAAATTTCCCCAGGTATAGCAAGGACTCTGCTTGTCATGTTTTTTCTCTCTCCTTCAGCCCTTTTAAGAATATTGGTATACAGCATATATTTCTTTTGTTCCATGTACATCCCCATGGTTTCAACAAAAGCAAAAGTTACATTTATATAATGATGACTATAGTTATCATGGAAATAAACCTATTCTTAAGCAAAAGCAAAACAAACTAAAAATTAGTGTGTAAACTTAGAGAAGACTGTGTTTAATAAGAGCTTGTTTTTTCCCCACTTGGATAAGTTTTTCAATTCTAGCTTAGAAAAGTGGCCATAAATTATTTTTTTATCTTACTGAAAACTTTTGAAAATGACTAGTCATCTTGGCCTAGTTAACCTGTGTTTATGTAATACTGTTAACTCTTGTTAATATGTGTCTGTCATCAAATGTGCCTTCGTAGCAATCACTACTATAGGTCTTATACAGTATATCAGGAATGCACATGTTAAATGGAGGACTGAGAGAAGTATTGAAACTCCTTAACTTGTTGGCACAATGCTTCAGAAATGAATTGGAGTATGAAAGGAGGGAAGAGGAGTGAGAGCACCGTAGCTTGTTCAAGTCTTCATTGTGTTGTCACTGTTCATGAACTTAGAAGTTAAGTTAGGAGGTATCTGAGATTTAGAAAGTTAGAATGGTTGTCATTCTATGTTATAACATATAATTCATGCTGAATATTTAACAGAAATAAGGTAGAGATGATGTAATGGCTAAGTTATTTATTCAGTTGATATGAACATTTTATTGCAGAAGAATCTCAACGAAGGTTTTCAGAATTTCAGGGGGAATATCTTTAAAATTCAACACTTAAATATGGTTTTATATTTAGAAAGACTTTTTTTTTCAAATTTCTAATAACATTAAAGAAAATTGGATTGCTGTTTATGAAAAGTGTCATTAATTAAAGGGTTGAGAAAGTGCTCTATAGGTTGTACATCCTAATACAAGGACTGGGGTGTCTGCTTTGTGTGATACTACACATATGTGTAGTATCACACATCTGCTCATTTGTACAGAGTTGACTCCCTCAATCTCATCAACACACACTGAAGCAGGACTGATGTGTTACTGAGAAAAGAGTCATAATAAATGGGTGGCTACTGGGATGACAGCTGTCAAGTTGCTTTTGACACGAGCTAAGTAGAAAAGTCAAAACAATGATTTCATTAAATACAACTTATGAGACAGACTTTGAAATGTGCCTGATAGTGTATTTATTTAATTTAACCCAAATATGAGGAAATTAAACATTTGTAACATTGCAAGTTCTTTTGCAGTTGACCAAGCAAATAATTTTGATTGTCTCTGGGTGGTTAGATTCATGTGAACTTGTTTTTTCTTCTAACAACTCTAATTTTCAGCAGGTTCCTCATTGGAGTATACTTTTTGAGTGAAATCATCTTATCTCTCAGAAAGGTAGAATTTCAGAGTTAAAAATCTTTAGAAGAGTTTTTATATTTTAAAGAGAATAATATCCAAGTTTCAGCGTTCTTCCTAGCATTTTTTTTAGTTCGAATAATCACTTTTTCTTATTCACAAAAACTAACATGAGCTGTACCGTTACCTTACTTTAAATACTGTAAAATATTTTATGTATAAGTATGTAAAGACAGTGGTTAGATATAAGTATTTTGTGTTTTAAATTGTTGTCCTCCTTTTCTTGTAGATTGTTTAGGGATGGGGTGAGAAATTATACTGTGTGGAAATAAAATTCAAAGGGATTTTACATTTGGTTTTGTTGGTAACTCAAAAATAATTGATTTTGTCTGGGCTCTTCCTTCTTCCTCCCTCCCTTCCTTTTCTTTTTCCGTTCTTTCTTTTTCTTTCCTTTCCTTTTTCTCTTCTCTCCTCTCCTCTTCTGTGCTCTTCTTCTCTTCTCTTCTCTCTTCTCTTTGCAGGACAGCACCCTTGTACTCAGGATAATGGTGGCTGTTCACATATTTGTCTTGTAAAGGGAGATGGTACTACAAGGTGCTCCTGCCCCATGCACTTGGTTCTGCTTCAAGATGAGCTACTATGTGGAGGTAAATATGTTATTATTTTTTTCTGAAAGTCTAAATGCCAGTCATGTTCCAAAACTTAGTCTAGCATTCTTTGATTTGACAGTGAAATTGCTTTCTCCTAACTTGATTGCTCACTTACATTTCATTTTCTGCACTATACTAGGCTTTTGGATTCTTCTAAGAGTGAATTCATCATGACAAGTGATAGGTGTAACCTAACCCTGGGACTAAGGCAAAAGGGGAAACTCATAACTGTGAATGAATCTACTTCCTAATAAACAAGTAGCTTTTCCCACCCCAAAGGGTAACAAGGTGAATTAATTCTACCTCCTATAGTCTTCATCCACTGAATCCTAGATTCTATCAGTTTATATGTCATTGCTGGGAGTGTATCCAGTGAAAAGAATACTCTTTTGTTCAGTTCTATCAGCAGTTCCCTGTTGTTCCTCTTACTTACGGAGCCAAAAAAAAAAAAAATTTTTTTTTTTTGAAGATATCACTGAGTAGTAATAATGTTGTAGTGAAATTGGTTCAGTCACTCATGGGACCATAACAGATTGGTATATTCCTTTGTTAAAGCAAAGTATGGTAGCTTCAAATGCCATTATAATATTTTTTCCCTTAATTCAGAAATTCTCCTCTCGGGGATAATGCTAAGTTAATTCAGCTGAAGGAAAAAGTCTATTCTCTGCAGTGACAGAAATTTAAAAATAATTTCTAATGATAGGAAAGTTAGTAAAATAACTGAGTTTATATAGCCATTAAACATTATGAGCATAAGCTGACGTAAAAATGTAGCCAAAATTTGGTGCAAGTGGAAAAAAAATATTAAAATTGCGTTTTCTACTGTGATGAGAATTACGTAAAAAACGTATTTCTGTGAACAAAGATTGAAAGGGCTTACACTCAAAATATAAAAATTATTGATAAGATGGTACACTCAAAATATAAAAATTATTGATAAGATGGTATTATAAGACTATTTTATTCTTCTAACTTTCCTTTAAGTTTTTTTAAAAAAATAAATAACATGTATTGAGTAGCAGCTATGAGGCACTCTGTTTGGACTGCAGAAGATTTGCAGATCTTTGACACAGAGCATACAGTTTAGTCAGGGAGATCAGATATGTGCATAGTAAAAGTTAAGCTCTGGTACTTGAAGTATCTCTCCCCAAAATAGCAGGCATTATACAACAATGTGAATTTATTTAATGCCACTGAACTGTATGTTTTAAAATGGCTAAAGTGGTAAACTTGTTACATATATTTTACCACAATTAAAAAAAAAAAAAAAAAAACTGTTTCCATGTCAGGGTGCCAGATTATTGCTCTAATAAGGCAAATCCTAGAAAAATATGCCTTTATGTAATGATAACGTAGGTAAAACTGAATCAAAGTTACCACCTTTCATTTAGAAAATGTCCTGTAAAAGACCAGTGTTTTTTTCCTTCACATTTAGTGATTGTTTTTAATGTATATATTAAATGCATATTTTTATTAAATGCATTGTTTTTAACAAATGTGTACAGTGGTGTTACCAACACCCAAATCTAGACATACGGTGTTTTCATTAAGAAAAGTTCCCTGTGTCCTAGCAGCCAGTTCTCTTCCAGAAGTAACGATTTTTTTTATTCTCATCCTCATAGTTTAGCTTTGCCTGTTCTTGAACTTTATATAAGGAATCATGACGTATGTACTGTATGTCTGCATTCTCTTGCTTAATATAATATTTTTGAGATTCATCCTTATAGTGGAGTGCATCAGTCATTTTTATCTTTTTGTTGCTAGTATGTTTGTTGCTAGTATGTTGCTAGTATGTTGCTAGTATGTTTCATTGTATAAATAAGCCACAGTTTTATTATTCTTGTGTTGAGGGACATTTTAATTGTTTTCAGTTTTTGTTATTAAGAGTGAAACTGCAGTGAATGTTTTTATACAAGATTTTTCTTGTGACTTAACATTGATTTTACAATGGAGGTAAATGAAATACAGAATCTTAATTCCTCTGCTTGACCTTCAAGATGTGTTTTCATTTCAGCCTATTTTACCAACCCATCTCATTTGTATTTCTGCCCAATCTGCTCACTTTATTTTTGTGTGGCTGTTTGGAGTTCGACATCACTGTGGCATGTTCTGTTTTGTTTTGCTTCTGTGGGTTTTCTTGTGGTATCTCAGGGATGTATTTTTCTTCTTGCCTGCACATCCTCAATCTCTCGTTTTCAAGGTGCGGCTGATGGGTCTTCCTCATGATCTTTGAAACCTTCACTAGCTGTTACTGTTGTCCCTTTTTCTGAATTGTAGCACTTGTTAGCAGCATGCAGCTCAGAGTTACATAATCATTTGTTTTATATTCATTAGTGTGTTCCTAGCCCCAACCAAATTAAAAGCTCTTTAAGGACATGGACCATATTTTATCTGTTTTTTTTCTCCATATGACCTGTTACAGTGCTCTATACATAATAGGATCAGATTTCCTCTAGAAAGTCCCTCAAATTCTCCATGTAAAATGTTCACTTGTAATCTCTATTCTCTATCTAATATTCTCTATTTTAAGGATAAAAGGTTTTCTGATCCATAGTCATATAATAAAGTTCTGTTCTCTAGAGAATTCACTAACAGACAAGTTTTTAAAAGGAGTCAGTGGGCCTGTGATACAGTAGTAAAGGTAATGGGCTGAAAGTAAGGAGACTGCCCTTCTAGTCCTCTTTTTTTTTAATCACTCTTGTTCATAGGAAGCTCTTTGACCTTGGTGATCACTTAGCCTCTCTGAACCTCAGTTTCTTCATTTGCAAAACAAAGAAATTCGGATTGAATGACAGTTCTCAAACTGGTGTCAGCATATTTTTACATTTTAAAGAACTGCTGAGGAGAGCTTTTGTTTGCATAGGTTATATTTATCTATTTACCGTAGTAGGATTTGAAACCAAGAACTTTAAAAAATAACAATAATAAACCTTTACATGTTCTCAAATTAAAACTGTTAAGAAAATTAACTGTATTTTCTAAAGCAAAATAATTTTAGTGACAAATATGGCATTATTTTTACTTTTTTGTAAATCTTTAATGTTGGGCTAGATTCTGATGTCTACTTCTGCATTCAGTCTGTTGTAGTACGTAGTTTTGTTGAAGTACATGAAGAAATTTGGCCTCATACAGATATGAGGAAAATGGAGGACTATAATATAGCCTTTTCAAATAATTATGTATATTTATGTTGAATTCTACACCAAATCTTGACAAGGGGTCATTTTCTATAGGTTGAGTTGTGATGTGGAATTTGAAACCATATCAGCTCACTTTTCCTAGTCTCATGTTGAAATCTGTTAGTTTATCTTGTGCTCAGAATGGATACTTTACCCATGCACTGTTTTGTAACCTTACACCTTGTTCATTTGGAAATATTAGAATTGCACTCAGAAATTCCCAGATCTTCAGATTTTGATGTGTTTCATTATACAGTATCGAAAAAAATAACATTACCACCAATCTCATCATAAAAATATTTAAGTACTAGGAGTCAAGTTTAGTTTTGGATATAGGTCTTCCAAAATTATAATTTCTGATTGAAAGTTCCAGTGTTATAATTTGCCACAGAAGTACAGTGTTATAATGATTTGCTCTTGTTTTCCTTGAAATGATTGACTCACTGGTTCATTTTTTTAAAAACTTCCTGCCAAATACCCAAGTGCAAACATTGATAGTTTATCTGTCAGTTGTTCTTTCACATCAGAAGGGTGTCCCATTTTAGGTTGCGTTTATAGCTCAGAATGCTTTCCCTTAAGAAACCATCATGCTGAGGTATGCAACACGAGCTTTATACATGCTTCCTATTTTGTCAGACAGTATTGAGGAGACATGTACTCAAAGAATTGATTTTAATTAATATTTTTACTGATTCATCAAGAACATTCTTAAATGAAACTGGCTTCCCCATTGCCCCCCACCCCGTGTGTATGTGACCATGTAGAATGCAGTGACTACTGGTACAGTTTGGTGCCATTGCCTCGAATCTGCTACGGTGCCAAGAGTTTTACCCAGCATTCCTTTTGTGGCACCAATGCAAGTGACATGTTAATATTATTATAAAATAGTTTCTGTCAATTCCCTGAAAGAGGTCGCAGGTTAGGAACCCCCAGGGGTTTGTGGACCATTATTTGAGAACCTCAGGGCTAGAAAAGTTATGAATTCTAAGGTAACTTTTAAATATTTGGAGGTCGATGATTATAGTGCTGATTCTCAGGTTATGTGTGAGATTATAACGGGTTGCAAATACAGTAATCCTACTTGAATTATAGTATATGAGAAAACTTCTGCCTTATAGTTTTGCAAGTTAGTGAATCGAAATGAAGTACTGTAAAGATTATATTTCTCTGATTCAGTGAGACACTTTACAAATTTTATCCATTATAAAGTGTTTTGTACATGCTAATTATTAAATGGGCTTCACTCAGGTGTAAATGTTTGTACCTCTGTGTGACTGTGATCATGTTTTTGTCACTCCCCTCCCCCTTGTTCATTTGAAGAACCCCCGACATGTTCTCCTCAGCAGTTTACTTGTTTCACGGGAGAAATTGACTGTATCCCTGTGGCTTGGCGGTGCGATGGGTTTACTGAATGTGAAGATCACAGTGATGAGCTCAATTGTCCTGTGTGCTCAGAGTCCCAGTTCCAGTGTGCCAGTGGGCAGTGTATTGATGGTGCCCTGAGATGCAATGGAGATGCCAACTGCCAGGATAAGTCAGATGAGAAGAACTGTGAAGGTATCCGAAATTCCTAGGCCTGGTTATGGAGTCCTTTTTCAATTAAGTTGTTTGAAATTCAGAGTATTGCTTTGGCTCATTCAGTGGTAGATTTGGGGTTTTTCAAGTGTATTTGACTTTATTATTTCTAAACATAGTAGCATGTTCTAAATTGTTTTAATTCACTTAACGTGCGTAAGGTTTATACACGTTAATAAGCTTTGCAAGTTGAGAAATGAGGCCAAAACATTAGACCTTCAGCATGTAAAACTAGTCCTTATTTCCAATGAGCTCTCAGTTAGTGGATTTATTTATTACAGCGTAAAATAATTTCATATTTTCTTCTTTTATCTGCTAACCTTTAACACAGTAAAAAACAACCACAACAAAAACAAGAAAAACAAATTCTCTGGAAATTTTTAGTGTACAGAAATGCATGTAGAATTCTTTAATTCTTGACAGAATTATTAGTGAAAGATGAAATTTAGCATAAAGGACAAAATAGGAAATTTTGTGCTGGATTCCTTTGTCTTCTCTTTTCTTTCAACCAGTTGAAATCCCTAGAGAATAATTTGTAATTTTTCTCTAAAAGTCTAATTTGTTTTTCATTTGCGCCCAGAAAGCACTTTTTTTTTTTTTTTTTTTTTGCGGTACGCGGGCCTCTCACTGTTGCGGCCTCTCCCCTTGCGGAGCACAGGCTCCGGACGCGCAGCCCCAGCGGCCGTGGCTCACGGGCCCAGCCGCTCCGCGGCATGTGGGATCTTCCCGGACCAGGGCACAAACCCGTGTCCCCTGCATCGGCAGGTGGGCTCTCAACCACTGCGCCACCAGGGAAGCCCCAGAAAGCACTTTTTGACTTTTGCCAGAGTTTACCTTTACATGGTAGCAAAAATAAGAAAACTATTCGCATTTTTTTTCCTCAGTGCTTTGTTTAATTGATCAATTCCGCTGCGCCAACGGTCAGTGCATTGGAAAACACAAGAAATGTGATCATAATTTAGATTGCAGCGACAAATCAGATGAACTGGATTGTTGTAAGTATGACTAAAACCTTGTTTATTACTCTTAAGGGAGAAGTTTTATAGTACTTTGCCTTTTCTTTATGTGTGAGGTTCACTTACAACCAGTATTTCCTTATTAAGAAACAAGTTATTAAGTTAGTTGTTTGTACCAGGGATTTCTTACATTTTGTATTTAATAATTTCTTAAAGACAGTAGTTTTCTTATGTACAAAAATCTTCACAGAAACATTTAGTAAAGCATCAGAAAAGAATATTGTTTTGCCAAAACTAAAGTTAGGAAATTCTCAGTTTAGATATGTAGAAATCAATCAGTGGTCTGAACTTAAGAGTTTCTGAACATTGGTCCATGTTTAAAATCTCCCATTTTTTTTCTGGGTAATTTTCTACCAGTGACTTTAAGAGCTTCCTTAAAATGCAGCCTGAGGATACGTGAGCCACCTTATACCCCTAGGTCTAGAGACCTTAGGCTAAATAACCTGTGTTTCTTCAGGGTTCATAACTATTGACTAATGTCCTAACATAAAGTATATCCCAAATTGACAAACAGTTCTGAATGGAATTCAACACAAGCCAGGTCTACCTACCCTGTTTGTGGAGTTTAGACAGAACTCATTTTAAAGCTCTTTAATCTTAACAAAGACTTTAAGCTGGTATTTTTACAAAATTCAAATGGGAGACTCACTAAAATTTTTGGAAACTATCCATTTATTCAGCAAACATGTGCTGAATACCTACTGTGTGCTGGGGATGCATGGTACCTGTACCAGGGTTCTCAAAGTCCTCTGTGGTTGGAGGTGGTAGTAAGAAGAGGGATTTTAAAGCCAGGCAGAGATGGGTTTGAATTCTAACTTCACCGCTTACCAGCAGTTATTTGCTCTTGTTAGGCCTCAGTTTTTCCATCTTTATTTTATTTATTTTTTGCGGTACACGGGCCTCTCACTGTTGTGGCCTCTCCCGTTGCGGAGCACAGGCTCCGGACGCGCAGGCTCAGCGGCCATGGCTCATGGGCCCAGCCGCTTCGCGGCACGTGGGATCCTCCCAGACCAGGGCATGAACCCGTGTCCCCTGCATCGGCAGACGGACTCTCAACCACTGCGCCACCAGGGAAGCCCTCCATCTTTAAAATGAAGATAATATTTAGCATGGCTGTTGTGAGAAAATTAAATGATTTAATGTATATAAAACATACAGCTTGGATCATAGTAGGTACTTGATAAAGGAGTGTGATAAATGATATTAAATGTGCTGTAATAGAGATCTATACAAGGATTAGCACAAAGAAGAGAGTAGTCAGATCTTTAGGAATGAAGATGGGTTTCAGGGAAAACGTCTTAGAAAAATGGTGCATAAGGTTGGTGGGTGTTGGTCAGTGAATAGCGTTACTTATGCGGATAAGTGGAGAGATTGCATTCCAGGCAGAGGGACTGTCCTGTCCTGCTCAAAACCAGAGTGAAACAAGCACCTTTGAGAAGTTACATGTAAATTGGACTGCCAAAATACAGTCTCCTGTCTTGAGGGGTGTCAGCTGGAGGTAGCATATGTAAAGTTGAGATCACGAAGGATTTTGCTTTTCCTCTAAAGAGTCTAGACAGTATTCCAGAATAACGGAACGCCATTGAAAAACTTAAGTGAAGGACTGGCATGGCTACATAATTGTGAAAGCTGCAAAGCAGATGCATTGGAGGTGATAAGATTATGGCAGGGAAATTTTTTAGATTGGTTTTAGATTTGAAAATTTTTTGACCACATCAAGAGGAATACAAAGATGTGAGTACACACAAATGAAAGTGTCATACAACAGTATTTACCTATATTGTGTGGAATGCATTCTGAAGTTTTCTGTTTCAAAATGCTGCTTTCAACCCACTAAGTTTTTACCATCTAATGACTTGCAGCCTATAATTTTAAAATGCTTTGGAGGCTATTGTAGTTCCAGCAGAAGACGGTGGAGGTCTAAATCAAGGGGAGCAGTGGTGGTGGAAAAGAGGGAGGGGATAGATTTCAAAGTTATTCCAGAAATAGAATAAAAAGGGTTTGGTAACCACTTAGAGTTGATAAGTCTAGGTTGACTCACAGGTTACCTCATTGAGTGACTGGAGTCATAAACCAGAATATATGTCAGAGACTAAGAACCCAAGTATCATTTTGTATCTTGACTGTGGATGTCATGTTTAGCTGATGTAGATTTTTAATTAGTTTATTTTTGTTTTAAAGTTAATTTAAATTCCTTTAATTTGCTACAGGTGCCATCATTTATTTATGATCTACCTTACCCTGGAGTCTAGGAAACATTGACAAATGATGGTGACTATGAGTTCAGTTTGGATTATGTTGCATTAAAGTTGCCCATTGGGTATCCTATTGTAGCTATTCAGAGAGTTAACTATATGTAGTTATATATAGCTCAAGAGAGAGAGATGTAGCTCTGTAGCTCAAGAGAGAGAGATGGGCTTTTTAGTTTATTAACGTTAATTACAGCTGAGGCAGTAGACGAAATCTCCTAGGGAGAGTAAGCAGCGGAGGAAAATAGCAGGTGGTAGACAGAACTCTGGGGCAGCACCTGCACTTGAGGCAGACAGAAGAGAATGAAGCCAGCAAGAGGAAACAGAACAAATAATCAGTTGGTAAAACTGAGAGAGCGGTATCTTGGAAGGTTCAGGCATTTTTGAGAAGAAAACAGGAGTCAGCAATATCGAATGTGTAGAAATGTCAGTGAGAAGAAGAGTTTATTGACTATGGCAAATAGGAGAACTTTGACCTTCTCAGACGAGTTTCATTGTGGTAGTGAGGACAGAAGTCTAATTTCAGTGAGTTAAGATGTGACCCAGAGACTAAGAATTGGAGATGGTGAGTGTAAACTGTTCTTTCTTGAAGGTTGGCGTTAGAAAGGAATGCCAGTGCACTGAAAAAGAATGAGAAAGATGGGCTGTTGCTCACAAGGACTAAGGAGTCTGCCTCAGGGTCCATAGGTGATAATATGGGACTGGCAGCCCCTACATATTATGTAACGTAGTGATGTTGTTTTCTCTCATTTCTTGGATTTAATCATAGGGTGAGTTAGCTATGTGGATGGGTGCTTTTGAGGCAAGATGAAGCAGAAGGAAGGTGTTTAAAGGATCTGCAATTGTGGAATATAGTCTGACTTCAGAATGGAAGGATTTTCCTTCTGAATAGAAGAGTAATGCTCTGAATCTGATGAGCCCTTTTGCTATTTCCCTCTACCTCTAATATTGATGCCCTCTGCTTCTCAGATCAGATAGATGAGGGATTCCATGAATATAGATGCCATGGGCATCTCATGCTCTGGCTTTCCTTTCTGAGTCCTCGGGCACTCACGTATCAGAGACCTTATATTCCTTGCCCTCAGGCAACTAGACTCCCCCTTAAGGCAGCAGTATGTTGGGCCTGAGAGCTAATGCTCATCTGTAGCTTCTGCTTTCTCTTCACGAGGCCTAAATGTCACTTTTCAGACCTAAAATCAAGCTCAGAGCTGATACTGGCTTCTTTACCATTCCAGGTAAAACATTTGATGACTTTTCCAGGTCCATCCCTTCTGACCCTAAAATTTTCTCTGAAATTCCAAAGTAACCTTATTGATTTTTATGATATACAGAATGAACTAGGATAGATTTTATCTGTATATGTGGTTTTAAGCTTCTTAATGGTGTTTAAATCTATAATTAACATTTTTGTTATTGATTTACAATTATACTTCCCAATGTATTCTATGTCTGTTTTCACTTAAGGATAATTCGTTTTGATTCCTAACAATGACATTTATGTATATATCCATGGGGCATGATGTATATGTATTCATAAAAGAGAAAAGTGTTTATGAGTTGTCTTCATTAGCCTCACATTCTGCTTGCAAGCCTCTTTTTAATTACTATTTTGGACCTACAGTTGTTTTTCCATTATATAATTGTACTGCATTCCCATTTTAGATCCAACTGAGGAGCCAGCACCACAGGCCACCAATACAGTTGGTTCAGTTATTGGAGTAATTGTTACCATTTTTGTGTCTGGAACCATATACTTCATTTGCCAGAGGATGTTGTGTCCACGTATGAAGGGCGATGGGGAAACCATGACTAATGACTATGTAGTTCATGGACCAGCTTCTGTGCCCCTTGGTTATGTGCCACACCCAAGCTCTTTGTCAGGTTCCCTTCCAGGTGAGCTGAGACTGATCCATTGAGAATCAAGTCTTGGGTCCTGGCAAGATTGCCACGTTTCCATTATGGAAACAGAATACTGCCTACAGTCTGTGTCAACATAGACCGCTTTGGGTTTAAACAATTATAAGAACAAATGTTCTCTTTTACTTTTAGCACCTTCTCTTTACACAGAAGTCCTTAGGTATGGTTTGGTAGAAATTGCCAAAGGATATAAAGCAAATATATGTACATACAAGCATTTATATGTAATACATTTACTGCATATACTGCGTTTCCGGATGTGCTCTACTGAAAATGAATCAGCTGGTCATTTGGTGAAAAGAGTCATGAACCACAATTCTTTAGGTTCACTACCAAGAGACCTCAGTACTACTGAGCCCAGGAATTAAAGGAGGCCAAAAAATGGATGAAGATGCCTTTTCAGCAAACAGAGATTTAGAAATACCTGAGTGATAGCAGGGAGGTATATATCATCTTACGTTTTCTCCTAACTTAGGTGATGACAGTGGGAGTAGGTTTTGTTCAAACATAGCCAAGTTACCAGATGTTCTATACTTGAGAGAGACCATATTGCTCTAGGGACGTACAGCTTTCTTTTCTTTTTTTTTAAATAAATTTATTTATTTATTTTTGGCTTCGTTGGGTCTTTGTTGCTGCGAGTGGGCTTTCTCTAGTTGTGGCGAGCGGGGGCCACTCTTCGTTCCTGTGCGCAGGCTTCTCATTGCGGTGGCCTCTCCCGCTGTGGAGCACGGGCTTTAGGCGCGCGGGCTTCAGTAGTTGTGGCTTGCGGACTCCAGAGCACAGGCTCAGTAGCTGTGACGCACAGGCCTATCTGCTCCGCGGCATGTGGGATCCTCCCGGACCAGGGCTCGAACCCGTGTCCTCTGCATTGGCAGGCAGATTCTCAACCACTGCACCACCAGGGAAGCCCCAGCTTTCTTTTCAATGCATTTTGGTACCCTCAGTGAAAGGAAGCCTTTCTTGTGATGAATATGGAGAAAGATAATACCAGGCCAAGAGCCCTGTGAAAATAAGAACTTATTCTGGATGTTAACTCTAAGGAAACATGTGATTTTAAAAACTGTTAATGATTCCTTGTTACCATACCCAACTTTGTTAGTGGAATTTGGGAAGTCACTTTGAAAAAATGGAATTTTTTCTTTAGCATTGTAGTTGTGATTCCAACAACATTTGCATCCAGTAGATAAAGCAATAATCTTCCATACAGTGAATTTATGCCCTTAAAAATGGGTTTAGTTTTCTTTTGAGCAGATCTGTTACTTAGTCTGCCCTGCTTTGCAGCCTCCACTCTCCACAATTCTTTCTTTCTCAGATCCTCTAAGAGGTTGAAAACCTCTCAGTTTGAAGAGCTCTGCTTCCATTCTGGGGAAGAGGAAGGGCTGGGAGCTATTCTTGGCCTTGTTCTAGGCCAGCTCTCAGTGGAAGTGTCCACTTCTAGGGAACATTTGTTTCTCTTTTCCATTAAGTGTTTTCAATTGTTATTGGGAAAAGAGGGCGTAAATTGTTTTAAAGCCAAACTATTTGACTATTGGTATCTTTAATTTTAGTACTGAATAAAATTATTTCATGCATTTTTATAGATCTTGTTCAACTTCAGTATTATCCTCTTTCATTTTAGGAATGTCTCGAGGTAAATCAATGATAAGCTCCCTCAGTATCATGGGGGGAAGCAGCGGACCCCCTTATGACCGAGCTCATGTCACAGGAGCATCGTCAAGTAGTTCTTCAAGCACCAAAGGCACTTACTTCCCTGCAGTAAGCAGTCTGTTTTCCTTTGTTCACTTTGAATACTAAGATAAACAGGATCTTAGACTTTTAACTTATTTAAATGTGGGTACTCAGTGATGGTAATATAAAAAGTTTTTTAGTATAGAATTTAGGTGTATAAGGCTCAAAGGATTTACCACCACGTGAGCACTTAGAAATCTTTCTTTAAGTTTACTGTGTAGCAACCAGCATATTTGAAAACACTGACATTAATTTCATATACTGGGTAAAAGTAGAACTATTGAATAGTACCTCCTGAGAGGCTAAGGACCTTCATTCCATGACCTCCCAAGAGACGAAGCACACCTGGTATTTCTCCTAAGTCAGTAATTTTTCTCTAAACATTTATAATTTTAAAAACTCAGAACCCAGTTGTGCTGCACTTAAACCAGTGACTTGTAGATTACAGATTTCCTTCTCATCACCTTGTGCTATTCAGCCATAATGAAATTGTGTCTTGGGGGGTGGAGAGCCACAGTCCTGAAGTACTATTTTAGGTCAGTTCTTTGAAACAGGGTTGTGCTACTAGTGTAATGGAAAGTAATATGAACAGAGATGAAGAAAAATAAGTTGAAAAAAGGCTAATAGTCTCTTGTCTGGAATAGACTATTCTTATTTCAATAATTTGATTATTTTTCCTTTTAGATTTTGAACCCTCCGCCATCCCCGGCCACAGAGCGATCACATTACACTATGGAATTTGGTTATTCTTCAAACAGTCCTTCCACTCATAGGTCCTACAGGTAATACACATCCTCCTCCAGCATAAATCAAAGTATTTATTAGAAGCAAGTATTCTAGTTGTGAGTTTGCTGTAGCCCTGAATGAATAGATGATGGTCACCAAGAGAGAACAGGCATCTTATCTTGGCAATGCTGATATTGCCCCTACCACAAATCCTTTTCTTTTGGGGCATTATACGGTTTTAAAATTGAAGTATAGTTGATGTACAATACTATATAAGTTACAGGTGTACAGTATAGTGACTCACAATTTTTAGGGGTTATACTCCATTTATAGTTATTATAAAATATTGGCTGTTCCCTGTATTGTACAATATATCCTTGTAGCTTATTTTATACCTAAAATATTATACCTCTTATTCCCCTGCCCCTAAATTGCCCCTCCCCACTTCTGTCTCCCCAGTAGTAACCACTAGTTTGTTCTCTGTATCTGTGAGTCTGCTTCTTTTTTGTTATATTCACTAGTTTGTTGTATCCTTTAGATCCCACATATAATTGATATCCTACAGCGTTTGTCTTTCTCTGTCTGACTTATTTCACTTAACTCAATACCCTCCAAGTCCATCCATGTTACTGCAAATGGCAAAATGTCTTTTTTATGGCTGAATAGTATTCCATTTTGTGTGTGTGTGTGTGTGTGTACCACATCTTTATCCATTCATGTGTTGATGGACACTTAGGTTGCTTCCATATCTTGGCAATTGTAATAATGCTGCTGGGAACATTGGGGTGCACATATCTTTTCAAATTAGTGTTTCCATTTTTTCAGATACATACCCAGGAGTGGAATTGCTGGGTCATATGATAGTTCTATTTTAGTTTTTTGAGAAACCTCCATACTGTTTTCCGCAGTGGCTGCATCAATTTGCATTCCCACTAACAGTATACAAGGGTTCCCTTTTCTCTACGTCCTGCCAACATTTGTTATTAGTGTTCTTTCTGATGATAGCCCTTCTGACAGGTGTGAAGTGATACCTCATTGTGGTTTTGATTTGCATTTTGCTGATGATAGCAGTGTCAAGCATCTTTTCATGTGCCTGTTGGCCATCTGCATTTCCTCTTTGGAAAAATGTCTGTTCGGGTCTTCAGGGCACTATACATTTTTTAAAGAGAGTCAAAAATGCTGTCTTTTAAAGTATTAAGGTAGAGCCCCCAGGCTTTGGCAGTATTCTAAGGAAGTTACCCCACAAAGTGACTTGATTGCAAAAAGGTTACTGCTGAGGTTAGGTTTGATTGATAGTCTTCAGTGGAATATTGGGATAAAACTAAGGTTGGGAGCGTTACGAGAACTCTAAAACAGCAGGAGTATTAAGGGAACAGAATTTGAGAAGAGTTGAGAGAAGCTTAAGTTCACCTCTTGCTTACATATGTTATTACAATCTGGAATGAAAAGTTTCTCATATAGTTGCATGGAATAAATCATGACTCACTAAAATAACTGAAATGTATTTGTAAGCCAGAAATGGGAGGATTATGCCTTTGTGCTGATTCGTGAGGCCGTAGAGCATAGGGATGAGCAAGTTAAGTCCTCGTGTGTCATCTTTCGTCTTATTCGAGAGGCCAGCAGAAAGTCAAAAACTTATACTCTCTCTTCACTTAGTGCCCAGTGTTTATTGGCATCCCTCAAGTGCCTATTATCTTCGAGATCAGGTGTTTTCTAGCATTCCAGTCAGATTGCCCTGATATATAACTTCATAGATGTGTAGAAAGCAAGTGGAAATTGTTTATAGTATCTCATTCACAATTCTCATTCAGTTTATGGATAAGATAGGCTTGGCTCTGAACTGATTGTTTTTATGTTTTATTGTAAATGTTGCTTTCCCTACCACAGGTTTGTTGTAAAAAGCCAAATAGAAAGGCAGAAACCTGAAAATTGAAAAAACAAAAGGAAAGACCTAAAATTTTACTTTAAAAAAATTAATTTCCTTAAGTTGAATAAAACACTGTTTGGTTCAAGTAAACGTAATTGCATCAAAAACAATTCTTATTTAACCATTTCCCACATCTCAAGCCCAATTTATTTCTTCAGAGTGAAACTTTTTATCATTTGTTGAAATTTTTGTCTAACTTAAAGTTTGTGGAACTTAAAAGAATTTTGTTAATTCTGTTTCCTTTCGTTCTCTCCTCTTTTTTTTTTTTTCTCCCATGAAAATGGAATTTGGGCCTTTTAAATGTAGAGCCAAGAAATTTCTCCAAGGCTCGCCACCTGATTGGACAGAAAGATAAGACCTAAAAAATACTATGACATCATGTCAGTACTGGTAGTAAAAATGCTTGAGAACCTGCTTGGCAGGTCATGTAACTTGTGGTCTTTTGCAGCCATTTCTTTTCATACCACTGAGGGCTTGCCTCACATGGCTTTTATCCTGAGGTGTTATCTGGCACTCTGTATCGCTAGGTATTTTATAAATCGTTCCTTCAGTTTTACACTTGCTCTTGCCCTACTCTTGCAGTCATTTTGTCTGATGGGAAAGCATATAAATAAATCTTGATTGAGATAAATATGAAATAAGATCAGCTTTACTATACTTAGACTATGAATGGTATAAGAAGTCATAGATAGAAGTAGAAATGATAGAAAAGCCAGCAATTTGTCAGCTCTTATTTTCACTAGTATATTTCTCTCTTTCCAGTGCCTTTTTCTTTAGTTAGCCACGCTACAAACTTAACAGCTATAGATTACTTGAAAAGGTAGCTTAAAAGGCGTAAAAAATAAATTAGGACTCTGAAATACGTATTAGAAAATTCACTGGTCCTGTATGGATACCTAGAATTTATCATTTTGATGTTCAGTTAGAGCCACTCTTATGACAATATGCTTGTCTACATACAGGGAATCAACACTCCTTCCCCCAAACCACAGCAATTTTCCTTTGCTGATAGTAATAATAGTGGGATAGATAAGCTCCTTAGGCTGTCTACCAAAATTCAGCCTCGCTTGTACAGTATTTGAGTTGTAAAGAGAGAGTGAAGTCTTCAGATATCATTAAATTATTCATCAGGTAAATCATAGATCGTTTAAGGAGTATTGAGAGAATGCTAACATGTTTGAGTAATGTAAGATAATAAAGACCCATTCTTCTCACAGATCATGGAGAGGCAGAAGTTGGTGAGGTCCACTCTATAGACTAAATCCAAAATGTATAACTGATTTTCCAAAGATGACCATTAAATACAACTTTGAATAGTTCTTTTTTATTCTATGATACAGGGTAACTTAAAGATACAAGCGCACACCCAGAGGCTAGAATGGGTTCACCTCTGCATTCCCATTCTATCCACTTTTAATTGCCTCTAATCACATTTTATCTACAAATATGAAACACATGCTATCTTCCTCCTCCAATCTGCCATGGAAAACTGCCTCTTGGTTGGTTCAGCCTTAAATTGTAGTAGCTTATCGTCTTGCAGGTGAGGTTTGCGTTTAATACCTCTGTATTCTGATAGAGAAAACCACCTCTCCAGAAGCCTGACTCAGCCTCTCCTGATTTTCTCCCTATGCCAGCTACAGGCCGCACAGTTACCGGCACTTTGCACCACCCACCACACCCTGCAGCACAGATGTTTGTGACAGTGACTACGCTCCCAGCCGGAGAATAATGACCTCAGTGGCCACAGCCAAGGGCTACACTAGTGACTTGAACTATGACTCAGAGCCTGTGCCTCCGCCTCCCACGCCCCGAAGCCAGTACTTGTCCGCAGAAGAGAACTATGAAAGCTGCCCACCTTCTCCATACACAGAGAGGAGCTACTCTCATCACCTCTACCCACCGCCGCCCTCTCCCTGTACAGACTCCTCCTGAGGAGGGGCCCTCCTCCTCTGACTGCCTCCCACACGAAAGTGTAAACACGAAATCGGTTGAGATCTGGAGGGGGGGAGGGAGCTCTTCGAGAAGGGTGAGGCAGACCATGTACAGATAAAAATTATAAATGGGTTAGGGCATACTGGAGATATTTGTACAGAAGGAAAAGATATTTATATATTTTCTTAAAACAGCACATTTGCTGCTTGTGCCATAAAAATTTGTATAAAAAATAAATTTGTACTAAAAGTTTTATTTTTGCAAACTAAATACACAAAGCATGCCTTAAACCCAGTGAAGTGACTGAGTACAAAGGAAACAGGAATAATAAAGGCATCACTGACCAGGAATGTCTGGGCTTTATTGATACCAAAAAAAAAAAAACAGAAGAAAAAAAATTAAAGTCCATCTCAGAGCAGCAAACTATAGATACTTGGAAGTAGCCAAATGGCCTTCATGTTAACTAACATTTGAAGGCCAGCAGATTTAAGAAATGAAAGGAAAAAAAAGAATTAATACTAACTTTGGATAAAGGGCTTTGTTTTCTCTAGGAATCCAACAGTTTTATCGAGGAAAATAGATATTTATAAAAATCCATTTGGGGTGCTGCTGTTGTGGGAGAGATCAGCTGTCTGGTAAGATGCTATGGGGCCGTTTGTTGTGCAAGTCTTCTATCCCTACCTTAAAACTCACCCCTCTGTCATATATTAATTTTTTTCCCTGGGTGTTTTCACCTTGCTTCCTCCCCTAGCAGTATTGTAGGGTATTTTGCCAAAATACCATAATTTATTCACAGTTTTTTATCTGAGGATTGATAAAATGGAATTTTCTAATTAAGGTTTCATTTTAATATTTCTACTAGCTCCATACCCCAGTCAGCTTAGCTCTTCATTTGGACTGCTGTGTTCGCATAATGATCAAAGGTTAGACATGTTATTGCTCCTCTTTACTTCCAAGATTGTTTTAATGCTCATTAAAATGTCTTTGTACAACACATATAGAAAACGTTTAAGAGTTACAAATTTAACCATTAAGTTTTTGTTGTAAATTAATCATATATCCTTGCAGTACTTTCAGCATATAATATCACAATATGAAATCATTTTTATATGTATCTTTCCTAGTAAACCATTTAAATATGTTCCGGTTAGAGACAATCTATTTAAAAAGAGAATTTTTTTGTTATCGTTGGGTTTTCCCTTTATTAACTGTTGGTGACATTTTCATGTTCTTTAGGCCAATTTTTCTCAGAATGATCTCTACATACATACCTCTTCTAACGTGTGACATGAGTTTAATATCTTTCTGTTACCTAATGTGAATGTTAGATTGTTTTCAAATTATCCATGAATTATTCTTATAATCACCTCATATATTTTTTATGTGTCTTCTCTCTTATTCCATGATGGATTAAGACGATTTAACAAATTTAACAATATGGATTACATGAGAAGGCAAACTATTAACTTCTCAGCTGTCAGAACTTGGGTGGAGGGGAATATTGGAAGGCTCTTATGTAATCTGCCTGACCCGTGTGGTACTGGGGCTGCTTCATCTTCAGCTATCAGGGCTGACCTGTGGAATGATTCTAGCACTGCTCTGCCACCTTGCCAGAAGTTGGTTTCCTGCTTTTTACATGTTTCCAGAATTTCTCTGCTAAAGTTGAATGTGTTTTTAAACTAATGTATTTTTACCTTAACAGATGTTGGTCAGTTGTTATCGAATGATTTTTTTTTTTTTTTAATTCTGTTTTGTTGAGGCCTCTCTGGATTTCAGGACTGAAGAGAAAACAGTGGAAGAAGGGATTCAGAATTTTGATAGAGGTGAACTAACTGTTTAAGCAATTTAAAAATATACCTAAGTAATCTTTTTAAAGAGAAAAAAACACAGTTTCAGAGTAATGCTTAGATTATTGGGAGTACCTTATATGAGTCAGGTGCACTTGATTTTACGTATAAATAAATGGTAATCCATTAGTATCTTGCATTTCAGTCAGACGAGTGTTAACTCTTCCTGTTGATGGAACAGAGTGCTCAAGTTCTAACAAAATGGACATTGAAGTTGCGTTCTGTGACACACAAGGGCGCTTGATGCTCAAATGAAGATGGAAAGGTTAGCAATAACTGGGTATCACTTAGAATTTGAGAATTCTATATGTTTACATTTTTTAATGTGCATCTTTATCTGGTGGGCTTCCCATGTGGAAACTTGCACTATAATGAACTAAGAAGAATATTGCCTTGTTATATCTCAGTTCAAGTGCTTGTACTGCGATGGCAATGGCCTCTTCTTGCAAAATACTAATTTGTGTGCCAATTTGTTTGAAATTATTTGAAGGCAGTTCAGCTTAATCTCAGAATCCTCTTTCTTGGTATTTGAGATGGATGCTTAACATTTTGGGGAGTACCTTTCAAACGAGAGGATTGTCAAAATTCAGGAAAGATTTATTGACCCTCAGATTATATGGACAGTTAAGCTTAAAAGTAGACTATCTTGATTATTAAACACAAGGTCTTTAATTGGAAAATAAAAAATTAATATATGAGAGCACAAATCAGGGGAAAAAGGGAAAAAGTGTTTTGAATTTGGAGTATTGCTAGAATCATCCATGCTGGGGGGCAATGAATAAAATTTCATTATATTCCTTAAATGCAAAAGTATTCATTGTGATTGTATGACGTGAAGTACGCCCACTTACTGATGTCATTAAAATTATCTGAGAATTGAACTTCAGCATAGCATGCTTTCTGTGCCCTGTAGTAAGCTATTCTTCACTGAAGTGGTCTTTTATAATTCTGAGCTTTTATAATCTTGAACTTGGCTTCTGCAGAGCCCTGGTTTTCTGAACAGTGGCCCAAAGGATTTTGTTGCTTATATCAGATAATGGCATATTCACAATGTAAAAAACAGTTAAGGCATAGAATTTTCTCAATATTAATTTTTCTTTCAGGAAATTGTGTTATGCCTCTGACACTTGTTATAACTCTTCTAACTAGCATATCATGAGATATTATATGTTTAACAGAAAATTATCATTATTTTAATTTTAATATAAAAATACTTTGTGATATACCACCAAGAGCTTATCTGACCCTTCAATAAGTTTGAGAACAACTATTCTAAAGGGTTGATATGTATTTAGAAATGAAGTCTTTACAGTACATTTTCATCTAATATTGGCCAGTAATTGGGGGTGGGGGCTTTTGAGCAGTAAAATTTTAAGATGATTGAGGATTATATGTTTTCATCATTTAAAAATACTCCAAAGTCAATCATTTGTATACAACCAACTCATTTGATATTAAGACATTGTTAAGGTATAAAAATCGCCACCATCCGTATTAGGTAGCAGTTAGTTTGGAGGGAAAGTTTTTTTGTTTTGCTGTAAAAGCTCATTAATGAAGAATACTTCATGTAGGGTTAGTAACTGTGACTTAATCCCTTAATGAACTGTATATTTATATGACCTGATAGCAGTAATCATAGTACAGAGACTGTTTACTTTTGGTACAAAAGAAAGGCTTGCCTTAAGCAAGCCTGGCTCTGTGAGAGGTCTGCTGCTATTGATTCTCTGTCAAGTCCTGTGCCTCGACTAGATTCTTAAAAGTGTAGTTTTTGTTTTTACGGTACGCGGGCCTCTCACTGTTGTGGACTCTCCCGTTGCGGAGCACAGGCTCCAGATGCGCAGGCTCAGCGGCCGTGGCTCACGGGCCTAGCCGCTCCGCGGCATGTGGGATCCCCGGACCGGGGCACGACTTCGGCAGGCGGACTCTCAACTCCTGCGCCACCAGGGAAGCCCAAAAGTGCAGTTTTTAAAATTGCTTTATCTCTTGCAGGGGGAAGCTTGCCACTTCATTGATTTGCGTGCCATAAAAGTAGCATGTTGGTTATTGCCATTACACATCTAACAAGATTCAGGAACAAAAATCTTGGCCTTTTCACGCCCCCCAAGTACGTCAAACTTTTAATAAGCGCAGTACTTCATTCTGAATAATGACATGAATAGTATGTCTGGAGTGTGGGTATGAGTATGTGATTATCAGATGGCTGACAAATGTTTGAGCATCAGTAAATGAGACTGTACACTGAGTGTAGACATGGACTGAGTCTTAAAGAAGTTCATAATCAAGCATTGTTTAAAACATGTGCTCAGAATTCTTAAACTCAAGAAATTTAATTTTATTTGGTACCCCTTTCCTTATCCCAAACCTAAAATGAACCAAGAGAAATAACAGATGATTTTACAAAGTACTAGTAGCATATGGTTGGTTTCTGACTTCTGGGATTGCATCATTTCACAATAGGCTCAAAATTTAGCTTTTCAAATTCTCAAACTTTTAAAGGACTTTGGACCCTAAAGCATAGCATTTTACTGTTATAATTTTAAAAGATTTTTTAAATTGTGAACCGTATACTCAGGATATTTGTTTGATTGGATTCTGCCTTTTGTTAAACTAAGCCTATACCTGAGTGGAGAGGGAGGTAGATTCTTCGGTTAATCTAGATGATTTAGAATGAAATTACTGACTTCACCCTTCTTCAGTCAAGGTAAACTTTACTGGTTTTTTGGTTTTGGTGTTTTTTTTCATAAGGCATTCTTAAACCATTCTTAAGTTATTGCTGAAAAAAATGATCATGACTTTACAGGTAGAATTACAAACTAAATGATATCTTGTACTCAGAAGTGGAATATAGCCCTAACTAACTTTTAGATTTCCCATTACTTAGGGTTTGCCCAGTAGTTAACACCAAAGAATTATACAATGTGCTTTTGCTTAACTGTCCATTCTTTTTTTAAAAGAAAGAAGTTTTTTTAATTATTAAAAAAAAATTTTAAATCAAATATAAGGGCAGGGATATAGATAAATATAGATAGATAGATAGATCTCTATGTATATGTCTCTCTAAATATCAATGCCTAAATATTGAATATTAAAAAGAAAATAAAGCAAAGAAAGTCTGATTAAACCTAACATTACATGAAATTAAGTATCTGGGCTTCATTGAGGACATTTTATTATAATAAGAGTAAAGAGGATACTGAGATGCTTAAGCTGGACTAGCCTTATTTGCAAGTGAAGGATCTGGTGCTGCTTTCAGATGTTTTATCCTCTGTGTTTTTAAATTTTTTCTTAAGCTTTAATCTTCGTCATTGTCTTAAAGTCAGCTGGTGTTTCTTGTTCATGGACTTTGGTACGATGGTGCTTTGCAAGGATGTATTTATATTTTAATGACCAACATTTGGTCAGCCCTTGTCCACTATTCACTTCCCCCTTTTTGTAAAATAAGTGCTTTAATTTTAAACTGTATAAAAATACCTTGTATAAATCCCCTTTTTGATTATTACAATAAGTTGAGTTGTAACAAATGAAATGTTGATTTTTATAATAAAACAGTGGAAAATACAAGTGTCATTTCTTCAGCAAGAAATTAAAACAGTTGATTGTGCTTTGCTATGATATATGAATGTCGTGTTTCAGACACAACGAAACCCACCTTTATTGTTTGCATTTCAAATAAAATACAACTTTGGAAGAGAGGTTTGAGAACGGCTGTTGCTTAGTGCAATGCTGACAATACCTGTGATTGGGAACAGAATAAGGAAAAGTTGGGTCTGCTTACCCACTGCACAGCAAAGCCAATCTACTGATACCGGGTTGTGGTGAAGGAAAGTACAGCATTTATTTGCAGGGTGCCAAGCAAGAAGAATGGGCAGTTGTGCTCAAAAGACCCAAACTCCCTGATAGCTTTCAGGAGAGAGTTTTTTTAAAGGCAGCATTTGGGGTAAGAGCTGCAAGGTGCTTGACTTTCTTCTGATTGGTTGGTGGTAAGGTAACAGAGTGGTGTTTTAGGAGTCTTTATCATTAACCTTGTGGTTCTAGCCAGTCTGGGTTCTACATGCTTGTGGGTAGCATGCAGTCACCATTCTCTACTTGGGTTGGGGGGCTGGGAATCTTAGTTTCTACAGAACAGCTCAAAGGTATGCATCAGGTTGTTAGGTATATCCCTTGAGAAGGAACTAGGATTCTGTTTTACCACTGAACTATTATCATTGCTTTTCTTGCTTAACTGCTTTTCCTTTGTTTCTGAATTCCCTCTCTTCCCTAATTAGTAGGAACTCTGGGAAGGCTTAGGAGACTAAAGCCTTTTTCTACAAACAAGAAACAGGAGATAGGAGGGCTTTTGTGCTCAGGAGGGCCCCACAGGGTCCTGCTCAGTTTCACAATTTGTGCTTCTGATTGCTCTTTTTTTGTTGTTGTTGTTTTTGCGGTACGCGGGCCTCTCACTGTTGTGGCCTCTCCCGTTGCGGAGTGCTCCGGACGCGCAGACTCAGTGGCCATGGCTCACAGGCCCAGCCAATCCGCAGCATGTGGGATCTTCCCGGACCGGGGCACAAACCCGTGTCCCCTGCATCGGCAGGCGGACTCTCAACCACTGCACCACCAAGGAAGCCCTGCTCTTGTTTTTATAAACTCCTAGAAGGAGTCCTGATGTGGCCTCTGAGCCACCCCCTTCTCCTCCTCCAAATTATCTTTAAAAATGAACTTGCTTTTCCTGGTGCAGAGCCCAATATGATATGATATTGAAGGATAGCAGAATATACCACTGCAAAATATGCCGCTTTGGCATCTTGATTATTTTGATCTGTAGGCACTTAAAAACCAGCATATGCAGAGAAAAGCTGTCTCTGAATTCCCCTTATCTGCCTAAAGACAGATCATCTGAAAGCAACACAATTGTCATGAATCATAAATCCCTTCCCCGAGAGTTTTATCAACCAGGGAAGATTGACGTCATGGGATAGGAGACTAGAAGTGGACACGTTGGCCAAACAAACTTTGTCACAAACTATCATATCTCCTATGTATTTCTTAAAGGCCTATTCATCTTTCCTAATAATCCCTTAAGAGGCCTACGTCCTCTCTCCCCTTTCCCTGTTAAAATGGTATTTAAGCCTGAATTCTAAACCACCTTAAGGAGTTACTCATTTTTCTCTGGGTATCTCCTATGTATACCTAAGGTATACATGTTAATAAACTTCTGGTCTTTTTTTTCCCCCCCTTATAAATCTGTCTTTTACTGTAAGAGTCTCATCTAAGAACTCAGAAGGGTGGATGGAAAAACCATTGAGAGCTCAAAACTACCGGATCCCTGCTTTAGTCTGAGTTTACTGTTTGATAGGAAGAGAGGAAGCTGCTTTTTTATTAGGCAGTAGTTGAGTTCAAACATCAGGTGGTTAAATGGAAACCAAGTGGTTTTTTTTTTTTTCCTTAATCAGTATATTTTAAAATTGAAGTATGGTTGATTTACAGTGTTGTGTTAATGTCTGCTGTACAGCAAAGTGATTATATTCTCTTTTTTTAGTATTCTTTTCCATTATGGTTTATCATAGGATATTGAATATAGTTCTATGTGCTATACAGTAGGACCGTGTTGTTTTTTCTGTTTCTTTTCATTTATTTTATTTATTTTTTATTTTTGGCTGTGTTGGGTCTTCGTTGCTTTGCACAGGCTTTCTCTAGTTTCGGCGAGCGGGGGCTGCTCTTCGTTGGCAGTGCGCGGGCTTCTCATTATGGTGGCTTCTGTTGCTGAGGAGCATGGGCTGTAGGCACGTGGACTTAAGTAGTTGTGGGTCACTGGCTCTAGAGCGCAGGCTCAGTAGTTGTGGCTCGCTGGCTCTAGAGTGCAGGCTCAGTAGTTGTGGCTCATGGGCTTAGTTGCTCCGCGGCACATGGGATCTTCCCAGACCAGGAATCAAACCCATGTCCCCCGCATTGGCAGGCGGATTCTTAACCACTGCGCCACCAGGGAAGCCCAGGACCTTGTTGTTTATCCATTCTGTATATAAAAGCCTACATCTGCTCACCCCAACCTCCCACTCAATCCTTCCCCCAACCCCCTCCCCCCGGTAACCACCAGTCTGTTCTCTATGTCCATGATTCTGTTTCTGTTTCACAGATAGGTTCATTTGTGTCATATTTTAGATTCCATATATAAGTGATATCATATGGCATTCGTCTTTCTCTCTCTGACTTACATTACTTAGTATGACAATCTTTAGTTGCATCCATGTTGCTGCACATGGCATTATTTTGTTCTTTTTTATTGCTGAGTAGTATTCCACTGTATATATGTACCACATCTTCTTTATCCATTCATCTGTCGATGGACATTTAGGTTGTTTCCATGTCTTGGCTATTGTGAATAGTGCCACTATGAACATAGAGGTGCATGTATCTTTTTGAATTATAGTTTTGTCTGGATATATGCCCAGGAGTGGGATTGCTGGATCATATGGTAATTCTGCTTTTAGTGGAAACCTAGTTTTAATGTAAAAGTCTTTCCTTAGTAGATGCTTTTGAAAAAATAAGCTTACCTTGGCTTCTTTGCTGACCCCTTGCATTCTTTCTCTGGAGGGGAAACAAAAATCATTTAAGTTGTGCTGTTGCCAGTTGAGTCAAAGAAAGGAAAGGCAGAACTATGGTTGGTTTGCCTGATTTTAAAGGTGTGCTGTAGAATAAGGAAAACAGTGATAAGACTAATTCAAAAAGACACAGCCCAGTGTTCATAGCAGCATTATTTACAGTAGCCAAGATATGGAAGCAGCATACATTTCCAACAAGTGAATGGATAAAGAAG